>NC_089648.1:110772400-111517400 GCF_037042795.1 Molothrus aeneus | reverse complement strand
AGCCAGCCTGGCCACATTTTCTGCTTTCCATGATTAGCAACAAAGCCCAGACCCTCCCAGCTTTTCCCATTCAGCACATGGAAACCTGGAGCCAGTGGATGTCCCCTTAATTAAGTTTTTATTCTTAATTTTTTTTCTCATTCACCACATGGAAACCTGGAGCCAGTGGATGTCCCCTTAATTAGGTTTTTATTCTTAATTTTTTTCCTCATTCACCACATGGAAACCTGGAGCCAGTGGATGTCCCCTTAATTAAGTTTTTATTCTTATTTTTTTTCCCCATTCACCACATGGAAACCTGGAGCCAGTGGATGTCCCCTTAATTAAGTTTTTATTCTTATTTTTTTTTCCTCATTCAGCACATGGAAACCTGGAGCCAGTGGATGTCCCCTTAATTAAGTTTTTATTCTTATTTTTTTTCCCCATTCAGCACATGGAAACCTGGAGCCAGTGGATGTCCCCTTAATTAGGTGTTTATTCTTATTTTGGTGGAGCCTCCTGAGCTGGGAGCTCCATCTAATAACCCCTTTTTACATCTTCATTGTTGGCTGGAATATTCTTTATTCTCACCTACACCCTGCTCTTGGATCATTGATCTGTTTGAGGGTTTCATTTTAATTTGAGCTCGGTGTTTGCTCGCCTTGGGCATTTCTTCTTTCATCCCAGGCTATTCTTCTTCTAAGGATTTGCTGAAAGATTTGCACATTAAGCTTCTTTATTTAGACTTGATTAAATAAGAGCCTTTTCAAAGGCCTTTCATTTCAACCAGGTTTCCCAATGCTACCTTTAATAAGAAATGGAAATTAATTTTGGATTATACCTAGAGAATTTTTTTTTTTTTTTTATTTTTTCTAAGGGATCAGCCTGGTTTAACCTCAGTTTTATTGTTTTTAGTGCTCATTTATGGCTGCCCAGCCCTGGCACAGCTGCTCAGGGCTCCAGTGGAGTCCCCATCTCTGGAGGAATTAAAAATCCCTGTGGAAGTGACACTTGGGGACACGGATCAGTGGTGGCAGGGGATGATCTTAAACATCTTTTTGAACATCAGCAATTCCACGATTCTCTAATTTTTTATCACTCGAATGCTTCCTGATTGGAGTTGCAGCTTAATTAATTTGAAGATCACATAACTTTGCTTAAAATCCAGAGAGAGAAAACCAAATTCACTTATTTTTTTTACCCTGAGCTGAGCTCCTTCCACTGCTGGCCTGGCAATAAAACAACTCAAAATTGGGAAGTTCTGGTGGGCTGTTGGAGCCCTGGATGCTGAGAATTTTAGATTTTCTGTGACTTTTTGGCAGGAGAACATTGCATTTGACCTGAGGCCGTGGAGAAAGCTTCCAAAATTAAATTAATTAATTCTAGAACTGGGATTGTGGCTGTGGAGTTTGAATAGAAATGTGTAATATCACATGGTGGAAAATTTAGAGTTTGAAGTTTTAGAATATAGTAATATATATATATAAACAAGATGGAGGGTTTAGGGCAGAGGTTGGTCCTTCTTCACCTTATTCTCCATGGTTTTGGGTGGTTTTGTGTAATTGGATAAAAAAGCCCACATTGCAGGCCATGGGTGGTTGGTTATTGGGTTAAAAGTAAAAATAATTCAGGTGTCATTTCTTAACTGGAAAATTTATCCTTCAAAGGCCTTGGAGAGGGAGAGATAGGGCTCCATTTTTATTTTGTTAGAGTCAAGTGCTGCAGAACTCAGGGGTTTTGAGGCTGTAAAATAGATAAAAACCAATAAACTTCTGAGTCCAAACAAGAAATACCATCAGGAGCTTTTAATCCTGAGCCTGGCAAAAAGAAGTGAAGGGCTGCCAGTGTGAGGACACCGAGCGTGCAGGCCCCGAGACAGAGGCCCAGTAATGACATTTTCTGTGCCCCAGCAGTGCCAGAATCCATTTCCTTGCACGCGAGGCTGGATTTGGGTCAGGAGGATGCCTCCCCATCGGGGAGACAATGCCTCTCTTTTCTGTAACCCTTTTCTAGCTCAGCTCCCAGGCCTTGCCTGCCCTCCGTGCTCGGGGAGCGCCAGGTCTGCGCCCAGAGCCGCTGAGCGCGGCCTTCTCCTGCCGCCTCTTTGTTTCCAGAGCCCGTGGAGCTTTCTGGAATGCCTTCCCTGGGCTCCTTTCATGGCAGGATGTCCTATTTTAGCACAATGAGCTCTCAGTGTTAAGGTTTGGGGCTGCTCGGGCTCGGGGCGTGCAGAACCAACGAACGTCAAACGAAGTGGTGAAATTTTGGGAAGGGTTGCAAAAGTCACGGAAGAACTGGGGCAGCACTTTGTAAAAAGCATGAAAAGGGATTTTTGGGGGGTAGAGGAGAGGTAAATTGAGGTAAATTTGAGAGTTTTTTGCAGATTGAGGAGTTCTTGCAAGACAATGGCCACATTCAGCCGATGCACAATCCAGCCGGGACAATGGACACAAACAATGGATAATGGACATATTCAGAAATGGGCTGGGTACATCCTCGAAAAAGAGACAAGAAGAGGAGGCAGCAGAACTCAGCAAGTTTGTCAGCAAGCTTGGGAAAGTAAGAAAAAAAGTGAGCCATGGGTGGGCCAGACGAGCACAGCAAGAAAAATGAGATGATCCAATCAGCATTCTAATTTAGATGTGTGAACTCTAGGGTTAACCAATCATGTGTTAGCTAGAGACACGTGGACAGGGGAGATTTATTATAAAGATTATTATAAATATAATAATAACAATTATATAATATAATAAATATAATAAAAATTATAAAATAATAAAATATCTTTTTAGGGATAAGAAATTTGGCTTCATTGGAACATACTCTGGTTATGGTGTGACGTCCCTGAACCTCCATAGTAAATGAATAAATTTAAAACTCAGCAAATTTGTAACAGCAAGCTTGGGAAAGTAAGAAAAAAGTGAGCCATGGGTGGGCCAGATGACCACAGCAAGATGCATGAGAAATTAGATGATCCAATAAAGAGATTTATTGTAAATATAGTCTTTTTAGGGATAAGAAATTTGGCTTCACTAGATCATATTGGTTATGCTGTGATGTTCCTGAACCTCCGGACCCCACAGTAAATTAACAAATTTACAGGGTCACTGTAAAGAAATGAATAAATTCACAGGGTCACTGTAAATAAATTAATAAATTTATAGGATCGCTGTAAATAAATTAATAAATTTACAGGGTCACTGTAAAGAAATTAATAAATTTACAGGGTCACTGTAAATAAATTACAGGGTCATTGTAAATAAATTAATAAATTTATAGGGTCATGTAAATAAATGAATAAATTTATAGGGTCACTGTAAAGAAATTACAGGGTCATTGTAAATAAATTAATACATTTACAGGGTCACTGTAAATAAATGACAGGGTCATTGTAAATAAATGAATGAATTTACAGGGTCATTGTAAATAAATTCCAGGGTCATTGTAAATAAATGAATAAATTCACAGGGTCACTGTAAATAAATGACAGGGTCACTGTAAATAAATTAATACATTTACAGGGTCATTGTAAATAAATTACAGGGTCATTGTAAATAAATTAATAAATTTATAGGGTCACTGTAAATAAATGAATAAATTTACAGGGTCACTGTAAAGAAATGAATAAATTTATAGGGTCACTGTAAATAAATTACAGGGTCACTGTAAAGAAATGAATAAATTTATAGGGTCACTGTAAATAAATGAATAAATTTACAGGGTCACTGTAAATAAATTACAGGGTCATTGTAAATAAATGAATAAATTTACAGGGTCATTGTAAATAAATGATAGGGTCACTGTAAAGAAATGAATAGATTTATAGGGTCACTGTAAATAAATTACAGGGTCACTGTAAATAAATTACAGGGTCATTGTAAATAAATTAATAAATTTATAGGGTCACTGTAAAGAAATGAATAAATTTACAGGGTCACTGTAAAGAAATGAATAAATTTATAGGGTCACTGTAAATAAATGAATAAATTTACAGGGTCACTGTAAATAAATGACAGGGTCACTGTAAAGAAATGAATAAATTTACAGGGTCATTGTAAATAAATTAATAAATTTACAGGGTCATGTAAATAAATGAATAAATTTACAGGGTCATTGTAAATAAATGAATAAATTTACAGGGTCATGTAAATAAATGACAGGGTCACTGTAAATAAATGAATAAATTGACAGGATCATGTAAATAAATGAATAAATTTACAGGGTCATGTAAATAAATGAATAAATTTACAGTGTCATTGTAAATAAATGACAGGGTCACTGTAAATAAATGAATAAATTTACAGGGTCATGTAAATAAATGAATAAATTTACAGGGTCACTGTAAATAAATTACAGGGTCGCTGTAAATAAATGAATAAATTTACAGGGTCACTGTAAATAAATGAATAAATTGACAGGGTCACTGTAAAGAAATGAATAAATTGGCAGGGTCATGTAAATAAATTAATACATTTACAGGGTCATGTAAATAAATGAATAAATTGACAGGGTCATCTCTGCCCTGACAGTGCCGTCCCTTTCCCACCCACAGCCATGTCTGGGATCATTCCCTCAGAGCAGCCAGCCCGGGGGGGGGGCCGGTTTGGTGTCCTCCTCCTTCCCAGATTTTTCCCTGAGGGAAAATCTCTGAGCTCCAGCATCCCTGGGGGTGCCTGCACTGCTGGAATCCCCCCTGGTGACACTTGCAGGGATTTCACCTTCCGGAGCCCAGCGGATCCTCCTCTCTTCTTCCTCTGGGCCTCCTGCCTGCTCAGGTCCGGGGTGTGCCCTCCTCCCTTCCTCCTCCTGCAGAGCAGAACGCAGTAATTTCAATAAATGCCCTGCACTTGCTGCCCTGAGGGCGATAAAAGTCAATTCCTTTGGGATGTTGCCACCTGAAAAGATAACACATTTTTTATCTTGCCCCAAAGAGCACGATCGGGGCCCAGGGGAAGGTGGGAACTTGATTTTTTTATTTTAAAGCTGTGATAAATTCTGGCATTCAAACATAAACTCAGGACTCAGTGATTTAAGCTAAGTCTCCCTAAGATTGTTACAGCTCCTTGGGGAAATCCACAGGAAATTAAGTTGAGCTGAATCGATTTGGGAGTTTTCAGTGAAGTCTGTGTGACCTGAAGTGTAAAAAAGGCTGGGGCTGCCCCTCCAACAACATTTATTCACTGTTTGCTGTAGCCAAATAATTCTACACATGTGTTTGCATATTTTTGGTATTAATTCATGCACCTGCTATGAAATTCAGCACAATTAACTGGCAGAACAGAATATTCCAGAGTGTGAAAATTCAGTGAATTGCACTGGAATATGGCCAGGGGCCACATTTTTTTTCAATATCAGGAGTAAAATCCAGACTCTGAGGCATGATTATTTCTAAGCACTCAGGCAGATTCATTATCCAAAGGCATTCATTCCACATTCAAATTCCATGATATGGAATCTGGAATTTTAAAGCAGAAGCTCTGAGGGGTTCTCCCAGTGAAAAAGCGCAGGAGGAATACAAAACCATGGATATAAAGGGTGGGAATGGACTCTAAAACAGCTTTTATCCTGTAAAAAACCAGGATTACACCACCAGCACATGTCCAGTATTCCCTCATCCCAGTCCAGGAGCATAAAGTCAAATCCAGCATTATTTCAAATAGGAAACTGAGGAAAACCACAACCTGTTTATAAACACACAAAAAAACCCCAAAAACCAAGGGAGAAGATTCCATCCAAAATATTCCAGCTGGGAATTAATTGGTCATTTTGGTGGACCTGGCAGTGGTTGGACTTGGTGATCTTAAAGGTGTTTTCCATCCTAAATGATGCTGTGACCTTTGGGTGGAAGGCAGCCCTGGCCTTGTGACTGCAGATATCATTGTAAAATATAATTGTAAAATACCATTGTAAAATATAATTGTAAATTATTAGTGTAAATTATTACTGTAAATTTAGGTATCTGCTGCTGTGTTCTGGTGTCCAAATTGTGGTGTCAGGTCACCCCCACAACCCCAACTCCAGGTCAGGAAAACTGAAGAAGTGAGGGAGAGGAAAAGGGATGGCAGGTCTCACTCCCGGTGCTGAATTGCTGTTTCTCACCCCCTTTTCCTCTTAAAGGTGTTTTCCATCCTAAATGATGATGTGACCTTGGGGTAGAATGCAGCCATGGCCCTGTGACTGCAAATATTATTGTAAAATATTATTGTAAAATATAATTGTAAAATATCATTGTAAAATATCATTGTAAAATACCATTGTAAAATACCATTGTAAAATATCATTGTAAATTATTAGTGTAAATTATTACTGTAAATTTAGGTATCTGCTGCTGTGTTCTGGTGTCCAAATCGTGGTGTCAGGTCACCCCCACAACCCCAGCTCCAGGTCAGGAAAAGAGAAGGAGTGAGGGAGAGGAAAAAGGACGGCAGGTCTCACTCCCGGTGCTGAATTGCTGTTTCTCACCCCCTTTTCCTCCCTTAAGGAATATTTTTGATTCCCACACAGCCACAGGGAGCTGGGCTGGCTTTTGAGCAGCGCGAAGAGGGAGAGAGGAGCGAGGGGATGCGGGAGGACGGGGCTGCTGCGAGTCCTTCTCACGCGAGCAATTCCCTCTTTGTCAGGAGCGGGGGGCCTGCTCCCAGCAGAACAATTAACCGGAATAATTATTTTCTCGTCGGGTAAACACTCCAGGACAATATGCAACTGTTTTTTAGAGGCAGCTCGTGGCCATAAATCCCCCCCGAGCAGGGGAGGGGGGAAGGACGTGGCGTTGTGGCCGTGAGAAGGAGCAGGGCCCTGTCTTGAGGCGCGAGGCCGCGGCCTTGGCGCGGCTCCAGCGCTCTCGGTGGAATTGGAATTCATTATTCATCATCAAGTGGGAGGCAAATCTTTTGATTTATTGGCAAGCAGCAGCACAAACAGCAGATGCCTTCCAGCAGAACTGTGCACGACAGAAACGCCCTCCTGGGCCTCTGGAGGCAGATCGGAGCCCCACAGAAAAATTTCCTAACTCGCTGCAGATAAAAATCTTTCACTTCCCCTATGCAATATTTCTTTGTGCCCAGAGAGGCAAATCCTTCCTTGCTGATCTCTGGAGGGTTTGGTTTTTGTTTTTTGGGGTTTTTTGTTTTTTTTTTTTGTCTACAACAAAAAGCTGCTTGGACAATTCAGGCAGAAAACAAACCAGACCTACCAGAAATCATGGCTGTGATAAATGACAACACCAATAGTCACAGCTATAATTCTATTGAGGGGTTTTGATAACCCCTTCCAGGCAATTTGTAATGCAAGCCTGTCTGCATCTCCTCTCTATCACCTCGCCACTCCCTTGGCTGCACGTCTGGTCCTTGCTGTTCTTAATTTACCTGCTCAGTGACTGGGAAGCTTTTCCCACACTGTCCCAGCTAAATCCAAAACCTCCCAGGGAAACTTATTTAGGATCTCTGTCCCATCTCCTTCACTCCCTCAGGGGGGTTTTCACTGAACTCCTGGGCACAGTTTTTAGGCTACAAACTCCTGCCTTTCTGAGCAACCAGCAAAGAAATCCAGCAGAAACAAAAAATAGGTTTCAGTGATGATGCAGATTGCAAATGAATCCCATCTTTTAGGCACTCCCCAGCTATGGGCCAGAGTTGTTGTTCTCCCCAGTGAGCACTGCCCAGCTGCTGTCTGGAAATGTATTGATCTGTTTTTCAAAGCTAAAGAGCCAATTATGGTCTCATAGCCTGCAGAATGTGTTTTGTGTTCCCACTTAGAGGACTCCATTTCCACCGCACTGCTTAATTGAGAATTGACTGCAGCTCCTTCTGCTTCCTGTATTTCTCTCTTTTTTTTTGGCTGAACAAGGATGAGTTCCCTGCTAGGAATTCTCAGCAGTCTTGTTTTGGTGCTGCTGTGGGAGGGAGAAGGCAGCTGATGACTCAAAAGGCCAGCCAAGAAACAGATGAAAACTCTTCGTCATCACAGATGACGAGAAGTGACTTTTTCCATGAGCAGTTTTAAACTTAAAGAGATTTAGATTAAATATTAGGAAAATAATCCTTCCCTGTGAGGGTGTGGAGGTCCTGGTCTGGAATTCCCAGAGAAACTGTGGCTGCTCCTGGATCCCTGGAAGTGTCCAAGGCCAGGTTGCACATTGGGGCTTGGATCAACCTGGGACAGTGGAAGGTGTCAGGGTTGGAACTGGATGAATTTTAATGTCTCTTTCCACCCAAACCATTCTGGAATTCCATGAACTCTGCCATTTAAATGTCAATATTTCATCTTGATGTGATGAGCAGCAGAGTCCTCCTCTCCCTTTGGACCAGAAAACAACTGCAGAGCGAGGTCGAGCTGCGAGGAGATTTTAACCAGGCCCAAGAGTTAGGAAAAACTTATTTTTGGCGGATTACCTCTTAAATTCTGCAAAATCCAACCTGGAATTAGGGAGATTAGGCAGCAGCCAGTGACTCCTCTCACACCTTGCTTTGATGGTGGCGTCAGGTATTCCTTTGATGTGATCCTGTTTATTCACAAGGAATTCTCCACAGCTTCCAAGGCACTCAAATGGGAAAAAAAGGTTTTGTTGGCTCAGGGATTCTCAGTCAAGGTGCTGGGCTAGAAGAGCTCCCTGCAGTCCTTTTCTCTCCACCATCACTTTGGGTTTTTGCGAGTTCTGCCACGTCCTGAAGGAAACCCCCACACCCCTGTTCCTTTCCAGACCGCAGCTATTCCCTGCCGGATTCCCTTTGGCAAACCCCTGGAAATCGCTTCTATTGTTGCAGAGTCTCGTTTTACAGCGCTCTCCTTCCTCCTGAACATCCATTTTACATGAGGAGAGGTTGCTTTGCCCTTGAGCTCCTGGAATCCGGCGCATCTGAAAGGAGAATCGCCGGCGGGGTGGGAGATTTTTATCTCGGGATTCTGTTCTGCCTTCCAAGCTGAGCCCTGGTCAGGCAGGGTCTGAGGTGGATTCCTGGGAGGCTCCAAACCAAGATTTGGCACCCCAAAGGGGCACCAGGACCACGGTGATATTTTCCTGCCACTCCCACCAAAACCTGGGGGACGCTCAAGGTGTGACACTTCAGGGATGCAGCTGGAGAACTGAATAATGATATTTTTTCCGTGCTCTAACAGCCCCAGAATTAATTTCCTTGATTCCCAATTCCCAAAATTGGTGAAGTCCTCCCACAGAACCTCAGTGGGAGGATTTTTGGGAAGGCACAGCAAAGCGTCCCTGCAAAAGAAGCACCAGAACATCCTTGTGGGAGTGGGAGGCTGGGTCAGCACCTGAAATGGTGCAGCACCTGTGCTGCTGAATAATCAGCACAGATGAGCCTGAGCAGCAGCAATTACCTGCAGCTTAAGGGATATTAAAGGCAGATCCTCAATAAACAGGCAAATCTCACAGAATTCCTCTCTCTCCTCAAAATAATCCTCTGTAATTGAGGATAAATGGCAGATTTGCAGGAGCACTTGGCATTAAAACATTCCCCACTAATGGAGACGGGCTGGGATCTCACTGGGGAGAGGCGAACAGGGAGTGTATTTATTATTTACTGTTTCATTATTTCAGGTGAATTGTTTTCACCTGCTCAATGCTGGGACAGGCGACTTTTAAACTCTTCAAACCAGTCTTGTCCCACTTTTTTTCATGGCTCAGGAGAATCCTGAACCTCCCAGAAATGGCACAGCAGAATCCTGAACCTCACAGAAACCTCTGGGAGCTGCTACACAAAACCATTGAGCACAGCTGCCAAACAACACCAGGTTTGTTTGCAGCAGGAAGCAAGTTCAGTGCAAATACTCACTTAAAAACCTCAAAGAACGCGACCCAAAAAGTGGTGTTGGAGTTGGGAAACATCCCACAGAAAGAGGGTGAGGTGGAAACTGGGAAGCTCTTTGAAGTAGTGCAACATCCAAGGAGCAGGGGACGCGGATTAAAACGTGATTCATAAAAGGCTTTTGCTCGGGGAGCTCCCGGTGGGTTTGGGAAGGAGCTCCCAGAGTGCTTGGCCAAACAATCCCTGGCTGGGGTAATTCCTGAGCTGATTGTTCCTGAGTGCAGGGATAATCTTGGCTCTGGTTGGTATTTATTTAAACAAAACCTGGGTGTTTTTTGTTTTTTGTCGTGGCTCTGTGGGTTCCCAAGGTTTTTGTTGGCACGGCCCAGAGGAATCTCCTGCTCGGGCTGTGGGTTCCCACAGAAAACAGGGAATGCTCAGGAGGATCCATTGCCTCTTTGCCAGGCTTGGATTAATGGCAGCCTCATCCTTGTCACACCAGCTGGGCTGAGGTGACCCCTGGGAAGTGTCAGAGGTGGCATTTCCAGGGATTTACACAAGAAAAGGGTGAGCTCTTCCCACAGGTCACTGCCACACCCTCCCTGGGCTTGTTAATGCACAGAAAACTGACCCTGGATCCGAGGTTTGGAAAATCTCTGATGCCAGAGGTGCCAAAGGAAAACCTGGGGCAGTTCTAACAGTGCAAAGCTCTGCTTTGGGAGGGAAATGCCAATTTTTTTTCCCCATGTGGATAATCCTGGGAGCCCAGGAAGAGATGGATGCAGGCAGAGCAGACACAAATACCATTCATCACCTCCATGCCCTGACATCCTCTTACACCTGCCCTGCAATTGAATCATCCCAACCTCCTGTCAGCCAGGAGATCCTCCCAGAGACAGAATTACATTTCATCACCATTCATTCATTCTTCCTCTGCCCCTGTGAAACCCACACATTCCTCTCAGCCTGGCAGGTTGATTTGAAAAACTCTCCAACAAACCCTTGGCCTGATTCCTCCTGTTCCAGCTCTGCGACATCCCCCAGGAGTTCCACCCTGAGCTCAGTTCTGAATACAGAACTGAGGCATAACTACAAGAGTTGTGTGGAGAGGACACAAAGCGGCAACTTTGGCCCAAAACCCATCCAAAAAAAAAAAGCCAAAAAAGAGCAGGAAAATGGGTTTGTGACCAGAACAGGCAGAGAGGGACATGGAAAATGTGAAACTCTTACGCCTGCCTGGCCTGCTCGATGGGGTGCTGGTTGTCCAGGTAGTTGTAGCGGATGGTGTCCGTGGGGTTCCTGTCGGATGAGCGCCAAGGAGGGAGCTCCTTTTTCCCCCTGCTCGTCCCCAGCCCTGCCACAGAAAGTTTCCTCTCTGGGACGTTGCTTTTTACTGGTTGCACGTCAATAACGATGAACTCGTCCTTGGAAGGAGTCTAATTAGGGAGGTGGAAAAAAGAAAATGAGTTTTAGCCTATGATGAAAATTAGACTGGGATAAATTTAGAGTTGTAATCATTGGGGATTAACTCAAAATTTTGGTCTCTGTGGGCACCGTTGTGGTCAGTGGCAGAAAGAGGCACCCAAGCCCTATAATCCACATGAAGATGAGCTGAGCTGCTGTTGAGCTGCATCAGCTTCTCTCTATCAACTACAGAGAGCCTGATTTAAAGCCAGGCTTTGCTTTAAATTAAAGAGCTGAGCTTTGAATTCAGGCCAGGAGGATCCCCAAAAAGATCACGAGGCAGAGGGGCTGGGAGCCAGACCCCCCAGTTTTCCCAGTGGGGATGAACACCCGTGGAGGAGGTGTGATGGCTGGGGAGGCTACCTAGAACAGAGACCAGACAGGGTTAGAGAAATAAAACAAATATTTATTAACAAGGCCTTCCAAGGATGCATCTTGGGCAGTGCAAGGGCCTGGTCAAGGCTGTACCCAAGATGGACAATGGGTCACTGTTGGATTAAGCCCTTTTCTGACCCAAAGATGGGGCAACTGAGAGGCATTTTAAAAACTTTTATTCTATTTGGAATCTCATGTGAAGGACGAGACAATACAGATGTTATAATTCATGCCATCACAATTAGAAGCCAAGTATTTCTTAATTAAAATACATTATAAGTGTTTCTTAACCTATCAACTTTTACCACACCATACTATAAATACCTTAAAACCAATCATCTAAAATGACCCTTTGTGGTTCTTACTACAGTGCATCTTTCATAGTTTTATTTCTCTAAAGTATCTAGTCTTATTTGTAATGTTATCTTTTGAAACTTGTTTCTGGTTCCATTTCTCTCTCAACAGTGTCTGTCCTGTTCCATGGCATTTCTGAGTCAGCATTTCTCATCTCAAAGTGTGCACACAGATGTGGGAGCTTCTGTCAGGCTTTGAGAATTCTCTACAAATCCTTTTCCCACAGGTCACGAGTTTTCACACTTTTATCAATTTTGGGCCATTTGAATATTGGGGGTTGATTATTCAATTAAAGCTTCAGGTAATGAAGTCACATCCTCCCAGTTTGCGCCCATCCATTTACACTTTTTGGGGCCTGAAGCTACAATGGTGACTTTGGTTTTTGGGTTGGAAAAGGATTGTTTTGTCTAACTCAGCTGTGAGGAGAACTTGCTAACACTCTGTGTTCAGTTGAGTTAAATGCTGTTGGAGCCCTGGATGCTGAGAATTTTAAACTTTCTGTGCTGAAAGTCACAGACCAACAAGAGAATATTTTATTTGACCTGAGGCCATGGAGAAAGCTTCCAAAATTAAATGATAGAACTGGGATTGTGGGCGTGGAGTTTGATTAGAAGTGTGTAATATCACAGGATGGAAAAATTAGAGTTTAAGGTTTTAGAATATAGTAATATATATAAACAAGATGGAGGTTTTAGGGTGGTGGCTGGTCCTTCTTCTTCAGGGGTTTGGGTATGGACAGAAAAGTCCACATTGCAGACTTTGAGTGATTATTGGGTTAAAAGTGAAAATAATTTAAGTGTCATTTCTTAATTGGACAGTTTAGCCTTAAAGGACCTTGTAGAGAAAGACAGTCAGCCATTTTGTAGTTTGTCAGCAAAGCACTGCAGAACTCACTGCTTGTGAGGCTGCAACACAGACAGTAAAAAATAAACATTTGAGTCTGAGCACGAAATGAAATCTGCAGCGCTTCAACCCCAGCCTTGGCAGAGGCAGAGGAAAGGAGTCACAGAATGGACACTAAAGCACTCGCAGGACACGAAACCAGCACAGAAAGTGGAAATTCTGGAAGCTGAGGCTGACGGCAGCAGTACCTTGGGCCGGGTGAGGCGCAGCTCCCTCACCATCTGGATGTAGTGGTTCTTCCAGACTCCCTGCTCCAAGGGCGTGGGGCAGAAGTCGAGGAGCCACCCGAAACGCAGGCACTTCAGCATCCACAGCTGGTCCAGCTCTGTCAGGTACTTCCAGTGCCAGCTCACCTGTGAATGAATTCCCAGCCACTTGGAAACTTTGGGGTTTAAAGCAACCCAAGATTTTGGATAGAATTCCCACGTAATCTTAAATAAATTGAATTATTCTGCGCTGTTAATGCTGCATTTAAACCTTTGATTAAAGCTTTTAGACCTTTCAAGGCCTTCATGATGTGGGGCCCTTCCAACTCAAGATATTCTGTGATTCTAAGGAATTTTCTAACCTGTTGTCATGGAAAATTTGAGTTGCATCCGCATGAAATGCTAGAGAAAGTTACTAAAGCAAGGCTTAGCCATGCTGAGATTATTATCTATTCTTAAATAACACAGAATATTACATTATCACAGTAATAATGTCACTGAAAACTGACTTATTAATTTAAAACCGCTTTGAGCACACAGCATTTCAGATTTTTTGAGTCTTAATCATTTTGCTCCAGAGCTCATCTGTAATTTTCTGCTTCTCCACATCCAACACTTGACCTTCAGGCATTTTAAAGGATCTGTTTTCCTTACAGGATCAAGTGTTGTTCTTTGCAAAAGCTCAAGTCAATATCTCTCAAAGAATTAAGGGCTCTGCACACAGTGCGAGGTATTTTAGAGGAATGTGATTTTTAGGAAGTTCCAGGCTTCCTTTCTGGGAATAATCAGCCTTGAAATGCCACTTTTAAAATACTTTAGAACTGAGCATTTAAAATTACTCATCAATTCTGTGAATCTTGGCCAATCTGGCTTAATTTAGGATCCGAGGAACGAGCATCACTAAGCATTCACCTAAACCTTCAGCAAAAATCAGTGTTTTCCTTTTTTTTGTTGTTGTTTTTTTTAACTGCTTTGTCCTGGCTTTCTGAAGCCCGGGCAGGTGCTGGCTTTTTTTTTTACCTGTGCACATCGACAGAGGCTCCGTGGATCCAGGAAGGAGAAGATGTACAAGGACAGGACTCGAGGGAGCCTCGTGGTAAAATCGACGGCCTCGGTGGGGACTCGGGCCTGGAGCTGCTTGGCACAGAATTTCTGCTGGGACAGGGAGCAGCGTTCCAGCAGGTCCACCAGGATCCTCCTCCTCTGGCCATCTGTCCACTTGTCAAACTGAAGGGGGGAAAAAAATTAGGAGTTTCAGATGCAGGGAAACCAGAAATTCAGCTTCTTAAAATAAAATGAGGTGAGGGAAAGCACAGGAGCAGCAGCTTCTGGTGACTCACTCTGAGGGAACAGAGCGCTGGGAACAAAATGGGGAGGCTACATGAAAAGAAACTAAAGCCACAGAATGATTTCTAATCCTCAAAGGATCCAGGATGGCCTAGGTCAGGATTAATTCAGGCTCCTGGGACCAGCTCAGGAGCCTTGGCTTCCCTCATGGAAAGGACAAGATTCAGATGGGTTTTTACTCATCTGAGCAGGCCCCCATCATGAATTCATCTCTGATTCCTTCTCTGACACTTTCTAATCCTCAAAGGATCCAGGACAGCCTAGGCCAGGACTCACTCATGCTCCTGGGACCAGCTCTGAGACTCGGCTTCCCTCATGGAAAGGCGGAGACTCAGATGGATTTTTACCCATCTGAGCAGTTCTCCATCATGAATTCATCTCTGATTCTTTCTCTCCTGCCACTTTCTAATCCTGAAAGGATCCAGGACAGCCTAGGCCAGGACTCACTCATGCTCCTGGGACCAACTCTGGGACTCGGCTTCCCTCATGGAAAGGAGGAAACAGAAGGAGTACAGGAGCAGGCCCCAGCGATGAATCCATTGCTGATTCCTTCTCCCCTGACACTTCCACAGCCCCCAGTGCTGCAATCTCAGAGTACCTCACAATTTGTGAAGTATTTTTCCCTCACAATCCCCCCCCACGGGCTACGAGGAGCAGCGCTGAGGGAAACCAAACGAGGAAAAATCCACAATGGCAGCAGAGTCACAAAGATTTTTCCACAGCTGATGACAGGTACCTAAAGAGGAGGATTGAATCCTCAGGGATTGCATCTGTGTGGGAGGAATTCAGGGAAGCTTTGCAGAGCTGGAGAAACAGGGTGGGAATGACACAAGAACCTGTCAGCAGCCATCTCCTGGGAGGGGATGACCTCAGCCCCACAAATGGCTCAAATTGTCCCCACAAATTCCTCAAATTGTCCCCACAAATGCCTCAAATGGCTCCAATCTGGCTCCAAACCTGCAGCCCCGGTTGCACATGGAGGAACAGCCCTGGGATGGGTGGTGGCCATGGGCAGGAGCAGCAGGAATTCCCAGTGGGAAGAGTGGGATGGATTTTGCTTCATCCTGTCTTACCAGAGTGTGTGGAGATGGGACAAGGGGAAGTGTGGAATTTTTTTTTCTTCTTTTTTTTTTTTCTTCTTTTTTTTTTTCTTTTGTTTTTGTTTTTGTTTTTTGTTGGTTTGTTGTTTTTTTTTTTTTTTTATTAAGGTCAGGATTAAATGTAGTGAGATGGTATTTCTTGTTTGGACTCAGATGTTTACTAGTTCTTATTTACATTAAAGTCTCACAAACTGGGAGTTCCACAGCACTACGCTTTAACAAACTAAAAATGGAGTTGTAGATCTCTCTCTACAAGGCTTTTTAAGGTTAAACTGTTTAATTAAGAAATTATGCTTAAATTATTTTTACTTTTAACTTAATAACTAACTACTTGTGGCGTGCAATGCAGTTTTTTTATCTAATTACACAATACCAACCAAACCCATGAAGAAGAAGGATTAGTTTCCACCCTAAAACCTCTATTTAGCTTTCTATATATTACTATATTCTAAAACTTTAAATTATAAGTTTTCTACCATGTGATATCACACACTTTTATTCAAACTCCACACCCATAATCCCAGTTCTATAATTTAATTTTGGAAGCTTTCTCCATGGCCTAAGGACAAATGCAGTGTTCTTTTGGGGGTCAGTGCCTTTCAGCACAGAAAATCTAAAATTCTCAGCATCCAAAGTTCCAACATTGAAGGGTTTTAAACTCAAAGAGGAAAGGTTTAGGTGGGGTATTAGAGAGAAATCCTTCCCTGTAGGGTGGGGAGGCCCTGGAATGGAATTCCCAGAGAAGCTGTGGCTGCCCCTGGATCCCTGGAACGTCCAAGGCCAGGCTGGAGCTGCCTGGGATTGTGGAAGGAGTCCCTGCCATGACAGGGGGTGGAATGGGATGAGCTTTCAGTCCTTTGTTAAATGTGGCCTCCAAAAATTAAATATAAATCTATAAATACATATATAAATACAAATATAAATATAAAATAAATATAAATATAAATATAAATATAAATATAAATATAAATATAAATATAAATATAAATATAAATATAAAATAAGTATAAATATAAAATAAGTATAAATATAAGAATAACTATAACTATAGATATAGCTAGAAATAGAACTAGAAATTTACTATTTTGAAAAATAAGAAAAAAAGTTCTCCCAATGTTTATTATTATTATTATTATTATTAGTAGTAGTAGTAGTAGTAGTAGTAGTAGTAGTAGTAGTAGTAGTAGTAGTAAATAAATAGTTTAATGTCCAGTGTCCCTTCTTTTCCCTGTCAGAATGAAATTAGGAACAGAATTCGAAATGCAGATTTTTTTTTTTTCCTCTGTTTCTTCCCCACCCCAAATCTAGGCTGAAATGGAGGACTGGCAGAGTAATAGTTTAAAATGTGCAGATGAAGGTAATTGAGAAGCATTTTCTCTCCTGATCATTTTTTAAGAACTCCTTATTTATTTATTTATTTATTTATTTATTTATTTATTTATTTATTTATTTTCCCTTGGATGAATTCCAGTGCTGGAGAACAAACTCCAGGAAGCAAATTGCTCTTCTCCTTCTCACCCAACACCTCTGCAAGACCTTCAAGAAGGTCAGGGTGAAGAGAGTGTGGGATTGGCATTCCTGACATTCTGGAGAGATGAAAAGCCAAATAGAAAATGTGATGGTGTTCACATGAGGGAAGAGATGAGAATGTTGACTCCATGTTTCAGAAAGCTTAATTTATTATTTTATAATATATATTATATTAAAACTATACCAAAAGAATAAAAGAAATGATTTCATCAAAAAGCTAGCTAAAAATAAAAAAAATAAAATAATAAAATTAATAAAAAATATTTAAAAACCCCAAACGTTTGTGGCTGACTGAGACAGTCTAGAGAGCTGGACTGTGATTGGCCATTAATTAAAAACAACCACATGGACCAATCACAGATCCACCTGTTGCATTCCACAGCAACAAATAATTATTATTTACATTTTGTTCTTGAGGCTTCTCAGCTTCTCAAGAGAAAAAAATCTTTAAAAAAAAAGATTTTTCAAAAAATATCATAACTGCAAGAAAAAAGTTCCCTGTCTTTTCAGAGAGGGAATTCAGGAATATTCCCTTTTTTTAAATCCCTGTTTTTCATTTTTCATAGAACTTTCAATTCTAATGATGCTTCTTAGCAGGCTGTTAAGGGAAAACTGAAGGAGAACCTGGGGATTTAGGATTGAGAAATGTTCCCCGGGAATAAAATCCGAGATGTACCAGAGGGGGACAGAGGAGGTTCTGCCTGTCCCCTCCTCACCCTTGGCTTGAAACAAAAGGTTTGAAACCCCTCGAAATTGAAGATTTTCTCTGTCACATGAAGGGGGAAAACTTCTGCTCCCCACCCCTGATCCCATCGCCATCCTCTGCTCATTGAAACAATCCCCGATCACCAATTTGCACTGAGAAATTTCTGTGTCAGCTCCGGCGAGGAGGGAGTAGCTGGCTCAGTCTCTTCCACACCGAGAGATTAAGTGAACCAGTCAAAACAAATCCAGCTTCACTTCCCAGCCGAGGGAAGAGCTGCTCCTTATTAACCCTTCCCACCCTGCCAGGGTGGGGGAATTAATTCCTTCCATCATCCTCAGCCTGCCTTTAAATTCCATTTAAACCAGTGCCACAGCACTGGGTATTTTTATTATTATGGGTAAATTTGTAGTTTATATGTATATAAATATATATATTTATTATATGGGTAAATATATCGTTTCATGTCCAGTGTCCCCTCTTTTCCCCATCAGAATGAAATCAGGAACAGAATTAATTCCTTCCATCATCCTCAGCCTGCCTTTAAATTCCATTTAAACCAGTGCCACAGCACTGGGTATTTTTATTATTATGGGTAAATTTGTAGTTTATATGTATATAAATATATATATTTATTATATGGGTAAATATATCGTTTCATGTCCAGTGTCCCCTCTTTTCCCCATCAGAATGAAATCAGGAACAGAATTAATTCCTTCCATCATCCTCAGCCTGCCTTTAAATTCCATTTAAACCAGTGCCACAGCACTGGGTATTTTTATTATTATGGGTAAATTTGTAGTTTATATGTATATAAATATAATATAATATATTTATTATTATGGGTAAATATATAGTTTCATGTCCAGTGTCCCTTCTTTTCCCCATCAGAATGAAATTAGGAACAGAATTCAAAAGGCAGATTAGAAATGCAGATTTAATTTTTTCCCTCTGCTTCCTCCCCACCCCAAATCTCTGCTGACATGGATTTCCTCCCCACCCAGCAGCAGCAGCCACCAAGGGGTTAAATTGGCACGATTTGTCTCTTTTCCAGCACGAACGAGTCCCCATCCCACATTTGGCTGCTTCCTGCACAGCTCCTGCCCTTGGGAGCGATTTCAGCCGCCCAACCAGTCGGACTGGATTCCCCTGGCTTCTCCTCTTCCCTCTCCCCGCAGCTTTTCCCCTCTCGGGGCCTTCCCCACAACAATGTCACCGCGGGGATTGGGTGACATCAGGCCCTGCTGGATCGGTTTGGTGAAAAATGCGCGTGTTTTATGATTGGCTTTTGGCAAATATTCAAATGAATATTGTATGTGTTGTGTTAGAAAGTAATGCTGGATTCATTCTCTTAAGGAGTGTGGTAAATAGAGTTTTAGGTTATAACAAAATGCTCAAATAGAAACTGTGCTATGTAGGATACTTTTTTTAAAGAAAAGACTCACAGAGAAATAGCAGCCCCAGGAGACCTAAATCACAGAATTATTTGGGTTGGAAAAGACCTCCCAGACCACTAAATCCCACCTGGGACTGATCCCCACCTTGTCACCAGCCCAGAGCACCAAGTGCCACATCCAGACCTTCCCTGGGGACTCCAAACCTCCCAGATCAGCCCCACCACAAGGTGGGGACCAGTCCCAGGTGGGATTTGATGGTCTTGGAGGCCTTTTCTCACCTAAATAATTCTGTGATTTAAGCTCTTGTTTTCCCTTGTGTCCCCTCTCTGATCAGCCCCACCGCCCTGGAGGAGTGTCCCTCACCTGGGGGGGCTCAGTTCCACACAGAGAGGGGACACAAGGGAAAACAAGAGCTAAAATCACAGAATTATTTGGCTTGGAAAAGGCCTCCAAGACCATCAAGTCCCACCTGGGACTGACCCCCACCTTGTAGTGGGGCTTATCTGGGCGGTTTGGAGTCCCCAGGGAAGGCCTGGATGTGGCTCTGGGCTGGTGACAAGGTGGAGATCAGTCCCAGGTGGGATTTGATGATCTTGGAAGTCTTTTCCAACCCAAATAATTCTGTGATTATGTGATTTAAGCTCTTGTTTTCCCTTGTGTCCCCTCTCTGATCAGCCCCACCACCCTGGAGGAGTGTCCCTCAGAGCCTGAGAAGGGCTCAGTTCCACACAGAGAGGGGACACAAGGAAAAACAAGAGCTTAAATCACAGAATTATTTAGGTGGGAAAAGGCCTCCAAGACCATCAAGTCCCACCTGGGACTGGTCCCCACCTTGTCACCAGCCCAGAGCCACATCCAGGCCTTCCCTGGGGACTCCAAACCTCCCTGGCCACCCTTTCCATGGAGAAATTCCTGCTGATGTCCAACCTGACCCTCCCCTGACACAGCTGAGGCTGTTCCCTCTTGTCCTGTCCTTTATTCCCTGCATAAAGGGAATAAAGGATTTTTCCTGCCTGGCTGCACCCTCCTGTCAGGTGCACAGAAACAGGAATTAAATCCCTTCAGGTCACCTCATTCCTTGTTCCTCCACCTGTGTTTTATGGACCACAACACCCTGGGAGAGACATCAAAGATGTCCTGTGGCACCAAAATAAAATAAAAACAAAATGAAAATGTAAATCCCTGGATGCATGCAAGTAAAATCAGCAAGGATTAAACAAACAATTAAATAAATAAACATCCCAAATTTAATCCAAGCTTTATTTGGAAAACCAAATAAAGCTGTTCCAGCAGGGAATTCTCTGGATTTTGCTTGTGTCTAAATTGTGTCTCCATAACTGCAACACGAGTGCAGGCTCAGATCACTCCCTTCCTCTTTTGTGACATTTCTGTGTTTCATTAAAATGTGTTTTTACACCTCTTCTCCATCTTCCCTGCAGCATGGGGGAGTTCTCCATGTTTTCCAGACCTGCTCTCTCTTCTGATTTGTTCCCAGCTTTCCCAAAATGCAGGGAGCAGAACTGGGAATGACTCTGCCTTTGGAATATTTCCCTTTTTTAAGACGCTCTCAGCCCATATTCAGTTTGTGATCCACCCTCATTCCCAGTGATTTTTTCTGCAGAGCTGCTGCATCCCCAGATTCTCTCAAATGTGAAATTTTTGGGTGTCACTCTTTCATGCAGCACTTTTCCTTCTCCCTTATCCAGCTGCAGACCTTTCCAGCCTGATTTTTAAACCCCCTAAACATTTCTAAAATTCAGGAAAAAGCCTAAAATTCTAAAATTCAGGAAGCCCCTCCAAGCCTGGCACCATCTGCAGATAGAATCTGGGAATCATCAAGGTTGGAAAAACTCTCAGATCATCGAGTCCAACCATTAAATGAGGATTTTTTTTCTGTTCCATCACCTGGATATCCCTGAAAATGCTTAACAGGAGTTAGGACAGGCTTCAACCTTCCAGTTTGAGAATAAATCCTTGACAGCTGCCCTGAGCGTGATCCCAGCCATGAAACCCAAGCTCCAGCAGCTCCATTTAGAAATTTGAAAATTTGAATCCCATTTGAAATTTTGAATCCCATTTGAAATTTCCCAGTTTCACTTGGAGAAGGTCACGGGAGCCAAGGTGGAAAATCCAGCCAGGAGCTTTCTGAGATTTCTCCCTTTCCCAGATGATTCAGCACTCGTGAGAGTGGTTGGAGGAAGGATCTTCCCGGATTTTGGCATTTTTAGACACCCAGCAATTTCCAAGAGATGGGTTTTATGTTTTCCTCTTGCTGCCTGTCCCATTAAAAGCTGGTTTTTGAACAATAACCGCTCAATTATTTCATTTCCCTGAAATTCCTTATTATCAAAACGCAACAAATTATTGACAGATTGTTTCCTATAAAGACAAATAATCCTTAAAATCAAAATATTTGCCTGTAAAGACCATCTGAGATGCAAAAAATAAATTTCACCGGTGACTTAATAAGCACAAAGAATAATCACTTCCAACCCAACCCAACCCAGTCTCTGTGTGCACTTGGTGGATAAAATGTTGTTTATTGCTGATTGCAAAGACCCTCCAGCCGGCCACGGAAGCATCACACTGCAACATCTGAACATCCAGCATCGCCTCTGAAGACTTCACAGACATTTCCTGGGGTTTTTTCATCTCATTTCAGCTCATTCCAATGATTTCCCGACTTCAAGACTTACAGAATGTGGGAACTGAGGGAACTGACACTTCCTTGACTCTCCTCAAAAGCAGAGCAGTCACATCAGGGGAAGTGAATCCCTTTTTCCAAAGAGGGGAAATTTTACATTCCCATGAGATAAACTCCTGATCGCTTCCAAAATCTGCCTGTAGCAAATATTTATTGAAAGAGAAAATTAGAAAATTTACCCATTTTCCAAGCAGGGCTCTTCTTTCTTCAAATACCTATAAAACACACAAAAAAAAAAAAAAGAAAATTGAGTGTTTAGAGGGGACTCAGTACGTGCTGAGAAAAATCCAGCTTGAAAAACAATCCACAAAATATCAATGGAATCGCTGAATGGATGGTTTTGGAAAAAAATTATGGAGATCTTTAATCCAAACTCCCTGACAGGATCAGCTAAAGGGGTAGCTCAGGCATGTCCATGAATTTTGGGTATTTTATTGGATGGAGATTCCAGAACCTCCAAAAACATCAGGTTCTCCACTTCCTTAATGATTCCTAAATCCCTGTGCTGGATTTATTCCATAAATCCCTTTTTATTGATTTGGATATTTCTATTTTTATATGGATTTATTCCACAAATCCATTTTTATTGATTTGGATATTTCAATATTTTAGATGGATTTATTCCACAAATCCATTTTTATTGATTTGGATATTTCCATATTTTAGATGGATTTATTCCATAAATCCATTTTTATTTATTTGGATATTTCCATTTTTATATGGATTTATTCCATAAATCCATTTGTATTGATCTGGATATTTCCATATTTTAGATGGATTTATTCCACAAATCCCTGAATTTCTTGTCCTGAGGAGCCCAGAAATGGGCCCAGCATTCCCAACCTTTCCTGTGGAAAAGGAAAGAATCCACATCCCTTCTCCTGCCACCTACACTCTTGATTGATCCTGTTGGGAATTTATCATCTCCTCACTCCTGGAACATCCTGGATCTGATGTCACATCCCTGGAAGTGTCCAAGGCCTGGCTGGATGGGGCTTGGAGCAATTTGGGACAGTGGGAGGTGTCAGGGTTGGAATTGGATGAGCTCTAAGGTCCCTTCCAACAAAACATCCAGGGATTAGGAGGCCACAACCTCTCTGGGAAATCTCAGGGGTTCCCCACCCTCACATCCAGGAATTCCTGTCCAAGATCCCTTCTAAATCTCACTTTTCCCAGCAGGAAGCCATTCCTTGTGTCCTGTCCCTCCATCCCTTGTCCCAGGTCCCTCTCCAGCTCTCCTGGAGCCCCTTTAGGCCCTGGAAGGGGCTCCAAGATCTCCCTGGATCCTTCCCGGATCCAGGTGAACATTTCCAGCCCCTGGAAGGGGCTCTGAGGTCTCATTGGAGCCTTCCCTTCTCCAGGTGAACACCCAAAGCTCCTGGAAGGGCTCTGAGGGACTTTGCTTTCTCCAGATGAACATTCCCAGCTCCTGGAAGGGGCTCTGAGGTCTCCTTGGATCCTTCTTCTCAGGGTGAGCACCCAAAGTTTCTGGAAGGGCACTGAGGGTCCTTCTCTTCTCCAGGTGAGCACCCAAAGCTCCTGGAAGGGCTCTGAGGGTCCTTCTCATCTCCAGGTGAACATTTCCAGCTCCTGGGAAGGGCTCTGAGTGTCCTTTTCTCCAGGTGAACATTCCCAGCTCCTGGGAAGGGCTCTGAGGTCTCCTTGGATCCTTCTTCTCAGGGTGAGCACCCAAAGCTCCTGGAAGGGCTCTGAGGGTCCAGGTGAGCACCCAAAGCTCCTGGAAAGGCTCTGAGGGTCCTTCTTTTCTCCAGGTGAACATTCCCATCTCCTGGAAAGGCTCTGAGGGTCCTTATCTTCTCCAGGTGAACATTCCCAGCTCCTGGAAGGAGCTCTGAGGTCTCCCTGGATCCCTCTCCTCTCCAGCTGATCCCTCCAAACTCTCCCAGCCTGGATCCATGGGAATTCTTCTCTCCTGGCCACGCAGTGATGGGAGGTGCCCCAAAAGCTGAACTTCCCACCTCGTTAATTCAGAAATTCCGTTAATCCTGAGTGCCTGAAATCCTGCAGGATCCAATCCCAACTCATCATCGAAACCTTCAGGAAGGGGCTGACAAGAGCAGCTTTTGTTCCTCGTCCGCTTTGCAGTGACGGCTCCCACCGAGGACGATCCGGATCAAAATCCAGAGGAGGATTTCTGATCTTGACCTTTACCCATGGGGAGCCGGACCCCAAAGCCCCAACACGTGGCTTCCCCACCGCCACAACCCCGCCTTCAACCCTCGGGATGGTGACCTGGGAAGTGAGGGAATGCTGGAAGTGATTTTTCCAGCAGACAGATCAAAGAGGAGGAGGGGAAAAGAGCCGGGCTTATAAAACGGCGATTAAACGGGGAAAGGCGCTGGATCATTATGAACTGCAGACGGGCTCTTGCTCTGAGATGGTTCCTGCAGAGAGGGACATTATCAGTGCTGATGTCTGCCTCAGCAGCCGACAGCTCCAGCTCTGTCTCTCCCAGCAGGGGAGTCTCTGCTGAGGGCTGGAAAATGACATTTCTTTTATTTGCGCCGTGACAGTTATTATTTGCTTTATTTGCGTTGAAAAAACACCCCCCAAAAAAACACCCAACAAACCTAACAAGCCGAATTTGGAAAAAAGGATTTGCCCCGAGGAAGTGACGAATAGTCAGAGATCTGAGATTTTGGTTGGAGGATTCCGGGGAGGAGGGAGCTGTTTACGGTCTTTGATCAAAGACAGACGGCGGATTTGCTCGCAGCGTTCTTGGAGACACATCTGAGCTGAGGTTCTCCAAAGTTCTGCCTCTCCAGGGCACTTGGGAGCATTAATTAGCAACAGAATGGCCCAAATTTGGTCTAAAAATCAAGCCCATGTCCTCTCCTCCAAGGCCTTGGAGCTACACCCGTGGAGTGCTCCAATGACAAGGTCTCTGGTGTCAAGATGACCCCGAGGTGTTGGAAAATCTCTTTTTCCCAGCCCTGAGACCAAAAAAGAAGGCAGAATTCCTTGGATCTTGTTCTCAAGGTTGTTTATTTGCTCTTACCTATTACATTCTTCCTCTCACCTGCTGAGATCTGTCCAGCAGGTTGGGTTGAGGCACATTGACCACCCTTGGGGCAGGGTTATCTTTTTATACTAAAAACTACCTGTGCTTTATTTACAATAATCTATCACCTGTGTTAGACAGTCTGTCTCTAAACCAATCCAAAAGTGCCACCATCACAGCAGAAGATGGAGGACAAGAAGAAGGAGAAAGACAGAACACACCCAGATTCCTCCATCTTGCCTCCTGAACCCCCATTCTAAATCCCCAAAATTCTACTTCTTCACCCTGTGATAATTCACTATCATTCTATTCAAACTCTTGTGGCTTGTACATGCTCACACAAAGTTGGTAATTGTTTTTTCCATGGCTCAGGTGTTTGTGACTCCGTGCCACGGTCTCTGAGCCCCCTGCCAGGGTCTCGAGTCCTCCAGGGCAGCCAGAGGAATGTCCTGGGTTCCCACACTCCAGGATTGTTTTGGGATCTGCTGCCTCACACCCATGGCTTCAAGGGGTTTGAGGATGCTCAAGTGGCTGGAAAATCCCTCCATCCTTTGCTGCAAGTGCCACTGGAGGCTCTTCTGCCTCAGACCTGAATTCCTGCCCAAATCCTCTCCCAAATTCCCAGGATGGAGCCCGCAGGGAGCTCCATCTCCTGCCCTTCCTTCATCCTCACCTGCAGCACCACCCTGGAGTAATCTGGGATTTCATCCCTGGTTTTGTGACCTTGAAGGATTTGGGATTTCCTGATTCTGCCTCCTTGGCTTTGGCCATTAAAGCAACCATGGAATCATGGAATGGTTTGGGTGGGAAGGGACCTTAAACCTCATCCAGTTCAACCCTGACACCTTCCACCATCCCAGGCTGCTCCAAGCCCCGTCCAGCCTGGCCTTGGACACTTCCAGGGATCCAGGGGCAGCCACAGCTTCTCTGCGTTGGGATTGAGTCCATGCAGGATTTCAGGCACCTGGTGCCTCCAAGTCGGGATTTATGGAATTTCTGAATTCTCCAAACCCCATCCAAGCTGGCTTTGAACACCTCCAGGGATCCAGGGGCAGCCACAGCTTCTCTGAGTTGGGATTGAGTCCATGCAGGATTTCAGGCACCCAAGTTGGGATTAATGGAATTTCTGAATTACTGAGGTGGGAAGTTCAGCTTCTGGGGCACCTCCCATCCCTGTGTGTCCAGGAGAGAAGAATTCCCATGGATCCAGGCTGGGAATGTTCCCCTGGAGAGGAGAAGGATCCAGGGAGACCTCAGAGCTCCTTCCAGGAGCTGGGAATGTTCCCCTGGAGAAGAGAAGGGCCCTCAGAGCCCTTCCAGGAGCTCTGGATGGTCACCTGGATCAGGGAAGGATCCAAGGAGAGCTCAGAGCCCTTCCAGGGCCTAAAGGGGCTCCAGGAGAGCTGGAGAGGGACTGGGGACAAGGCATGGAGGGACAGGACACAGGGAATGGCTTCCCAGGGATAGATGGAATTTGGGAAGGAATTCCTGGCTGTGGCCCTGGAATGGAATTCCCAGAGAAGCTTTGGCTGCCCCTGGATCCCTGGAAATGTCCAAGGCCAGGCTGGAGCAGCCTGGGATCATGGGAGTTGTCGCTGGCCATGGCAGGGGTGGAACAAGGTGGGATTTCTGTTCCTCCCACCCCAAACCATTCTGGAGTTCTCCAGGTACTCCTACCACGTTGGAAAATCCAGGGAAATCTACAGGAACTACCAAAGGAGCACCCCAGAATTACTCAAAATTTGTCAAGCAGCAAATTTAGGACACCCTAAATTCCCAGCTCTGCTCCTAACCATGGAATTTCCACCTTGGACCAGCTCTGAATTCCCACCGCTCCCACCCCTCACTCCCTGCTCCGATGAGTTCATTTCCCACCCATCCCATCCCATCCCATCCCATCCCATCCCATCCCATCCCATCCCATCCCATCCCATCCCATCCCATCCCATCCCCTCCCATCCCATCCCATCCCATCCCATCCCATTCCATCCCATCCCATCCCATCCCATCCCCTCCCATCCCATCCCATCCCATCCCATCCCATCCCATCCCATCCCATCCCATCCCATCCCATCCCATCCCATCCCATCCCATCTCTCCCTGCTTTTTCCACCCCTTCCATCCATAAATTTAAATTTATTTCTAAATTCCTCCTCACGCTGCCTCCCGGGAGTGCAGACACATGACAGCACAAAAACGGCACCTTCTGCTCCCCAGCTCCCTATAAATACCTCAGGAGCATCTCCTGATTCTGAACGTCACAACTTATTTTGGTGCAGCTATTTTTAATTTTTTAATTTTTTTTTTTGCCACAGAGCAGCATAAGGATATAAAAAAAGGAATTTTTCGGCCGGGTCAGTGGTTTAAAACCTGGATCAGAAACAAGGAAATAACTTTTATTATGAATTTCTGAATTTATTTTTTATTTTTTTAATTCTATTTTTTTTTTTACCACAGAGCAGCATAGGGATATAAAAAAAGGAATTTTTTGGCCGGGTCAGTGGTTTAAAACCTGGGTCAAAACCAAGGAAATATGTTTTATTATGAATTTCTGAATTTAATTTTTAATTTTTAATTTTTTAATTCTTTTTTTTTTTTTTACCACAGAGCAGCGTAGGGATATAAAAAAATGAATTTTTTGGCCGGGTCAGTGGTTTAAAACCTGGATCAGAAACAAGGAAATATCTTTTATTATGAATTTCTGAGAATTTTCAAGGCTGGAAAAGACCTCCAGGGTTGTTGAGTCCCACCATGAATCCAGCACCACCACATTCCCCGTGTGCCAAAGGCCTTCCCACTTCATCCCTGGTATTTTTTCATTTTTAAATATTCATTTCTGCTCTTTTCTGGGATATTTTTGTCTATTATTCCCTACCTGGAACATCACCAAGCATTGGATTATTCAACAATCCAATATTAACCCCTAAAAGTTTTGCTGCAGCTCAATCCAACTGCCTGAAGAACACAGAAGTAAAAAAAAAAAAATTTAAAAAGTGAGAAAAGGTGGGGAAATTTTTTTTTTTTAATTTTTTTTAAAATTTCTGGTTAGGTCATACTTTATTGCACAGCGATTTGTATCTGCAAAAATAATTTTGGAAGGGTTTAGGAAACATCAAAATGATTCAAAGGCTGGAGGATTTGCCAGATTGAAAGGACTTCAAAGAGCTCAATCTCTTCCCTTTATCAGAAATAAAAATAAATTCAAGTGTTGGCTTGAAGTGGGGTAAAAGTCCTTCCACAGGGGGAAAAAAGGAGTTTAATTAGGGAGCAAGGGAAAAATCAAATTATTTTAATGTCAGAGGTATCCAGACAGGAGACAAAGCTTTATCTTTTTATGATATATCAAGGGATTCGTCATGAGAAAATTATTAGGGAAGTGGTGAAATTTTAATTTTTTAAGCAATGACAGTCTTCCACCCTGCCCTAAAAAAAGCAGGATTTTGTGACTTTCAGAAAAAAAAAAAAATCTACTTTATTTTTTTAAAGCTGTTGATTTGGCAAAATAGCAGTATTTAAATCAAATACTTGTTTGATTTTAAAGTATTTAAACCAAATTGTTGTTTGATTTTAAATAGGTAAATCAGAATTTTTTATCTTTTTATGTTAGATTTTTAAAAAGAAATTATTTTATACTATTTTTTATATAAAAGGTCTATATTTTATATATATTTATACATCATGTGTCAGATATCTCCATATTTCTAACAAAATCTCCAAGTTCTTATTCCATTTCCCATGAGCACCTTTGACTCACATGCTGGGGTGAAAATGGAGGAATTTGGTGCAAAATAAAAAGCACAATTTTGTGACTTTCAGAAAAAGAATCCTAATTTTTAACAAAAACCCCAAATTATTTGGCAAAATAGTGTTTAAGTCAAATACTTGTTTGCTTTCAATAGGTAAATCAGATTTGCCATCTTTTGATGTTGGATCTTATATATCTTTATGCCATAAAGATTTTATTTTAGATTTATTTTAGATTTCTAGATATCTTTTACTTTAAATTTTATGTATCTTTATATATCATAAAGATTTTATATAGATTGTATTTTAGATCTATTTTATGTATTTATATATTTTTATTTTAGATTTTATATACCTTTATATATCATAAAAATTTTATGTAGATTGTATTTTAGATCTATTTTATGTTTTATATTTTTTATTTTAGTTTTTATATATCTTTATATACCATAAAGATTTTATGTAGATTGTATTTTAGATCTATTTTATGTTTTATATTTTTTATTTTAGATTTTATATATCTTTATATACATAAAGATTTTATATAGACTGTATTTTAGATCTATTTTATGTATTTATATTTTTTATTTTAGTTTTTATATATCTTTATATACCATAAAGATTTTATATAAATTTTATTTTAGATTTATTTTAGAATTTAATTTTTTATTTTAGATTTTATATATCTTTATATACCATAAAGATTTTATATAGACTGTATTTTAGATCTATTTTATGTATTTATATTTTTTATTTTAGATTTTATATATCTTTATATACCGTAAAGATTTTATGTAGATTGTATTTTAGATCTATTTTATGTATTTATATTTTTTATTTTAGATTTTATATACCTTTATATATCATAAAGATTTTATGTAGATTTTATTTTAGATTTCTTTTATGTATTTATATTTTTTATTTTAAATTTTATATATCTTTATATACCATAAAGATTTTATATAAATTTTATTTTAGATTTATTTTAGAATTTAATTTTTTATTTTAAATTTTATATACCTTTATATACCATAAAGATTTTATGTAGATTGTATTTTAGATCTATTTTATGTATTTATATATTTTTATTTTAGATTTTATATATCTTTATATACCATAAAGATTTTATATAGGCTGTATTTTAGATCTATTTTATGTATTTATATATTTTTATTTTATTTTGGATTTTTTATATCTTTATATATCATATATCTCCGTGTTCTTATTCCATTTCCATAACCCCCACAGGGGAAAAATTAAATTTTTTCAGGCTTGGGAATTAGTGAAATTTAGGATTTTGAGACTATTTCCAACCACCCAGACCCAATCCTTGGGGAATAAATCCTGGAGCTGGCTTTGCCTTGGGGGGCTGGGCTGGACGACCTCGGTGAGCTCAGGAATTCCGAATTTCAGGGATTTTTTGGGAACTTGCCTGGTCGTTCATGAGCTGATGGCTCAGGGGAGTCCAGGAGCTGAGGCGGAGCTTGGAGCCAGCCGGGAATTTGGGAGCTGCAAATGCCATGGGGATGGTGGAATCTCCTTCAGCTGGGGCTGCAAATGGAAAAAAAGGTGGGGAAAAATGGAATTTTAATGAGGGATCCAATGGAACGAAGGTGGGTGTCAGCACTGTGATGTTATTTTGGTTTTACGGGAAAAAATAGAATTTTAACGAGGAAAAAAATGGAATTTTAGGGAGGGATCCAATGGAACGAAGGTGGGTGTCATCACTGTGATGTTATTTTGGTTTTATGGGAAAAAATAGAATTTTAACGAGGAAAAAAAATGGAATTTTAGTGAGGGATCCAGTGGAACGAAGGTGGGTGTCATCACTGTGATGTTATTTTGGTTTTACGGGAAAAAATAGAATTTTAACGAGGAAAAAAATAGAATTTTAATGAGGGATCCAATGGAACGAAGGTGGGTGTCAGCACTGTGATGTTATTTTGGTTTTATGGGAAAAAATAGAATTTTAACGAGGAAAAAAATAGAATTTTAATGAGGGATCCAGTGGAACAGAGATGGGGATTATACCTGGGCCATTCCTTCATTTTTATGGGAAAAATAGAATTTTAACAAGGAATCCAATGATTCCATAGAGTGAAGATGGGCGTTATCCCTTTGCCATTCCTTCATTTTCATGGAAAAATTAGATTTTAACAGGGAATTCAATGGAACGGAGGTGGGCGTTATCCCTGTGCCATTCCTTCGTTTTCATGGAAAAACCAGAATTTTAACAGGGAATTCAATGGAACAAATATGGGCGTTATCACTGTGCCATTCCTTCGTTTTCATGGAAAAAAACACCCCATAATTTTAATAAAAAATCCAATTATTTCATAGAACAAACATGAAGGTTCTCCCTGTGCCATTCCTTCATTTTTGTGGGAAAAAGTAGAATTTTAACAAGGAATTCAATGATTTCATAGAACCAAGATGGGCGTTATCCCTGTGCCATTAATTAGTTGTTATGAAAAAAAATAGAATTTTAATGAGGAATCCAATGATTCCATGGAACAAACATGAACGTTATCCCTGTGCCATTCCTTCTTTTTCAGGGAAAAAATCCCATAATTTTAATAAAAAATCCAATGATTTCATAGAACTGACATGAATGTTATCACTGTACCATTCCTTCATTTTTGTGGAAAAAAAAAGAATTATTTTCACAATTAATCCGATGATTCCCTCAAACAATGCCCATTCCATGGACATTATCCCTGTGCCATTCTTTGGTTTTTGTGGGAAAACCAGAATTTTAATGAGGGATCCAATGGAACAAAGGTGGCTGTCACCCCTGTGCCATTCCTTCGTTTTCATGGAAAAAATTTGAATTTTAACAAGGAATTCAATGATTTCGTAGCATTTCACGTGCACATAGCATATTTTTTTGGGGGGGGAAAAGAAAATATTTTAATAAGGAATCCAGTGATTCCGTAGACCAAAGATGGATTTTATCCCTGTGCCATTCTTTTGTTTTTATGGGAAAAAATAGAATTTTAACAAGGGATCCAACGGAACAAAGGTGGGCATTATCCATGTGCTGTTCCTTCATTTTATTGGGAAAAATTAGAATTTTAACAAGGAACCCAATGACTTCATGGGAGAAACATGAACATTATCCCTGTGCCATTCCTTCATTTTCATGGAAAAACCAGAATTTTAACAGGGAATTCAATGGAACAAAGATGGGAGTTATCACTGTGCCATTCCTTCATTTTTGTGGGAAAAAGTAGAATTTTAACAAGGAATTCAATGATTTCATAGAACCAAGATGGGCGTTATCCCTGGGCCATTAATTAGTTTTTATGAAAAAAAATAGAATTTTAATGAGGAATACAATGGAACAAAGGTGGCTGTCACCCCTGTGCCATTCCTTCGTTTTCATGGAAAAAAAAATTGAATTTTAACAAGGAATTCAATGATTTCGTAGCATTTCATGTGCAATGGTTTCATAGGACATTTTATGGGGTGAGGAAAAATAAAAGGTTTTAATGAGATTTTAATCCAGTGAGCCCATAGAACAAAGGTGGGCATTATCCCTGTGCCATTCCTTCGTTTTTATGGGAAAAATTAGAATTTTAACAGAGAATCCAATGATTTTGATTTCATGGAAGAAACATGAACGTTATCACTGTGCCATTCATTATTTTTAATGAGAAAAATTATAATTTTAACAAGGAATTCAATGGAACAAACATGAACGTTATCCCTGTGCCATTCCTTCATTTTCATGGAAAAAACAGAATTTTAACAAGGAATTCAGTGATTCCATGGAACAAACATGAACGTTATCCCTGTGCCATTCCTTCTTTTTCATGGAAAAAAATAGAATTTTAACAAAGAATCCAATGGAACAGAGATGGGCGTTATCCCTATGCCATTCCTTTGTTTTCATGGAAAAACCAGAATTTTAACAAGGAATTCAATGATTCCATGGAACAAACATGAACGTTATCCCTGTGCCATTCCTTCTTTTTCATGGAAAAAAATATAATTTTAACAAAGAATCCAATGATTTCCTAGCACAGCAATGACACAAAATGGAGAAATAATTTGAAATTCAGGTAGGTGAAGCTTTTTTTGTTTTTGTAGCCTCAATATCCATGAGAATAAAATCCTGGAAGTGCCCAAAAGAACCGGTGGGAAAGGGATGGAGCAACCTGGGAGAGTGGAAATTGTCCCAGCCAGCCCCAAACCATCCTGGGATTCTGGGGTTTCCCACTGGAACCTCTGTGCACTAATAAATAATTCATAATTAATTCATAATTAAGGTCTCAATCCCACAAGTGTTCATGATTATTCCTCTGAACAGGTGGAATCGCAATCCCTGGAAATTTTCCCAAAAAATGTAAATGTGGTTTGGGGGTGACCATCCTGAGATTGCAGGATTTTCCCACTGAAACCTCTGTGCACTAAACCAATAATTTAAAATTAATTAATCAATTAATTAATATTTAATAATGACCAAAGAATTAATAAATACTCAGTTATTTATACTTTGTAACTAATAATAATTAATAAATAATGAATAATTCATAATTAAGGTCTTAATCCCACAAGTGTTCATGGTTATTCCTTTGAACAGGTGGAATCGCAATCCCTGGAAGTTTTCCCAAAAAATGCAGATTTGGTTTGGTGGTGACCACGGTTGATGGTTGGATTTGGTGATCCCAAAGGTTTTTTCCAACCTTAACAAGTCTGTGATTTTCACAGGAATTTCCACACCAAATAAATCAGGTATTTACCAAAATCTCCAGAAATACGGAGATATCAGACATCTCCCAAAATCTCCCAAATTCTCCCCTTTTTGGGACACCAAATGTCAGAATTTTGTACAGATAAAGCAATTTCTCCATAAATCCTTGCCCAAACATAGAAAAAGGGATTTTTTTCCCCCCCTTCATCTTCTATCCTGCAGGATTAATTCCTCAGCTCTCCAATTTCCAGGCTGGAGCCTTCAGCTGCCTGAAAACCAAATATTTTCTTTACCACATTAAAAAAAAATTCCATTTCCTGCATCAATTTGTTCAGCTTTTTTTTTTTTTTTTTGCTCTAAACACCTCAGACCATTTTAAAGCTTCACGGCGGCAGGATGGAAAATGGGAATCTTGGGACAAAAGAAAAGCAAATCCATGAATTAAATCCCATATTGTGTTAGCAGCCTGTGCTGAACCCAAGCACATCAAAACCCACCCAAAAAAAGGGGTTTTGTAGCTACTCTCAGACCTTATTCCTTACCCAGACAAAATTCAAATTCCTCTCTATTTCAATGGATTTGTCTTCAAAAATCACTGTGGGATTTGTCTGGGCACATCGATTTTAGGTTTAATTTTTCCTTCCTTTCTGAAGTTATTATGTATACACAAATATAATATAAATATAAAAATAAATATAAATGATTATATTATATAGATATAAATATAGATATAGATCTAGATCTAGATCTAGATATATATAGATATAAATATACATATAAATATACATATAAATATAAATAATTATATTCTATAGATATAGATATAAATATAGATATAGATATAGATATAAATAATATCTATTATGTTTGATATATAATATAATATAATATAATATAATATAATATAATATAATATAATATAATATAATATAATATAATATAATATACATATAATATAATATAATATACATATAATATATCATATACATATACATATACATATACATATACATATACATATACATATACATATATATCAAGAAAATATATTTTAAAAACCACAAGCAAACAAACAAAACCAAAAAACCACCTGAAAAATAAGAAAGAAAAAACCCCAGAAAACCAAGCAAACAAAAAACCCCAATAAAACAAGAACAAAACAAAAAAAACCCAAAACCCAAAACCAAACAAACGAACAAAATGACAAAAAAAACCCCACAAAAAAAAAAAACAAACCAAAAACCAAAAAAACCCCAACTCAAAAATACCCCAAAGAAAAATCTGTTGTATTTTCCTCTCTGTGCTCAGGAAATAAATTTATAAAAATATGAGTTAAATAATAAATAAAGTAAAATATGAATAAAGGAAAATATAAATAAATATATATTTATATTTAACTCTATTTATTATTTATATTTATATTTTATGTAAATATATTTTTATATATTTATATAAAATATGAATAAAAATAATTAAAGTTACATGTAAATAAAGTTATAAAAATCTGAGATTTTCCCTTTTTTTTGGTTTTTTTGGGTTTTTTTTGTGCTAAAGCTCCTTAAATACCAAATTTCCTCTCCAACTTTAAAAAGCTGAAGGTTTTCAAACCGAGGTTTCACATCCACCTCCCTGTGCAAGCGAGTAGGTGGATATTTTGGGCCGGAATTTCTGTTTTGTTTCCCAGCTCAGCTGCCAAAAAAACCGGAATCAAACAGGTCCAGGCAGCCCCGTGGTGTTTTTCAGGGCCAGCTTTGGCCATTAGTCACAAACCCCACGGTCCTGTGCCAGGATTCCGCAGGGATTTGGGATCCCGCAGGGATTTGGGATCCCGCAGGGATTTGGGATCCTGGGGCTGGAACTGCCAAATTCCCAAAGCAGCTCTGAGGAGTGGGGGCTTTGGAAGGAGTGAGGAGGCGAAAACGGGGCTCAGGATGTGGGAAAAGTCTGGGGGGAAAATCGGGATTTGGGAAAAACGTGAAAGTTCAGGATCTGGGGAAAGTCTGAGAGTTCAGGATTTGGGGAAAGTCTGGAAAACTTCAGGATTTGGGAAGAGTCTGTGTGGAAGTTCAGGATTCGGGAAAAGTCTGAAACTTCAGGATCTGGGTAAATTGTGTCTGAAACCTCAGGATCTGGGAAAAGTCTGTGAAACTTCAGGAATTGGGAAAAATGTGTCTGAAAGTTCAGGATCTGGGAAAAATATGAAACTTCAGGGCTTGGGAAAAGTCTGTGTGAAAGATTGGGATCTGGGAAAAGTCTGATAAAAACTTCAGATCTGGGAAAAGTCTGAAAGTTCAGGATGTGGGGAAAATGTGTCTGAAACTTCAGGATCTGGGAAAATCCTGTCTGAAAGTTCAGATCTGGGTAAATTCTGTGTGAAAGTTCAGGATTTGGGGAAAATGTGAAACTTCAGGATTTGGGGAAAGTCTGTGTGGAAGTTCAGGATCTGGGAAAAGTCTGTGTGGAAGTTCAGGATTTGGGAAAGTTCTGAAACTGGGATCTGGCAAAAGTATCTGTGAAACTTCAGGGTTTGGGAAAAGTCTGAAACTTCAGGATTTGGGAAAAATATGAAACTTCAGGGTTTGGGAAAAGTCTGTGTGAAAGATTGGGATCTGAGAAAAGTCTGAAAGTTCAGGATGTGGGGAAAATGTTTCTGAAACTTCAGGATTTGGGAAAATTCTGTCTGAAAGTTCAGATCTGGGTGAATTCTGTGTGAAAGTTCAGGATTTGGGGAAAATGTGAAACTTCAGGATTTGGGGGAAGTATGGAAACCTCAGGATCTGGGGAAAGTCTCTGTGAAACTTCAGGATCTGGGGAAAGTCTGGGTGAAAGTTCAGGATCTGGAGAAAATCTGTAAAACTTCAGGATTTGGGAAGAGTCTGTGTGGAAGTTCAGGATTTGGGGAAGTTCTGAAACTGGGATCTGGCAAAAGTCTCTGTAAAACTTCAGGATTTGGGAAAAATGTGTCAGAAAGTTCAGGATCTGGGAAGTCTGGAACTTCAGATCTGGGAAAATCTGTCTGAAAGTTCAGGGTCTGGGAAAAGTCTGGAAAACCTCAGGACCTGGGAAAAGTCTCTGTGAGCCTTCAGGATTTGGGAACATTCTGTCAGAAAGCTCAGGATTTGGGAAAAGTCTGAGTGAAAGATCAGGATCTGGAAAAAGTCTGTGAAAGTTCAGGATTTGGGAAAAGTCTGAAAATTGAGGATCTGGGTAAATTGTGTCTGAAACTTCAGGATCTGGGAAAAGCCTCTGTGAAACCTCAGGATTTGGGAAAAGTCTGTGGAAGTTCAGGGTTTGGGAAAAGTCTGTGATGGGAAAGATTGGGATCTGGGAAAAGTCTGAAAGTTCAGGATGTGGGGAAAATGTTTCCGAAACTTCAGGATCTGGGAAAATCCTGTCTGAAAGTTCAGATCTGGGTAAATTCTGTGTGAAAGTTCAGGATTTGGGGAAGATGTGAAACTTCAGGATTTGGGAAAAGTCTCTGTGAAACTTCAGGATCTGGGAAAAGTCTGTGTGGAAGTTCAGGATTTGGGAAAGTTCTGAAACTGGGATCTGGCAAAAGTCTCTGTGAAACTTCAGGGTTTGGGAATAGTCTGAAAATTGAGGATCTGGGTAAATTGTGTCTGAAACTTCAGGATTTGGGAAAAGTCTGTGAAACCTCAGGACTTGGGAAAAATATGAAACTTCAGGGTTTGGGAAAAGTCTGTGTGAAAGATTGGGATCTGGGAAAAGTCTGAAAGTTCAGGATGTGGCAAAAGTCTGTGTGAAACTTCAGGATTTGGGAAAAGTCTGAAACCTCAGAATTTGGGAAAAGTCTGCATGAAAAATCAGGATCTGGAAAAAGTCTGAGTAAAACTTCAGGTCTGGGAAAAGTCTGAAAGTTCAGGATGTGGGGAAAATGTGTTTGAAACTTCAGGATCTGGGAAAATTCTGTCTGAAAGTTCAGATCTGGGTGAATTCTGTGTGAAAGTTCAGGATTTGGGGAAGATGTGAAACTTCAGGATTTGGGAAAAGTCTGTGTGAAAGATCAGGATTTGGGAAAAGTCTGTGTGAAAGATCAGGATCTGGGAAAAGTCTGAAACCTCAGGATCTGGGAAAACTCTGTGTGAAACTTCAGGATCTGGGAAAATGTGAAACCTCAGGATCTGGGGAAAGTCTGAGACTTTGGGATGCAGGGAATTCTGTCTGCAAACCCCAGGATCGGGGAAAAGTCTCTGCAGTTCCCTCCTGGGCAGCCGTGGAGGGGCTGGCCTGGCTCTCTCCCTCCGTCTGCAGGGCCCAGGGAAGGGCTGGGGGTGTCCCGGGGGAAGTTCAGGGTGGATTTTAGGAAACGGTTCTGGCCCAGAGGGTGCTGGGGCTGGAACAGCTCCCCGGGGAACGGTGACATTCCCAAAGCTCCAGGACAGCGCTCCCGGAGATGCTCAGGGTGGGAATTTTGGGGTGGATTTGATGATCTGGGTGGGTCACCTGGAGCAGTCACATTCCATAATTCCACAATTCCATATTTCCACAATTCCACAATTCCATAATTCCACAATTCCATATTTCCACAATTCCACAATTCCATATTTCCATAATTCCATAATTCCACAATTCCATATTTCCATAATTCCATAATTCCATAACTCAACAATTCCACAATTCCATATTTCCACAATTCCACAATTCCATAATTCCATATTTCCATAATTCCACAATTCCACAATTCCACAATTCCACAATTCCATATTTCCATAATTCCATAATTCCATATTTCCATAATTCCACAATTCCCCAATTCCATAATTCCATATTTCCATAATTCCATAATTCCATAATTCCATATTTCCATAATTCCATAATTCCACAATTCCACAATTCCATATTTCCATAATTCCACAATTCCACAATTCCATAATTCCATAATTCCATAATTCCATATTTCCATAATTCCATAATTCCACAATTCCACAATTCCATATTTCCATAATTCCACAATTCCACAATTCCATAATTCCACAATTCCATATTTCCATAATTCCACAAGGAGGGGAGGTTAACAAGGATCAAGGTATTGAAACACAATGCCCCAAAACAAAACAAAACAAAAATTCTATTTTCATTGTAAAAAAAAATAAAAGGAAATGTAGGAGCAGGTGGCAGGTATGATAAATATAAATAAAAATATAAAACAAAAGAGATTTGGGGGAAAAACCCCAAGTTTTGGGAGTTTGTACAGGGTTAAAAAGAGTAAAATTGCTCAGACCAGAGTCCCTGGGAATGGTTCACAGTTGGGATGGGAGGATCCCAGAAATTTGGATATGAAGGGGACACAAATTTCACAGGGCTGGAGACGGGAATGGTGCCTTGTAACAGCAGGAAAATTCCACTTGGAAACCACTGGGAACACCTCCATTGATTGCAGTAAAAGTTGGAATTTGAAAATAAAGTTGGAATTTGAAAATAAAGTTGGAATTTGAAAATAAAGTTTTAAAAAAGAAGTGATTCCACTGAAGAGAGCTCAACAATCCATAATGCTCACATCCCATTAACCAGGAATGCTGGAATAATTTCCTTTACCCGTGCTAATCTCTGCTAAACCCTGCTCAAAACAGCTCCTGCAGGAGCAGAGCCACTTTGGGAACTTCATGAACCATTTCTGGCACAAAACCCCTGTGGAGCAGCAGCAAATCCAAACAGAGACCCAGAGCACCAACCCTGTCCGCAAGTGCCACATCCCCGTGGCTTTGGGACATTTTCCCTTCCAGGGATGGGGATCCCACCACTGCCCCGGGCAGCTCTTCCAGTGCTTCACCACCCAAACGTCCAACCTGGCACAATCTGAGGTCATTTCCTGCAACCTGAGCCTCCCCTGGCACAATCTGAGGTCATTTCCTCCAACCTGAGCCTCCCCTGGCACAATTTGAGGTCATTTCCTCCAACCTGAGCCTCCCCTGGCACAATTTGAGGTCATTTCCTCCAACCTGAGCCTCCCCTGGCACAATTTGAGGTCATTTCCTCCAACCTGAGCCTCCCCTGGCACAATTTGAGGTCATTTCCTCCAACCTGAGCCTCCCCTGGCACAATTTGAGGTCATTTCCTCCAATCTAAACCTCCCCTGGCACAATTTGAGGTCATTTCCTCCAGCCTGAGCCCACTCTGGCACAATTTGAGGTCATTTCCTCCAACCTGAGCCCACTCTGGCACAATTTGAGGTCATTTCCTCCAATCTAAACCTCCCCTGGCACAATCTGAGGTCATTTCCTCCAACCTGACCCTCCCCTGGCACAATTTGAGGTCATTTCCTCCAACCTGAGCCTCCCCTGGCACAATTTGAGGTCATTTCCTCCAACCTGAGCCTCCCCGGCACAATTTGAGGTCATTTCCTCCAACCTGAGCCCACTCTGGCACAATTTGAGGTCATTTCCTCCAACCTGAGCCTCCCTGGCACAATTTGAGGTCATTTCCTGCAATCTAAACCTCCCCTGGCACAATTTGAGGTCATTTCCTCCAACCTGAGCCTCCCCTGGCACAATTTGAGGTCATTTCCTGCAATCTAAACCTCCCCTGGCACAATTTGAGGTCATTTCCTCCAGCCTGAGCCTCCCCTGGCACAATTTGAGGCCGTTCCCTCTCCTCCTGTCCCTGTTCCCTGGGAGCAGAGCCCGACCCCCCTGGCTGTCCCCTCCTGTCAGGGAGCTGTGCAGAGCCACAAGGGCCCCCCTGAGCCTCCTTTTCTCCAGGCTGAGCCCCTTTCCCAGCTCCCTCAGCCCCTCCTGGTGCTCCAGCCCCTTCCTCAGCTCCGTTCCCATCCCTGGACAGCTCCAGCCCCTCAATGTCCCTCTTGTCCCAGAGCTGTCCCCAGCACTGGAGGTGCCCCAGCAGTGCCAGCACAGGGGACAGCACAGCCCTGGCCCTGCTGCCACCCCAGAGCTGGGACAACCGAGGTGCCACCGGCCTCTTGCCCACCTGGGCACCCCCATCCATCGGGATCTGTGAGGACGCAAACATTGGGAACACCGGTGCTGACATTTCCCACCTTCCTCCCCGCACCCCGAGCCCGTTACCCCCTCCGCCTTCCCGACGGAGTTCGTGTCACCTCCCAGCGCGTTTTCTGTCCCCGCCCCGCCGTGCCACGCTGCGCTTGTCCCCCTGTGACGACAGTGGCACCCCCAGTGTCGCCCGGGATGTGTCCGCTCGTGCCCCACCGCAGCGACACCCGCTCCCCGCGCCCTCCCGGGGTCCCCCCGTGTCCCCCCGTGTCCTCTCACCTTCCTCCTCCCGCCTGCCGACGCCGCCACCTCCTCTTCCTCCTCCCGCCCGTCCGCATCCCGTCGCTATGGCAACCCTGGGGGGGGCGGTGCCAGCCAATCAGCGCCCGCCTCCTCCTCCCGCCCGTCCGCATCCCGTCTCCACGGCAACGCCGGGGGGTGCCAGCCAATCAGAGCCCCCCAGCGGGGTTAGCGAGGCCGGGGGTTCCGATCTACCTAGCAACCAGCCCCGCTCGCTCTGATTGGCTGAGCGGGGATGAGTGGGCGGAGCGAGATGGCGCGGGGGGCGTGGTCTCATGGGGGCGTGGCCGGGCGCTGCCGCCGTCGCTGCCGCCGCCGCCACCCGAGGGGCGCGCGCGGGACCGTGAGGGCGGCGGGAGCTGAGCAGGTAATGGGGACCCGGCGGGGACCCGGCGGGGACCCGGCGGGGCCGCGCTTCCCTCAGGGGCTCGTACTTCCCGCCCCGGGGACAGGTGGCCGCGGGGCTCGGCTCCCGTGCAGCGGGACGGCCACGCAGCGCTCTGCGGCCGGCAGCGCACCGGGGGATGCCGGTGCTGCGCTGGGCGGGCGGGCGGAGGACGGGGGAGATGCCGGCCCTGAGCGCCGGGAACGGGCCGGATCTGCTTTCCGTGAGGCCGGGGATGCTGGCCCGGGCTCCCTGTGCGGCACGGCGGCCCCGGGGAGGGGATGCGGGAGCCTCACCCGGCACGGCGGCCCCGGGGAGGGGATGCGGGAGCCTCATCGCCCTTTGCTGAGGGCTCGGGGATGCCAGAGCCTGCTCGGGGGGTGCCGGAGCCTCACCGCCCTCCGTTGAAGGCTCGGGGGATGCCGGTGCCTCACCGCCCCTCGTTGAGGGCTCGGGGGTGCCGGAGCCTCACCGCCCCTCGTTGAGGGCTCGGGGGTGCCGGAGCCTCACCGCCCCTCGTTGAGGGCTCGGGGGTGCCGGAGCCTTCACCGCCCTCCGCTGAAGGCTCGGGGGTGCTGGAGCCTCACCGCCCCTCGTTGAGGGCTCAGGAGTGCCGGAGCTTCATCGCCCCTCGTTGAGGGCTCGGGGGGTGCCGGAGCCTTCACCGCCCTCCGCTGAGGGCTTGGGGGTGCCGGAGCCTTCACCGCCCTTCGCTGAGGGCTCGGGGAATGCCGGAGCCTCACCGCCCTTTGCTGAGGGCTCGGGGATACCGGCGCCTCACCGCCATTCACTGAGGGCTCGGGAGTGCCGGAGCCTCAGCGCCCTTCGCTGAGGGCTCGGGGGTTCCGGAGCCTCAATGCCCTCCGCTGAAGGCTCCGGGATGCCGGCTCTGTCCGTACTCACCCCGGATCCCTCCGGACCCGCCGTGAGGGTGTTGCGGGCCCGGATCCGCCGCGCCTCGGCCGTGCGGCAGCGATGGAGGGGAGGGGATGGATGGATGGATGGATGGATGGATGGATGGATGGATGGATGGATGGATGGATGGATGGATGGATGGATGGATGGATGGATGCCGGTGCCGCCGGTGCTCTTGTTCCTTGTCCCTTTCCTAAGGGATGCTGGCTGGGCCGGCAGCCTGCCTGCTTCCCGTGGAGCTGCAGGATTTCCCTCTGCAGGCCCTTGCCATGGAATGGGAACTGGCAGAGAGAGGTGCCAGAGCTGTCCCTCCATCCCTGCCCAGAGGTGCTAGAGCTGTCCCTCCATCCATGCCCTCGGTGCAGGGATTCGATGAGCTTCAAAGTCCCCTCCGACCCAAACCATTCCATGACAATCATGGGGAAATGGTTGGGTTGTTCCTGCCTTTCCATCCTCCCTCCTTGCTCCTCATTGAAATAGGGGATGTGGGGGATTACGGTGTGGTGCAGGAGTGAACAGCGCTGGAGTTTCCTTCCCACTGAGTCATTCATTAGAATGGAGTGGGGAAAATGATTTATTCTCCTTTTGTGGCTGGGGAAGTGCAATGAATGAGTTCCTCTCCTTTCTCCAGGGTCAGAATTGGGTGGGGAATGGCTGAGAGGACATTTTTCTCTCCTCCAGGAGGAGTCTGGTTTGTTGTTTTATCTCTCCATTTTTCTGGGATAGATAACTTGGAATTAATCCCGTTCTTTCATTCTAAAGCCTGATGAGTTTTTCCTCATTGCTCCCTGAGGGACTCTGAAATTTAGTTTTTTAAGAAAAACACCTCCTTGTGGGAATCAGCCCTTTCTTTCTCCTTGTGATGATAATTGCCCGTGCATGTCTTAATTAATCCTTTCCACCAAGAATTGGATGGGCTTCTCCAGCTGATAAATAATGCAAGAATCCACAGCCACAGGAACAAACTGCTCCTTTTGCCTGCGTTTCGTTTCCAGCGCTTGCGGTGCGAGGCGAGGCCTCCCCTCCTCTTTTCATCCCTGCTTGCCATCAGAAGTGGTTTGTTTTTCTGTACATCCAAAGAGAAAACCACAGAAATCTCCCGCGCAGGGGCTGAACGAAGAGTGCACAAACTGGATTTGTGGTGAGGAGCTCTCCTGACACCCAGGGCTGCTCATTACAGCACCCGTCTGTCGGCACCAATCCACGGATCACCCACGGGCTGCCTGCCACCACCCGGGGCTCCTTGCGCAATGGAATCCTTCTCTTTTTGCTGCATCTCACCCGGAATTATCTCAGTTGTTCCCAGGGCCAGCTGGTTCATTTTGATGTGATTTCCCTCCTCCTAAAAATACATTCTTAAGTTTATTGATTATTATCTGAAATATGAATTTTTTTTCCCTGCTTTTTGCCTAGGTAAACCTTTTTTTAAAATTTTTCTTTGTGGCTCATTGAATCCTTGTTTTTGCATGTTTTCTTCAGCTTGGGGAAGGCAGAGGGGGAGGTGGATGTGTTTGGATCCTGCTGTTTTGTTTGTCATTTATATGATTTCCATGCAGCATTCTTGGACTTTTTGCCAAAACTCCACATCCTGACCTGAATTTGCCCAATTTTTGTGGTGCAGCCTTTAAATGGTGTGAGCACAGCTCACCTCAGGTTGCTTCTGAACCCTTTTTTGGGAAGGTTTTTTTTTACAGATCACTGCTTTGCACCTCAATTACAATCAGCAAAAAAAAGTCCCTTGTTCATCCACTCCACGAGGTGCCGTCACTCAGATTGGGAAATAAAATCCTTTGGAGTTAATTGAGGAGAAACAAAAGAAAAATTGTGAATGCAGAGTTCTGGAAATGCCAACAAACTCCAAAAACTTTTTTTTTTTTGGGTTTTTTTTTGGGGGGGGGGAACTGTTATTAAAATGTTAAACCCAAGGGAATGGATTAGCATGGGAATCACAGACTGGTTTGGGTGGGAAGGGACCATTTATTTCCAATAATTGGATTTTATTTTACCATTTATTTATTTATATATTTATTTTACCATTTATTTCCAATTATTGGATTTCATTTTACCATTTATTTATTTATTTATTTATTTAACCATTTATTTATTTGTTTGTTTATTTGTTTATATATTTATTTTACCATTTATTTCCAATAACTGGGTTTTGCTGCTGGGGAACTTCACAAAACTGAGCAGGAAAATTGGATTTATCTGTGACTCCTGAACTCCTGCTCAGGAACTGGGGTGTCCCTGGCAGCTGGGGAAGTTCAGCTCCTCCTTTCTTCCCAGAGCTGCCAAATTATTGAAAAGTCAACATGAAAAATGACATTTTTTCATCAGAAGGACACAACTTTTCAAGCTCATATCACCTTGAAAATTCAATCTGAAAAATGATATTTTTTCCATCAGGATGCAATTTTTCAAGCTCATATCACCTTGAAAAGTCAATCTGAGAAATTAAATTTTCCATCAGAAGAACACAATTATTCAAGCTCCTCATCTTGAAATACAAAAATATGAAATATTTCAATGTATGAAACATTGAAATATGAAATACTTTCAATATGAAAAATGGCATTTTTTCCATCAGAAGGACACAACTTTTCAAGGTCATATCATCTTGAAAAGTCAATCTGAGAAATTACATTTTTCCATCAGAAAGACACAACTTTTGAAGGTGATATCACCATGAAAAGTCAACATGAAAAATGATATTTCTTCAATCAGAAGAACACAACTTTTCAAGCTGATATCACCTTGAAAAGTCAATCTGAAAAATTAAATTTTCCATCAGAAGGACATAACTTTTCAAGCTGATACCATCTTGAAAAGTCAACATGATAAATGACATTTCTGCAATCAGAAGGACACAACTTTTCAAGCTCATACCACCTTGAAATGCCAATCTGAGAAATGACATTTCTTAAATCAGGACACAACTTTTGAAGCTGACATCACCTTGAAAAGTCAATCTGAAAAATGACATTTTTCCATCAGAAAGACACAATGTTCAAGCTCATATCACCTTGAAAACTCAATGTGAAAAACGACATTTTTTCCATCAGGACACAACTTTTCAAGGTCCTCATCTTGAAAAATGAAAATGTGAAATATTTAAATGTATGAAACATTGAAATATGAAAAATGACATTTTTTCCAGCAGAAGAACACAACTTTTCAAGCTGACATCACCTTGAAAAGTCAGTCTGAGAAATGACATTTCTTAAATCAGGACACAACTTTTCAAGCTGATATCATCCTGAAAAGTCAACATAAAAATATGACATTTTTTCATGAGAAGGGCACAACTTTTCAAGCTCATATCTTGAAAAGTCAATCTGAAAAATGACATTTTTTCCATGAGAAGGACAGAACTTTCAAGCTCATATCACCTTGAAAAGCCAATCTAAGAAATGACATTTCTTAAATCAGGACACAACTTTTCAAGCTTCCATCACCTTGAAAACTCACTATGAAAAATGACTTTTTTTAAATCAGAAGAACACAAGTTATCAAACTCATTTCATCTTGAAAAGTCAACATGAAAAGTGACATTTTCTCCATCAGAAGAACACAACTTTCCAAGCTCATATCACCCTGAAAAGTCAGTGTGAAAAATAACATTTCTTCAATCAGAAGGACACAATGTTCAAGCTGATATCACCTTGAAAAGTCAATCTGAGAAATTAAATTTTCCATCAGAAGGATGCAATTTTTCAGGCTCATATCATCTTGAAAAGTCAACATGAAAAATGACATTTCTTAAATCAGGATACAACTTTTCAAGCTGATATCATCCTGAAAAGTCAACATAAAAATGACATTTTTCCATCAGAAGAACACAACTTTTCAAGCTCATATCATCTTGAAAACTCAATCTGAGAAATGACATTTCTTAAATCAGGATACAACATTTCAAGCTGGTATCATCCTGAAAGGTCAAAATGAAAATGACATTTTTTCCATCAGAAGAACACAACTTTTCAAGCTGATGCCATCTTGAAAAGTCAACATGAAAAATGACATTTTTCCATCAGAAGGACACAATTATTCAAGCTCCTCATCTTGAAATATGAAAATATGAAATATTTCAATCTATGAAATATTGAAATATGAAATATTTTCAATATGAAAAATGGCATTTTTTCCATCAGAAGAACACAAATTTGAAGCTGATAGCATCTTCAAAGTCAATCAGAAAAATGACATTTCCTCATCAGAAGAACACAACTTTTCAAGCTTACATCACCTTGAAAAGTCACTATGAAAAATGACATTATTTCCATCAGAAGAACACAACTTTTCAAGCTCATACCACCTTGAAAAGTCAACATGAAAAATGACATTTTTCCATTAGAAAGACACAACTTTTGAAGCTGATACCATCTTGAAAAGTCAACATGAAAAATGACATTTTTTCAATCAGAAAGACACAACTTTTCAAGCTCATATCATGAAAAGTCAATCTGAAAAATGACATTTTTTCCATGAGAAGGACAGAATTTTCAAGCTCATATCACCTTGAAAAGCCAATCTGAGAAATGACATTTCTTAAATCAGGACACAACTTTTCAAGCTCCCATCACCTTGAAAAGTCACTATGAAAAATGACATTTTTTAAATCAGAAGAACCAAGTTTTCAAGCTCATTTCACCTTGAAAAGTCAACACGAAAAATGACATTTTTCCATCAGAAGAACACAACCTTCGAAGCTGATATCACCTTGAAAAGTCAATCTGAAAAACGAGATTTTTCCATCAGAAGGACACAACTTTTGAAGCTGATACCATCTTGAAAAGTCAATGTGAAAAATAACATTTCTTCCATCAGAAAGACACAACTTTTGAAGCTGATATCACCTTGAAAAGTCAACATAAAAAATGACATTTTTCCATCAGAAGGACACAATTTTCAAGCTCATATCATCTTGAAAAGTCAATCTGAGAAATGACATTTCTTAAATCAGGACACAACTTTTCAAGCTCATACCACCTTGAAAAGTCAATCTGAAAAACGACATTTTTTCCATCAGGACACAACTTTTCAAGCTTGTTTCATCTTGAAAAGTCAACATGAAAAATGACATTTTTCCATCAGAAAGACACAACTTTTGAAGCTGATATCACCTTGAAAAGTCAACATGAAAAATGACATTTGTGCAGAGGGACCCAACTTTTCAAGCGCATATCACCTTGAAACGCCAATCTGAAGAATTAAATTTTCCATCAGAAGAACACAATTTTCAAGCTCATACCATCTTGAAAAATCAATCTGGGAAATCACATTTTTTCCATCAGGATGCAATTTTTCAAGCTCATATCACCTCGAAAAGCCAATCTGAGAAATGACATTTCTGAAATCAGGATACAACATTTCAAGCTGATATCATCCTGAAAAGTCAACATAAAAATGACATTTTTCCATCAGAAGAACACAACTTTTCAAGCTCATATCATCTTGAAAAGTCAATCTGAAAAATTATATTTTTGCCAGCAGAAGAATGCAACTTTTCAAGCTGATGCCATCTTGAAAAGTCAACATGAAAAATGACATTTCTGCAATCAGAAGGACACAATGTTCAAGCTCATATCACCTTGAAAATCAATCTGAGAAATGACATTTTTTCCAGCAGAAGAACACAACTTTTGAAGCTCATATCACCTTGAAAAGTCAATGTGAAAAATGACATTTATTCAATCAGAAGGACACAATGTTCAAGCTCATATCACCCTGAAAATCAATCTGAAAAATTAAATTTTCCATCAGAAGGACACAATTTTCTAGCTGATATCACCGTGAAAATTCAATGTGAAAACTTATATTTTTTCCATCAGAACACAATTATTCAAGCTCCTCATCTTGAAATATGGAAATATGAAATATTTCAATCTATGAAATACTGAAATATGAAATATTTTCAAAATGAAAAATGACATTTTTTCAATCAGAAAGACACAACTTTTCAAGCTCATATCATCTTGAAAAGTCAGTCTGAAAAATTATATTTTTTCCAGCAGAAGGACACAACTTTTGAAGCTGACACCATCTTAAAAAGTCAACATGAAAAATGACATTTTTCCATCAGATAAACACAACTTTTCAAGCTCGTACCACCTTGAAAAGCCAATCTGAGAAATGACATTTCTTAAATCAGGACACAACTTTTAAGCTCCCATCATCCTGAAAAGTCACTATGAAAAATGACATTTTTTAAATCAGAAGAACCAAGTTTTCAAGCCCATATCACCTTGAAAAGTCAACGTAAAAATTACATTTTTCCATCAGAAGGACACAACTTTTCAAGCTGATATCACCTTGAAAAGTCAACATGAAAAATGACATTTTTCCATTAGAAAGACACAACTTTTGAAGCTGATACCATCTTGAAAAATCAACATGAAAAATGACATTTCTGCAATCAGAAGGACACAACTTTTCAAGCTCAAATCACCTTGAAAAGCCAATCTGAGAAATGACATTTCTTAAATCAGAAGAACACAACTTTTCAAGCTCCCACCACCTTGAAAAGCAATCTGAAAAACGACATTTTTTCCATCAGGACACAACTTTTCAAGCTTGTTTCATCTTGAAAAGTCAACATGAAAAATGACATTTTTCCATCAGAAAGACACAACTTTTGAAGCTGATATCACCTTGAAAAGTCAACATGAAAAATGACATTTGTGCAGAGGGACCCAACTTTTCAAGCGCATATCACCTTGAAACGCCAATCTGAAGAATTAAATTTTCCATCAGAAGAACACAATTTTCAAGCTCATACCATCTTGAAAAATCAATCTGGGAAATCACATTTTTTCCATCAGGATGCAATTTTTCAAGCTCATATCACCTCGAAAAGCCAATCTGAGAAATGACATTTCTGAAATCAGGATACAACATTTCAAGCTGATATCATCCTGAAAAGTCAACATAAAAATGACATTTTTCCATCAGAAGAACACAACTTTTCAAGCTCATATCATCTTGAAAAGTCAATCTGAAAAATTATATTTTTGCCAGCAGAAGAATGCAACTTTTCAAGCTGATGCCATCTTGAAAAGTCAACATGAAAAATGACATTTCTGCAATCAGAAGGACACAATGTTCAAGCTCATATCACCTTGAAAATCAATCTGAGAAATGACATTTTTTCCAGCAGAAGAACACAACTTTTGAAGCTCATATCACCTTGAAAAGTCAATGTGAAAAATGACATTTATTCAATCAGAAGGACACAATGTTCAAGCTCATATCACCCTGAAAATCAATCTGAAAAATTAAATTTTCCATCAGAAGGACACAATTTTCTAGCTGATATCACCGTGAAAATTCAATGTGAAAACTTATATTTTTTCCATCAGAACACAATTATTCAAGCTCCTCATCTTGAAATATGGAAATATGAAATATTTCAATCTATGAAATACTGAAATATGAAATATTTTCAAAATGAAAAATGACATTTTTTCAATCAGAAAGACACAACTTTTCAAGCTCATATCATCTTGAAAAGTCAGTCTGAAAAATTATATTTTTTCCAGCAGAAGGACACAACTTTTGAAGCTGACACCATCTTAAAAAGTCAACATGAAAAATGACATTTTTCCATCAGATAAACACAACTTTTCAAGCTCGTACCACCTTGAAAAGCCAATCTGAGAAATGACATTTCTTAAATCAGGACACAACTTTTAAGCTCCCATCATCCTGAAAAGTCACTATGAAAAATGACATTTTTTAAATCAGAAGAACCAAGTTTTCAAGCCCATATCACCTTGAAAAGTCAACGTAAAAATTACATTTTTCCATCAGAAGGACACAACTTTTCAAGCTGATATCACCTTGAAAAGTCAACATGAAAAATGACATTTTTCCATTAGAAAGACACAACTTTTGAAGCTGATACCATCTTGAAAAATCAACATGAAAAATGACATTTCTGCAATCAGAAGGACACAACTTTTCAAGCTCATATCATCTTGAAAAGCCAATCTGAGAAATGACATTTCTTAAATCAGAAGAACACAACTTTTCAAGCTCCCACCACCTTGAAAAGCAATCTGAAAAACAACATTTTTTCCATCAGGACACAATTTTCAAGCTTGTTTCATCTTGAAAAATCAACATGAAAAATGACATTTCTTCAATCCGAAGGACACAACTTTTCAAGCTGATATCATCTTCTAAGTCAGTCTGAAAAATGACATTTTTTCATCAGAAGGAAACAACTTTTCAACCTGATATCACCTTGAAAAGTCAGTCTGAAAAATGACATTTTTCCATCAGAAGGACACAATGTTCAAGCTCATACCACCTTGAAAAATCAATCTGAAAAACGACATTTTTTCCATCAGGACACAATTTTCAAGCTGATATCACCTTGAAAAGTCAACGTGAAAAATGACATTTCTTCCATCAGAAAGACACAACTTTTCAAGCTCGTACCATCTTGAGAAGTCAATCTGAGAAATGACTTTTCTTCCATCAGGACACAACTTTTCAAGGTTGTTTCATCTTGAAAAGTCAATCTGAAAAATGACTTTTTTTTCCATCAGAAGGACACAGCTTTTCAAGCTGGTATCACCTTGAAACGTCAATCTGAAAAATTATATTTTTTCCATCAGAAGAACACAATTATTCAAGCTTCTCATCTTGAAATATGAAATATTTCAAGGTATGAAACATTTTCAATATGAAAAATGACATTTTTTCCATCAGAAGAACACAACTTTTCAAGCTCAAATCACCTTGAAAAGCCAATCTGAGAAATGACATTTCTTAAATCAGGACACAACTTTTCAAGCTGATATCCTGAAAAGTCAAGATAAAAAATGACATTTTTCCATCAGAAGGACACAACTTTCCAAGCTCATTTCACCTTGAAAAGTCAATCTGAAAAATGACATTTCTTCCATCAGGACACAACTTTTCAATCTTGTTTCATCTTGAAAAGTCAATCTGAAAAATGACATTTTTCCATCAGAAGGCCACAATTTTCAAGCTGCTTTTTTCTTTTGGCTCATGGTTTGTTTTTCCTGCCTTTGGAGCTTTTCCTATTTCTATTTTTTCCCTCATTTCAGTCACATCTTCCCCTGTGAAAGCAAAGCTGTCAATAAACTGAATTTAACGTGGTTATTTTAGCAGCTTGGTCTTTTTTTATTCGCCCTCTTTTTGAATATTTGTTTTTAACCAGCCTCTGCAAAAAAGGAAAGGGGAAAAAAGGAGAAATTTGGGGTTAAAAATGAGGGAAAAATGGATATTTGGGGTTAGAAATGGAGGGAAAAGAGAAATTTGGGGATAAAAATGGGGTTAGAAATGAGGGAAATGGGCAATTCCTGGAATTAGGAGGAGAAAAAGTCAAAATTCCTGATTTTTAGGCACAAAAAGCCAAAAATTCCCATGTTTTGGGCATGGAAAATTCCCAATTCCTCAATTTTGGGCAGAAAAAAAATCACAAAATTCCCAAATTTTGTCACAAAAAAATCCCAAAATTCCCAAATTTGGTCACAAAAAATCCCCAAAATTCCCAAATTTGCGCACAAAAAAATCCCCAAATTCCAAATTTGGGCACAAAACCCCCCCCCAAAATTCCCAAATTTGGTCACAAAAAAACCCCAAAATTCCCTAATTGGGGCACAAAACCCCCCAAAATTGCCAAATTTGTGCACAAAAAAATCCCAAAATCGCCTAATTTGGGCACAAAAAACCCTCCAAAATTGCCTAATTTGCGCACAAAAAATCCCCAAAATTCCCAAATTTGCGCACAAAAAAATCCCAAAATTGCCCAATTTCGGCACAAAAAAAATTCCCAAATTTGGTCACAAAAAACCCCCAAAATTCCCTAATTTGGGCACCGAAACTCCCAAATTTGGTCACAAAAAACCCCCAAAATTCCAAATTTGGGCACAAAACCCCCAAATTTGGTCACAAAAAAACCCCAAAATTCTCTAATTTGGGCACCAAAACTCCCAAATTTGGGCACAACCCCCCCCCAAATTGCTAAATTTGTGCACAAAAAAATCCCAAAAATTGCCAAATTTGCGCACAAAAACCCCCCAAAATTGCCAAATTTGTGCACAAAAAAATCCCAAAACTCCTAAATTTGGGCAGAAAAGCCCCAAAATTGCCGAATTTAGGCAGAAAAGCCCCAAAATTGCCGGGTTTGTGCCTGGGGGCTGCATCCAAACCCTTTTCCCTCTCAGAAACCCCAGAATTATTGAGGTTGGAAGGAAACTCTCAAAATTCTCCAGTCCAAGCCCCAAACTGCACCGAGGGCTCAAAACCTGAATTTTTCTGACCAGAAGAGGGGCTTGTGTAAATAGAAATAAAATAAAATAAAATAAAATAAAATAAAATAAAATAAAATAAAATAAAATAAAATAAAATGTGAATTACAGCACATGCCTGGTAATTAAACCCTTCCTCTCTCTCACTCTGGGCATTTTTTGGGTGCTTTCCTTCCATTTCCATTAATTTTTTCCATTCATTTCCTCCAGAAATGTAAAAAAATCAGGATTAAACTCCTCTTGTAGGAGAATTTGAAGGAGTTGAGGAAGTGAGAGGTGAAACATTGGAATATTTTCATTATTTCAGCTTTCTCAGTGTCTTCTGTCTGGTTTGTGCTCCAAGTTTTCCAGGAAAAAAGCAGGAATGTGGTGGAAATTTCAATATTTCAATATTTCCAATATTTCAATATTTCAATACTTCAATATTCCAATATTTCAGTATTTCAATATTTCAATATTTCAATATTTCAATGTTTCAATATTTCAATATTTCAATGTTTCAATATTTTAATATTTCAGTATTCCAATATTTGAATATTTCAGTATTTCAATATTTCAGTATTTCAATATTTCAATATTTCAATGTTTCAATATTTCAGTATTTCAATATTTCAATATTTCAATACTTCAATATTTCAATATTTCAGTATTTCAATATTCCAATATTTCAATATTTCATTATTTCAATATTTCAATACTTCAATATTTCAGTATTTCAATATTACAATATTTCAATATTTCAATGTTTCAATATTTCAATATTTCAATGTTTCAATATTTCTGTGTGGCCAAGCTGAAATTTGTGGGATTTTCTAAAAATATTCTGTCCTAATCAGGATGATCCCCATTTTTCATCATTTTTGGGTGCTTTTCTTCCATTCAATTCCTCCAGAAATTTAAAAAATCAGGATTAAACTCCTCTTGTAGGAGAACTTGCAGGAGTTGAGGCAGTGAGAAGTAAAATATTGGAATATTTTCATTTTTGGGTGTTTTTCTCCCATTTCCATCAATTTTATTCCATTTATTTCCTCCAGAAATGTAAAAAAATCAGGATTAAACCTCACCTTGTAGGAGAACTTGAAGGAGTTGAGGAAGTGAGAGGTGAAATATTGGAATATTTTCATTTTTGGGTGCTTTTCTTCCATTCAATTCCTCCAGAAATGTAAAAAAATCAGGATTAAACCTCACCTTGTAGGAGTTGAGGAAGTGAGAAGTAAAATATTGGAATATTTTCATTTTTTGGGTGCTTTTCTTCTGTCTTCCATCCAATTTTTCCATTCAATTCCTCTAGAAATTAAAAAAAAAAATCAGGATTAAACTCCTCTTGTAGGAAAACTTGAAGGAGTTGAGGAACTGAGAAATAAAATATTGGAATATTTTCATTTTTGGGTGCTTTTCCTCCATTTTCCATCCAATTTTTCCATTCAATTCCTCCAGAAATGTAAAAAAATCAGGATTAAACTCCTCTTGTAGGAGAACTTGAAGGAGTTGAGGAAGTGAGAGGTGAAATATTGGAATATTTCCTTTTGGGTTGTTTTTCTTCCATTTCCACCAATCTTATTCCATTCAATTCCTCCAGAAATGTAAAAAAATCAGGATTAAACCTCACCTTGTAGGAGTTGAGGAAGTGAGAGGTGAAATATTGGAATATTTTCATTTTTGGGTGCTTTTCTTCCATTCAATTCCTCCAGAAATGTAAAAAAATGAGGATTAAACCTCACCTTGTAGGAGTTGAGGAAGTGAGATGTGAAATATTGGAATATTTTCATTTTTGGGTGCTTTTCTTCCATTCAATTCCTCCAGAAATGTAAAAAAATGAGGATTAAACTCACCTTGTAGGAGTTGAGGAAGTGAGATGTGAAATATTGGAATATTTTCATTTTTGGGTGCTTTTCTTCCATTCATTTCCTCCAGAAATGTAAAAAAATCAGGATTAAACCTCACCTTGTAGGAGACCTTGAAGGAGTTGAGGAAGTGAGAGGTGAAATATTGGAATATTTTCATTTTTGGGTGCTTTTCTTCCATTCAATTCCTCCAGAAATGTAAAAAAATCAGGATTAAACCTCACCTTGTAGGAGTTGAGGAAGTGAGAAGTAAAATATTGGAATATTTTCATTTTTTGGGTGCTTTTCTTCTGTCTTCCATCCAATTTTTCCATTCAATTCCTCTAGAAATTAAAAAAAAAATCAGGATTAAACTCCTCTTGTAGGAAAACTTGAAGGAGTTGAGGAACTGAGAAATAAAATATTGGAATATTTTCATTTTTGGGTGCTTTTCCTCCATTTTCCATCCAATTTTTCCATTCAATTCCTCCAGAAATGTAAAAAAATCAGGATTAAACTCCTCTTGTAGGAGAACTTGAAGGAGTTGAGGAAGTGAGAGGTGAAATATTGGAATATTTCCTTTTGGGTTGTTTTTCTTCCATTTCCACCAATTTTATTCCATTTATTTCCTCCAGAAATGTAAAAAAATGAGGAATTAAAACTCATCTTGTAGGAGAACTTGGAGGAGTTGAGGAAGTGAGAGGTGAAATATTGGAATATTTTCATTTTTGGGTGCTTTTCTTCCATTCAATTCTTCCAGAAATGTAAAAAAATCAGGATTAAACCTCACCTTGTAGGAGTTGAGGAAGTGAGAAGTAAAATATTGGAATATTTTCATTTTTGGGGTGCTTCTGTCTTCCATCCAATTTTTCCATTCAATTCCTCTAGAAATTAAAAAAAAAATCAGGATTAAACTCCTCTTGTAGGAAAACTTGAAGGAGTTGAGGAACTGAGAAATAAAATATTGGAATATTTTCATTTTTGGGGTGCTTTTCTTCCATTCAATTCCTCCAGAAATGTAAAAAAATGAGGATTAAACTCACCTTGTAGGAGTTGAGGAAGTGAGATGTGAAATATTGGAATATTTTCATTTTTGGGTGCTTTTCTTCCATTCAATTCCTCCAGAAATGTAAAAAAATGAGGATTAAACTCACCTTGTAGGAGTTGAGGAAGTGAGATGTGAAATATTGGAATATTTTCATTTTTGGGTGCTTTTCTTCCATTCATTTCCTCCAGAAATGTAAAAAAATCAGGATTAAACCTCACCTTGTCGGAAAACTTGAAGGAGTTGAGGAAGTGAGAGGTGAAATATTGGAATATTTTCATTTTTGGGTGCTTTTCTTCCATTCAATTCCTCCAGAAATGTAAAAAAATCAGGATTAAACCTCACCTTGTCGGAAAACTTGAAGGAGTTGAGGAAGTGAGAGGTGAAATATTGGAATATTTTCATTTTTGGGTGCTCCAGAAATGTAAAAAAATCAGGATTAAACCTCACCTTTTAGGTTTAATGAGGAAGTGAGAGGTGAAATATTGGAATATTTTCCTCATTCCAGCTTTCTCAGTGTGTTCTGTCTGTTTTTTAGGATAAAAGCAGGAAGCCCCTGGATCCCTCCCCTATCACCATGGCCTCCACAGTGTGGGAATGCGGTTGAAATTCCAATTTTCCACTCAGGACCGAGAGTGGGAAAAAAAGAAAAACCCACCAAAAAACGGCCAAAATTCCTTTTTCACCCTGAGGATGTTGAAGGCCCAAACTCTTGCGGCAGCCGCGGGGAAGCGCGAGCGAGGCCCGGCGGGGTTTGCTCCGTGCGCAAGATGGCGCCGTTCGTGAGGGGAGCGCCCGCCTTGCCCGGGAGCCGCGGGATGAGCCGGGGCGCCGGGGTCCCTGCGCGGTGGGTGCTCGGCTCCCTGTGGCTCCTGGCGTGCTGGGTGCCCCCCGGGGCCGGGCACAGCCTCTTCTCCTGCGAGCCCATCGCGCTGAGGATGTGCCAGGACCTGCCCTACAACAGCACCTTCATGCCCAACCTCCTGAACCACTACGACCAGCACACCGCCGCCCTCGCCATGGAGGTAAATACACTTCTAAAGAAATTATTGTACTTCTTTTCATCAATATTATATAGTTTTCATTAAATTTAATTATTTTAGAAAGTATTGTAGTCATAGTATATATTTTTATTACTTTAATTTCATTATTATTAGACTCGAATGAATGGAAATTCAGAATATTGTGGTATTTTGTGATGGGACTCAAATGGAAATTCAGAATATTGAGGTATTCTGTGATGAGACTAAAATGAGTGGAAATTCAGAACATTGAGGTATTTTGTGATGAGATTAAAATGGAAATTCAGAATATTGGGGTATTTTGTGATGGGACTCAAATGGAAATTCAGAATATTGAGGTATTTTGTGATGGGACTCAAATGAATGGAAATTCAGAACATTGAGGTATTTTGAGATAAGACTCAAATGGAAATTCAGAATATTGAGGTATTTTGTGATAAGACTCGAATGAGTAGAAATTCAGAATATTGAGGTATTTTGTGATGAGATTCAATTGAATGGAAATTCAGAATATTGAGGTATTTTGAGATAAGACTCAAATGAATGGAAATTCAGAATATTGAGGTATTCTGTGAGGACATTAAAATGAATAGAAATTCAGAATATTGAGGTATTTTGTGTAAGACTCAAATGAGTAGAAATTCAGAATATTGAGGTATTTGGTGATGGGACTCAAATGGAACTTCAGAATATTGTGGTATTTTGTGAAAACATGAAAATGAATGGAAATTCAGAATATTGAGGTATTCTGTGATAAGACTCGAATGAGTAGAAATTCAGAATATTGAGGTATTTTGAGATAAGACTCAAATGAATGGAAATTCAGAATATTGAGGTATTTTGTGATGATATTAAAATGGATGGAAATTCAGAATATTGAGGTATTTTGTGATGAGATTAAAATGGAAATTCAGAATATTGTGGTATTTTGTGAAAACATGAAAATGAATGGAAACTCAGAATATTGAGATATTTGGTGATGGGACTCAAATGGAAATTCAGAATATTGAGGTATTCTGTGATGAGACTAAAATGAGTGGAAATTCAGAATATTGAGGTATTTTGTGATGAGATTCAAATGGAAATTCAGAATATTGAGGTATTTTTATTGTGAAATGGAGCAAAAGGAGAGAATTTATTGTGAAATGGAGAAAAATGAGTGAATTTTGGTGGGAATTGGTGCAAAAGGAGAGAATTTTGTTGTAAAATGGAGTGAAAGGAGAGAATTCTGTTGTGAAATGGAGCAAAAGGAGTGAATTTTGTTGCAAAACAGAGGAAAATGAGTGAATTTTATTGTAAAATGGAGCAAGAGTAGAGAATTTTATTGTAAAATGGAGAAAACGAGTGAATTTTGGTGTGAGATTGAGAAATAATCACTAAAGTTGCTTTTTTGAGACTTCAAGCTGCTGTAATTCCTCCATAATGATATTAAAGTCACATTGTCAGCTTAGAGAATCAGCAAAATCAGGGGATTCCAGAAAGTTTTGGAAAAAAGAGAAATTCAAGCTCAACCTGGGCACCTCCCACCACCCCAGCCTGGATGGAACAGCCCCAAATCCTCTGGGAATTCTCCTCCCCACCTTCCCAGGGAAGGATTTTTGCCCAAAATTTCCTGTAAATCTCCCTTTTTCCAGCCCCTTGAATGTGGAATGTTCCATCAGAATCCAGCCCAGCCTGGCTGTGGCAGAGGCTGAAATGAGAATTATTTTGCCTCCCTCCTTCCTTCCCTGGCACAGCCAGCTCTGAGGTGTTTGTGACATTTTGGTGGGACCTGCTGACAGCTGCTTTTGGTAGTGCTGGGAAAACTTTACTCCCAAATATTCCTACCCAAATATTCCTTCCCAAATATTCCTTCCCAAATATTCCTTCCAAAATTTCCCTCACAAAATTTCCCTCGTAAAATTTCCCTCACAAAACCTCCCTCCCAAAACTTCTTTCTCAAATCTTCCTCCCCAAATCTTCCCTCCCAAAACTTCCATCCCAAATCTTCCATCCCTGCCAAATCTTCCCTCCCAAAATCTTCCTTCCCAAATCTTCTCTCCCCAAATCTTCTCTCCCCAAATCTTCTCTCCCCGAAATTTCCCTCCCCAAAATTTCCCTCCCAGATCTTCCCTCCCCAAACTTTCCCTCCCAAGTTTTCCCTCCCAAATATTCCTTCCCCAAAAATTCTCTCTGAAATCTTCGCTCCCAAATCTTCCCTTCCCAAATCTTCGCTCCCAAAACTTCCCTCCCCAAAATTTCCTTCCTAAATTTTCCCTCTCAAATCTTCCCTTCCCAAAACTTTGCTCCCAAATTTCCCTCCCCAAATATTCCTTCCCCCAATCTTCTCCCCAAATCTTCTCTCCCCAAATCTTCCCACCCCAAATCTTCCCTCCCCAAAATTTCCTTCCTAAATATTCCTTCCCAAATCTTCCATCCCAAAATTTCCCTCCCAAATCATCCCTCCCCAAAACTTCTTTCTCAAATATTCCTTCCCAATCTTCCCTCCCAAATCTTCCATCCCCAAATCTTCCCTCCCAAAATTTCTCTCCCAAATCTTCCATCCCCAAATCTTCCCTCCCAAATCTTCCATCCCAAATATTCCTAACCAAATCTTCCCTCCCAAATCTTCTATCCCAAATATTCCTAACCAAATATTCCTACCCAAAACTTCCCTCCTAAACAGTCCTTCCCAAAATCTTCCTTCCCAAATCTTCTCTCCCCAAATCTTCCCTCCCCGAAATTTCCCTCCCAGATCTTCCCTCCTCAGACTTTCCCTCCCAAAACTTCTCTCCCTGATCTTCCCTCCCAAATCTTCCTTCCCCAAAAATTCTCTCTGAAGTCTTCCCTCCCAAATCTTCCCTTCCCAAAACTTCCCTCCCAAACTTCCTTCCCCAACATTTCCCTCCCAAATCTTCCCACCCCAAATCTTCCCTCCCCAAAATTTCCTTCCTAAATATTCCTTCCCAAATCTTCCATCCCAAATATTCCTACCCAAAACTTCCCTCCCAAACAGTCCTTCCCAAAATCTTCCTTCCCAAATCTTCTCTCCCCAAATCTTCTCTCCCTGAATCTTCCCTCCCCAAAATTTCCCTCCCAAATCTTCCCTCCCAAATCTTCCCTCTCAAATTTTCTCTCCGAAATCTTCCCTCCCAAATCTTCCTTCCCACATATTCCTACCCAAATCTTCCCTCCCAAATCTCCCCTCCCCAAACTTCCTTCCCAAATATTCCTTCCCCAAATCTTCCCTCCCAAATCTTCCTTCCCCAAATTTTCCCTCCCAAGTCTTCCTTCCCAAAATTTCCCTCCCACATTTTCCCTCCCAAATCATCCCCCCAAATCATCCCCCCAAATCTTCCATCCCAAATCTTCACTCCCAAAATTTCCCTCCCAAATCTTCCCTCCCAAATCTTCCCTCCCCAAAATTTCCCTCCCAAATCTTTCCCCACAAATCTTCCCTGCTGAATCTTCCTACCCAAATATTCCCACCCAAAACTTCCCTCCCAACTCTTCCTTCCCAAATCTTCCCTCCCAAATCTTCCCACCCAAATCTTCCCACCCAAAATTTCCCCCCCAAATCTTCCCTCCCAGATCTTCCCTCCCAGGTATTCCCGAGGTGCTGCAGGGTGGGGACGGCGTCGCTCCCACGGCTCCGTGTGTCCCATCAATCCTGGGCTGGTGGAAAAACCAAATTACCCCTGTCCCCCCCAGGGAGCTGGCCTTGTTTTCCCATCTCTTGGGATTATTATTGCTCCAAAGAATAATAATAATAATAATAATAATAATAATAATAATAATAATAATAATAATAATAATAATAATAATAATAATTATTATTATTATTATTATTATTATTATTATTATTAAATTATATATTATATATTATATTATAATTATATAATTATATAATTACATAATTTATTATTTATATTTATATATTTTATTATATATTTATATTTATATAATATTATATATAATATGAATTATTATATAATTATATGTTATTATTATTATTATTATTATTATTATTATTATTATTATTATTATTATTATTATTATTATTATTATTATTATTATTATTATTATTATTATCTCCTGTCCCTTTTCCCCCCTCATAATTCCTTTGGCCTTGAAGGATTTGCTGATTTTCCTCCCTTCATGCACTTTTTGTGGGCCAACATTTTGGTCAGAAAAAGTGAAATTTGGTGGCCAACATTTTGGTCAGAAAAAGTGGAATTTGGTGGCCTGTTGGAGCCATTCAAGGACAGCTTTTGTCGCAGTTCCATTTGATGATTGCCAGGTTTTTTTGTATTAAATGAGCTGTCACCACTTCTTTTTCCTCACCCTGATTTCTATGGGACCCCACAAATGATGGGTGGGGATCGAAGAGGCTTTAAAGGACAGGAGCCAGGCGTGGCTGAGGGCTGGATCTGAATTTTCTTTTGGGATTAAACTGGAGGTCAGAGGCTCTAAAAAAGGAGCTGACGCCGTCACCATGTGGCCAGGGAGATAATGGCTCTTCCTCTGCCTTCCATTCCCATTTCCCCTATGAGAAAAGAGCAGCACTTGGCACTCAGGGATGCAGCTGGGCTGGCCAGGACGTGGAAAAGGGGGAAATGGAGAATCTGGGTTGTCCTGAAGTTGATTTGGGGTTTTGCAGTATGAGGGAAGAAGGCTGGAGAGGAGAGGTGGAAGGGAACCAGGCCATTGATATAAATAATCCCCCTAAAATTAGATTTCTTGAATATTTAGAAGTTAATTGACCACGGAATATCCAACTACAGATGTGAGGACATTTAATTTTTCATATTTAGTGCCCTTGCCAGCCCTATTTTTGTCACCTTTGGAGTCTTGGTCCATTTTTTCACTTTTTTTTTTTTTTTTTTTTAATTAGCAAAGAACCAGAGTGTGTTTAAAATGTCACCAACATTTTAAGGCACAGCAATATTTATTCCCAGCCCAGTCTCAGCATCTGGGACAAGAAGAATTTTTCCAGCAGAGGTGGGTCAGGTATTAAGTGGCTCATTTTAGTGATGTTTCTTTCCTAATAATCCCCAAAAGGTGGGGAAAACGTAAAGTGGGAAATCTTGAATTTCTTACCCGTTAATTCCTCTTCTTCTTCTGCCTTCCCTGCTCACCATATCCCAAATTTCACACTTCTTGGCTTCCTGCATTCCTCAGTTCTGCCTCCCAGAAGCATAAAGCTGATGAAAAAAAGGGGATTTTAATCAGCTGCTGTTTTGCAAGCAGCCTGATCTTAGGCACTAATTGGCAGCAAGGATTAATTTTCTCGTTAGCGCGTGTGATTGTGCTCCCCTCAGAACAACGGAGCTGTGCAGGATCACCAGCTGATTAAAGCCTCCAATTTCATTCATTTTATTTATTTTTTTTTTACCACGTGAAGCTTTTGGATTTGTTTTATTGTGAAAGCCAAGCTGGAATTGCAGAGGAATTCCTGATAATTCCTTGGGAATTCCCGCTCTAGGAATACCTGGGGCTGATCTGTTTGAAATGCAGAATTCTCTGCTTCAGGCTGGGTCTGCAAAGGGCAGAAATGTCACGTACAGGTGAAATCCTGGGTGGGAAAAAAGGATCTGGGAAGAAGCAGAGCTGTTACATCTTGCACAAAATCATTTTGAGAAATGAGGTTTCTGAGGGAGCAGGGCCTCGTGTGAGAGCCATCAGCTGCATCCTTTTGACAGGAAAATCCAGAAAAATGGACTTTGAGATAATCTGAGAGAATCTTGCAAATTCCATGAGCAGGAAAAAATGATCAAGAATAAATTCTGCGATTTTGGGCTGCTGAATTTGGGTTTTGTACAAAAACGAGCGCGATCTGACAATTTTGTGAGATGAGGTTTCTGAGGGAGCAGGGCCTCGTGTGAGAGCTGCATCCTTTTGACAGGAAAATCCAAAAAAATGGACTCTGAGGTAATCTTGAGTGAATCTTGCAAATTCCATTCCAGGAAAAAATGATCAGGAATAAATTCTGCAATTTTGGGCTGCTGAATTTGGGTTTTGTACAAAAACGAGCACGGTCTGACAATTTTGTGAGATGAGGTTTCTGAGGGAGCAATGCCTCCCTCATGTGAGAGCTGCATCCTTTTGACAGGAAAATCCAGTGGATTCTGAGATAATCTTGAGTGAATCTTGCAAATTCCATGAGCAGGAAAGAATGATCAGGAATAAATTCTGCAGTTTTGGGCTGCTGAATTTGGGTTTTGTACAAAAACGAGCTGATCTGACAATTTTGTGAGGTGAGGTTTCTGAGGGAGCAGTGCCTCCCTCGTGTGAGGGTTGCATCCTTTTGACAGGAAAATCCAGAAAAATGGACTTTGAGATAATCTGAGTGAATATTGCAAATTCCATGAGCGGGAAAGAATGATCAGGAATAGATTCTGGAATTTTGGGCTGCCGAATTTGGGTTTTGTACAAAAACGAGCGCGATCTGACAATTTTGTGAGATGAGGTTTCTGAGGGAGCAGTGCCTCGTGTGAGAGCTGCATCCTTTTGACAGGAAAATCCAGTGGATCCTGAGGTAATCTTGAGTGAATCTTGCAAATTCCATGAGCAGGAAAGAATGATCAGGAATAAATTCTGCGATTTTGGGCTGCTGAATTTGGGTTTTGTACAAAAACGAGCGCGATCTGACAATTTTGTGAAATGAGGTTTCTGAGGGAGCAGTGCCTTGTGTGAGAGCTGCATCCTTTTGACAGGAAAATCCAAAAAAATGGATTCTGAGGTAATCTTGAGTGAATCTTGCAAATTCCATTCCAGGAAAGAATGATCAAGAATAAATTCTGGAATTTTGGGCTGCTGCTGCTGCTGTGTGCAGTGGTTCCAAAAATTGAGAGGACACAGGGAATGGGGGTCAAACTCCTGCCTGGAGAGCCTCAGTACCCAAATATTATTAAAGAAAAATCAGGTGTGAGAAGCCTGGGATGTTTTCCCCCTGCCTAACACGTGTTCCCCAAAGAATAATTTAGAAAATACTGATTTTTAGCCTATTATGTTGGTGAATGAGAACAAGATGCCACATGAGCATTTTTGTGGCAGTGAGAGGAAAAATGAAAATAGAAATATATAGAAGTGTATAGAAAAATAAAGTATCAATAAGAGAATAAAATAAAAAAATAATACATATAACAAAAATAAAATAAAATGCAACATTCCATGTTGAGGAAGGGAAAAAAAAAAAGACTTTTGTGTAAAGGCTGCACATCTTAATCAAGATGTGTTCGCAGGGGGTGGTTTTGGGGTCAGGGAGGCAGATGGCTCTGCCTGTGCCTCATCCTGCAGCAGCTGCTGCGGCCTTCAGGAGGAATTAGCAGGAAAGGTGGAACATGGATTGATTTGGAACTGTTAAATAACAAAGCACTCGAGTTGCTGCTTGGCAAATGTAAATTTAGGGGCCAGAGAATGTCCCATTTTGGGAATTTTAGCGCTCTCGCCCATTGAGAGGTCCCAGATATTCCTTCCCATCTTTGTATGAATTTTATGCAGAAAATAGGCAATAAATAAGGAGGAATGATTAGGAACAGGCACAGATTTATTTGGAATAATTAAATAACAAAACACTTGAGTTGCAGCTTGGCAAATGTAAATGTAGGTGCCAGAGAATGTCGAATTTTGGGAATTTTGTTTTGTCTTTTAGCACTCTCACCCATTGTGAGGTCCCAGATATTCCTTCCCATCCTTGAATGATTTTTATGCAGAAAATAGGCAATAAATAAGGAGGAGTTATTAGGAAAGGTGGAAGGCAATAAATAAAGAGGAATTATTAGGAAAGGTGGAACAGGCACAGATTTATTTGGAATAGTTAAATAACAAAGTAAATAACTTAATAGTAGTTAAAATAAATTAAATAACTTAATAGCAGTTAAATAACTTAAGGTGTTATTAACTTACACCTCAAGATCTTTAACTTAATAGTTAAATAACTTGAGTTGTAGCTTGACAAATGTAAATTTAGGTGCCAGAGAATGTGGCATTTTGGGAATTTTGGTTTTTGTCTTTTAGGACTCTCACCCCATTGTGAGGTCCCAGATATTCCTTCCCATCCTTGAATGATTTTTATGCAGAAAATAGGCAATAAATAAGGAGGAATTATTAGGAACAGGCACGGATTTATTTGGAATAATTAAATAACAAAGCACTTGAGTTGCAGCTTGGCAAATGTAAATGTAGGTGCCAGAGAATGTCGAATTTTGGGAATTTTGTTTGTTTGCTTTATCTTCAATAACCACCTGCTGCTTTTCCATGCCCTGCTCTTGGTGCTGAAGACACAACAAGTTTTCCTTTCTGTGGTTTTGTAGGGCTGGTCCTCGCGCTGCCTCTTTTAGGAGGTGCAATAATCAGAACGTGCCACATTGATATTTTTGTGGATGTGAAAAATGCATCTATTTTGTGATTGGCTTTTGGCAAATATTCAAATGAATATTATGTGTGTTGTGTTAGAAAGTAATGCTGGATTCATTCTCTTACGTAGTGTGGTAAATAGAGTTTTGGGTTATAAAAAATGTTAAAATAGAAACGATGTTCTGTAGGATACGTTTTTTAAAGAGACAGCCGCCCCAGGACACCTGAATCTTTCAGAGAAAATGAATTTCTTGCCCTCTTATCAGAAGAAACTTTTTCACAATGGAGCAGTTGTTTCTGGTTCCTTGGAGAAGATGGATGAGGTGCAGAGCTCCTACACTGACTGACAAAACACCTCCAGAACCCTTCAGTGGAGGGGATTATTCCAATATTAAATTCTCCTGTCAGGTTTGGGAATCACTTCCCAGTTTCTCTGGGATCTCTGTGAAAAACGCCAATCACTTGGTTTGAAAATTTTAAAAGTTTCACAGTAATAAAATGGTTATTAAAAAATAGTAATACAATAGAGTAATAATAATTTGGACAATTTGAATTAGGACAATGTGAGACAATAGAGACAAAGAGTTATGGATGTCTGGGTACCTTTTTCTGGGCAAAATAAGCCCGAAAAAGGACACACATTAACAGAGGATTAACCCTTAAAAACAATCATCTATTGCATATTCATACACCTCATCCATGATGCATAAATTCCATTCAAACACAGGATTCTGTCTGGTCATCCTCAGCTTCTTCCTCTGAATCCTGACAGCGCCTTCGAGGTGGGAAGAAGTTCATTTCTTCTGATAATGGGGCAATAAATTCTCTTTCTCTGAAAGATTCAGGTGTCCTGGGGCTGCTATCTCTTTAAAAAAAGTATCCTACATAACCTCATTTCTATTTTAACATTTCTTATAACCTAAAACTCTATTTACCACACTCCTTAAGAGAATGAATCCAGCATTACTTTCTCACACAACACATCTAATATTCATTTTAACATTTCTTATAACCTAAAACTCTATTTACCAGGCTCCTTAAGAGAATGAACCCAGCATTACTTTCTCACATGACACATATAATATTCATTTTAACATTTCTTATAACCTAAAACTCTATTTACCAGGCTCCTTAAGAGAATGAACCCAGCATTACTTTCTCACACAACACACACAATATTCATCTGAATATCTGCCAAAAGCCAGCCATAAAATAGATGCATTTTTCACAATCTCCTATCACCGAATTTGATGCAATTAACAGGACACAGACCCAGCACAAAGTTGGATGCTCAACCCTTCGAGTTTTCTTTCATTTTGGTTTCTTTTTTAAGACTTCACAGAGTCCTGGCATCGTGTTTTTAACAACATTTTCTTCCCGTTTTGTGATTTTGGCCGGGATCCTCCCCAGCTCCTCCCGTGGAGTTCCCATGGTTACCCCCCCTTTTTTGGGGGACAAAGGTTGGCATCTGGGTCCTCCCGAGCCAAATTGTGCCCTTTGACTCCCTCCCCTTTTCACACCCCTCGCTCAGCTTGGCCTCCTGCTCCATCCCAGGGGGTTCCCATGGAAACAGGGACGGAAATTTGAAAAGAGAAGCACAAAGGGCTGCTTCATTTGAATTTGAACAAGGGGAGGAAGGCTCCTTGTAGTTCATCTTTGTGCGGCGTGGAAACCCCCAAATTTACCTTCGGAAAGTTGCTTTCAATTTGTAAACTTGTTTATATTCCCCCTTTCTTGATTTGGAGCACAAAAGTTGTCATGTCCGTGGTGCTGAGCGAGGAGAAACATCTTTCTTTATCAATTTGTAAATTCAACATCTTTATCAATTGATAAATTCAACATCTTTATCAATTGATAAATTCAACATCTTTCTTTATCAATTGATAAATTCAACATCTTTCTTTATCAATTTGTAAATTCAACATCTTTATCAATTGATAAATTCAACATCTTTCTTTATCAATTTGTAAATTCAACATCTTTCTTTATCAATTGGTAAATTCAACATCTTTATCAATTGGTAAATTCAACATCTTTCTTTATCAATTTATAAATTCAGGGAGACAACTCTGCTCAGCCACTCGTTTTCCTCCTCCCCCTCACAGCTCCAAAACATCACTCATGTTTTTAACATTTCTTGCTGAAAACTCACGTGCATTACGTATTTTCCACTCCATAAAGAACTCAATCAGATTGTCAATTAATTATCTGCATTCTGCCTTTGTGGGGGAGTGGGTGAATTGTGTGTAATTTGTAAACTTGTTTTTATTCCCTATTTCTTGATTTGGAGGACAAAAAGTTGTCATGTCCATGGTGCTGAGCGAGGAGAAACATCTTTCTTTATCAATTTGTAAATTCAACATCTTTATCAATTTGTAAATTCAACATCTTTCTTTACCAGTTTGTAAATTCAACATCTTTATCAATTTGTAAATTCAACATCTTTCTTTATCAATTTATAAATTCAGGGAGACAACTCTGCTCAGCCACTCGTTTTCCTCCTCCCCCTCACAACTCTGAAAACATCACTCGTGTTTTTAACATTTCTTGCTGAAAACTCACATGTATTACGTATTTTCCACTCCATAAAGAACTCAATCAGATTGTCAAATTATTATCTGGATTCTGCCTTTGTGAGAATGGCAAATTTATCTTCTGAAAGTTGCTTTCAATTTGTAAACTTGTTTATATTCCTGTTTCTTGGTTTGGAGGACAAAAGTTGTCACGTCCGTGGTGCTGAGCGAGGAGAAACATCTTTTATCAATTTATAAATTCAACATCTTTCTTTATCAATTTATAAATTTATAAATTCAGGGAGACAACTCTGCTCAGCCACTCGTTTTCCTCCTCCCCCTCACAGCTCTGAAAACATCACTCGTGTTTTTAACATTTCTTGCTGAAAACTCACGTGTATGACATATTTTCCACTCAATCAGATTGTCAACTATCTGCATTCTGTCTTTGTGGGGGAGTGGGTGAATTGTGTGTCCTTGAGAATCAGCAGAGCCAGTGCTGAATCCCTGCTCCTGAAAATTCATTTTCCCCTCCTTATTCCCCTTTTTAACCCTCACGGTGCAGGTGCAGCACAGGAGATGGAGCTGCAGAGGATAATGAGGTGATAAAGTCTGACCTTGGATTTCAGGTTTGCTGCTTGTTGTCAACAAGAAGGGGAAAAAAAAAAAGGAAACAAAAATATCATGGGATGGTGACATTTTACCTGAGTGTTTTGCAAATGTGTTAAATGATGAAGTTTGATATAAATGCATTAAAGGACAGGGAAGTCACTTTGCCTTCAGGTTTTTCTCAGTGGCTTTTTGAGTGACAAATGATCCAATCCTTCTTTACCTCACCAAGAAAAAGGAGTTATTTGGGAATCTCTCCTCCAAATCTCGTGGCTAAAACATGAGAGGTGTTAAAGTTTGACTGCAGAGGGTAATGAGGTGATCAAGTTTGACCTTGGATTTCAGGTTTGCTGCTTGTTGTCCATAATGAAGGGGAAGAAAAAAAGACAAGGAAACAGAAATATTATGAAATGGTGACATTTTATCTGAGTGTTTTGCAAATGTGTTACATTATAAGGTTTGATATAAATGCATTAAAGGGCAGGGAAGTCACTTTGCCTCCAGGTTTTTCTCAGTGGCTGAGTGACAAATGATCCAATCCTTCTTTACCTCACCAAGAAAAAGGAGTTATTTGGGAATCTCTCCTCCTAATCTCGTGGCTAAAACACCACCGCTGCAGAGCACTCAGACATTTTCTTTCCTCTCCCTTTGCAAACCATTCCTCACAATAACCTTCATTAAGTGGCATCACAAGAAAAGACAATTCTCCAGCTCCACGGCCCCTTTTTTCCCTGGCACCACGGGAGGCTGGCCTCTTTTGTTTGGGAATTACAAACTTCCAGCCTTTTGAAATTTTCAATTTTGCCTCCCCTCCCACTCAGCAGTGGCTGCCTTGAAGGTTCCAGGGTCACGGAGGGGACTTGGGAGAGCTGATCCATCAGAAAGGAGCAGGTTCATGGATTAAAGTAGCATTTTTTGATCTCTGGCTGGCAGTGTGTTAAAAATAAGAAGCTTGATTAGGCCAATATGTAAGCAGCAATCAATTTATTAATTAATATGGTGAAGTATGAGCAATACAGTGCTGGGTACAGCGGGGCAAGTTTTCCCTCCAGCTGCACACCCATAGTTGAGGCTTACAGGTATTTCTTATATAAATACAGGTATCTATAGAAACATTATAAATATTTTATAATATAATTATAGATATTATATAAATAGTTCTTATATTTCTATGCTCATAAGCTTTCTCAGCAGTTCCTATTCCAGTTTTTACGCCACAGTTCTAGACACTATTGTGATTTAGTTTTTCTCAGGATGTATCCATCTCAAAAAAGGAGTATCTTAGATGGTGGTGGTCTGGTTTCCAAAAGAAGAGAGACAAATCTTACCTGGTGGCTCCACCTTTTGATTGCAAGGACTGTAAATCTCATAACAGTGATGTCCAGCTTCCTTTGGTCCAAACCATAAATCCTTGAGTTGATGTTCATCTTCTGTTCTCAAGCTGCTTTTCTGTTTTGTTAAGGCGTGAGATGAGCATGTTTATTTATATATATTCCAAGGGTACAAGCAGCATTCTAAAATTATACTTCAAAAGGTTGTTATTGCAAAACTCTTTAAGGCTTAACTACAGGCAAAGAGCGACATCCTTAAAGCTTTAATTTAAATGCTCCTAAATCAACTACAGTTAATTACAAACAAAGGGTAGGTTCAAAGGCCTTCTTCCATGCTTTACTTTCCTCAATTTTTATTAGAATTCATCTTTATAACTGTCTCATGGTCAGTCTCCACACTTATCACATAAAAAAAGGGATTTTGCAGTTATTCAGTGAGAAAACACACTGCTCTTGCCTTTCCCATCTTCCTTAAGGAGTTCAGTGCAGCCTTTCCTGCTTTTGCAGTCTGACCCCACTGATTCCATTCTGTGTCGATTCCCCTTTCCAGACTGTGAAAAATCACTTGTTTTTAAAATCCAGTCACTTGTTTGGAAAATTTTAAAAGTTTAATAGTAATAAAATGTTTATAAAAATAGTAATACAATTAGAGTAATAATAATTTGGACAATTTGAATTAGGACAATATGAGACAATCAAAACAAAGAGTTACAGATGTCTGGGTACCTTTTTCTGGGCAAAATAAGCCTGAAAAAGGAGACCTGTTAACAAAGGATTAACTTTTAAAATAATAAAAATTAAAGATAAATAAATTAAAATAAAACAATAACCTATTGCATATTCATACACTTCATACATGATGCATAAATTCCATTCAAACACAGGATTCTTTCTGGTCATCCTCAACTTCTTCCTCTGAATCCTAACAGCACCTTCGAGGTGGGAAAAAGTTCATTTCTTCTGATAATGGGGCAATAAATTCTTTTTCTCTGAAAGATTCAAGTGTCCTGTGGCTGCTATCTCAGTGCAAGTCCTTTCTTTAAAAAAAAAGTATCTTACATAGCATAGTTTCTATTTTAACATTTTTATCCCTTAAAACTCTATTTACCACACTCCTTAAGAGAATGAATCCAGCATTACTTTCTAACACAACACATCTAATATTCATTTTAATATTTGCCAAAAGCCAATCATAAAATACATGCATTTTTCACACAGACTCACCTGCAGGATCTCCCATCCACATCCTGTCATTTTTAGGTCATTTACTCTTTAAAAAGATTTCAAAGGGGTTCATCCACAGATATTTACTTCTCTTTATTCTGTTTAACTAGGAAATAATTTGGAATTATCCTCTGCAGAACAGTTGCATAATCTTTTTGTTTTCCCTTGTTTCCCTCCCCTCTCTCTTATTAATCCCATTATTGTTTGTCCTCATCCTTCTTGGGAGTGTTCCAGGGATTTTCCCCAAAACTCTGTGGTACAGAAGAGAGCTGGGAACAAACTCCCAGCCTCGACAGGGAGAAAAATCCTGGACTTTTGAGGGCAAAATATTCCTTAATCTATTTGGAGAGCACTAAAAAACCCTTTTAGGGTGCTGCAGAAACAAATAAGTGAAGGCACTGTGGGAATTCCTGTCAAATATTTATCTGGTGAATTATTAACTGAAAAATCCAGTCAGGGACTTGGGTTTGCTTTCAGTTTTGATGAGGATTTTGGGATTGGTGGATAACAGCTGTCTGGCCAGTGGAAAAGTGGGATACAATTGCAATTATTTTTAATTCTTTGCCCCTGTCCTCCCCTGCAGCGTTCAGCTGTGACCTCATTAACTTGGCACTGAATGGGAGAGTGTTGCCTGATGAATCTGAAATTTTCATTTACAGCTGCTGTGTTCACACATGTTTTCTAGAAATAGTCATTTAAAAATGGTTAAAAATTGAAATCGCCCACTAATTATCTTAATTCCTCTATTTAGAAGCGTAAATTAATTTTCATTTAATCCGTTGGAGTAAATTGAGGCATTCTCAGTCTTAAGTTTTTCTGTTCTGTATTGTTGTCTGATGAATAGAGAGGCCTGTTTGCAATTCCTTGATTGGGTAAAAGAAATTGATATTGGGATGAACAATTTCTTTGAAAAATTAAAAAAAAATCCCAATAAATACAGCCAGTGTTTGTTCAGTGGAAAAGTGGGATACAATTGCAATTATTTTTAATTTTTTGCCGTGTAGAATTATAATCATGAAAAAAAAGGAAAATCTCTTTCTAAAAACTGAAGTTTTCCTCCAATTCCACCTCATTTCCTCGTTTTTTGTGTCCAGCTGTGGAGGTGGCTTTTTGGAAGAATTCCATGGCTAATACCAAAATGTAGGGGGATACAGTATGGGTAAATGAAGGTGCTATAGAATGTGATCTTATCCCCTAAAGAGTTGCAGCTGAACCAATTGCTAAAGATGAGGAGCAGGCCGGATGTTAACAGGCCACACCTGTAGCCAATGAGAACAGTGGCATAAAAGAGTGGATTGGTGGGGACTGGAGTCAGGTGATGGCTGCTGCAAGGGCCAGGAGCAGTCAGTGCTTAGAGGAGCTGCCCGTGAGAAACATCGAGGGGGTACAAAACTCTGGCAGTATGGAATCCTTGCACTATAGTGGTAACAGAACTCTTGAGACAATGAATGGTGACCCCGACGTGATTCAGGACTAAGCAATATTGCCCTGTGGATTCGGGATGCCCCATGGATTCGGGACTAAACTATATTGACCTGTGGATTTGGGACTAAACTATATAACCCCGTGGATTTGGGGAAACAGGATTTGACCATATAACCCTGTGGATTTGGGGAAACAGGATTTGACCATATAACCCTGTGGATTCAGGACTAAACTATATAACCCCGTGGATTTGGGGAAACAGGATATGACCATATAACCCTGTGGATTCGGGACTAAACTATATAACCCTGTGGATTTGGGGAAACAGGATTTGACCGTATAACCCTGTGGATTCGGGGAAACAGGATTTGAACACTAAACTATTGGTAAAATATATCAATTACAGCTATTAGTGTTTGTTAAATATGAGTACAAAAGACTAAAGATGAGGGGCAGGCCTGATGTTAAGAGGCCACACCTGTAGCCAATGAGAACAGTGGCATAAAAGAGTGGATTGGTGGGAGCTGGAGTCAGGTGATGGCTGCTGCAAGGGCCAGGAGCAGTCAGTGCTTAGAGGAGCTGCCCGCGAGAAACATCGAGGGGGTACAAAGCTCTGGCAGTATGGAATCCTTGCTCTATAATGATACAGGAACTCTCGAGATGTAAGACAACCAATGGTGACCCCGACATGATTCAGGACTAAGCTATATTGCCCTGTGGATTCGGGATGCCCCATGGATTTGGGACTAAACTATATTGTCCCGTGGATTTGGGACTAAACTATATAACCCCATGGATGTAGGGAAACAGGATTTGACCATATAACCCTGTGGATTCGGGACTAAACTATATAACCCTGTGGATTCGGGGAAACAGGATTTGACCATATAACCCTGTGGATTCGGGACTAAACTATATAACCCCATGGATTTGGGGAAACAGGATTTGACCGTATAACCCTGTGGATTCAGGACTAAACTATATAACCCCGTGGATTTGGGGAAACAGGATTTGACCGTATAACCCTGTGGATTCGGGACTAAACTATATAACCCCATGGATTTGGGGAAACAGGATTTGACCGTATAACCCTGTGGATTCAGGACTAAACTATATAACCCCGTGGATTTGGGGAAACAGGATTTGACCATATAACCCTGTGGATTTGGGGAAACAGGATTTGACCATATAACCCTGTGGATTCAGGACTAAACTATATAACCCCGTGGATTTGGGGAAACAGGATATGACCATATAACCCTGTGGATTCAGGACTAAACTATATAACCCCGTGGATTTGGGGAAACAGGATTTGACCGTATAACCCTGTGGATTTGGGGAAACAGGATTTGAACACTAAACTATTGGTAAAATATATCAATTACAGCTATTAGTGTTTGTTAAATATGAGTACAAAAGACTAAAGATGAGGAGCAGGCTGGATGTTAAGAGGCCACACCTGTAGCCCATGAGAACAGTGGCATAAAAGAGTGGATTGGTGGGAGCTGGAGTCAGGTGATGGCTGCTGCAAGGGCCAGGAGCAGTCAGTGCTTAGAGGAGCTGCCCGTGAGAAACATCGAGGGGGTACAAAGCTCTGGCAGTATGGAATCCTTGCTCTATAATGATACAGGAACTCTCGAGATGTAAGACAACCAATGGTGACCCCAACGTGATTCAGGACTAAGCTATATTGCCCTGTGGATTCGGGATGCCCCATGGATTTGGGACTAAACTATATAACCCCATGGATGTAGGGAAACAGGATTTGACCATATAACCCTGTGGATTCGGGACTAAACTATATAACCCCGTGGATTTGGGGAAACAGGATTTGACCATATAACCCTGTGGACTCGGGACTAAACTATATAACCCTGTGGATTTGGGGAAACAGGATTTGACCATATAACCCTGTGGATTCAGGACTAAACTATATAACCCTGTGGATTCAGGGAAGCAGGATTTGAATACTAAACTATTGGTAAAATATATCAATTACAGCTATTAGTGTTTGTTAAATATGAGTACAAAAGACTAAAGATGAGGGGCAGGCCTGATGTTAAGAGGCCACACCTGTAGCCAATGAGAACAGTGGCATAAAAGAGTGGATTGGTGGGAGCTGGAGTCAGGTGATGGCTGCTGCAAGGGCCAGGAGCAGTCAGTGCTTAGAGGAGCTGCCCGTGAGAAACATCGAGGGGGTACAAAGCTCTGGCAGTATGGAATCCTTGCACCATAATGACAGCAGAACTCTTGAGATGTAAGATAACAAGAACTCTTGAGATGTAAGACAACTCCAAAATATGGGAAGTTTTTCCTGGGTTCAGCTAAAGCTCACCTTGTATTTCTGTAGTGGCTTTATTGCCTTGCTCACAGTACAGGATGGTTTTGTGTGGAGCCCCAAGAGTCACTGAGAGAAACACTTTTGGTTTTTCACTCAGACTTCCAGGTAAATTTACAGGTTTTCCTGAGTAAAATCTGGATTTTGTCCTAATCTGGCCACATCTTCCCATTTAATGCATGGGAAGGGTGCTGAGTGCTGCAGCTTTACTTTTCTGCTGTTGGAAATTGGCTGAAATAATCTCCAGACCCTGAGAATCCTCACCAAAAAAAACCAGACTGGAGTTAAAAATTGTGAAATTTCTGTTCTTGTGAAATTCCTGTTCTTGGGGAAGGAGGGAGAACGGAAGCTGTGGTGGAGAAAATATTGAATGAAATGGGAGGTGCTGAGATGTGGAAGTGGGGCAGCTTGGTTTGGCTGGATCCTACTCCAGTAAATGCAGAAAAATGAGGAAAAAAAATAAAAAATTCCACTCTCTGAGGGTGAGGATGGAATTCCCAGAGAATTTTTGGCTGCTCCATCCCTGGAAGTGTCCCAAGGCCAGCTTGGAGAACCCTGGGATGGTGGAAGGTGTGAAAGTTGGAACTGGATGAGTTTTAAGGTCCCTTCCCACCCAAACCATTCCCTGATTCTGTGATTCCATCATTCAGGGGACAGCAGGGCTGCAGACCAGGAAAATTATCCTGAATTATTTATGCACAACCTGCTGGTTTTTGAATTATTTCCACCAAAAGACAGCTCAGTGTCCTGGACTGGCAGTGCAGGAAAGCAGGAGGGAAAAGGAATATAATATCTTTCTTAAAATTACTCTAAACAATACATTTTAATCATTTCTTTGTGAAATATCCTTAATTTTGAAGCCCAAAGATGTAAATTTTCTCTCCCATCCAACTCTAAACAATACATTTTAATAATTTCTTTGTGAAATATCCTTAATTTTGAGGCCCAAAGTTGTAAATTTTCTCTCCCAAAAAAAAACCCTTTTTGGAGACTTTTCCATGGAGATGCCTCATTTTATCCCCTGAGTACTTTTGGGGTTAAATTTGTGGATATTGCAGGATCAATCCTTGAAGGATTTAGGTGAGATTTCTTTTCCTAGGAGTAAAATTCACTCATTTAACCAATTCCCAAGGAGTTGCTGGTCTTGGTTGTAGCCAGGGAAGATAGGAAAATGAATATTAATTTATTAGAATGACTCTAAACAATACATTTTCATCATTTCTCTGTGAAATATCCTTAATTTTGAGGCCCAAAGATGTAACTTTAATCCAACAGATTATGTTCTTACTTCATTTTGCACCATGTTATTTCTGGAGTGGGTCAGGGCTGTGCTCTGCTCCTTCCCAACACCAAAAACCCCTTTTTGGGGCCTTTTCCATGGAGATGCCTCATTTTATCCCCTGAGTACTTTTGGGGTTAAATTTGTGGATATTGCAGGATCAATCCTTGAAGGATTTAGGTGAGATTTCTTTTCCTAGGAGCAAAATTCAGTAAAATTCACTCATTTAACCAATTCCCAAGGAAGTTACTGGTCCTGATTGTAGCCAGGGCCGACAGGATGGTGATTCCTTCTTGGAGAAGAATCTTCAACATTCCCAGCTCAGGCATCGGGGGATTTATTTATTCCAGAATTGCAAGGCAGTGGCAAGCAAAGCTTCCCAAATCCCTTCAGCCTGGATGGATTTTCAGCCTCCTGGCTGCCAAAATTCTGCTCTGACTGCCTCTGCCACAGCCAGAAGGGTTTGTCTGCTGTGCTGTGGGGCTGAGGCTCTGAAATTCACTTTAATTTACCTTAAACACGAGTCAGGGTGGCAGAGGAAGAGGATGAACAAACTTCTTCCCTTTGTGAAAGTGTCTTAGGTGACAGCTGGGGTTTGTGCTCTTTTGGGGACCATTTGATGACAAAGTTGCCATTTAAGGCAGTCAGAACCCTGCAGATCCCCCCCCACGGTTGGTCTGCTAGGAAACAGTCGGGCTTGATGTCAAAATTCAGGAAATTTCTGCCATCCTCATCCTGGTGGAAAAAAAAAAATAAATAGAAAATAGGAACTATTCCTAGAGATGGAATAGTCTGCACTGGCTGGTGATGTGAAACACCCTTGGCTGCATCAGCTGGGTGGATAAACCACAGCCAGGTCACACGAGGAGTAGAAGAAAGCTTTGAGGAGAAAAAGGAAATTCTTTTCAGGGGGAGTTTGGAAATTCAGCTTGTGTGGTTGTGTTCTGTAGGGTTTTGATGTTGTGTGAAGCTGCAAAAATGAAAAGGGGAGGCAAATACAAATGGTGACTTTGAATTTTGGCTGTATTATCTGTATTTTCCATCCCATTTGTGGTGTATAGAAAGTCCTTTTTTTTTTTTTTTTTTGAGCTCTGAAGAACCTGATTTGGCTGTGAATTCCATCCAGTCAGGGTCAAATCCCCAAACAAATCCCAGCAAACTCTTTTCCTCCTTTGCTCAGCAAGGGAAGTGTTGGAGCAGGGAGGTGCCAGGCTCCTCTCTCCTGTTGTTTTCCAAGGAAACCACGCTGGGACTGGGAGGAATTGTGTGACCCTGCCATGGGGGTCAGGGAGGGGAGGAGGAGGAGAGGGAGAAAGAGAAGGAGAAGGAAGGAGAGGGAGAAAGAGAAGGAGGAGGGGGAGGAGAAGAAGGAGAAAGGGAGGAGGAAAGGAAGGAGAGGGAGAAATAGAAGGAGGAGATGGAAGAAGAGGAGGAGAAGGAGAGGCAGGAGGAGGAAGGAGAAGGAGGAAAAGTAGAAGGGGGAGAAGGAGGAAGAGGAGAAGGAGAGGGAGGAGGAGAAGGAGAAAGAGAGGGAGGAAGGGGAGAATGAGAAGGGGAGAAGGAAGGAGAGGGAGAAGGAGGAAGGAGAGGAGGAGAAGGAGAAAGGGAGGAGAGGGAGAAGGAGATGGACGAGGTGGAGAAGGAGATGGAGGAGGAGGAAAGGGAGAAGGAGATAGAGAAGGAGAGGGAGGAGGAAGGAGAATGAGAGGAAGAAGGAGAAGGAAAAGAAGAGGGAGGAGGAGGAGACGAAGGAGAGAGAGCAGAAGAAAGAAAAGGAGGAGGAGAATGAGAGGGAGAAGGAGAAGGAAAAGGAGAAGGTTGTTGTTGTTTTTGTTGTTGTTGTTGTTGTTGTTGTTGCTGCTCCACTTCTCACTGTGGGTCTCCTTCCCCTCCCCATGGTGCCAGCAGCACTGGAGCTTTTCCCAGCAGGCCTGGAAGCTGTGATCACACTGGGAATGTCATCCTAGGAGGAGGAGATGGGGATGGGTCAGTGCTGGGATCACACTGGGAATGCCATCCTTGCAGGAGATGGGGATGGGTCAGTGCTGGGATCACACTGGGAATGTCATCCTTGCAGCAGGAGATGGGGATGGGTCAGTGCTGGGATCACACTGGGAATGTCATCCTTGCAGGAGATGGGGATGGGTCAATGCGGGGATCACACTGGGAATGTCATCCTAGGAGGAGGAGATGGGGATGGGTCAGTGCTGGGATCACACTGGGAATGTCATCCTTGCAGCAGGAGATGGGGATGGGTCATTGCTGGGATCACACTGGGAATGTCATCCTTGCAGGAGATGGGGATGGGTCAGTGCGGGGATCACACTGGGAATGTCATCCTAGGAGGAGATGGGGATGGGTCACTGCTGGGATCACACTGGGAATGCCATCCTAGGAGGAGATGGGGATGGGTCAGTGCTGGGATCACACTGGGAATGTCATCCTAGGAGGAGATGGGGATGGGTCAGTGCTGGGATCACACTGGGAATGTCATCCTTGCAGGAGATGGGGATGGGTCAGTGCTGGGATCACACTGGGAATGTCATCCTAGGAGGAGGAGATGGGGATGGGTCAGTGCTGGGATCACACTGGGAATGTCATCCTTGCAGGAGATGGGGATGGGTCAGTGCTGGGATCACACTGGGAATGCCATCCTTGCAGCAGGAGATGGGCATGGGTCAGTGCTGGGATCACACTGGGAATGTCATCCTTGCAGCAGGAGATGGGCATGGGTCAGTGCTGGGATCACACTGGGAATGCCATCCTTGCAGCAGGAGATGGGCATGGGTCAGTGCTGGGATCACGCTGGGAATGCCATCCTTGCAGCAGGAGATGGGGATGGGTCAGTGCTGGGATCACGCTGGGAATGCCATCCTTGCAGCAGGTGATGGGGATGGGTCATTTCTGTGACAAACAGCATTCTGATAACATTTACACCTCCTGCCCCACATCTCTTCCTCTCCCAGGCAAAATGTCTTTATTTGACTGTATCCAAAATCCATCCAGAAGGTGCTGGATTTATTTGTGGATTTATTTGTGGATTTATTTGTGGATTTATTTCCCTGATAATCTCCCTCTGGAATCCTCCCAAGCCCATCACAGCAGGCACATGGAGGGGAAGGAGGAAGCCCAAACCCTCTCAGCTGCCACCAAGGCTGCAAATGGAAATGGTTCCCAGGAGCGCCCATCTGCATCCCCCATTCCCAAAACACAAATCCCACATCCAGGAGAAGTGCAGACTGACAGATGGACGCCGTCTTCCAGAGGAACTTTGGAATTTAAAATGCAGCAGGAGACATCTTTAAAGAACAGGAGCAGATGGCTTTGCTGTTTGGACCTACAGGCAGAGATTAATGACATTTGCTGCCTTTTAACCACCTCCATCTTTATCCTGTTTTTTTTTCCTGCAGAAATTAACCTTGGCTGTCTGTCTGTCTGTCTGTCTGCAGACAGAAAGCTTGGGATGGTTTTTTATGATTGCTGCCCTCTCAGAGCAAGGCAGGTAAAATAATTGGCCATAAAGTGAATAACAGGGTGAGTGCCTGGTTCAACCTATAGCATGGAAAAAACATCATTTAAACCCACAGTAATTACTTGTCTTTTGTTTTATTGTTGGAGTTTGTTAAGTAATTTAATTAAATTTAAATGCAGACATTTATTTTTAGTGCTAAGGTAAAAAAATCTGATTTTCTTTTCCCTTCCCAGCCCCTAAAGCAGTGCAGTGTCAGTCTAATCCTCATTGCCATCAGGATTTTTTTCAAGTGATGAGATGTGGGATATTGAAAGGCTTCACACAGATAATTGGGAATAGCTTTATTCCATGCTGAAGGGGAAAAAGCTCAACAGGCAGCCAGAGCTGTGCCCCATTTGGCTTTGTAGCGCTGAGAGAAAGCAGAAATCATTCCAAAAATAAAAGTACACCTCAGTTTCTCACCAGGGAAGTGGGTGGTGAGGTAAGCTGGGATGTGCTCTGTGCCAGGAATTCCCACTGAACGTGTCTTGGCACCCAGCACTGGGAGCAGGCTTGGGCAAAGTCACCTTTTTTGCCTTCAGAAAACAGAATAAAGGCTCTGCAGTGCCAGAGCCACGTGAAATTGGGTGAACTGGGTCAGTTCCAGGAGAAACAAACTCACTCCTGCACACCTGGCTGCGTTCGTGGGCCTTTCTGCCACCTTTGATTTCGTGGCGTGATCCAGCCAAAGTGGGTGGGGAAAAGTAGAAATGGCCCCGATTTTCTGCCAAGGCTGTGCCCCAGATCCCTGCTCCTTGCTCTGCTGTGGTGCCTGTGTGAACGTTCCCTGATTTTCTTTAGGAAGCAGCAGCTGGGTTTGGTCGAGGCAGGATTTTATTGGTTTATTCCAGCAGCTCTTCTTGAGCTCAGGTGTGAATTTGGAACAAACCTTTCCAGGTGGAGCGTGAGCACCAGGAGCCTGGGGCTGCACGATCCGGGGAATCCAGAGAGGTTCACAGGGGTCTGGGGTGATGAAAAGAAATTTTTAGAGTCCCAAGGAAACCGATTCTGCTTGTACAAGCAGGAGATGCTCAGTGGAAGCAGGAGCTGTCTGCAGAATAAACCCAAAGCAGATCCCATTCCCCAGGGCAGGCAGCCTGGAAGGTTTTGCCCTTTGAGACACAATTCCCGATTTTTTTCCCCCCTGATGAACAGCGAGCTCCATCAAAGGCCGGGAGACTGAGGACAAAGAGCAGCTCATGCGGCTGTGCCCCGAGGCAGCTGCTTCCACCCGGGAATTGGCAGCGATCGAGAGTCATAGCATCGCTCTCTTCCCTGGAGCCTGAGGGGGGAAAAGTTCCCTCCTTCCCTCTCTGAGATGATGAGGGTGTTTCCTGTTTGGTTCTCTGATCAAAGAATAGAATGTATAAATAAACAGAATGGGGAAAGATCACCCAAGTGATTCGGTTTAAATCTTGCAAAGCCGTTTCCCAAATAACAGCCGAATGTCTGTGTAAAACAAAAGAATTTTGGGGTTTATTATCTCTCAGTGCTGTGAGGGCTGAAACTGGAGCTCTGTTCTGTGGTGTATTTATGATCTGAGTTACTGCTATTGCTTTATTAGCAAAAGTGAGGATTTGCTAAGAAAATGATTTGGAGAGGGGGAAAATCTCCACATTCCATCTCTCCTTTGGCTTTCATCCCTTGGAGGATGAACATTATCTTTAAAGTCCCTTCCCACAACACCTGAGTGGCAAAACCAAGGCCAAGAAGAGTTGATCTCTTCCTAAATAAGCATTTACCTCTTCCTTCTCTTGGATTTCCCAGGGCTGAATCACTGAAATCAATTTGGCTGCCAGGCCTCCTCTTGCCCTTTTCCTCTTTGCTCCTGGAGTTGTTTTTTTGTGAAGCACATCCCATGAACAGAGAGCCTTTTGTTCCTGTCGATGTCATGACTTGCACTGCGTCCTTGGGCAAGAGCATGAAAAGAATCTTTTCATCTCCCTGTGTTTATTTTTAATAGGGAACAACATCATCAGTAGGTGGAGGTGACCTTTCATCTCAGGAGCTGCAAGGGGGAAAGGGGGGAGAAAATTTGGAGATCATTTTTGGGGTGCTTGCAGAGGGAGCTGCCCTGGGCAGCCCGTTCTGAGTTTAACAGCAAAGTTTTAACAGCTTTTCCATCAGGAAATTCCCTCTGAATTCCAACCTGTTCTCCAGCTCAGCCTCTTCATGATTTTAAAGTTCACAGGATCATTTTTGGGGTGCCTGCAAATGGAGCTGCCCCCAGGCACAAATGCTGCCTCAGGGAGAGTGAATCTTTTTCTGTGTTTATCAGGAGTTGTTGGAGGGATTTTATTCCTGTTCTCCAGCTCAGCCTCTTCGTGATTCTGAAGTTCACTTCAAAACTTCCCAAGTTTTGAAGGATCCCGGGATTATTTAGGCTGGAAGAGATTTTTGGGATCATTGAGTCCAGCCTCTGGTGGATCCTCACCTTGTCCCAGCCCAGAGCTGTGAGTGTTGTTCCTTGGACACCTCCAGAGATGGGGGCTCCAAAGGAGCTCCCTGGGCAGCCCATCCTGATGTTTTACAGCTTTTCCATCAGGAAATTCCCTCGGAATTCCAACCTGTTCTCCAGCTCAGCCTCTTCATGATTTTAAAGTTCACAGGATTTCAGAATTATTTAGGCTGGAAAAGATCTTTGGGATCCTCACCTTGTCCCCAGCCCAGAGCTGTGAGTGTTGTTCCTTGGACACCTCCAGAGATGGGGGCTCCAAAGGAGCTCCCTGGGCAGCCCACTCTGATGTTTTACAGCTTTTCCACCAGGAAATTCCCTCTGAATTCCATCCTGAAGCTTCCCTGGCACAGCTTGGGGCAGTTTCCTCCTGTCTTGCCCTTCACTGGAGCTGTGTTTGCACCTTGAGCTGCTCTGAGGTCTTTTCCTGAATGGTTCAGGCTCTGCAACTCCACCAAAACCAAACAGATCTTTTAAGAAAGGCAAAATAGCCGGAAAAAAGGAACTTTGGGAACGTATTTTCAGAGTGGGAGGTGTATCAGAGGAAAGGAGGGGAGGAATTGTCAGGAGAATTTGAAATTTAGGAATAGGTTTGTGAAAACTCGCAGTGGCAGGAGGCAAAACCTTGGTATTGGGGCAGGCATGAAAACAGGAACTCTTTTTCATAAAGTTGTAACTTAATCTTCTCATTTTCAAGGCTTTTTGTTAGGAAGGGAAATTAAGCTCTTACCAGAATAAAAGTGGAGTTCTTGTTTTATTTTCCCTTTCCATCAAGTAAAGACTTTTACCTGCAGCTTTTCCAGGCAGGTGCTGTAACTCCCTGGAATCAGTTCCTCAGATCCATGTGGTCAAACAATGTAGACAATAAATACTCACAAATAAATATATGACTAAAAATAAACCTGAAGTACATGTCCAGCCAAACAGAAGGAGTTCCTTGAGTAACCTGAGCCTGTAAATGTAAATATTTCCCAACTGCTGCTGCCTTTTTTCCTGGTTGATAACTCTGCAAAACCTTGGGATTGGGGCAGGCTTGAAAACAGGAACTCCTTTTTCATAAAGTTGTAACTTAATCTTCTCATTTTCAAGGCTTTTTGACAAGAAGGGAAGTTAAACTCTTACCAGAATAAAAGTGGAGTCCTTGTTTTATTCTCCCTTTCCATCAGGAAGTCTTTTACCTGCAGCTTTTCCAGGCAGGTGTTGCAAATCCCTGGAATCAATTTCTTGAATCCATGCGGGCAAACAATGGATTTAACTCTGCAGTAGACAATAAATAGTCACAAATAAATATATAAATAAAAATAAACTTGAAGTACATGTACTTTAGTACAGCAAACAGAAGGAGTTCCTTGAGTAACCTGAGCCTGTAAATGTAAATATTTCCCAACTGCTGCTGCCTTTTCCCTGGTTGGTAACTCTGGAGGCCCATCCTGCTCTTCCTGCAAGTTATCGCTGAATTTCAGTTTGAGAAATTAAGGGAATTTAATCAATTTGATAAATAATAATTATGTTTTCTTTAAAAAAACACATTAAAACCATGGCATGGTTGTGTCTTGTATTCTCAAAATTAACCTTTTGCAGAGGGAAGGAGGTGTCTGGGAAGGATTGAGAGGTGGTAAGGGAGAAGTGAAACTTTTCCTTATAATTCTCAGTATTTTCTGGTCATTGACCTGCTTTTTCCTGTTAGATCAGTTCTGCTCTATAGTTAGGCAAAAGAAAATGCTGAATTGGTTTAAAACACTTCTCAGGAAATTGCTGCTTGAGGATTTAATCTTTCTGCAGCTCCTCTTCAGCTGCGCTTGTAACAAGATTTAGGATTTATATGTATTTATATCTAGCGGGTTCATTTGTGCTTCAGCTTTCACACTGCAGATTCCAAGGATTACAATTCCTGTTCCTTAATCCTGCTGGGCTGTGGAGAAAACCCTGCTTTCCAAATAATGGGCTCTTTTTCTAAAAATTCTGTGTAGAACAAAGCTGTTGATGCAGCCACTTCTTCCCTTTGAGCTGTGATTTGAAATATAAACCAGGAGAAGTTTTTCCAGTCTGGGGTTTGTTTTATTCCAGAATGGGAAGTCCTAATTCCACTCTCACGGGAATATCATTGATCTTACATTGATACCCAAAGAGATGGTGAGCCTTTGGATGGTGGTGGGTGCTGCAGAGATTTGGAGTAAAACATTGATTAATTCTTGGAGAGTTTTAAGGTCAAACCACAAAGCCCGAGAGCAGAATGAACCCACACTGGACAATGACGTGGATTATCACCACGCACCAGCCATAAATCCCTTCCCTCTTTATTGTTCCTTCTTTATCCTCCAGGAATGCTCCAGACCAGCTGTATTTGCCTGACTCTGACAGATTTTCTCTCAGAGCTTCCCAGGAGTGTCGCTCTCATTGACACCAAACCTGTTATAAAGCACCACAGGAGCACGGGACACCGGTTATTTATTTTGATATTTTTATTTTTTCAGGTTTTGATTTCAGGGTGCTTTCTGATGCTTAGGCAAGAAATGGCATCTTGGTTGTGCCTTCACTGTGATTACAGCCCTGGAAGCTCCGTGGCTGTGTGGGAATTTAAATAACTGGGCAGGCTGGGAATGAGAGACAAATCCACCTTCATGAGAGAATGGAAATCCACCCCCAGGGGGATTTATCCATCGAATTCCCACTGATTTTAATGCAGATGGAGGATATAAATATCCCTTGGGAATATTTTCATTGTCCCCATGGTTCCCTGTCTTCCTAAAACCCCCCGAGTTCCATCCTTATGATCTTTTCTCCCAATGGCCAGAAGGTCATGATTACGGTCATGATGAAACAAAACCAAAATATTCCACCAAAGTGCTGCTTGCAGCTACTTAATTTTCCTTTTTTAATTTTTTTTCTTGCCAGCCCTTCAGATGGAGGACATAAATACCCCTTGGGAATATTTTCATTGTCCTCTGTCTTCCTAAAACCCCCGAGTTCCATCCTGGTGATCATTTCTCCCAACGGCCAGAAGGTCGCGATTACGGTCGCGATGAGACAAAACCGAAATATTCCACCAAAGTGCTGCTTGCAGCTACTGAATTCTCCTTTTTTTTCTTATTTTCCATGCCAGCCCCTCAGATGGAGGACATAAATATCCCTTGGGAATATTTTCATTGTCCCCATGGTCCCCTGTCTCCCTAAAACCCCCGAGTTCCATCCAGCCAGAAGGTCGCGGTCACGGTTACGGTTGCGATGAGACAAAACCAAAATATTCCACCAAAGTGCTGCTTGCAGCTACTGAATTCTCTCCTTTTTTCTTCTTTTTCTTGCCAGCCCTTCCACCCCATGGTGAACCTGGAATGCTCCCGGGATTTCCGGCCCTTCCTGTGCGCCCTGTACGCCCCGGTGTGCATGGAGTACGGGCGGGTGACGCTGCCCTGCCGCCGCCTCTGCCAGCGCGCCCACAGCGAGTGCTCCAAGCTCATGGAGATGTTTGGGGTCTCCTGGCCTGAGGATATGGAGTGCACCAGGTGAGAAAAAGCCTTTTTTTTGTTAATTTCAGGATAAAATTACTCCCATCCCGGATGTTTTATGGCCCATAAAAAACAGGTGTTTAAAACGTTTTCCGTCACATGCGGTGATGTTTTCCTTCCCATTTGCCAGCAGCCTTTCCTGAGGTGGGGAGTGAGTTCCTATTTCTGCCCAAGAGATCAGCTGAAAATTGGCTGGGTTTGATGAGGGGGAAATCTCAAAGCTGTTTGCAGAGCATGTACCCCTTGCTGAGCTGCAAACAGCTGTGTTCAGCTTTATGTTGCACAAATAAATTTATGGAAAAATGATCCAATAGTGTTCCAAGCTGTTTGAGACAGAACATGCATGAAATTAAAAACAGGATCTTCGTGCTTTATTGTTTTTTGTGATTCCAACAGTTAATGAAACTGAGGAGAAGTAACAGGAAGAAATAGTTTCCAGTTGGATTGGAGAGAATGAAAAACAATTAAAATTATTTTAGTTAAATAAGTCAGAGGATGTTTTTGAGTTACTGGGATTGCTCCAATCTCATGAGAGTTCCTTCGAAACTCCAACAGTCCTGAACCCCCAGTCAGAGCTTTATTTACACAAATATCTTCATCATAATTCTATTTATTAATGCTGGTGTCAACTGCACAAATATATTCATCATAATTCCATTTATTAATGCTGGTATGAACTACACAAGTATCTTCATCATAATTCCATTTATGAAAACTGCTGGCAGTGCTGGTTGGAATTTTGGTGTCACCACCTCACTGCCCTGTCTGATGGCAGCATGTGCAGTTGCTTAGGAAAGACTTTAAAATGTTTTTTAAATCCTGCTGCCGTGGACTTGAATTCACAGATTTCCTGGGATGGATTTTGCATCGTTGCCTTCATTCTTAAAGCTCGAATTGGCTCCTCACCTGTTTTATTTTTAAATGTATTTTATAGTTACAACGTTGCTCTGTGGGATGCGTTTGTGACTAAATAGTGCAGAATTTGACGGATTCCCCATTTTTTGGATTTGGTCTGGTTTCGCTCCAGTTGGTTTGCCTGAAGTCACACCTAGAAATCCTGATTCTTGTATCAGGAATGGTGTGGCCAGCAGGAGCAGGGAGACCATCCCTCCCCTGTACCTGGCACTGCTGCGGCCGCACCTGGAGTGCTGTGTCCAGTTCTGGCTCTTCAGTTTGGGAAGGACACTGAGGACCTGGGGAGTGTCCAGAGGGGACAACGAGGGGCTTGGAACACAAAGCCTGTGAGGAAGCACTGAGGGAGCTGGGGGTGCTCAGCCTGGAGAAAAGGAGACTCAGGGCTGCCCTCATCACTCTCCACAGCTCCTGAAAGGTGCCTGTGCTCAGCTGGGGCTGGGCTCTTTCTCCAGCAGCACTGACACACCCAGAGCACACAGCCTCAAGCTGCACCAAGGGAAATATAGGCTGGATATTGGGAAAAAGTTTTTTACTGAAGCAGTGATAAAGTTCTGGAATGTTCTGCCCGGGGAGGTGGTGGAGTCCCCATCCCTGGGTGTGTTTAACAAAGCCTGGATATGGCACTGACTGCCATGGTTTGGTTGAGCTGTTAAGACATGGGTTGGACTCAGTGATCTTCAAGGTCTCTTCCAACCTGTGATTCTGTGAGTTCTGTGTGCAGTGAGGCTCCCAGTCCTTATAAATTGTGAGCAGATTCCTTGTAAACTCCTCTTTTTAGGTTCCCAGACTGCGACGAGCCCTACCCTCGCCTGGTTGACCTCAACTTGGCCGGCGAGCCCACGGAGGAGGCGCCGATGGCCGTCCAGAGGGATTACGGCTTTTGGTGTCCCCGGGAGCTGAAAATCGACCCGGAGCTGGGCTACTCCTTCCTCAGGGTCCGGGACTGCTCCCCTCCCTGCCCCAACATGTACTTCCGCCGGGAGGAGCTCTCCTTCGCCCGCTACTTCATCGGCGTCATCTCCATCGTCTGCCTCTCGGCCACCTTGTTCACCTTCCTCACCTTCCTCATCGACGTCACGCGCTTCCGCTACCCGGAGAGGCCCATCATCTTCTACGCCGTCTGCTACATGATGGTGTCCCTCATCTTCTTCATCGGCTTCCTGCTGGAGGACCGGGTGGCCTGCAACGCCTCCAGCCCCTCCCAGTACAAGGCCTCCACGGTGACCCAGGGCTCCCACAACAAGGCCTGCACCATGCTCTTCATGGTGCTCTACTTCTTCACCATGGCCGGCAGCGTCTGGTGGGTCATCCTCACCATCACCTGGTTCCTGGCCGCCGTGCCCAAGTGGGGCAGCGAGGCCATCGAGAAGAAGGCCCTGCTCTTCCACGCCAGCGCCTGGGGCATCCCGGGCACCCTCACCATCATCCTGCTGGCCATGAACAAGATCGAGGGCGACAACATCAGCGGTGTGTGCTTCGTGGGCCTCTACGACGTGGACGCGCTGCGCTACTTCGTGCTGGCGCCCCTCTGCCTCTACGTGGTGGTGGGGGTGTCCCTGCTGCTGGCCGGAATCATCTCCCTCAACCGCGTCCGCATCGAGATCCCGCTGGAGAAGGAGAACCAGGACAAGCTGGTGAAGTTCATGATCCGCATCGGCGTCTTCAGCGTGCTCTACCTCGTGCCCCTGCTGGTGGTCATCGGCTGCTACTTCTACGAGCAGGCCTACCGGGGCGTGTGGGAGACCACGTGGATCCAGGAGCGCTGCCGGGAGTACCACATCCCCTGTCCCTTCCAGGTGAGCAGCACCGCCCCACTCAACACCACCCTTCCCTTCTCTCATCCTTTTTTGGCTTTCTGTCATCCTTTTATGGCTTTCCGCCGTCCTTTTTTGGTTTTCCATCGTCCTTTTTTGGTTTTCTGTCATCCTTTTTTGGTTTTCCATCGTCCTTTTTTGCATTTTCACACCTGAAATGTGTCCTGAGAACAAAGAGAATGTACAAGAGTTGGGTTTGCCTGGGGGAAAATGGATTCTTGGTGTGCTCCCCCTCTGGAAGGGATATGAAGGTGGTGGGCACAATGATGGTGGATTTGGAGCAGTGGAATGTGAGCCATGGGCTGATTCCAAAGACCCTTTGGGTCTCTTTGCACTCAAAGCAGACGCTGTGAGACCTGCAAAGGTATCCTGAGAACAAAGAGAATGTACCAGAGTTGGGTTTGCCTGGGGGAAAATGGAATCTTTGTGCACTCCCCCTCTGGAAGGGATGGAGGTGCTGGGCACGATGATGATGGTGGTGGGGTCCATGCTGATGGTGGATTTGGAGCACTGGGATCACTTGGAATGTGAGCCATGGGCTGACTCCACAGAGCTTTTGGGTCTCTTTGCACTCAAAGCAGACGCTGTGAGACCCGCAAAGGTATCCTGAGAACAAAGAGAATGTACCAGAGTTGGGTTTGCCTGGGGAAAATGGAATCTTTGTGCGCTCCCCGTCTGGAAGGGATGGAGGTGCTGGGCACGATGATGGTGGTGGTGTCCATGCTGATGGTGGTGTCCATGCTGATGGTGGATTTGGAGCAGTGGAGTCACTTGGAATGTGAGCCATGGGTTGATTCCAGAGACCTTTTGGGGCAGTTTCCACTCAAAGGAGATGTTGAGAGTGGAGTTTTCCCTCCTTTGCCTGGGGTTTGTCCCAGCTACAAGTTCTGGCCGTACAAAGGTGCCGTGTCCCCTTCCCTTTGGGAACCTCCCCCAGCAGGCCCCCAGAGCCTCAGGAAGGGCCCTGCGAGCCCCATCCCAACCATCCACGTCTCCTGCTGAAGCAGCTGAGCTCTGGAGGGAGCAGACCTTGGCTGACAAACCAGAAGATGCTGAATTATTGAGAAGCCCCAGGCAGGAGGGGCTGTGGCCACCCTTTGGTCCTGAGCAGCTTGGGGGGGTCTCAGAGAGGATTTATGGGCTGGGAAAAGCTTCCTCAGAGTGGGAAGAAATTCCTGCAGGAGGTGTGGAAGCTGTGCCAGGTGGAAGTGGAGAGTTCCTCGCTGAGCTCCTCACTCAAAGCTCTGCTGTTCCTATTAAAAAATTAAAAAAGTTGTTGCCGTATTCAAATTACTGGGATAATTCCTTAGCTTGGATGTTGCTGGGAAATCAGAATTTCCATCAACCCTTGGTGATTTTCCTGGTGTTTCTGGGCTCTGTGGCACCTGCAGAAGATGTAAAGATGGGTTTTTTTAAACCAACATCAAGACCAGAGCTTGATGAGTTTATTTTCGGTCGTTGGAAGTTTTGCTGGTGATGAATTGTGGAGTTTGAACTGATTTTTGTAGTTCTTGTTCATCTGTAGCAATTTTGGGGGCTTTTGGTGGCCTGTGGGTTTTCCATCTCCTCCATCTGTATAAAATCTGATTTAAAGCATCTTCTGAAGAAAACCAGAGCTTGCAGCTCATCAGCTTCGGGGCTTTTTTTCAAGAAACTGAGATTTATCTGCTGGGTTTAATTGAGTTACCACAGGAACAGAAGCCTCTGAGAGCCCTGAGATCGAATTCTCCACTGCTTTATTCAGATGCAGTTGAAAATAAAGCATTTTATGGATTAATTGCCTGCTTTTGGGCCAAAGTGGCAGATTGGTTTTGGAACGACATTCCTTAGATATTTTCTGCAAATTATTTTAAAGGAACTTTTTTTTTTTTTTCCAGAGAGTTTTACAGCAAATTTCTATTTTACAGCTGCGCGCAGAGGGATATTTAAAAATTACCATTTTGGCTCCGAAGCAGTTAAAACACCAGCTGAGTCATCACAGCTCACGTTTTAATGCAATAAAATATCACTTAAAGGTTTGGCTTAGGCTTGAGAATAATCCTTTTATTACCTTTTAACCCTTTCTGGTTTGGGGTTTTGTTTTTTTTTTCTCGGTTAGGTTTTATTAAGATGGGACTCTTCCATCCGACGTGGGATCATTTTTACGGCAGGAAATCTGTGGGTGTTTGCAATTTCATTGGTTTGATTGAGTCTTCACTGCTGTGGTTTTAATCTGATGCTTAAAAACAGAGAGAAAAAAAAAAAAAGAAATAAAAAAGGGGGACACGTGGCTTTCTCTTGATTAATTTCCACCAGCCACCGCGTGCCGATGGAAATTTAAATTTAAATATTGAAACAATTGAAATGTAAGCATCTATAAAACCATCGGGGTTTTGAGGAGGCAAAATTCTCAGCGAAAACTTGAAACTCGAGGGCTGGAATAATAAAAACGATGTAGGAAAAAGCTGCTGAAATCCCTGCAAGCCGTTGCTGTAATGGCCCAGCAGGAGGCAAAAGAACAATAATGGTTTCATTCACAGCAAATTGGGTTGAAGGACCTGCAGACCCCAGGGAGTATTAAAGGGCTTTTTTTTCCCTTTTAACCCCTCCATTTATATTTTTTTCCCCTCAAAAAAGTTGCCTTTTTTTTCCTTTTAACCCCTCCATTTGTATTTTTTCCCCTCAAAAAAGATTTGTTTTTTTTTTCTTTTCCTTTTAACCCCTCCATTTATATTTTTTCCCCTCAAAAACGGTTTTTTTTCTTTTCCTTTTAACCCCTCCATTTGTATTTTTTCCCCTCAAAAAAGGTTTTTTTTTCTTTTCCTTTTAACCCCTCCGTTTGTATTTTTTCCCCTCAAAAAAGATTTGGTTTTTTTCTTTTCCTTTTAACCCCTCCATTTGTATTTTTTCCACTCTTCCCCTATGAAATAATCCAGATTTACAACTGAACCAGATTCCCAAAGCTGGGGGGGAAATGATTTTATCCTCAGCTCCTGGTGGTGAAATTTATCCTTAGATCAGGGGGAAATTGGGAGTTTTGTGGGGAATAGTGGTGAAATGAGAGCATATTTTTATAAAGTTTTGATGTTATTTAATTAATTTCTAATATTTCTGAGAGCAGAGCATCCTAAATGGAGAGTGGAGTCGATCCCACAGTGGATAGAAAGGTTTTATGGTCTGGGAATTTTTATTTTTCCCAACACCAGCAAATCTGAGGTTAAAATTCCACTGGGGTGTGGGAGATGGTGGCACAGGAATTCCTTCTGGAACATTCCCAGCGAGGGGGGTGGGAATGGCAGCTGCTCCTGCAGGGTCAGATAAAAACCAGAAACTCTGTTTGTTTGGGTGCCTGGAATTGGAAATATTCCCCAAATCGGAAATATTCCCAAACTGGAAATATTCCCAAAGTTAGAAATATTCCCAAAATAGAAATATTCCCAAAATTAGAAATATTCCCAAGTGGAGATTTTGGTCAGATAAAGACCAGAAACTGTGTTTATTTGGCTGCCTGGAATCAGAAATATTCCCAAAATTGGAAATATTTTCAAGCAAAGAGTTTGGTCAGATAAAAAGCAGAAACTGTTTATTTGAGTGCCTGAAATCAGAAGTATTTCTGAAATTAGAAATATTCCCAAATTAGAAGCATTCCCAAAATCAGAAATATTCTCAAAATTAGAAATATTCCCAAGCAGAGGGTTTGGTCAGATAAAAACCAGAAACTGTTTATTTGAGTGCCTGAAATCAGAAATATTTCTGAAATTAGAAATATTTCTGAAATTAGAAATATTCCCAAAATCAGAAATATTCCCAAAAGTAGAAATATTCCCAAGTGGAGATTTTGGTCAGAAACTGTGTTTATTTGGCTGCTTGGAATCAGAAATGTTCCCGAAATGAGAAATATTCCCGAAATGAGAAATATTCCCAAAGGGGGAGTTTGGTCAGATCAGAACCAGAAACTGTGTTTGTTTGAGTGCCTGAAATCAGAAATATTCCCCAAATTAGAAATATTCCCAGGTGGAGAATTTGGTCAGATAAAAAGCCAGAAACTCTGTTGATTTGGCTGCTTGAAATCAGAAATATTCCCAAAATGAGAAATATTCCCAAAATTCGAAATATTCCCAAAATCTGAAATATTCCAAAGTGGAGAGATTGGTCGGATAAGAAGCAGAAACTGCCTGGTTTGGTGCCTGAAATCAGAAATTTGGGTCAATCCCCTTGAAAAATCAGAATAAACTCATTTAAATTCACTTTTTAGATTTTTACCAGCCTTGCTTGGATCGCCGTAATCATCCCAGAAAGAAAATAAAAGAAGAAATTTCTTTTTTTGCCCATTTTTTGAGGATTGATTGTAAATAACCACCTAAGAAGGAAATTCCTGGAATTTGGGAATTCCATGGGGAGATTATTTCACTTTGCTGCTGATAGAGAGGAATTTTTTTCTGCAGGAATAATGAGCAAAACTCTTTTAAAAATAAATTTCACGGCGTGAAAAGTAATTTAAAAGTAATTTTAACTTTAAAAGCAATTTTCACTGAGTTCTTTGAAGCAGTTCCTGTGCTTATCTCGAAATCTTCTCTATTTTCCTTCTGATCTCCTCTTTAAAAAAATTAAAACTGCCTTGGTGTTTGGAAGAACTTAATTATTCTGAGCTGGAAGATGATGTAATTGCAAATATCGTTTTTATCTGCAACAAAAATAGACAATCCCATTTTCCCCCATTTTTTTCCCTCTCCACTCTGTTTCATTCCATTGCTGTGGGATAAATTTAAATTAGATTTTTTTTTTTCCACCCACTCACTCCCATCCCTGGCTGGTGTTTGTTTAATTTTAATTGAATTATGGTTTTTATTGTTTATTTAATTTAATTTTGTTTAAAAATAAAATTTATTCCTGTTAATACTGATTTTTTTAACACAAATTTTAATGCATTATCAGACAACATTGGACCAATGGGTTTTAATATTAAGATTGAAATCCTAATAGGATTAAAATCCTTTCACCTGCTGGTAATTTTAATTCAAGAATTCAGCAGTTTGCTCATCTCCTATTTTCACAAATGTACTTTTTGAGCTGAAAATGGTTAATTTTTTTATTTTACTGTACATTTTCAAGATCCTTTTAGCTGCAGCATCCCTGCCCATGGCAGGGTGGAAGGGCATGAATGAACTGGAATTTCAGGGTGGAATTTTTCCGTTTTTGTGGACAAAAATTCCATTTTTCCCCCATGTTAACTGCAGACCAAACTGTGAGTGTAACCCTGAATCTCAGAGCAATGACAGTGATGGAAACACTTCTGAGATTGAGGGTGCTCCATCAGATTCACTCTGCTCTTCCCATTTTCAACAAAAGCACGGGTTAAAATTTGAATTTCATTGCTTTTTAAGCAAAACAAGCAGGATTTTAATAATGATAATTTACAGTGACAAATCCTACCGTGCTAACTGGAAGACAAATTGGGAGTGTAACCCTGGATCTCAGAGCAACGACAGTGATGAAAAGGATTCTGAAATCTTTCCCGTTTTCAACAAGAGCATCGGTTAATTGGAATTTCATTGCTTTTTATCCTGAGGGAAATATCAAATAATCGCTGTCGTTTCCCCAGAGGAGGAGCACAGGTGCTTTGCTTGGGTTTTTCCCCCCCCACACACACACACACACCCCGTGCTCATTAATTTGTGCTTTCACACGTGGGAAGAGTCGGGGAAAAAGCAGCTGTGATTGATCATTTTGGGGGCAGGAGGGGAAAATACTCAGGAATTATTCGATAAGCATGGAAATGAGCCGTGTGTCCGCAGAGCAGCCTTGTTTTTCCCTGGAGAAGGGTGGAAATTGGTGTTTTTAACCTTTTCTTTGAGCACCTGCCCACCGCGCGTTCCCTTGCCGCTGTCACATTTCCTGAAAAATCCTCTTTGCCCGGGATTCTCCTCCTGGGAAGCCTCCGAGAAAAAGGAAAACGAGATTATCTCATCTGTTTCTCCTGTGTTTTGCTGCTTTGGAATGTGGTTTGCAGATTGTTTATCCAGCAGGTGAATTGGTTTTATTTAATGACCAATCACAGGCAGGCTGTGTCAAGGAGTCAGGGGTTTTAATTGTCATCATTTGTAGCTTTCTGTCTGTGTCCTCCCTCTGTTTTTAGTATAGCATAATGTAATATAATGTAATATAATGTAATATAATGTAATATAATATAATATAATATAATATAATATAATATAATATAATATAATATAATATAATACAATATAATATAATATAATATAATATAATATAATATAATATATAGAAATAATGGAAATAATACAATATATAATATATATACACTATAATGTAATATACTATACTATACTATAATATAATTAACATGATATATATAATGTAATGTAATATAATATAATACAATATAATAAAATGTATTATGATATACTATAATATAATATCCTATAATATCCTATAATGTACTATAATATACGATAATATAATAAAATATAATAAAAATATATTATATAATAAATATAATACATATATATTATTTAATAATATATAATAAATATAATATAATATAATATAATATAATATAATATAATATAATATAATATAATATAATATTATTTTATGGTATTATATTATAATATATAATTATAATATAATACCATAAAATAATATAACACCATAAAATAATATAATACAATACCATAAAATAATAAATTAGCCCTTTAAGAACGTGGAGTCAGATTCACAATTTCCTCCTTGGGACCCAGCGAATTCCACATTTGCTGGGGATTCTTGGCCTCGCTGCGGGAAAGGCGTCTGTGCAGCAGCCCCGCAGGAGGGAGGGAGGGAGGGAAGGAAGGGGCTGCAGAAATGTCTTTATTCAATCTGGGATCCTTGAGTCTGACAGAACTCCTGGGATGTGTCTGAGCGGCTCCGAGCGCCGCGCCCACATCCCAAATGCTGCATTTCCTCCTTTTCCTCAGAGCTGATGGCTCTGGGAGCCCGGATCCGCAGGGAAATCCTTCCCTGGCATGGAGTTCCCAGAGAAAGAAAGAAATTCCCAAAGGAAGAATGGAATTCCCAAAGAATGGAATTCCCAAAGAAAGAATGGAGTTCCCAAAGAAAGACTAGAATTGCCAAAGAATGGAATTGCCAAAGGAAGAATGGAATTCCCAAAGAATGGAGTTCCCAAAGGAAGAATGGAATTCCTAAAGAATGGAATTCCCAAAGAATGGAATTCCCAAAGGAAGAATGGAGTTCCCAAAGAATGGAATTCCTAAAGAATGGAGTTCCCAAAGGAAGGAATTCCCAAAGAAAGAATGGAATTCCCGAAGAATGGAGTTCCCAAAGGAAAAATGGAATTCCCAGAGAATGGAATTCCCAAAGGAAGAATGGAATTCCCAAAGGAAAAATGGAATTCCTAAAGAATGGAGTTCCCAAAGAAAGAATGGAATTCCCAAAGGAAGAATGGAATTCCCAAAGGAAGGAATTCCTAAAGAATGGAATTCCCAAAGAATGGAATTACCAAAGAAAGGATGGAATTCCTAAAGGATGGAATTCCCAAAGGATGGAATTCCCAAAGGACTGAATTCCCAAAGAATGGAATTCCCAAAGAAAGAATGGAATTCCCAGAGAATGGAATTCCCAAAGAAAGAATGGAGTTCCCAAAGGACGGAATTCCCAGAGAATGGAGTTCCCAGAGAATTCCTGGCTGCTCCATCCCTGGCAATGTCCAAGGTTGTCTTGGAGCAGTCTGGGATGGTGGGGGGTGTCATGGTTGGAACTGGAAGAGCTTTCAGCTCTTTTTCAACCCAAAAATTCTGAAAATCCATGAAATTTCCTAATTCTCTTGCTCCTGGAGTGCACAAGCACCTTTTACATTCCCAGGAATGCCATCGGGTCCGGAGGGAAACACAAAACCACCGCCAGAATTCTCTTTTTTCTGGGAAAATTCTCATTTCTGAGGACACGGCCCCGGGGCCTTGCGCTCCCTGACACCCAACAGCAGCTCCTGGCGTTCAGAACAAACAGGGTTTAATCTAAAAAATAAGAAATTATCCCATTTTTTAATGCCCAGGGGAGATCTCAGCCTGGATTTGAGCTTTTCCAGTGTGAAAAGTGAATTTTGGTACAGGATTATTGAGCTCCAGAGATACCAGGGTGGGCCTGGCCAAGTGGGAAACAGGAAATGACAAATTAAATAAATGACAAATTGAATTTATTAAAAGATGTTCCCACTTATTGTTTCAGCTGGTAACAGGAATGGAGATGCTAAAATGGAGTTCCCAAAGAATGGAATTCCTAAAGAATGGAGTTCCCAAAGGAAGGAATTCCCAAAGAAAGAATGGAATTCCCAAAGAATGGAGTTCCCAAAGGAAAAATGGAATTCCCAGAGAATGGAATTCCCAAAGGAAGAATGGAAAAGGGTTTTTTGGTTTTTTTCCATCAGCAGTGGAATTCACCCTTTCATACTGAGAGGTTTGATGGCACTGCCACATCCCCATCTCTGATAAAATGAAATGAAATGAAATGAAATGAAATGAAATGAAATAAAATAAAATAAAATAAAATAAAATAAAATAAAATGTGATAATTTTGATTTCACAGCTGCTCAGGCTCTGGTTTTGGACAGAATAGGGAATTTTCTTGGTGCAGAGTATCTAAAATCCCATTTCTGACCAAAATAAAAAAGTGATAATTTTGATTTCACAGCTGCTCAAGCTCTGGTTTTAGAGAGAAGAGGGAATTTAAATTTTGTTGGTGCAGAGTGTCTAAAACCCCAAAGGGATTTGTCTTTTTCTTTTAATGAATTCAAGGAAATTGCTTAGGATTTGAATTCAGAAATGTATTTTTATTTGTGGTTTATTTGTTTTTATCTTTTTTATCTTTTTATCTTTTTATCTTTATTTAATTCAATATTGTGCAGTTTTTGGGGGTTTTTTGGTTGTTAGGGTTGGGATTAAATGTGTGAGAGAATTTTTTCTTTGCCCTTAGATGTATAATAGTTTTTATTTATATCATAGTCTCACAAACTGTGAGTTTTATAGTATTTTATTTCAATAAATTAAAAATGGAGTTGTATTTCTCTCTTTATAAGGTTTTTAAGGATAAATTGCTTATTTAAGAAATGATACTTAAATTATTTTTAATTTAATAACTATTTGTGGCTCACAATGCAGACTTTTATTTAATTACAAAATATTATTTAAACTTATGAAGAAGAAGGTGAAGAAGGACAAGCTTTTGTTTTAAAGCTTTTGTTTTATATGTTTTACTATATTTTAAAACTTTAAGTTTTCTGCTATGTGATATTTACACTTTTATTTCAATTAAACTCATAATTTTAGTTTTATTATTCCATTTTGGAAGCCTTTTCTACAGCTTTAGGTGAAAATAAGTTTTAAATTCTCCTGAAATTCCTTCCCATTCCTTTTCCTCCTTGCATTAGTTCAGCTTTCAGGGAGGTTTCTTAAATATTTAATAAATAAAAATATTATATAATAATAATTATATATATAATAATAAATAAAATATTTAATAAATAAAAATAAACCAAATTTATTCAGGTATAAATAGAAATAGAGTCAGGTAATGCTCAAAAAAAATTGCTTTTAAACCCAAAGGTATTTCCTTATAATTTATAAGGAAATTTATTTATTTATATATATATATATATAAAAAATTTACATATAATTTATATATATAATTTTTATATAATACTATATATTATATTATATATAAAATATTATATTATATATAATATTATTTTTATATAATATATAATAATATATATAATAATAATTATATATAATATTTTATATATGTATATGTATGTATATATATATAATATTATTTATATATAATATATAATTATACCAGAGCAGATGATGATCAGAGATACTTTTGGAAAATATTTAAATATTTTGCATTTTGGCAGAGGTGGCTTGTGGAGTTTGAATATTCCAGGTGAATTCATAATTTCGTGTGTGGTGAATTAATTTGTATTTTTGGCTCTTCCTAAATAGCTGGGCAGTAAAAAATTCTAAATTTTGGTGATGAACATGAGTGAGTTTTTGACCAGTTTTGCTCTTTTAAAACTGGTCTCTGTCCCAGTGCCTTTGGGCTCACACATCTGATTTTTAACCCAATAAACTTTAAAGAATCATTCCAAGTTTCATTTTCCTGCTGCTAATTACTATAAATGTTGTTAATTATTATAAATACCTGATGTCTGCAGATGGATTTTCTTTCCAACAGGTGCAGTCCCTCAGCATTAATGTGAATTTAATGGGTGTTACTCCCTGAATTTGTTGTTTTGAGGCTTAATTTGGAGACAAGTGTGGAATGATGTTTAATAACTCACTTTGCCCAAGATTTCTTGCATGTGTTATTTTGATTTTTTTCCCTTGGAATTATTCGCAGCACTCAGCACGAGCCCGTGGAGCCGGGAGCTTTTTTGCTGCCGAGTGATTTCTTGTAATGTCTTGGTGGAATTCCTGCAGTGAGCAGAGCTGGGGGTTTGTTCTCGATCAAAAATTCAAAATTCAATTCCCCTCAGGCCAGGAGTTTTGCCTGGGGAGACCTCGCCCCATGGACATTAAATAGAAATAGAAATAATTAAACAGAAAAATGAATGAAGGGCGCCTTCACTAAGAAATGATGGATTCCCCCACTTATTCCACTCAGGCCCAAAGGAGCTCGTGATGAAGTAATAATAATGATAATAATAATATATAATATGTAATATGTAATATATTATATATAATCTACAATATATAATATATAATATACAACATATAATATACCATATACAAAATATGATATGATGTAATATATTCTATTCTATTCTATTCTATTCTATTCTATTCTATTCTATTCTATTCTATTCTATTCTATTCTATTCTATTATATGCAGTTTTGAGAGCTGTGTTTTGTTGGGTAATTTTTTATTGGGCGCTGGTTAATATTGTTGAATTCTGGGTGCAATTTCACAATTTGGCTACAAAATTCTGTGAAATTCAGCATCCCTGGGGCAGAGGTGGATGGAAAAATCCAGGATCATCTCCTAATTATGCTCAGGATATTTCTGCACCCCTGTTTTCCATCTCCAGTGGTGACAGGACTAAAAATGTGCAATAACACAAATTATTAAACCTGGATGTGCTGGGTTAAACCAGTGGAAGCTGTGCTGCCCCTCAGCATTAATGGGAATATTATTATTATTATTATTTTAATTTATTTATTTATTGGAATATCACGGGGTGGGAGCCTATTTCTGCCAAGTCCCCTTGGCACAGGGCATGATTTGACTTTGAATTTATATTTTTTGGGGGGGAAAATGCTTTGAATTTATAATTTTGGGGGGAAAACTGGCCCAGGGTGTTGTTCTGGGAGGCTGTACCTGTGTTTCACATCAATACAAGCCTGTGGGATCAGAGGGGAGCTCTGATTTTCAATCTTTGTCACAGACTGGACACGTGCTCGTGACATTTCTAATTAATTATGCTTGTGACATTTCTAATTATGCTCAGGACATTTCTGCACCCCTGTTTTCCATCTCCAGTGGTGACAGGACTAAAAATGTTCAAGAATACAAAATATTAAACCTGGATGTGCTGGGTTACACCTGTGCTGCCCCTCAGCATTAATTGGAATATTATTACTATTATTATTGTTAATACTTATTAATAATTATTATTATCAATACAAGCCTGTGGGATCAGTGGGGAGCTCTGATTTTCAATCTCTGTCCCAGACTGGTGACACTCAGCCATTCCTGTCCCCTCGATTCCTCTGTTCCATCCCAAAACCCTGCTCTCCTGAGGATGGAATTCTCTCATGGCTGCTGCAGCATTTCTTTCCTGTTACTTGGATTCAACATTTTAAATGTGTTTTTCCCCACATTCCAGTGCTCAGCCGTTCTTTTTCTCCCACCTTTGAGTTTTTCTAGGCCAGAGCAGTTTCCTGCAAGGGGGGGTTGGTTGTTCCCTGTGAATTCCCAGAGTTTTCCAGCCTCACCCTCCCCTCACAGAGCACCAATCCCCCTCTCAAACAGCTCCTGGGATTTTCCTTGGGCTGCTCAGTCACTTCCTGAGGTCTGGTGGCTTTTCCAGCATTGCCACTATCTGTGACAATGGGGAAGATCTCTTGGGCATTTAAACTTTCCTGCCACACCAACCCTTGGGTCTTTCTTATCCCACTGCGCACTGAGTTTATTCCTGTTGGGATCGGGATAATTCTGCCGTTTGTCCTCTGTGTTCTCTCTTGCCCTCATCTCCTGAGAAAGTAAAAATTCTCAAGGTGGTAGGAAAATTCAAGGGGTTTGGAAATCTCCCTCAGCTGTGGCAAAAAGCAGGGAACCTCTGGTTAAGTTATGTAGGGGCCAGGGCTGTTTGGGATCGTGGAATCATAGAATGGTTTGGGAAGGGACCAAAACTCATCCAGATCCAACCCCAACACCTTCCACCATCCCAGGCTGCTCCAAGCCCCATCCAGCCTGGCCTTGGGCACTTCCAGGGATCCAGGGGCAGCCACAGCTTCTCTGGGAAATCCATTCCAGCCCTCACAGGAACTGTTTGGCTTCAGTCTGTATCATCCTGCCATCCTCAGTGCTCTCACCTCCTTCCAGCTTCTCCAGCATTTCCTTCCTTGTTGTACCTTGAAGCAGAGGCAGAACCAAGGGGAGGAGTTGATATTTTAAAGGGTTTGGACAGTATGAGAGTGATTGGAAAATTCAGGTGAAGAGTCTGAGGGTGAAGGAAAGAGACAAAAGTGATGGTAGCTGTGAAGGATTGCACAAATCAAAAATAGTTTTTGTAGTGAAGACCAAAGCAAGCCAGGGAGGACTGGGAGGAAAACCCAGCTTTCATGAGATGAATAGAACCATACAGAATGGTTTGGGGTGGAGGGACCTTAGAGCTTGTCCAGTTCCACTCCCTGACATGGGCAGGAACACCTTCCAGAATCCCAGGTTGCTCCAAGCCCCATCCAGCCTGGCCTTGGACACTCCCAGGGGCAGCCACAGCTTCTCTGGGAATTCCAGCCCAGCCCCTCACCACCCTCACAGGGAACAATTCCTTCCCAAATCCCCATCCATCCCTGCCCTCTGGCAGTGGGAAGCCATTCCCTGTGTCCTGTCCCTCCATCCCTTGTCCCCAGTCCCTCTCCAGCTCTCCTGGAGCCCCTTTAGGCCCTGGCAGGGGCTCTGAGCTCTCCCTGGATCCTTCTCTTCTCCAGGTGAGCACCCCCAGCTCTCCCAGCCTTTATCCCAGTTCTCCCAGTTGCTGGAACTGTTGGAATTCCATGGTCACCACACAGATGCCCACAGAGGACTTCTCCCCACCACGAGTTTGTTCCTTCCCTCCACACCTTGGTGGCTCCTTCCAGGCTTGCTCTGGAAGTTCTCTCTCCCTGAAGGTTCAGGTTTTGAGCCAGGTTATCAATCCAGAAATCTGCCCCTGGGCGTTTGTTCTGCAGATACCCTACAGACCTTCCTGGAAGGAAAATCTTTGTCTTCTTCTCCAAACAAACCCTTTGGGCATGAAAATATCTGGAAAAATTGATCTTGTGAGGGTTCTCAGGCTCAGCTGATCTCCCGGAAGAGAGAAAGTTTGGCCGGGTTGATAAGAACCAGACACGGATTGATAAGAACTTGGCCAGAGCCTTGAATTCCCGAGGGAAGGAGTCAGGAAACCCTCCAAGGAACAAAGAATCAGGGTTGACCATCCATGAAGCTTCCCCTGGCATTTTTCCCAAGAGCAGCCCCAGCACCTGGTCCTATGTAGGTTAATCCCATCAAAGGAACGACTCTCTCTGATTTGCAGACTAGAAAATATTTCAGGATTATTCAGGGCACGGACAAAAGAGCACAGATACAAAATAAAGGCCAGGACCTCCCAGCAGCTGAGGCTTTTGTGTGAGGCAGCTCTGGGCCCTGCAGAGCTCTGGTCATGCTCCGTGGAGCCAGGGAACAAAGGAGCCCTGACCGTGTTTGCTTTGGCTCGGGGCAGGGAGGGATGATTTCCGTGTCCATACCCATGGCGAGCCAGGATGGGTGGTAGAACCTTCCTTTTCTCTCTCTTTCTCTCTGCAGGTCACTCAGATGAGCCGTCCAGACCTGATTCTGTTCCTCATGAAGTACCTGATGGCCTTGGTGGTTGGGATCCCCTCGGTGTTCTGGGTTGGAAGCAAGAAAACCTGCTTTGAGTGGGCCAGCTTCTTCCACGGGCGCAGGAAAAAGGAGTGAGCGCGGATTTTTTACAGATAAACCCCTCCCTTGCTGCCCTGGGTTGGTTTTTCACAGACACAAAGGCAGGAATGGATGGAAAAGTCACTCTCCAGAATGGGGCCAGGAAGGACAAAAAATTCCTTATTTCTCCCTAAATATTTGTTTCCAGAATCAAATCTGCATTTGTCCGTCTTCAAAATGTTTTTAACAAGAATTAAGTGTCAAATAAACACTTCATGGTGTTTAGGTGGAATGGAAGCTTTTTATTTATAAATGTGCACCTAGCCAGCTGAATCAGAGCTTTAAATTGGGATTAAATGCAGGTTCCTCTCACCGTGGCTGCATTGAAAGCATTTGTCTCTGCTTTTAATCTTCCTTATGCATTGGTGCTGAGGAGCAGCTTGGTAAAGTGACAACAAGAATTTCTTGGAGCTTCTGTAAGGTTGGCATTAATTTAGATTAAGGTTGGCATCGATTTAGAGACAATCTGTGTGATCTTGTGGTAGCTGTGGGTAGGTACTTTCCTAATAAATATTTCTGATTTGCTGACTAGAAAATATTTCAGGGCATGGACAAAAGAGCAGAAATTGCTAATAAATATTAGGAATTTTATAAATATTAGGATATTTTGTATAAATAAAATGTATAAATCCTATAAATATTATACATTATTATTAAATTATAAAATTTATTAAAATATAAAAGAATTAAAATATAAAATTTATAAATCCTATAAATATTAGGATATTTTATAGGATATATTAGGATATAATGTCCTTTAGGATGTTTTCAAACAGAAAGTTTTTGGTGACTCCTCCATCCTTTGGTGACTTTTGCTCCATCCTTCAAGGATTCAAGTGGGCTAAAACAACCAGCTAGGGGGCTAAAATAACCACACAGGGACATGATCATGTAAACGATGCTCTTGTTGGCGTGATCTCTTTCACACCGCGCTAATTAACGCTAATTGCTCCGCTCAGGGTCGTCAACGAGAGCCGCCAAGTGCTGCAGGAGCCGGACTTCGCGCAGTCGCTGCTGAGGGACCCCAACACCCCCATCATCCGCAAATCCAGGGGCACCTCCACGCAGGGCACCTCCACGCACGCCTCGTCCACGCAGCTGGCCGTGCTGGACGAGCAGAGGAGCAAGGCCGGCAGCGTGCACAGCAAAGTCAGCAGCTACCACGGCAGCCTGCACCGCTCGCGGGACGGACGGTACGGGATGGGGATGGGCATGGGCATGGGGATGGGGATGGGCATGGTGATGGGGATGGCGATGGGCATGGGCATGGGGATGGGCATGGGCATGGGCATGGTGAAATAACCAGGGCAGGAGATCTTCCTCCTGTTTAAGGCCTTTATTAAAAACCAGCTCGGGTGGGGACCACTGATGGGTTTTGCGCTCACGCCGCCGCTGCTCCTAGGAGCAGCATGGAGAAGGGAAATGGGGCAGGAGATCTCTCTCTTCTCTCTCCTTTTTAATGTTTTCATTAAAAGTGATCAGCTCGGGTGGGGAGAGCCGACAGGTCTGTGCTGACGCCGCTGCTGCTCCCAGGAGTGGCACGGAGGAGGAGGAAGAGTGCAGCTGTGCTGCTGGTATACAGGCAGAGCTGGGGCTTCCCTCCAAGGCAGAGCTGGGGGTTCCCTCCTCACGAGAGCATCAGGAGATTCCCCTTTTTCAGTTTGACATTCGAGGTCCTCTGTGAAATAAACAGGGCAGGAGATCTTTCTCCTTTTTAATGCCTTTATTATTAAAACTCAGCTCAAGGTGGGGAGAACCCACAGGTCGCGCTCACGCCGAGGGGTCGCGCTCACGCCGCCGCTGCTCCCAGGAGTGACTCGGAGGAGGAGGAAAAGCTCAGCTCTGTCCACTGCTCTGTGGGCAGAGCTGGGGGTTCCCTCCTCATGAGAGCATCAGGAGATTCCCCACTTTCTGGGCTGACATTCGAGGTCTTCTGTCTAGCTGACATCTTGAGGTTAGGGTGAGGGATAAAAAGGGTCTTAGCAGACCCTGGGTTCTGTTCCTCACGTCCAGGCATCACTTTGATTCATCAATTCCGTGTTGGCTCGTTGTTTTTAGGGGTTTTTCTGGTAGATTTGGTGAGGAGTTTCCTCATTTGCATGCCAACCCAGATGTCCCCTCCTCTTCACCATCCAGGTGCCACCCTCCAGGAAGCAGGGTGCCACTTGACAAAATGGGAATTCTTAACCATCAACAACAGGTAGTTAAGGAAAACAACAGGTGATTACAACCACAAACAGTTAGAACTCCACCCTGGCAGCAACTGGCCCAACCTGTGAACTCTGCAACTTTTCTTTAAAAAATGGGCAGCTTTTCTACTCATAACATTCCTCAGGTCTAGACATCACTTAGATCTCCTAAGTCCATGTTGGCTCGTTGTTTTTAGGGGTTTTTCCTGCTAGGTTTGGTGAGGGGTTTCCTCATTTGCATGCCAACCCCGATGTCACCCCCTCCTCACAGTCCCACCTTCCAGGAGGCAGCAGGGGGATACTCGACAAAGGGGGATTTCTAACCATCAAGAATGGGTAATTAAAGCAAAACTATTAACAACAGGTGATTACAACATGAAATTATTCACAACAAATAGCTAGAACTCCAGCCTGGCAGGAATTGGTTTAACTTGTGAACTCTGCAACCTTTACAAAATGGACAACTTTTCTACTCATAACAGTTTGAGCAGAGGGGGCTGCTGAGGAGGGCAGGAGATGGGAAGTGGAAAACCCCTCCTGTCCTGGTTGTTATAAATGAGAAGCTTGACTAGGCCAATATTCAAGCAGCAATCAATTTCTTAATTAATATGGTAAAGTAAGAGCAATACTTTACAATACATACAATACAAAATACACTTTACCAAGTGCTGGGTACAGTGTGGGAAGTTTTCCCTCCAACTGCACACCCATAGTTGAGGCTTACAGGTATTTATAGGGGTACTCATCAGCTTTCTCAGCAGTTTCTATTCCCAATTTTTACTCATCAGCAGTTTCTATTCCCAATTTTTACGTCACAGTTCTATACACTACTGTGATTTAGTTTTTCTCAGGATGTATCACAGAAAAGGAGTATCCCAGGTGGTGGTGGTGGTCTGGTTTCCAAAAGAAGGAAGGAGTATCCCATCTGGTGAGGTCCAGCTCCCCAGATGTGGGTCCAACTTTTGATTGCAAGGACTTTAAATCTCATAACAGTGATGTCCAGCTTCCCTTGGTCGAAACCATAAATCCTTGAGTTGATGTTCATCTTCCTTTCTCAAGCTGCTTTTCTCTGTTTTGTTAAGGTGTGAGATAAGCATGTTTCCTTTTTATATATTCTAAAGCTATAGTTTCAAAAGACCCTTTCTACAAGCAATATTCTAAAATTATACTTCAAAAGTTTGTTATTGCAAATCTCTTTGAGGCTTAGCTACAAGCAGCAAGTTCCTGTCAAAAAGCAACATTCCTCAAAGCTTTAATTCAAATGCTCCTAAATCAACTTAAGACTTATAAAGGTTAATTGTGAACAAAGGATAGGTTCAAAGGCCTTCTTCCATGCTTTATTTTTCTCAGTTATTATTAGAAATTGTCTTTATAACTGTCCCATGGTTGGTTTCCACACATATCACAATCACAAATGCCCACGTTGCCTGTATGTACCTGACACCAAACACAGCTTTGTATTTCACATGGTTTAGGGCAAATTTGGGAGAAAACCTCCAAAAGGGGGCTCCTCCAGAAAGCAAACGCACACGGCCCCTCCTCCCAGTCAAGGAGGGATTCCTTGGAGGGAAGTGGAAGGAACCTGTTTATTTAACAGGCACAGCACCCCCCAGCACACAAAATGAACAATACCGGATGGCACCACTCTGTCACCGCTCTGACAAAGATGACAAATTCAGAAAGTCTCTCCTGGGGGTGGTCTCTCTGTTATCAGTCCCGCTGGTGCTGGGGCAGCTGCTACAGCCACGAGGTGCAAACTCTGAGTGTTCCCCAGGTCCCAGTCCAGAGCAGGTTTGAGTGGTTCCAAAAAAGGAAAGGAAAAACAGTCCAGGGAAAAATTTGGACTGCTTAGCTAAACTAACTCATGAGCAGGAGCAAAGCAGAAGCAAGAGCAAAGCAAAAAGCCAAGCAAAAATCAAAAGCAGCACTATGTACTGCCCCGTCTGTGTGTCCCGCCAGCCGTGGGGGAGCGGCTGATAACAAAACCAAACCAAAGCTTTCACTCTTCAGAGCCAGTCTTGAAGGCACAGAACAAAATATCCAGCATGAACAGAACACACAAATGGGGGTACAAGCATCATAACGTCACCCTAGGACACCTCCCCACAAATTATTATAATTTGGAACTTAGGGTCTCTCAGGTAAAGATATGGGAGCAGGAATAACAGTTCTGTACTAGGAAAATTAAAAAAAAAAAAAGCAAACAGCCAAGCAATGCAGTAAAACAAAACAACACTGTCAGAGTCAGAATAATCCAACCTGACACCCTGTGGGTCAGGGTATGTGGTTTTTTCAGGGTCCCAATGTTGTGGGGAGGAAAGATGAATCTGACTCCATGTTCTTAGAAAGCTAATTTATATTATATTATATTATATTATATTATATTATATTATATTATATTATATTATATTATATTATATTATATTATCTATACTAAAGAATAGAGAAAGGATACTTACAGAAGGCTTAACAAGATATTAATTAACAACTCGTGACTCGCCAGAGTCCCAACACATCTGATGGTGATTGGTGATTAAGTCAAAACAATTCACATGAAACCAATCAAACAATGACCAGCTGGCAAACAATGTCCAAACCACATTCCAAAGCAGCAAAACACAGGAGAAGCAAATCAGATCATTATTGTTTTCATTTTTCTCCGAGGCTTCTCAGGTTCCCAGGAGAGGAAATCCTGGCGAGGGGATTTTTCAGAAGATGCGACAGTGACACAGGGTGGTGGCAGCAGTCCCACTAAATGGTGGCTCAGCCCTCCTGCAGTGCCAGGTGTGGTTCTGCTGGAGCAGGGATCCTGGAGAAGGGTGGAGTTTTCCTCTGAAGGTCCAGGGGCGGTGTAGATGGGCCTGGCCTTCCTCTGGGAATGCAGTGGGAAAGGGCTGATCTTCTAGGAATCCAGTGGGGAAGGCTGCCCTGGTGTCCCAAAACCTCAGATTGTATCCAGGTAGGAATGCTTGGCTCCTCCCCTTGGGTGGAGCATCTCTCCATGGGATGGTGGAATTTGATCAGCCATGCAGTGACATTCGCTGGCCATTAACAGAAGATAATTAATAATTAATGGCTCATTAACAGAAGAGATCTCCTGGAGGGAGGATTGGTTGTGGAAGAGATAAAGAAAACTGCCCGATAAACAGAAGATAAGTGCCCCACCTCTGACAGATGGCAAATAGAACAGACACTTACCTGGCAACCAGGATAGGTCCTCCAAAAATTTGGGGCATTATGGATGGTTTGGGAAGGGATCTCAGAGATCTCATTCCACCTCCCTGGGACACTTTGCACTGTCCCAGGTTGCTCCAAGCCCTGTCCAGCCTCAGACAATTCCGGATGTGGGGAGTCCACAACCTCTCTGGGTAAATCTTGGGATTGGACAGGCCCCTTCCAGCCAGACACGTGGCCGTAATTCTGCTAAATTTTGATGTCCCGGTGCATCTCCTCTCCGTGTCAGTGTCTGGACTGGAAAGAGAGAAAATGCCCTGATATTGTCAGAGTGTGTGCTGGTCTTGGTGAATTAATTCCACAGCAGGGCTGTGTCCAGCGCTGGTTTGCAGGCACAGGAGCGCTCTGTGCTCCATCGTGTGGGAAAACAGAGCTGCCCAAGGTCAGCTCAGCACTTTGCTGGCTGCTTTTGTCCGGGTGGCAGTCGATTTTTTGTCTGTCAATACTCCTGGCCCTGCCGAAGTAAACAAGGGCGCGGGTTTGAGTTGAGGTGGAGCTAAGGTTTCCAGGGTAATTAATCACCGAGCGTTTCACTCCCCTAATTACCAATAGCAGCCAGCCTGGAGTGAGACCCATTGTGAGGAGCTGAAACGCTTTGCCCAGGGCTGTGGGATTGGGGCAGGGAATGTCTCTCCTCACTCAGAGCTCTATTTACATTCCTCCAGCAGCTCGCTTGTGAAAAACGCCAATTGCTTGTTTTTAAAATTTTTAAAGTTTAATAGTAATGAAATTATTATAAAAATAGTAATAAATAAAAATAGTAATACAATTAGAGTAATAATAATTTGGACAAATTGAATTAGGACAATATGAGACAATAAAGACAAAGAGTTACGGACGTCCAGGTACCTTTTCTGGGCAGCGCGAGTCGGAAAAAGGACACACAATAACAAAGGATTAACCCTTAAAAACAATAATCTATTGCATATTCATACACCTCATACATGATGCATAAATTCCATTCAAACACAGAATTCTGTTTGGTCATTGTCAACGTCTTCTTGTGAATCCTAACAGCGCCTTCGAGGTGGGAAGAAGTTCGTTTCTTCTGATAATAAATTCTTTTTCTCTGAAAGATTCAGGTGTCCTGTGGCTGCTATCTCACTGCAAGTCCTTTCTTTAAAAAAAGTATCCTACATTAAACCCGACTGCCTGGTGGTCTGATCTTGCCCCCGAGCAGGCAGCACGGGCTGGAATAGCTCAGTCCCTCCCGGGCTGGAATAGCTCAGTCCCTCCCGGGACACCGTGTCCAAACACCCAGGCCGCTCATAGCCGTGGTTACCTTAGCAAGCCTCGTGGATTTCAGCTCTTTAGTGATTATCAGCTCTCTTAGGATCCCAGCTCTTTGCTTGCTAAGGCGCCTGGCAGGCTGGAGGGGAAGCAGACACGAGAGAGGAGAAGAAAAATCGTCCTGGTGTTCCCAGCGAGGGTTTATTGAGGGGTCTGTGAGGGGTTCCAGCGATGGTTTTTCCTCTCCCAAATGGGCTAAACCAGCCCCTTTTTATAGGGTATAAGGGGATCCAAACTTGTCCAACAGCAGGGGTTAAGGGAAAGTGACCTATGGGGTTACAGAGATAAGCTGGGGTCCGAAAGGTGGAAGACAGGAGCTTATTTTGCTATTTCATCATGACTCAGCAATTCCTATTGTGGGAATCCACAAAATCAGAGGGTTTTGGGAAAGCTGCAAAAGGCAGCTCAGAGACAGCAGAACTGTGATTAGAGCCAAGCAGTAGCCATGAGATTGGTCAGCAGAAAAATTATTTAAAAAGTAGAAAGGCAAGGACAAATAGAACGATGGTCTGTGTATTAACGCTTGTCTAGAAAAACTCCCTAAGCTACAGAAAAGTTTATCTAGTGAGATATTAGGAAATTTGAAGCTCAATAATGGAGCTCTGTGCATTGTGTTTTAAGGCTTAGAAGTAGGTATTGTATTTGAAATAAGGAAGCATTGTTTTAACCAAAGGTACCTGTGCTTACAGTGGTTGGATAGAACTACTGTCAATATAGAATATATACTATACAGATATAAATACTGTCAGTGTGCTTTTGCTTTGTGGGATTGGTCAAAAAACTTATAAAGTGAGATGTGACATTGAGTTCTTGGTCGCTGCCTGGGATGTGAGCTGGTGGCATGACCTTCCCATTGTCATAACCATGGAATGAGACCGATGCTGGAAAATAAAAGAGCTCAAGGCACGTTCCACATCAATCCCATCCTGTTTGTGATTTGTACAGAGACCCCAGCCAGTGATACTATCGTTAAGCCTTGGGCCTCCATGGAGCCCTAGCCAACTCCATAGAGCCTGCTACATTACATAGTGTCGTTTCTATTTTAACGTTTTTTATAACTTAAAACTATATTTAACACAGTACTTAAGAGAATGAATCCAGCATTGCTTTCTAACACAACACCCATAATATTCATTTGAATATTTATGAAAAGGCAGTCATAAAATGCATGCATTTTTCATATCTCTGGTGATCATTCCCCTGTGTTTCCCCAAATCAGGAACACTCCCTGCAGCTACAGGGGCGTGGAGGAACAACTACCTCATGTGGCAGCATGTCGTGACTGACCGACCACTCGCACTGCTTAAGAGAATTAACCCAGCATTGCTTTCTAACACAACACCCGTAACATTCACTTGAATATTTACGAAAAGCCAGTCATAAGATCCACGCATTTTTCACATGGCTGATGATCACTCTGCGTTTCCCTCAACCAGGTACACTCCCTGCAGCTACAGGGGCGTGGAGGAACGACTACCTCACGGCAGCATGTCGCGACTGACCGACCACTCGCGGCACAGCAGCTGCCACCGGCTGAACGAGCAGTCGCGGCACAGCAGCGTCAGGGACCTCAGCAGCAACCCAATGACACACATCACCCACGGCACCAGCATGAACCGCGTCATCGAGGAGGATGGCACCAGCGCCTGACCTTCCTCAGCCCGCTGACAGCGCCCAGAGTCGTCCTCGGCCTCAGCCGGGCTCGGCTTCTCTGCGTGGGACTTGAGTCACTGAGTAAAAAGCTGGTTGTGTGCTCCGAACCTCTCTGGAGGTAATTATTTATTTGAGAACTGTTCCTCGTCGGACACGACTGCTGAATTTCTTATTCTCTGTGGAAAACAATCTCCCCCTTCCTTCTCTCTCCCTCTCTGTGTCCCTCCTTCCGTGGGCTCGGCCCCGAAATCTCGGTGTCGATGTCGGGGTGGTGCTGGGAGTTGTTCTGATGAGACTCCAGGGAACTCTTGATGGTTGAAGGAATCCCTCCGTGCACCTCCCTGCAGGGGACACGCCCAGCGCTGCCTGAGGGACATTCCTGCCAGCTGGCAGCAGTTTTGGTGACACTGGAAACGCCACAGGAATGAAAGGAAGCTCCTCTGAGGATCACCAGCTCCTCCCAGAGCTGTCCAGGCTCAGTTGGCCACAGGGTGGGGGGAAGAGAGAGGCAGGGAAGAGCGATTTTTTTATAACTTGTATTGTTCTTGCTTTTTTACAAAAGACTATTTAAATTTTCTACTCGTTTACAATTTCTGTAGGAAGAGATGGGTTTTAAAAGCAGTTATCTAGATAATATTCAGCCATTTATTTTTTAGAGTCATGTACAAAAGCTGAGATTGCCTGTTCCTGATCTATTTAAAAAAAACATATTATCATAGGAATGCTGAATTTGTGCCCCAAGCAGGAATGTAGAGCCCGTCCCTACAGCCAGAGCTGAGCCTGTTTACAAACCCCAGCACCTGAGGCCAGAGGGACCAGAGGAGTTTATTCAAGGGTGCCCCACCTTCCTTGTGATGTCAGGGCTGGTTTGGGGAGGATTCTCTGTGCTGAGCAAGAATTCAGAGATGGGTGGGAGAAACTGAGGCAGGAGCTGTCCCCAGGTGGGGAAAAGGAGGATGTGGCAGCTGGAAGCCCAGGGCATTCCTTGAGGAGGAGACAGGATCCCCAGTTCAGGGATCTTGGGTACAGATCTGCCTCTGCTGTGGTTGTTTCCATCCCCTTCTGCAGATTCATGGCAGGGAATTCTCAGTTTAGGCTTTTTTTGTGTGGAAAGGATCCCTTAGGATACACTGGAGGCAGAAGTCAAGGTTGGTGCTGGAGAGCTGCTGGAGCATCTTCTGTGGAGATGATCCCGCACAGGGAAACTCTGCTGGCTGCAAACCTACCTCGGTAATCCCTGCTGGGAAACAAATCCTTATTTTTGCATTGTTCTTCCATAATTCCCTCCCTGACCTGCTGGAGGCACGTTGAGAAACCTTTGTGCACCAACGCCGGGGCAGGAGCTGCTCCACAATTAACTCATGTTAATTGCAGCTCATAACCTGTGTGCTGTGGAATCAAAGGCTCCCAGATTTATCCCAAATTGTCCCTCTTGCTTCCAGCGGGTCAGGAGGAGAGGGCAAATGGAGCCCAGCATGGAATAACAAAGCTCTTTGTTGTCAGCCCCCAGGGCCCTGGGGCAGAGCAGGCTCTGCTGTGCCTGTTTGCTCAGCAAACAGCCCTGGGGCCAGCCCAGGGATAGTCCTGGCCTAAGGATAGTCCCAGCCCAGGGATAACTGTCCACATCCAAAGCTGTGGAAAAATCCTTTGGAGTGACTTAAACTGGAGAAGCTGCAACTCCCTGGAAGCCCCAGGGGTGGAACCTTTGCTGTTTTCTAATCCAGCTCCTCCTGACTCACTGCCTCAAAGGGGTGATCTGGTAGAAATCTGGATAAGCTGAGTTTTCCGAAACAGTGGAACTGAACTAAATAAGCTCAAGGGTTTACGTTGATCCTCTTGGCTCAACTTCCAGTATTTTTTTAATAAATTATAGCAATGCTTTGACCTGTTTAGAAACAGGGAGAGGAGCACTCCTGGAGCTTGGAGAAGGATCCTGCTGGAAATGTTGTTAATTTGTGAGGCTCAGTCCCAGTCCTGCTTCCAGATGGGAATATCTGAGCCATTCCTTGTTGATCCTAAAGGGACAGGCTCCTGTCACCCCAGAGAGGAGATTAAACTCAGACTGCGGCTCTGGCTGGGATTTGTGCCTCCCTGCCCCCTCCCTTCTACCTTCCAACACCTGAGCCAGCAGCAGGCTGTGCTCTCCTGGCAGAGCATTCCTCCCAGGAAGAGAGGAATTCCTCCCTCACCCATGGAACAGTGCCCCGGCTCTGCTGCAGTTCCCCAGCCGGGGCTCACAAGGCTGCAGCTCCCAAATCATCGTGTGCAGGGGCTCTGAAGTGCATCCCAGTTGGAATGTGGCCCCAGCAGCATCTCAGGCAGGGGCAGCAGGAGTGGTTTTGGGGTGCTTTCCTGCCGGGTGAGAGCTCCATCCCGGGTGCCTGGTCTGTGGGATTGGTGCCAAGCTTTAAATTCCCCCCGAGCTGAAAGCCCTGGCCAGGAGGGCATTCCTGGAATCCCCGAGGTGCTCTGGGCTCCCTGCATGTCCCTGCAGCTGAACAGCTCCTCGTGGGGCCCCTGCAGCCACCAACAGCTGGATCCTCTCTCCAGGCAGCAGGCAGGGGAGCTGGACAGGGCCTGGCTTCCCCAGCTCACCCCAAACTTCATCCCTGTTCCTCCCACGCACACAATGGCTGCAGCCCCAAAACTCTGCTCTGTGCAATTGCTCCATCAAAGCTTCCTGTAAAATGCATGGCTCCTCATTCCCAGTGTTCCCAGGGATCTCCTGCTTTACCAACCCAACTGCACTGACAACAGAGCCCCCTGAGTTTGTGGTGTTCCTTCTTTCTTAACCCCTTCAGCTCCTGTGAAATGTCCCAGATCAGAGCTGCGGTCCCGTTGCATGGAAGAGGCTGCTGCTCTTTTTGAAAGCATAAACAACCCAGCAGCAGCAGCAGCAAACAGCCACGTTTGGGTGTCAGTGTGTTTGTGTTCTCCCTTTTCTTCCAGCTCACACTCAGATTTGGTGCTGGCAGCTTTAAGCTCTAGGAGGGTCTGGTGAGCACAGGGTGGCACTGGGAGCTGAAATCCAGTCACAGCCAAATCCAGCACTGCTCACGAGTGGTTCCAGCAAGGAGGGAAGGGAAAATCCCTCAGGAAGGGCACAAGGATGAGAGCCAGGCCAGCCTAGAGCAGTGCCCACAGGAAGGGAGGGAAAATCCCTCAGGAAGAGCCAGGCCAGCCTACAGCAGTGCCCACAAGGAGGGAAGAGCAAATCCCTCAGGAAGGACACAAGGAGCAGAGCCAGACCAGTCTAGAGCAGTGCCCACCGGAAAGGAAAATCCCTCAGGAAGGACACAAGGAGAGCAGTGCCCACAAGGAGGGAAGAGAAGATCCCTCAGGAAGGGCACAAGGAGAGCAGTGCCCACAAGGAGACAAGGGAAAATCCTTCAGGAAGGGCACAAGGAGCAGAGCCAGGGCAGCCTAGAGCAGTGCCCACAGGAAGGGAAGGAAAATCCCTCAGGAAGAGCCAGGCCAGCCTAGAGCAGGGCCCACAAGGAGGGAAGAGAAAATCCCTCAGGAAGGACACAAGGAGCAGAGCCAGACCAGCCTAGAGCAGTGCCCACAAGGAGGGAAGGGAAATTCCCTCAGGAAGAGCCAGGCCAGCCTAGAGCAGTGCCCACAAGGAGAGAAGGGAAAATCCCTCAGGAAGAGCCAGGCCAGCCTAGAGCAGGGCCCACAAGGAGAGAAGGGAAAATCCCTCAGGAAGGACACAAGGAGCAGAGCCAGGCCAGCCTAGAGCAGTGCCCACAAGGAGGGAAGGGAAAATCCCTCAGGAAGGACACAAGGATGAGAGCCAGGCCAGCCTAGAGCAGTGCCCACCGTTCAGGGGAGCCGATGCTCCAGCCCAGCTCCAGGGCACTGAGGATCCCAGAAAGCAGCAGGGAGCTCCATCTGTGTGGTGAACCCAGGGCACGGAGCAGAGCACAGGAGACATCCCCAGGTGCTCCTTGAGCAGCAGGATGTCCAGATGAATGTGAAGCTTTACCCCTATGCCCTCGTGCTTCTTTCCTAACGGGATCAGGATTGATTTGCCCCCCAGGCGCGGCGTTTTCCCGGTTTTTGCTCCGTGCATGGGGAGCTCGGTGCATGTACCGCTCTGGCAGCCCTTCCCTCGGCACTCCGGTGCCAGGTGTCCGTGTTGTGACGACGCCCAGCTCCTCAGGAGAGGGGAAGGAGCTCCCAGGAGATTTTAACGTCTTGAAATGTGTGGGGCAGTCCCTGCCCGTGGCTGACCCCGCTTGCACTCGGCTCTTGGTAGACTTGTTTACAGTAGTCCAGTGTCGGTTTTGTAACGTTTAATTTTTAGCACTTTAACTGTGAGTGTACAAATTGGTTCCCTTGTAGTTGGTGTACATTTTCATTTTAGACCTTTGGAAGTTTTTAATAAAACAATGGAAAAACTCTGGCAACAGATTTTCAATTCTTCTCCCGCGGGTGTAATCCTACCCCCATTAAAAAACCCAGTTCAGCAGCAGTTGAGATATAGAGGTTAAAGAATTAAATACCAGATTTTACTCTGGCCAGCAGCTCTGTGAATTTGAAGAAAGACTTTCTAGACTTAATCTCCCCCCAACATCTGCACTCGTGGACGCCGGGCATCCTTCCAGCAAACACAAAGCTCTCGGCAGATCTCTGGCTCTGGGTTGCTCCGCCCTTTTACAAGAACAGACCACTCCAACCACCGGCGTTTCACAGCAGAGAGGAGCAAACAGGTTTGGGAACAGCAATGCCAGGGATGTTTGGGGGTTTTTGTTGCCAAATCCAAGCTGAGGACAGGATGAGTGATTTATCTGAAGGAGCTGTCTGGCACTTGGGCGGATACGTGGTTGTTTTGGGTTGGAAGCCGTACGCTGAGTCTCCACATGGCTGCTGATGAAATAACTCCTCTCACTAATTACTGCTGCTGGTTTAGGTCTCCTTAGAGAAATAGTTCAGGGATGAAACTTCAGGAGCTGCTGCTCTGCCCCATCTGCCCTGAAGTTAAACTGCTGTGGGTTGTGAGTGACCAGCTCTGCAGTCAAGCAGCCAAAGATGGGATCTCTTGCAGCCAAGGGGGATTCCCACTGCTCCTAATCCCAGCAGGGATGAGGAACAGGAGCTCTCAGCGTTTGTCTCCCATCCGTGGGGCATTGCCGGCTCCCAGAGGGGTTAATCCAGGGCTGGGGAGGACATGGAGTCACCTGGAGCTTGTTTGGCCCTCCCAAGGTGGTTTAAGGAGCTGCAGGTGAGGGAGGTGGGAGGAGCATGGAAAAAGAGGAGCTGGAGGAGGCCGAGGTCAGTTCAGACCCCCAGGCTGGGATTAGGGGTGGGGGTGTTTTAGTCACTATCACATTCCTGACCCTCTTCAACACCCCGTTGCAGGTTTGGGGCCAGCTTTGTCTCTCAGCTCTGCCAGCTCCTGCCCCTGTTGTCATTTTTTCTCCAGTTTGAAGGGAGAAGAGCATCTGGCCATGCACTAATCCTAAAGGCAAAATCACTGAATCATGGAATGGTTTGGGTGGGAAGGGACTTTAAATTGATCTTGTTCCCCTGCCATGGGCAGGGACACCTTCCACTGTCCCAGGGTGCTCCCAGCCCTGTCCAGCCTGGCCTTGGACGCCTCCAGGGATCCAGGGGCAGCCCCAGCTTCTCTGGGCACCCCGTGCCAGGGCCTCACCACCCTCACAGGGGAGAATTTTTTCCTCATATCCAATCTGAACCTACTCCAAGAAATCACTGGTAACAAAAGGCTGGAACAAAACAGGTGGAAATAGAAGGACTGTTTTATAAGAAGTCACTTTTAGGAGTTATCTCGAGCTCAGAGCTCCAGCCCAGTGGGATAAAGCCGCCGTCCCTGGAGCGTGACCGGCTGGGATCCAACGCCCTCGGCTGCCGGTCGGACTGGTTTTTATGATAACACTCCAGACACCTTGGATTGATATTCAGGCTCCAGTTTCAGTGCCTGCACCCGTGTGCCACCTCTGCCCTGCACCCACGTCCTGCTGCTGGTACCCCACTGCATCTCCTGCTCCCCCTTCATCCCACAGGGACATCCCAGGTGGGGAAAGCTGCTTTCTCCTCACCCATCTCCTTGAGTTTGGGTTTTATGAGATTCCCCCTTCCCCTTTGCTTCCTGCCCCCATTTACTGCCTCCACACACCCCCCTGCAGCATTTCAAAGCCTCTCCATCCCAGGAGCTGGCTTAAAATATTTCCAGGGTCTCCCAGGAGAGTGCTGCATGAATGCTCAGCAACTTGGAGCTATCCTGATGCCTGAAATGGTGGGAAAGCTGAAGAAGGATGGATCTGCAGTGCCAAATGGTTGCCAGCCTCTTCCCAAGCTGCTGTAATGCAATACTTTAAATATAAATATATTCATAATCCTGTTTGGTGCAGACATATCCTCCACTGGGGTTCCTGCCTTTGGGAGAACGTGCGGAAAAAATCCCTTAAGGCCCTGAATTGCAACATAATCCAGCTCCAAATCCCACCTGGAATCTGCCAGAAGGGACGAGCCCCGACATTCCCCCACCGATGCCTTCAAAGCCCTCTGATCTGTAAGGCTCAGCCCCTGCCAAAAGACACAGAACATCTGTTTGGCTGCAGAAAGGGGGGTTAGGGAAAAGTTAACCTTGTTCCTCAGCTTTAATTTTTGGGAGGCAAGCAGCTCCCAAGTTGTCCTTTGCAGGGTGGGTTTGGGGCTTTCTTGGTGGTCCCCAAACTCTGAGGATGAGGTGCCCTTGTGGACGATGGCACCAATGCAGAGAGGGAGCAGAGCCATCGATGTGCTGGTTCCTGGAAGAGAATAAAATCTGGGGCTAACCAAGAGTTTGGACTTCTAGTGATGAGAGGAAACGCCCTCAAGCTGTGCCAGGGGAGATTCAGGTTGGACATCAGGAGCAATTTCCTGACAGAAAACACTGGAGGGGCTGCCAGGGAGGTGGTGGAATCCCCATGGGATCAGTCAAAACTTGGACTCGATGATCTCAGAGGTCTTTTCCTACTTAAACGATTCTGTGAAAACCAGAAACCACCTTTAGTTTTCAACTCTTTTTCTCCACTTGAAATGTTTCTCCCTAAAAGCAATCCCGAAGAACCTGCTCGTTCCACCAAAACTCCTGGCTCTTCCCTGCCTGGGTGACCCGACCTTGGCAGCAGCGCTGCTCGGGCAGGTGAAGGGTTAACCCCGGTCTTTGGGAGCCTTGAACTGCGAGCAGAGCTCCCGGATCCTGCCAGAGCTCGTTAGTCCGGGAGCGGGGAGAAGGGACAGGGCGCTAATTGGAGCGACGGCCTCCAGAGCTGTGAGAAATTAGCGGCGGCACAATGAGGAGGTGCCGGCCGTTAACAGGTGCCGCGTCACCCCCGGGCGCCCCAAAAACACTGACCCCTGTCACTCACTGCCCGTGACCCTCCCGACCTGTCCGCGGGACACTGCTCCCTCCAGCTGCTGGGGAGGGATTTCCATCCCCGAGCGGAGCAGCTGCTGCTGGGAAAGCTGTGACTGGCAGGAATGAAAATGTTTTGTTTCTCGCTGGAAGCCCGGGAGGGAGGAGCCCCGGCGGTGACAGTGGGTGTTACAGGGACATCTCCGTTCCTGCCTCGAGCAGCCGTAAATCTTAAATCGAATTCCCAATGCTGCTCCTGCCCCAGACCCTCCCGGGGCTTTGCATCAGTCAGAGAAGTCGGATCAGGGGCGGTGCAGGGGCAGAAAAAGCTGCACCGTCCCACGAGATCATGTGCCCAATAGTGACTCAAGCAGCTCCTGGCATCAGGAGAGCCCCTTCTCCTCCTCCTCCTCTGCTCCCACTGTAATCAGAGCTGCTTGCACAACAATTGTTTCCCCTGCATCCCGTTTTCCCTTTGATGAGCCATCTTTCAATGCTTTTCCTCCATCCCGGGACAGTGGGGGATTGGGGTCATTTTGAAAGAGCTCTTGGAGCAGCGGGGAGGATGTTCTGCTGTGCAGGGATGGAGGGATGCTCGTTCAGGTGAAGAATTGGTGCTTGGGATGCTCGCAGAATCCTCCAGTGGTTCGAGCTGGGAGATTTGGGAGGACGTGGGAGAAGGCACGATGTTGATGCAGGGCAGTGCCCCACATCTGCCCTTAGGGCAGTTTGGCAGGATCCGCCGCAGCTTTTCCACCCAAACCGCGGGGCACAAACCCCCGCGCTACCCTGGAAGAGGAAAATCCCCAGGGAAACGCGCGGGCTCACCCCGGCCTGTGTGAGCGTGAGCTTGGGACACTGAGCACAGCGTGGGGAGCCCACGGGGGCTCCCGCCTTGGGGCCAGGACGGCTGCGGAGATCCAGCCCAGAGAAGCGGCGTCCCCAGAGGAACAGAAGGGATTTTTAAGGCAACAGTGCCACCCTGTGCACCGCGCGAGCCCTGGGCTCCCGGTGCCACCGGCGGCACGAGTGACACGGAGGGATGGCACGCAGGGTCACAGACATGATTTATGAAAAATCTTTCCTTAGGATTTTTTCTCCTGAGAAGCTGGGAGGCCTCAGAAACAAAATGTAACCAATGGTTATCTGCTGCTGTGGAATGCAAGAGGTGGAACTGTGATTGGTCCATGTGGCTGTTTCTAATTAATGGCCAATCACAGCCCAGCTGTCTGGACTGTCTCGGTCAGTCCCAAGCCTTTGTTATCATCCCTTTTCTATTCTTAGCCAGCCTTCTGATGAAATCCTTGCTTCTATTCTTTTAGTATAGTTTTAATATAATATATAGAATAATAAATCAAGCCTTCTGAAACATGGAGTCAACATTCTCGTCTCTTCCCTCATCCTGGGACCCCTGCGAACACCAGCACACACGCAGGAAGGTGGGGGTGGTGGCACTGGGGACCGGCACTCGGGGTGGGGATACATCCATGGATACGGCAGGGAAAGGGTGGCATTCCCGTGCGAGTCACTCGATCCCACTGCAGCTGGGATCCTGCAGAGGCCAGAAATTCCCCTACAAATGTGGTTTGTAGGGACACTGTGAGAGAGCTGGAGAATCATGGAACGTGCAGAAATCACATCAAACTCGGCGCTTCCTGGAGCTTTGTACTCGTTTATGCTTTTCCCAACTTTTCTGGTGCCCTGCAGTGCCTGGGCCGCAGGGTCCCCTCCTCTGCTCCATGTCCTGCCCTGGGGGGAGATGTGGGGGACAGCCACGGCCGTGTGACCCTGCAGGAGGAGTCCCGGGTCCTTTCCTCTGAGCCCCGGGCCGGACCAGCACCACCCGGGAGAAACCCCCCGTGGGCATCTGGGACAATTTAATTGTCACAAACTGGCCTCTAGGAGGGCTGGGGGAAAGCAATTCTTTTGTGCATGGGTGGCTGGTGTCTCCCACCACCCCAGAGATCAGAAAGAGCCCTGTGGGTGTCACCAGGGACACGAGGGAGCCTCCAGGTGCAGCTCCTGTGAAACGAGCACCAGGAGGAGGGAGCAGAGCCCTGTCCCTGGTTTCAGCTCCCCAGGATTTCAATCCCCCATCATGGCCCAGCTCCCTCCATGGCCACATACCCCAGACTGTTTCAGGTGTAAAATGGGGACAAGAAGCTTTTGGGACATTTTTAGAGTCAGGTTTTGCTATTTTGGTTCCTTCCCAAGGAAGGGACACAACTAAGGGCTCAAGTACAAATCCACACACCCTTTATGGGCCCACTAAGACTGTTAGGAAGGCATCTCCCCATCCTATAGGGTCCATATGGGATCTTCAGGCTGGAGGAGGGATTTGTTGGACAGGGGAAGGGAAGGGAAATGGGAAATGAAAGGAAATGGGAAATGAAAGGAAATTTCAAGGAAAGGAAATTTCAAGGAAAGGAAATTTCAAGGAAAGGAAAGGAAATTTCAAGGAAAGGAAAGGAAAGGAAATTTCAAGGAAAGGAAATTTCAAGGAAAGGAAAGGAAATTTCAAGGAAAGGAAATTTCAAGGAAATGGAAAGGAAAGGAAAGGAAAGGAAAGGAAAGGAAAGGAAAGGAAAGGAAAGGAAAGGAAAGGAAAGGAAAGGGTCCCTTAGTCATGCAAATAAATAATGGAGGAGCAGCAGGGCATTTTGGGGAGAGAGTGTTGCAGGGAAACTCCAGTGAGTTACAGATGCAGCCACTTCCCTCTCTTGGATTCCAAAGGCTAAACTTTAGGGAATAACAGACATAAACCTCTTAGCTGGTGTGCTGGCAGTGCCCATCCCTGATGAGCTGATGAAAATCGAGTGGAAAAGATGAAATTTTCCCCCCAAAAGGTACCCCAGGAGCTGCAGGTGATGGAGAGGAGATGCTCCTTGCTGGCTTTGCTCTTCCCTGTCCGTCTGACCAGACCTGGTTGTTCCATAGAAATGTTTCCAGCCTTTGTAATCTCCACAAATTCCATCACTGTGCTCCACTGGATGATCTGTGCCCGAGCTGCCACCTGGAGCTGGAGGAAATGGTGCCAGGAAAACCAGTTAGAGGCAAAATGTCTCATAAAGGAGCCCCTATCCCCATCCTTGGTCACTCCTCGGGGACATTCACTATGTTCTGCTTTATTTAAGCTGTTCAGAACAGTCATTGCTGCTTTGGACATGAGACTTGACAAACACACCAGGAAAACACAGGATTTCCTGGGATTTGAGGAATACTTGCAGCCCACCCCAGAATTTGGCAAAATGTTGATTGGGACAGGGCCCCTGATGTCCACAGAGTCACATCCCTGCCCATGGGAAGAAACAGGAGCCTGTAGAAAGACATCACAGGAATAGAGGCTGCAGAATGGGGAATTGGGTTGAAAAAGAAGCTTTTAGAGTCAGAACGAGCTACTGGCAGGGTCTGAAATGTCACTTCACATCTGCAGCAGACACAAGGTGGCATCAGAAAGCCAAGTTCTTCCTGTGAGGCTTCTCTTGCCATGGAAAAGGAGAGAGATGAGTTCCAGGTGTGCACACACCTGATTGCTGTGCCTCAGAGTCCTTCAGCAATTCCCCTCTCCTGTCACAGGTGGATCTTTCCCAGGTCTTGTCCGTGACCTGCAGTTGCTTCTCCTGTCAGAAAACAATGCCAGGAATTACATTAGTGGATCTTGATGCAAACTGGGAATGTGGATCAAGGCTTGTGAGGTCTCACTTTCAGAGTGGTATTTGAGCTTTAATCCCATTTTTGGGTGATCCCACCATGTAGGATCATCATCCCACTGGGATCACTTTTCCCCAGGGTTTTGCTGGGTTATTGGTTGGCCTCTGAGCAGGATCCCAGTGCTGGGCTCAGCAGAGAAGTGCTGACCCAGGGAGGTCAAGCCACAAAGTCTCGTTAATATTTAGGTGATTCTGCCACAGAGCTGCATTAATTATCCACCCAAGATGAATTAATTACCCACCTGAGATGCATTAATTACCTTTCCAAGCAGCCTGGGCACAGAGGAGAGGAGATGCCTGTGGGGAAAAGCAGAAAGAGTCAGGAGTGGGGCTGTGACCGAGAGTCCCCAAACCCATCCTGTCCCCACATCCTCCTGCAACACCCACGGGTACATCCAGTCCATCAATCCACACATTTCCAATCTATACATTTCCAATCCATCAATCTATACATTTCCAGTCCATCAATCCATATATTTCTATAACTACAGACCATTCTATCTGTGTGTCTAACAAGTTCTCACAAGGGGAATACTCTGAACCTCACACCTCCAGCCATGAGTTTCACCCCAAGAGCTGATGTGCCCCAACATCTGCCCCTTCCTCTCCAAACCAGGGCTTCCCATTTATTTTCCAGAGGTGTTCTAGGTTCTGCCCGGAAATGGGCACAGAGAAAAGAAGGTTCTGGAGAGATCTTAGAGCCTCTTCCAGTGCCTAAAGGGGCTCCAGGAGAGCTGGAGAGGGACTTGGGACAAGGGATGGAGGGACAGGACACAGGGAATGGCTTCCCACTGCCAGAGGGCAGGGATGAATGGGATATTGGGAAGGAATTGTTCCCTGTGAGGGTGGGAAGGCCCTGGAATAGAATTCCCAGAGGAGCTGAGGCTGCCCCTGGATCCATGGAAGTGTCCAAGGCCAGGTTGGACTGGGCTTGGAGCAACCTGGGATAGTGGAAGGGGTCCCTGGCCATGGCAGGGGTGTAGAATTATGTGATTTTTAAGGTCCCTTCTAAAGCAAAGCATTCTGGGACTCTAAGTTTGTACACAAACACAAACACATATATATATAAAAATAAATACATACATACATAAAATATATGCATACCAGATATCCATTAAAATACATACGTATATATACATACATGAATATATATGAATATTTATTCATATGTTTTATATAAATATATACATTGATAGCCATACAGCGATATACATTTATACCCTCACCCTATTAGCACCCCAAATCACCCTGCGGCTCACCCCCCGCCCCTTCCCACCCGAGGGGACCCCACACGCGGGAGGTGCCACCAGAGGGCACCGCGCCCCCATTTTTGGGCGCCGCTTCCCAGAATGCAGCGAGTGGGGCCGGGGGCTCCGCGGGCTCCGCACGCCGGGCTGCGGCCGCAGGGACAGCGCGGAGCTCCGCGGGGCAGCGCGGCCCCTCCGCCAGGTAAGCGCTGCTCCCCGGGACGCTTCGGACGGCAGGATGTTATTGAATTTCATTTTATGGTATGTTATTCTATTGGATTTATTTGCTGTTGTTTTTTTTAAATTTTTAGTTTATTGGTTTAGCTTTTATTTTAAATTTTCCCCATTTATTTAAGTATTTTATGTCTTTATTTTATTCTACTTTATCATCACTCCTCGCCCCAGAGGAGGGGAGCCCCGGACCCAGCCGGGGAGCAGCACCAGCCCCTCCCGGGATGGGTCCTTCTTGGAGGGAATCCATCCTTCTCCTCCTTTCCCTTCCCTATCCCGGGATGGAGATGTCCCGGGGGCTGAGCACGTCCCTGGGACTGGGGGTGTTTGGGAACTGGGTTTTTTTCCAGTGGGATGAACCCTGGCAGCTGCCTTCTTGGAGGGGGGAGCGGGCTTTTATCCAGGTCCCCAAAGTTGGGGCAAACTCGTGCCGGTGGCCCTGGGGTGGCTCTTCTCCCGCTGCGCCGGGATGGTGCAACATAAATTAGGTTTAATGTGACGGCTGCGATGAACCAGCGGGCGGGGGCTGCTCTGCCCCCGGTGAAAGTTGCGTTCGAGTTTGGCAATTTGGGCCATGGGGAATATTGGAGGCTTTGGAAGGGCTTCTGTGGAACAAGGAGAAATCCCTGCAGGGAGGGGAGCCGGGAATGGTCAGAGGGGAGGCGAGCGATGCCCGGGAGCAGAGGAATGGTTTTGGCTGCCCTTAAAGAGGAATCTCGGCAGCGCCGGGGTCGCGGTGCCTTCGTGGTTCAGCTTCGGCCGCGTTAACTCCGTGTCTGGGATGAGAACCGGAGCAGAGCAAAAGGACTTGGAGAAGTCAGGATGCTCTGGTCCCGGTTCCTTGGATCTCGGGGTGCTCGGGACTCGCCATCTCTCTGGAGTTGTGTTTTGAGTTGGTTAAAAACCTGGTTTGCACGAAAGCTCCCAGACAGAGCAGCATGAAAGAAATTTTTCCTGAGCCAGCGAGGGAAGTTGGACCTGAGCTAAAGCAAATAAACTTGAATTTCATCATGCTGGGGCTGGGTTTCTTTGTGTTCCGCTCTGCTCTGGGCAGTCCGGACTTCCCACAGCCCCCTCCAACCTTCACCTTCAAATGTGCCTCAGTGGCCGAGCAAAGAAACTTCTGCTCTTCCGTGCAAACCCCGCTCCCCGCGGAGGCTGCTCTGTCCTCTGCCTCCCTCGGGCTTTTCTCCGTGTGTTTTTCGCCTGGGTTGCTGCAGGAAGGGGCTTTGCAGGGTTTCTGCTCCAGGCTGAGATGCCGCAGACGTGGAAAGTGTGAGCATGGCTGACCTGGCAGGGCTGTGCGTCAGCCGGAGCCCTGCGCTCTGCTCCGCCCGGGGATGCGCCGGCTCCGCGGGCAGCGCTGCTCAGCTCGGGAGGAAAAGGTGCTGAAAAGGAGGGAAAATGGGTAATTTTATCCCTACTAAAAGCAGAAGGTGCTGAGGTGTTTCTCTGCCCGTCCCCATTGCTGCAGACCTGGCGAGGTCTGGGCGCTGGAGCCCAGCTGTGTCCCAGTGATCCTGGGAATGTGGCTGCCCAAAGCAGGAGCTGAGGGGATTTCAGGGATGGAGGTGCTGGAACACATCATTGATAGGAGATTATAAGTGGATAATTTTATCCCTGCTAAAAGCAGAAGGTGCTGAGGTGTTTCTCTGCCCGTCCCCATTGCTGCAGACCTGGCCAGGTCCGGGTGCTGGAGCCCAGCTGTGTCCAAAGCTCCAAAGCAGGAGCTGAGGGGATTTCAGGGATGGAGGTGCTGGTACACATCATTGTTAGGAGATTATAAATGGGTAATTTTATCCCTGCTAAAAGCAGAAGGTGCTGAGGCGTTTCTCTGCCTGTTCCCATTGCTGCAGGTGTGGGTGCTGGAGCCCAGCTGTGTCCCTGTGATCCTGTCCAAAGCAGGAGCTGAGGGGATTTCAGGGGTGGAGGTGCTGGTACACATCATTGTTAGGAGATTATAAATGGTCCCAGAGAAACCTTGGGCAAGAGCTTTCTCCCTGCTGGGAGAGCCTGTGCAGTCCCAGCAATGCAGGATGGGCACTGTGTGTGTGCAGGAGTGAGGAGGAGATGCAGTCCAGTGCCATCAAAGATCAGAGATGGGGAAAATGGGGTATTAGCAGGGAAAAAAATAATTAAAAATCAAAATTAAATGATGTGTTGTGCCTTATGTGCTTTTTAAAATAAATAAGGGGGGATGTGAGCCTGTTGATCCCATAGCAATGGCCTGGGGGAACCTGTGGCTTCTCTGCTGCCCTGCCAGCGTAGAATTTACTGGTGAGACATAAAAGCACTGTAATTCATTAAATGCATTCCATCCTCTCACAAGAAAACAGATTAAATGTAGGTGCTGATGTCTCAAGTGCCTGTGAAATGCTGTTACATGAGGAGAGAGGGAAGATTTTGACACATTGCACAGGTTCCATCCATTAGTCATAATATTTCCACAGTGTGCCACACTCACATTTTCATATAAATGGATGCATGGGAAGCAAATTCAGAGGTGACACAAGAGAATGTGGAGAAACTCAGGTGGGCTTTTCCCCTGCAGGACCCTTTGCTGCCCAAGAGGAACCTCCATCTTCAGTCCATTTGTGGCTGCTTTCTTTTTTCTGATGCATTTTTGGCTGCTTTGTACCAGTCTTCCTGCTTTGGAAGGAGGGAGGGAGGATGGAAATATTGCAATTCCTGTTGAAGAGTTTGACATTTTGTAGCAGATAAAGCCAAATGCAGACAGTTGCTTTGGTTTGGCTCCTTTTTGCTGAGTTTAAGGGAAGGCAGGATGGGATTCAGGCTGGAGGTGGAGAAAGGAGGTGGCACATACATCCCTCATGTCACAGTGGCATCCAGCTCTGGTGTTTTTAGCAGGCATACATCTCTGGGAACAGGCTCTTGCCAACTGGTTTTGTGCCCAGAAACTTGAATCACTCATATCCAGCAAAAATATGAAGGTGAGGGAACATCTGCTCCCATATCACTGACGTCAGTTTTTGTGGCAGCTGTGATTTGGTCACTGGGGATCCCAAAAAGGATTTTGTGACTGTTGGGTGAGTTGGAACCGAAGGTTCACAACTGCTTCCTTCATTTCATCTATTTTTCTGTCTCCCTTGGGAATGAGGAAAGGGTTTCCAATCCCATATCAGCATTGGTTTTTCTTGGATCTGTAGTTGGTCTCTGGTGGGTCCTGGAAGCAGCTGCCTGGAAATGGTCAAGCAGGATTTTTATGGTTCTTGTTGCAGGACCAGGAGAGGTCCTGGTGGTCCTTCAGATGCTTGAGGTTGTCAGATCACCTGCTGACTGCTCCCAGCCAGGGATGGCTCTTTCCAGATGTGCCATTTTTTGGGTTTCTTCCCAACCATCCCCTGGATTTTCTACAACTGGGATGTCCAGTTGTAGAAGGAGATGGAGCTGCTCTCTGGGCTGTGTGTCCTTTTTGTATTCCCTTGGAAGAATCAGAGAGTTTTCTATGGAATGTGGCCCAGGGATGCTTTTTCCTTCAGAATGAGTCTGAACTTGTCCAGTTCAGCTGCAAAACCCTCAGCTGCTTGCGTGGGCCACTCTTTAAAAACAAAGGCACTCAAAAAACTATTATTTTCCCAAGAAATAGCTTTGGTGGCTGTGACTGTCACTGACTCACATTCCTGGTGGTTAAATGATGGCTTTGTTCCTATTAGTTAATAAGGCAATTATTATGATAGGAAAGTAACAGGAAATTGTTAAACTAATTAATTCAATTAATAGGAAATGTTAACGAGCATCTGCCCTTCTCTGGGGCTGCCTGTGGATGATCTCTGTATGAGCCTGTGTCCACTCCAGATATCAGAGCAGAGGCTCCACTGGGGAGCTGGGGGATCCAGTTTGGCCATGTGGCTCCACAAGGGGACCATTTGCTGGCCAGCCAAGTGGCTGGCATGGCAAGGGGAGCATCCAGCTCTCAGCAGGAGCTGGCAGCAAAGCCAGGCTGGCTTTTGACTCATCTGGCTGGGAGGTGGGAGCGTGTCCTGGTGCCAAAGGAGGAGAAAGTCCTTATTTCTGAAATAGAGCAGAAGAGGAATTGCTGTCAGCGATGCAGAGGAGCTGGAAGGAGGCAAAAAGGGTGATGAAAATCATTCATCAGCCCTTATGCATCTCCAGTGTGGCCTTAGGAACGGATCCACCTTCAGATGGTCTCAAAATAGTAAAAAATCTGATGTTCCTGGCTGCCTTGAGTGCCACTGCCCTCATCTGCTCTGATCTTGTCCCAGCCTTCCACTGAGTCCTGGCTCTGGCCTTGGTTTGCCAATCTGAGATTTCTTCCAACCAAAAATCAGAAAACTCTGAAAATTTCAAACAAAAGCCCAAGCAATTCTTTCTCTTGCAGCTTTCATTTCACAGTTCAGCTCCCTTTCTGGCTGTAATTCCTGCTGGGGCTTCTGGCTTCCTAGAGAAAGGGTAAAAAAAGAAAAAAGAAAGCAGGCATTTAATAATAGATCAAAAATGAGATTATGCAGTAAGTCAGCCCTCCCCTTCCCAAAATGCAACCAAAGACATTGCAAATCACCTTGAAAAAGGAAAGGAAAACAGTGTAGATCAAACCTGATGTTAAGTATGGATGAGGTGTTTATATTTTATTTAATGGCTGTGTGCTGTCCTAGAGCAGCCACCCTCCCCTGAATTTCTGTTTGTGATTAATTAAACAGTAGAGATGAACTGGGATGGGGCAAATTCAGTGGATCTCCAAATGGGAATGCACAGGTTGGCTGCTTGGCACAGCTGGTGGTGGTTGTAGTTGGAGGCAGCTCCCAAAAACCTGGAGGTTTGATGAGAGGCTCCTTGTCCATCCCTGATGACTCTGGACCAGTTCTGACCACGCTTGGTGGAGCAGTGGGGTCGCCAAGGGAAGGGAACCCAAGGGGCTTTGTGCCAAATGAGTGGCTGCCAGCAGAAGTGCCATGATGGAGGGAAGAGGTGATTATTAATCATGGCTAATTAGTCACCAGCCAGGCTGCCCTGGGAAGCTGGGCAAGCCCCAGCCTGGGCCAGTGCTCAGCCAAGGCTTGATGAGACACAACTCCTCTGGAAAGGAGGCTTAGCCCTGGCATTGGGCATCGAGGCTGTCAACCCCAGGCCTGTTCTTGTTTGCTGTAAATACTCTGGCTCTTCCAGGTTTGGGGTTTGGTGGGGCCATTGCCACAGGCCACGTGGGAGGGCGGGAGTTGAGATAGGCCTGTGGGGAATGTCTCCTGCTGGATCATCCCAGAGGTCTCCAGAGCCAGGGTGGATGTTGTGTATGCCAAGAGTGCAGGCTCTGGTGGGCAGGGCTGGGAGGGGCTGCAAGGGGAAGGCTCTGGCTCTTGTACAGTGGCTCCACCAGGACACCAGAGGACCTTCAGCCTGACCTCCCTGAGGTGCTGGTTGCACCCTTGATGAGTAAAATATCAAGAGGGCCACGAGGCATAGAGAGTCCTCTCTCATGTCATCCTTGTCCAACGGGGATAACCCATCCTGGGTCATGCCATGAGGATGAGCCTCCACACAAGACCACGTTGGAGGGGCTTGGAGCAACTTGGTCTAGTGAAAGGTGTCTCTGTCCATGGCAGGGGGTTGGAATGAGATGAACTTTTAAGTTCCCTTCCAACATAAGCCACTACACGTTTGTATGATTCTATAAAATGCAGCTGTAGATTTATTTTCTTGCTAAATTACCCAGTTTTAAGCACAGAAGGTGCCACAGCCCCTCTCTGGGAGAAGAAGAGGCTGAGGAGCCACATCCATCACAGCTCTGGTGGTGAAGGCAGGGCAAGAAGAGAACAGGAGCAGCAATCCCGTGCTGGGTCTGGCACATGGGGCTGTGAATGTTCACCAAGAGCACCAGAGGAGGCAGAATTGCTGGAAATCACCACTCCCATGTGTGATTAGCATCCGCTAAGGTGTTCATTTACCTTCCTTGTCACCTTCTTGGTCTCAACTTTCTACTTGCAGAGTTGGAGAAGAATCTGTTTCATCACCTGCTGGGCTGCTGCTCTTCTTGTTTATTCCCCAGAAGGAAGAAAATTAGATGTGCCAGAGATGAAACTTCTAAAAAACCCAAAACATTCAGACTTTGGAAACAACCACTTGGAGGTAGAATGAGCCTCAACTAGAAAATATTTGTCTTCCACCTTTTTCTGAGACTGGCTGGGACTAAAGTACAGGGAGAAGACGGGGCAAGGTTTACTTTCTTTTAATTTCAAATATATTCCGAAAACGGAGCAGTTGGAATTGCCTTTTTTCCTTGAAGTTGCTTTGCCAAATTTGGGTGGAGAAAACCAGCTGAAAGCCTTGCCTTGGTGGATGTGGGATAGAGGCAGGAACACATTTATTTTCTTTGTTTACCTATTTTTACCAGTGAGGCCCTAAGGCAAACAGCAAAGCCGAGGCATGCAGACAACAGGAGCACTTTTCCCTCCCAATCCCTTTTCCCAGCACCAACAAGATCAGCACTAGATATGCAATTGAGTCAGCAATGCAGATGCCATCAAATGTCTGCTTTATTCCAGAGCATGAATCAGAGCCGTGTCAGAGCCTCATATCCTGCATCTCCTGATAAGAGTGCAGTTACCTCTGAGGGAACCAAACACGGTGAAATCCCATTATCCTGCCTCTGCAGGCACCTATAACTCACTGGGAACAGCAGTGCAGATTTTAATGCAACTTCTGCTGCAGCACGTGCAGACTGCAATTCTTAAAAATTTTAATTTTTTTTTTAAATTTAAATCCCACATCCTGGAGCCAAAAATGTTGTGGGTTTATTATCTGTTTGCATTACATGGGAGCAGCATGTCTCTATGTAGATACAAATGTATATGAATATATAAATATGAGCATTTTCTGGAGCACAAGCTGTCTGTGTTAAGCCCTGTTAGACCAGTAAGAGCAGCCTGTGCCACCAGTCCAGGTGCTGGTTGCTCACTCGATGTGCTTTCCCAATATATGGTCTACTCGGAAAAAAAGTGGATTAACTTCATTTGACTCTCCAACCATGCTTTTACCTCCAAAACCATCTTAATTTCAAGGTTTTAAAATCTTTCCCTTTTGGTTTGCTGTGGGAATCACGTGAAGAAGTGAAACCCTTTACACCCAGAAGTGTTCTGCTTCTCCCCTGCAGGACTTTTCCATGCCCAGCTCTGTGACAGGCCAGCTCAGTGACAGAGTTTCTTGCTATTGTTCCATGGGGACAGCTTCTGGCTCCCTCCACAAGGGTTATGTGTGGTCACTGGCTTTTGCATCATTGCCTCTTTTCTCCTGATCCCAGGACACCAGCTGTGTTCTGTTCCTGCTGCAGTCCCCATTCTGCACCTGGCCTGAAAAGCCTCAGTGGGATGGAAGGACTCCTGCACTAGTGCAGTTTATATCCCCTAAAAATGCAGTTTATATCCCCTATAAACAGACACAACAGTGAAATTTTGCTAAAATCTGTCTGGATTGCCCCCAGGGGACATGTGGAGCTGTTTAAAAGACATTTATGCCACTGTGGTGGTGGTGGAGACAGAGAAGGATAATGTTCACCTCAGATTCCTGTTTGAGGGGCTTGTTTGTTCCTTGGGGTTTTTCTGCACCAGAGACTACAGAAGTTGAGGGGGATAAAAAGCATTTCTGTGGTTTCCCATCTGCAGATTTGAGGGAAAATGAGTTCCAATCCACCACCTTGAGTTACATCATAAATCTCACTGCAGAAATACGGAGCCTAGACATTAATAATTAGGAGCTTGCACAATAAAGGACTGGAATATTTCACAAATGACACATCATCTTTCGATCCAGCTGATGCTGTGCAGAGATCTGTGTGAAAGTTCTGAGCAGCCAAGGTGCAGAAGTTTTTGCTCCCATTTTTGCCTCTTGAAGAAGAAGAAGAAGATGGGAAGGAAAAATCAGATTGCATCCCCAAAGTATTCACTAAAGCTCAAGTATGGGAGTTTTAATGTTTCCCTCTATTAGAAAGTGTTTGTATGTGCTGAAAGAAAATTATGCCAATTAATAGTTATCCTTTCCCAGCTTCCCACGTCTTGAAATCTCTCCAGTTCAGCCAAGCTGCTTCCTATCAAACTTCACACAAAAAAGAAAGAATCTGCTGGGCTGTGACTGAACATGAGCAATGTTACTCCCCAGGGGTCTGTGTCCCTGAGGTTTGAGGGCTGCAGGAAAAGGGCTGTGGGCTGTGAGATGACAAATGGAACCCCACAGTTGCTCGTTCATGCTCCAGCAAAGCTTTGGTTTGGGTTGTAGATATTTCCCAGCCACGAGGCTGAAATCTCAGCAGCTCTAATGTGAATATTCTTCACCTTTTTTGTTAATGCAGTTTGAAGTAATTGGAGGGCTGGTGATATTTTGAGCAATTTATCCACCTGGGAAATGATGACCTTGGATTTATTCAATCAAATATTATCAAGATTAAGAGTGCAAATAGCTGAGCTTGTCAGTCACAAGGAATTGTGTTGCAGCCTGGGCTCAAATCCATCACCTGAAACCAGGGGACTCTGGCAAGATATTCTTCATTCATCAGCAAGAGGCATCACAGCAAGATCATTTCACTGTAATTCATCAATTTATCAGGCTACTCAATTAAGTGGGGGCTGGAGAGAGGATAAAGGGAACGATTCTGTCTGTTGTAATGAATCTTTGACCACCTGAGGACTTTTTTGCTTCTTGCTTTTTCGTGTTTCATGCTCGAAGGCCTTGTTAAAAGGAAAAAGTCACAATGGTGGTGCAGAGAGGCTTAAAGAATTCAAAGGATTGATGAATTAGAGATTTTGCTCTACCTGGGTTGTCACTGACCTGGGCCTGACAACCATAATCTGAAGAAACCTTGGAGAATCTTGGTTGGATTTATGGAAGAAAATGACTGAAGTGAAACTTTGTGCAGCCTGGAGTAAAGGGATGAACCTTTAGGTCCATCTCAGCTCTGTTCTTCCTGTGTCTGTGGTGCAACCCCAAGCTTGTGGGTGAAGCATTTGGGAGCGTGGTGCAACCTCTGGCTGCTGGGAGGGTCCTGGTTGGCATCAGCTGCCCTGGGACATTGGCAGTGTCATTCTGCTGCTGCCTGATGCCAAGGAGCTGGGCTGGGGGTTTCTTTATCAGTGTGGTATTTTAGACATTTGGTTGTTCCCAAGCTCATCCAAATACTGATTTTTCTGCGTGGTTACACCTAAATCTCTAGGTTGTTTCACTGCTTGGGATCTCTGCTCAGATCCGTGACACAAAGCCCAACATCTGTGTTGTTTTCTTATAAAATGAGCCCAATCACCCCATACATTTGTGCCACCCCAACGACTTCTGAACCTGGGCAAGCCTGGCAAAGAGACACTGGGCTGAAGGGTAATGAAGGTTGTGTAAGTTCATGAAAAACAGGCGTGAGGGATAGCCCAGGTACTCACAGAGCCTCGGGGCGGGGTGGAGCTCCAGCTGGATACCAGACAGTCCCCAGGAGGGAGGGAGAGAGATCTTCCAGCTGTTCACGGGATCCACCAGCGGGAGCCAGAGCGGGGCGGGGCCTTTCGCTGCCCTGACACACTCAGGCCCGTGGATGCCCATCTCTGTCTGCAATAAAACTGGTTTTCAATTTAAATGCGGCCGCAGTTTCGGCAAAAGTAGCCCGGAGTGAGGTGTAGCTGCTCGTCTCTGCTTTCTGCAGAAACACAGCAAAAGGCTTGAGCAAGTCCAGGTGCTCCAGATCAGGAAAGCATTTCCTCCTGCCTGGGTTTCTCACGTGTGCTGTTGTTTTCTTTCAACAAAAGCAAGAGAAAGGGAGAATTCATTTGAACTTAATGCTAAAATACCTCCAAAAAGATGAAGCAAAAGGAACTGTTAGAAAGAGGGATAGGTGGAGATTAAAACCACTTTCTTTCTCTCGTCGTCCCTTGCACACTCATTATACAAATACATAGCCTGATCATCTGCTAAACAGGAAAATAAATTGTAAAGGAGACAATACAAATCAGGATGAAAGGGGAAATAAAAAAGAGCCTGAGTCAGGTCTGCTCTGCTTATCTGAGCCGAGGGGGAGCCTGCCTGGTGCTCCTGACAGATTTTTTCAGGCAAGATAATGCATCGGGTTGATGACAGTTTATGAGATAGACTTCGAGGGGGATGAAAATTGCTGGTAGGTACTTGAATGGCTCTGACTGCACGGAGTGAATTGGAGTCGAGTCGCAACAATTTCCCTAAAGCTGTGCAGATTAACATAAAAATACCAAGGAAGTCCAATCTTTGAATTTTTATCTGCTTCAGCTCGAGAGAGTCAAATAGGGGCATTACAGAAGTGCCATCCATTTGAATCGATTGTCACTGCAGCTTTTGTGGAAAGGCTGCATCTGGGCTTATTGATAACGTTGTTGAGGTGCTTAGAAACACAAGTGTGTTGGGTTTGTTTTCCCTTTAGTAACTTATTCTTGTTTCTGGCGTTTTGTTAAGATATTTTTTAGTTCTGGTCTCCTCTGGAGATCTTCGCTGAGCTGAGCATTGGTAACAGAGATGCTCTGTGCATCTTTTCTCCGAGAGTTTGCCATAAACCTGAATCTGTTTCAAAGCTTTCTTGTAAATTTTAAGGTAATTTTATTTGCTGGAGGAAAAACTTAAGATGAAGGAGAGAATCTAAGAATTGTGATTTACTAAGCTTTTAGTGAGGAGGCTTAGCTAGGTGCTTTTTTTCCTTGGTTAAACCATATAAGCTGAAATGCAAGTTTAGTGGCCAAACCTCCTGTTGGTCTCCATCCTAGCATCACTTCACCCATTTTACTTCCTCTGATGCTCTCTGCCTGCACAGAGAAGATACAAAATCAGTCTCACACACATTACAGAAGTAACTTCATATGTGAAGTTTCAGGTTTGGGGACAAGTGTTTGAGGTTCTAGATGTGTCCTGCTGTCGAAGAAACAGGAGGCAAATTCCACCTGCTGAGGGGGCTGTGTCACTGAGAGCCTTGTGCTCCTCTGGTTGAAAAAATTGCTTTTTAGGAGCTGTGGCCAATGACTTCACCGTTTTGCCTTTGTTCTCATCTGTATAAACAGTTCCTGCACCTAAGGAGGTGGTTGTGAGAATTAGTCATTGGCTTTAGAGCTCTTTGAAGACTGCAAGTGGTAGATTACAGCTCAATGTTTATTAATGCCATGGCTTAATATGATGAGAACGTTTCAGAGCCCAGCTGCTTGCAGTGGGCTTTGCCTCACTGATCTCCCCCAGCTGTGCTCCCCCATTACCTGGCCCATCACACCTGAGCCATGGGCTGCAGCAGCAGGGAGCCTTCCCTCTCCTCACTCCCCCAGCAGGTTCTGCTTCCCCTGGCATCCTGCCACAGCACAAGCCAAGTTTAAATCTGGTTCTGTGTTTTTGGCTTCGTTCCTTCAAAATGTTTTCAATTTTCTTGGCTTTAACCGATCCCAGTGGCATCTTTTTATGATGCACTTTATTCTACTGCTTCAAGTGCAATAACACTCCTAAAGTTCAGTCTATTTTTAATTACAAAAAAAAAAAAAAGGCAGAGCATAGCACTGTTCTGTCACTGGTAGTGGGAGAAAGGGAGGATTTTTCTTCATCTTTAAATTTGATTGAATTTAAATCTCTATGTACGTAGTGGTTTTTGCTGTAATTGGAAGGGCAAGTGGTTGTTTGCTCTTGCACTCTTGGGAGCCAATAGTGGTATTGATTAAACAAAAGCATTGCCACGTGCTGGAGGATCTCAGAGTGCTTCAGGACAGGTGAATGAAGATTTGGACAATGTCACAACTTTCTCTGCTTTGCTCTCTGATGAGGAAGCTGAAGAAACTTTGTAAGGCTGATACTCAGGTAATGCTTGCTGGGACAGCTCCTGATCTGTAGCAGTGATTCCCATGTTTATTCTCCACTTTGCCCCTTTCCCTGAGCTCTGTTTGGCTGCACTTGCACCAGGAAAATCTTCCCTTGCCTGTGGCTGCTGTGGTGGTGTCAGCCCAAGAGTTTCTGCAGTTCCTGTGCAGGCATGGATTTATGGGGAGGGGAAAAAAAGGATGGGAGGAGGACAGTGGCTATGTTTGGGTTGTGTAAGTGTCCTCTCCTTGACAGGTAGGTTAAAGAAAATGTTTAGCCAAGTGGTTTTTGCCACTTTTCATTTTACTTGCGCATCAGCTCTTCCTTTGCATGAGAATAGAAATTAATTTTGTTTCAAGTTCTGGAAACCTGAAGACATGCTGAATAGGTAGAATAGGTTTGTTCTATTTATAGGTTGCAGAATTTCTTTGTACAATAAACCAGTTTGTTTTAATTTAAACTATGTATTCAGCATATTGAGCTTAATTTTATTTAACTACAAGTTTGACATATCTTTTTCATTGTTTTTTAAATTTGTGACATAAACCCAAAGTACAATGAAAAAGTTAGACTAGTCATTAAGAAACTTCATTTACCATTTTTAACATCAAATGTGTTGGCTTGCATAGTTTATTCATTTTTACAGATGCCCAACTGTAAAAATAGGACAGCTTTGCAGTTCAGGCAAAGGCCTGATTTATGAAGGAATATGCTTTTGTTGTTCTCCACAAGCAAAAATCAGCCTTTCATTAAAGGAAAAAAACCAAAAAACAACAAAAAATGCAAAGCAAGAGAGTTTAAATCAATCAGAATTGAAGTATTTTGCTCCTGTTTTGCATCAATAAATCCTGTATTAAAGGCAGAAAAGGCAGGATGGTTGAAGAAGGATTGGCAGGCAAGTTAGCAAGTGTTCCTCACGGACTGGTCTCAAGCCTGATGTTAATCAAGGTATTGACTAATGATAGAGCAGAAATTAATGGGATTTGGAGGTGTCATCAAAAGAAGAAAAGCAGGAGATCCCAGGAGAAGAATGACTGACTTTGGGACCATTTGTCTGTAAGCAAATGTGAGTTCTTGTAATGCAAACTCTGACAGAAAGCTGGGGGTTCTGTGTGGGAATTGGGATGTATTAATCAACCATAGGATAGTTCTGATGTCCTGATGATAAAGATACGTCTGGGATCACATTTGTCACCTGAATTATTCCCACTGGTGACAAAGAAATGCGAATTCCACTGCAACAGGTTTTAGTGAGGCATGGTTTAAAATGCATTTTGCATTCCTTGTCCATAGGAGAAAGATTGATTCCAGCTGGAAAAGGTGCAGCTGAGGGCATCTGCTAGAAATGATCTGGAGAACAGGGAATCCAGCCCCCAAAATGATTAAAGGAACCTGGATGGTGATGTGGTGACAAAAAAAAAGGCAGAGAAAAATTAGATTCCTCCTCTGTAAATACACTGGTGTAAATACCAGAGAGGGAGAAGAGTTATTGAAGTTAAAATGACAATTCTGGCACAAGAACAAAAGGCTCTGAAAAAGTTGAGGCTGGAAAAGAGCAGAATAGCTTCAAACCAAGGGAGGTGCTTGAAGAGCCTTCTAATGGGAATTGTGTAAAGGGCTAAAAACCTGATTGCTGTGAAGATGGAGCCTGATAAATGTATTAATGGGATTATGCAGCGTGGTTGGCTTCAGCATTAAGGGATCAGACTCTGGATTTCTGGTCCTGCGCTTTTGCAAATACACTTAAGAATCCTGCAGGTATGAAAAAAAAACATGGAAGGTTTACATTTGAAGAAATATTTTCATTCTGATTCAGCTTGCAGTGGATTTTGCTGTTTCAAATGCACTAAGAACTGAATTGGGTGAACTGTGGAAAGGAGGAAGCACCTTCTGAACTGGGAAAAAGCAGCAGCTGCCACCTGCTTCCTTCTTTTAGTGGTCAGCTTTGGCAGCAGGCCTGTGCTACTTAGATATCTATTTTTTAAAATTTAAAGCCTTTTGTATGGTAAAGTTAGGCCTTGAAATAGATTGTGCTCAAAGCACTGACAATTTATTGTTATTGTTATTTATCATTGTAGGGTGCTTTTTAAAAAACCTGCAGCACTTAAGGCCCACGAGTGTTTATTATGGATCCCGGCATTCTCGTTATCGATCCCTGTTTTCCCCATTTACAAATAGTCCCCAGATTTCTGGTTGCTTTACTAAAATCCCAATAAATAAGACTTAGTGCCTTTTTGTCAGGAGGCCATGGTTATTTTATCAAAGACAGGTGCCAGGCTATTTTAGCACAGTGTAACTTAGATTTCATGGGCACTTTGTGCTCAGGATTTCCATGCTTTCTATGTTGTGATTCAGCCTCAGCTCTCCAGTCTTGTGTGCCATTGAGAGCTGAGTCTTCCCCATCCTGTGTCCTTAGGGATGTTCTGCCTGGAGGTCTCTGTGATTCCAGAGGGACACTGGAAATATGGGATGTCTGTGGTTATAGGAGAATTTCAGATGCACTTTCAGATGTGGCTGTGGGATGTCAGAGCTCACCATCCGTTCACCCTTGTGCTCTCTTCACTCAGCCCCAGCATCTCTATTCAGCCTGGGGGCTTGACCCTGACTATCTCCAATATCCAGCGTGTTCTCCTCACTTCCCATGTGTGCTTCTTATTCACTTTCTCCATTCAGGATGTAAATGGCAGATGGTTTTCTTTTTTGGTTTCAAGGTCTTCCCATCGGAGCCTTTCAGACATTCAGCCTCTCAAACAGGTTCAGCTTAATTACCTCAACTTTTTGAAACTGAAAACCTCGAAGACCTGCTTTTATTTTGCTTCAGCTGAGTCAGTTTGTGGAAAACAGGCTTGAATTGAGTGATCACAAGTGGCTTTTATTACAGCATCCTCACTATTTGCCAAAAGCCTCCCTCAGAATCACCTCTCGTTTGCTCAGTGCCTGTTTTGTTCTGAGGTCTGTTGGCTCTTACATCCTGGACTTACAGGGCCCCACTGTTGGTATTTGTTCTTCTTTCTATATCTGCAATTTAAGACTCCCTTATCAGCCAGTTCCTCAGAGTATTTCTTTTTCTCTCTAGCCATTTTTAAAAGCTCTCTGCACACATCCAAACCCAAGAGTGGGGTCTCCAGTGGACCTCTAGCAGAATCCCAGCAGACAGCCTTTTACAGCCTTTTCCCAAAGTGACTCTAATCCAGAACGATCGTTTTATGCCTGCTATCGCTTTGGATTTTTAGCAAACACAGATGATTCACTCAGCTCACAGAAAGAACTGTGGAACAGTGTCCCAAAAGATTATTTAAATGGAGTTTTGGGAGTGGATTTGGGGTGACCATGGGTGGTGTGCAGGCTGAAGGTTCTGATTTTGGTGGGGGGTTTTGAGGTGGGTGTTTTCCCCAGCCACCTGCAGAATCTCTGTGTTTCCCAGCTGCCTTTACTACAGGATGATGATAATTTCTAACAGACTGTTTTCCTGACAAGGAAGAATTATCCCTGGTTTACATTTTGGGAGCTGGACCTGGGGAGAAATGGAACAGCTGGCTTAAACACACAGGTCTGTGTGAGCAGAGTCTGTGCTCCCCCAGTTGTTTCAAGGACTCTCAGCAATCTGGCATCCTGTCAAGGCCCCTCAAATTGGGTGGACTCAAGGGTGAGCTGAAGTGCTGGAGCATCACAGCCTCGAGCCTGGTGCAACAAAGCACACGCTGAAAATGATGCTTTTGTACTTTACCCAACTGCTTGGTTTGCAGTCACTTTTAATTTAAGTTTAGACAGTGCTGAGTGCTTAATTTAAAGAAAAAAAAAAGTGCTTTTGGTAGACAACTGTGTAATGCCTGAGCTATGCCACAGTTACAATGTGTAGGTGTTTTGGGGATTGTGTTATAGACAAGCAAAATGATTGTTTCTTTTTAACTTCTGTTTAAATGATGGAATATTTAGTAGAGCAGAATAAGCTGATGCCTGCCAGCTTTTTCATACCAGTGGTTACCAGATGTGCCTGTATTTAGAACCCCACCATCTGTTCCAGGGTGGAGGCTGGGGCTAGTCTAGGTATTTGGATGTGTCTTCTTCCTTGGGTATCTCTGGAAAACTTCAAAGCATCTGTGCTGAGATGAAGGGGAAGCATGGTTAGCTGTAATACTCCAGGAATTCAAGGGAATTTTCCAGAAATGCAGCTGATTCCTGAGTGCAGCAGGGTTTGGAAGGGGAAGGAGCCTCGAGGAGAGAGGCAGTGCTGGGATTTTGTGCTGTTGCTCAGCCATTGCCAAGATCCAGTTGGAGTTTTGCTTGGCTGTCACCAGGCTGGGCTGCTGCTTCCTGCTTTGGATTCTGTCTTTCCTAAGAGTCCATGCAATTTCCAGGAGTGTTGCAATATGGAAGTTTCTTAATGGGATTTTAGAAATTATTTCTGTAGGTAAGTTCTATTTAAATATGTTTTAGATAGTTTCTTTTGATGCTGGCTTGGTGTAGAATTACTGTGAGCTGTTACAGAGCAAGGGGAGGGAAACCTGCTCTACCTTTACCCTCTCCCACCATGTCCAGCTCCCCCAAAGGCAGAAGTGACCCATCACACTGAAATTAATTTTTGGTCATTTTGGGGATGGGGAAAAACATATTTTGATCAACAAACTACTTGGGAAAAATACTCACCTAGTACTGGTTACAGCCTTTGGGTGACAGTGATCTGGGAAGGAGGGAAAGCTACACGTGTCTGTATCCATCCAGAATCTCATGGTTTATTTGTCACCAGTGTCTTCATCTCTCAGAACTAAAAGAATTGTTGCTGAAATAGGAAAAAGATCCTTTTAGAAAGCTTCTTGTGAAGAAAAGTTCTCAGAGTGGTTATGAATGGTTTTATAAAGAAGGCATTGTGGTAATGGGGTTGGAACAAGATTTTTAAGGTCCCTTCCAACCCATAGCACTATGTGATTCTGTGATAATACAATCATTCAATTAATTTATCTAGATGTTTGTCCCTAATCAAGCATGTGGCAGTAGAATTCAACATATTCAGAGTGTGATCCATAATATTCCACCCAAACAAAAGCTTCTACTCCATTTCTTGCCCAATGATTCTTCTTTTACAAAGCCAGGTGAAATAAATCCAGTAACTGTGCCCTCATTAACAAGAGAACAGGTATTTATTTTCCTCATCCCATTTAAGCACCAGGCAGTGTCCTCCAGCATCTTGCCAAAAGCTTCCACTGCTTTTATAAGCTTATTTCCTTTTGCTGTCAGGAGCTGGTTCCTCTGTGCAGGATGCTGACAGTCCATTGTGTTTGCTCTTTGGATCCCAGCTGGGGCTGCTCTGGCTCCAAAGCAGAATTAGGATCTGGGAGGGAGGGAAGGGTCTGTGTGTCCATTCCTGTGCTGACTTTTCCTTTCCTGCTCCTGCCAGGAGATACTGCTCCTGGGTGTCTCATTTCATGTTCCAGCCCTTGCCATGCTTTATGGCCAGCAGTGGGGTGCATTTCACAATACCCCTCGTGCCCATGGGGTCTTCAAAGGGCTTTATTTAGCTGTACTGAGATGCCTTTACCTACCACTGAAATGAAGCTACTTAAGCTGCAAAGCCTGGCAGCTGCTCCAACAGCAGGAGCACGACCAGGCCACTGCTTTTTTGTCATGAAGTAAGGGAAGAAAAAAAAAATTCCATATCCATTAAAAAACTGCAGGGAAAATGTAAATTGTCAGAATATAATTACCTAAACTGGAGTTTGGCCAGCATTCCAGATTAACATTTCCTCTCGTGAAGCCGTGGGATACCTGATGGCCAAAAGCAGTCAGAGTCTCAGCAGGATTAAAAACTGAGCTTTGCTGTGTAGTTGTTCCATAGTGGCTGAGAGATGTAGATAATCTATTTAGCACCTACAGCACCCTGGGGCTAAAAAGTGGCTGAATCCTCTGAAATCCGATAGGAGTGTCTGAGGTTAAGACTGCGGTCTGAAAGCATTCCATGGAACTTGTAAAATCCGCAGATGGCCCGACCTTGGTGCCGTCTGCTGTGGAAAAGGAGGAGAAAGGGATTAAAAAAGATGTACCAAAAAGATTGCAGCAGGGAAAAGATGGAAGCTCAGGGTCCTCCCTCCCTGCCACCGTTGTTCCATGTTTTTCTGAGGTTTATTTCAGGCCATGGAAGTGTGCCATGGAAATGTGCATTAGCTGGCTCTGAAACTCCTTAATACCTGCCTGCAATGAGTCAATGGAATTCAGAGCAGATTGGAGACACCGAGATTCAAGCCATGCTCAGGAGGAAGTGGAGTGAGGAAGAGGGAATGTGGTGGGGGTGAGGAAAAGAGGGGAAGTGGGGACCATTTACATGGAGAGGACACAAAGATGGGATGGCATTCACTGTGTTCAGCTGCAGCTGCTAAGTGTAGAGTAACTTGCAAGGCAATAAATAAAAGGGACGTTCCCAGCCTGAAATGATACAGAAGTGTCTAAAGAGGTTCTGTCAGCAGAATTCCACTCTGGTTTGGGTTGGAGGGGACCTTGAAGCTCCTCCAGTGCCACCTCCTGCCATGGGCAAGGACAGCTTCCACCCTCCCAGGCTGCTCCAAGCCCCATCTCCAACCTGGCCTTGGACATTTCTTGGGATGGGGCAACCACAGCTTCTCTGGGAATTCTATTCCAGGGCCTCACCACCCTGACAGGGAAGAATTTCTTCCTAAAAGTTGAACAGAAGGCCAATATCTAAACTGTGGCTGCTTTTTAGGTGGCTTTGCTTTACATTTGCACACTTCCCTACAGTAGGATTAGTGTTTTTAGTCCTCCACCCTGTCAGCTTCAACTCAAGGTCACCATGGAGTTTCCAAGTCTCTAACAGGATTGGCAGTGTGAACTGAGTCTGTTCCTTTGGGAAAACAGGTTTGGAAGCTGATAGGAGTGAAAGGCTTTTCCTTGCCAGGAAAGTGTCGAGCAACTTTATCGGCAACTTATTTTCTTATTTAAATAATTATTAATCATAGATTATAGACCCTGCCCTTCAGGATCCATTTCTGATGTGGAAATTTTACATCTATATGAGAAATAAAAGCCCAGATGGCAGGAAAGGTGGGAAATGAGGGTGTTTGAATACAGTAGTTTTTCTTTTGGGATAAGCAGAAGGCAGAGGAGCAGTGGATTTTTCACTTGGTAGAAGGGAAGCTAAAAACTCCTCTTTAAAACCAATTCCTGTAAGAGGAAGAAGGGGAAACACACAGAGAAGGGGATTAAATCTGAAGGTGTCTCCGTCAGTATAATCTGTAATAGCCTTGATAGTGCTTCCTGAAAGGGAAACTTGCCAGACCAACTACTGATCCTGACAGCTTTTCTTTTGGGAGCTGGGAGAAGAATTGTTCTCCTGAGTTGTCCCTGAAGTGATTCTCCACTGGTGTTTCCTCCTCAGTGAGGACCCGAAGGGAATGATTGTCCTCCTGTTTCTTCCTGCAGAGCTCCAAGTAGATCAGGGTGGAATACAAAACCCCGAGCCGTGGCACAGTGGAAACAGATGTGTGTGGTAGGACAACGTGGGTGTGTTCAGTGATTTGAATGTTAATTTAGCCTTTCTACTGTGCCATAGTCATAGTCTTTTTTAAATTTTTGTCCTGATAAAACATAAAAAGTATCGTTTCTCCTTTGAACCTGCAGTACCTATTCCCGCCCTTCCGTACAGCACGTTCCCTGCGGTGAGATTGGATTTTTTTATTGTTTATCAAAGGGCAGACCTGTGCCCCCGCCTCAACCCCTCACTGGTTTTTCATCTCAAAATAAAAGTTAGTTTCTCCTTGCATTCTTTACACATGTGTAAATGACTGTTAAAAAGTGCAGACTGATGGAAAAGTGGTTTTTTCGCCGCTTTGAAGTGCTCATGTTTTATTAAAGCTGAGATTCTTGGAGCTTTTTGGCCAGAAACACACCACCCTCTTTACTCCTGGAGATAAACCCCCATTTCTTCCTTTGAAAAACTCTAATTCCCCCTAAGTTGTCATATTGTGTGTTTTGGTGTGGGATTTGATTGCCATAGATAGACGTGTTTCATGGAGCTCCTAATACATAAAATTAGAATGCATAGACAGAAGACTGGACCTTTGCAACGTGGTTTGGTTGTGAGAAGATGCTGGCACTGTTACTTGCCTTTCCCCCCCTCCTTTATTTCTTCATTGGTTTTTCCCCCCTCTTTTGCTTCAGTTACCATCTGTTGCATGCTATGTTTGGTACTTGCTTATTTCTACATGGCTCCTCTGACTTCACAACATTGAACCACTGATGCTGTTCACGCCAACCCTCCAGCGTGGATCTGGATGTTATTTTGTAACAAACTCCAAACCATAGTGGTATTTTAGTATCTGCTGATCAGTTTCCCACAACACAGTTGTTTTCCTAACCCTTTTTACCAGGAGGCACCTGGACGTCTCTCAGCGGGTCAGTGGCAATCAATCATTGTGTCCACATCACTATAGGGCCGAGGCATGACGGAGCTCCATGGCGGCATCCTCACGGAATTCTTGGGGGATACAAAGCACTTCATGGACTGTCTGAGCTCCAGCAGGACACTCCGACAGGGTTTTAGGGGACACACAGAGTTGCTCGCCCACAGGGCCGAGCTGCGGCTTCCCCTTCGAGGCAGCATCGCACGCTGCCAACATGGCGGCTCTTCCATGAGGGGAGCGGAGGGTGTGAGGGACGGGGGGCGCGCGCCCGCCTTTTAGGCGGGAAAACGCTCCCGGGCGCGGTGCGCGTGCGCAGTGGCGAGAGCCGAGCTGGGGGAAGCTTCGGCTGTTCCCGGCAGGTTCCGGAGGCGAGTCTCGCTGCTCCCCGCCCTCAACCCTTCGGGTATCTCCGCCCCCGCTTCGCCTATCTCCGCCCCCGCTTCGGCTATCGCCGCCTCTCTTCGTTAAGTTCCGCCGTCACTTCGGCAACTTCCGCCGGTTCGGTCGGAAATGGCCGAAGACGTGCGAGACCCAGCGGTTTAAGGGGAGAAGACCGGCCGGCTTCTCGGAATAAACCAACTGTGTCCGGCCCGTGGGGGGGGGAGCAGGGGAGGGCGGACGGAGCGGGAAGACGAGGTAGCGGCTATGGCTCCCCCCCCAGCCACTCGCGGCTCTGCCGGGAGGGCGAAGTGAGGGCGCCGAGAGGTAGGAGCGGACCGTACCACGCGCGGGGAGAGGGGGAGGAAGGTGGGAGAGCGGTAACACCCCCCCCCGGAACCCCCCCGCGGCAGCCCGTGGGGCCGGGTAAGGCGGGAGTGGTACAGTCCGGGGGAAGCCCCCTGGAGCGGCGGCGTGGGGGGGGCTCGGCTTGGGCGTCCCTGAGGGGCTGGAGGGGGGCGCGGGGTCCCTGAGGGCCGGAGGAGCTCTGAGCGGGGGTCCCTCAAGGCTGAGGGGACTGCGAGAGGGGAGATCCCTTAGGGCTGGAGAGAGCCGTGAGCGGGGATCCTTAAGGGCTGGGGGGCTGTGAGCGAGGATCCGTCAAGGCTGGGGGCACGGTGGCGAGAGGTTCCTGAGAGCTGGGGGGGGGGGTCTGTGAGGGGGGTCCTTCAGGGATAGGGGTTTGTGAGGGGGGTCCTTCAGGGATGGAGGTTTGTGAGGAGGGTCCCTCAGGGATGGAGGTGTGTGAGGGGGTCCCTCAGGCATGGAGGTGTGTGAGGGGGGTCCCTCAGGCTGGGGATTTGTGAGGGGGTCGCTCAGGGATGGAGGTGTGTGAGGGGGTCCCTCAGGGCTGGGGATTTGTGAGGGGGTCGCTCAGTGATGAGGGTTTCTGAGGGGGTCACTCAGGGATGGAGGTTTGTGAGGGGATCCCTCAGGGATGGGGGTTTGTGAGGGGGTCGCTCAGGGTTGGGGGCACGGTGCAGGAACTCCCTCAGGGCTGGGGGTTCCTTCAGGGCTGGTGAGGCTGTGAGGAGAGTCCCTCAGCTCAGGGGTGAGAAGCATTATGGGGTTATTGCTTTATGAGGATCCCCTCACACTGCAAGGGGGGACCCCCACAAGGCTGGGAGAGCCCCTCAGGGCCGGTGGGCTGTGAGAGTCCCTCACAGCATGAGGGGCACTGTGGGGGTCTCACAGAATGAGAGACACTGTGGAGGGATCCCCACAAGCCTGGGGACCCTTATGCAGGAGGGCTGTGGTGCCCAGGTGCTGCTGACAGGCTCCAGCCTTCCTACCTGTCCTCCCTCCTGCATCCAGCAAGAATCCTGAGACCTTCTTGTCCCGCCTGTGGATCCCCCAGCGTTTCAGGGACCATCACATCCACCCTGGCCAGTGCAGCCCCATTTCTCCCACTCTGAGGCAGTGCCTGAGTTCTGCTCCTTATGGTTCTTGCTGGGGTTCTGCCTTGTGAGCTGGTAAGGACAGCAAGGATGAGGCTGCCCTTGCTCTGGGCTTCTTAGCATGGCTGGTATTGTGCTCCTGTGAGTTATTTACTAAAGTTGAGGTCCGTGTTATTATTTTTTCCCACATGATGTCCTTTCCTGCTCAGAAAACATCGGGGTCTTTACCAACAATTTTGCCTGTGTGGTGATGGTACCTTAATGCTGCCAGGCTAATGCCCCGTTAACGCTGGTCCAAACCCAAACAATTTGGAGCCTGAAGGGGCTGGAAATGGTTCAAATGGTATTAAGGATTCACAGAGATGCTGAGAAGCACTTTAGATAAGCTGTTCTGTTGCTGTGTGTGTGTTAAAATCCAAGCACTGACCAGTTTCTGACCTCTTGTTGCTTTTATGTGAGTCTGATAGACCACGTGCGTTGATACCATGGTATGATAACTTTCAAGTGCCTGGGTTTCTTGTGCTGCCAGCCTCACATGTGTGTGAAGAAGATTAAGTAACTTTGTTTCCTCTGAGAGGAGTGTCACATGCAGGTGATTATCTGAGATATTTCAGTTCTCATGGAGAAATAAAATGATATCCGAGATAGTAACATCTTGGAACGTGGGTTGGCGGGTTTTATCGAGTACTGAGTAATCTTAAACTCGTTTCTATGCAGAAATAGCACCAGAAATGAACCACAGTCTGATTATGTGATGATGGGGAGAGAGATTTGTCTCCCCCTGACAAATCCCTTAACTTCACCTACCATCTGAGAGCCCAGTTGTTATCATGCAGTGTTATCTGTACCCACTCAGGCCTTTGGGATGCCTCTGCTTTTCCATTTCTCATTCCAGAAATGGCAGTTTGCATGGGTTCAGCTCGGTGTTCAGGGATTCTGGAGCTGGGATAGTTGCCTGCCTTCATTGAGCAAATTTTTCCAGCAGCTCAGCTGTGGTACAGACAGTTCTTGAACTTCTTGATGTTGTGTTGCAGAAGGGAAGTCCAGAGCAGTTTTCTGGAATCCTCTGATTTTTCAAGTGGGGACTGTTAGCTCTCGTGTTTGTTTACACGTGAGGATGGATTTTGGCAGTTGTCAAGTCAGAGCAAAAGCAGCAAATGCTGGGAATAAGGAAAACATGATTGTTGAATTCCCTTCACTTAGGCTGGCTCTCAATGATACATGGCAAAATTGGAGGTTGGTTTGTGTGCTGTTCAGATGGCCTGGGAAAGATATCATCATCATCATCATCATCATCATCATCATCATCATCATCATCATCATCATCATCTTCCCTTGAATATTTGTGGATCTCTGGCACTGTTCAGCTGATGAGTTGGATGTTGTTGATGCATTCCCAAGTTTTGTTTGCCTATGGGGAGCCAGAGTCCTTCCTGAGCCTGCTTCCCACGGCCATTAATTCTTGAAATGCCCTGACACCTTCAGCTTCAGTTTTTAGTGTCTCTCTCCTTCTGGTCATGTATATTTTGTGTGTATTTGTTGTTTTTCCCTTCCAGTCTCTGTTGCCTGATTTTTTTCTCCTTGCTCTTTGGCTCCTGTCGCCTCTCCCAGTTGCCTTGCCTGTTTTCCCAGGGCATTGCTCCTGCTGCCCCCAGCAATGTTTTCACCAGGCTGGGGATTGCAGCTAACCACAGATGTTACCTGTTTGATGCCAAGGCCACAGCAGCCCTTTGTGAATTGGTTCCTGCTCCAGAGACAATTTTTCTGCTTTGGAGACCCCACAGGAGCAGTGAACTGGAAGGGACCTCGTGGTCATTGGCTCCTGTCTCATCACCAGAGATTTTTCCTGAAATCTGTGCTAAATGCCTTTATTTTTTGAGAAGGAGCAGACTGTGAACCTTTTGAAGCTGCTCCTAACTCTGGGTGGAGTATTTGGTGTTAGTCCTAATGAGCAAAACCCCCAACAAGCAAAATATTGGGGTTTTTTTTGTTGTTTACATGTGAAAAAGACAAGTGTAACTCATAGGCTTGTTTGGAATATGCTGCTCTATACTGAAAATACAAAAAAAAATAAATCTCTGCTGCTGTGTGGCTTGGCAGTGGGGAAAGCATTCCCATGGGATTTGGGAGATGCAGCTGGGGCCTCCAGTTGTCTCCTACAACCTGTACTGACACAGGCTGTGCTTGCTGGGCTAAAGCCAGCACGGCTGTGAGCTGCAGTTGTGGGGCTGCAGTCCTCAAAAGCAGAATTTTCTCCTTGGAGAACACTTGGAAGTGCTGCTCACTGGGGCTCTTCGTGCTTGAGTTTGGCTCTTGCAGCTCAGCAAATCCTGGTGGTGGATGCTGCCTGAGAAGAGGTGCAAAGCCAGTTTGAGGTTTTGGGGTTTGTTTAGGAAGGATAAAGACAGAAACATCTGCAGCTCATCCATCCCCGGGCTGCCTGGGTGTAGGAAGCCTGACCCACCAGGTAAATTGATGCTATTACAGCACTTGCAGGGCCAGTTTTGAAGTGCAAATTGAAATCCCGTTTCTGTGAAGTCGTTGCTGTTTGTTAATTGGTGCCTGTTACCGGCAGGAGCAGTTTAGAGGTCTGACTAATCCATCTGGGATGAAAGAGGGCAGGTCTAGGTTACATTTTAGGAAAGAATTCTTTGCTGGGAGGGTGGTGAGGCCCTGGCACAGGGTGCCCAGAGAAGCTGTGGCTGCCCCTGGATCCATGGAAATGTCCAAGGCCAGGCTGGACAGGGCTTGGAGCAACCTGAGATGGTGGAAAGTGTCCCTGCCCATGGCAGGGGGTGGAATTGGGATGAGCTTTAATGTCCCTCCCAACCCAAACCATGCTGGGATTTGATGATCTGTCCCTGCTAATTGGTGGTAAATGGATAATGGCTTCTCAGGGCTATGTTGACATAACCAATAACACTACAAAGTGATCTGTTCCTCAAGGGTAAAATTGAGTGAAATACAGAACAGTGAGACTTATAAATCAATCAGATCAATCCTGGATGGGTTTTTTTGTGTGGGACAGAACCCTAAACCTCCAAACCAGCAGTTCACCTGTAGCCACTAATGGACATAAGGACTATTTTAAAGCACATATTCTTAATGAGTCTCAGATTTTCTGCTCTTACACTCAGCTTCTTAAATGACTGGAATCTTGTTGCCTGGAGTCTGTGTTTTCTCTGCTGTCCTCTGCCCTCCCTTTTCCCTGTGAATTTTGGTGCATTAAGAAAATGTGCCACTTTTCTAATGCAAATGTCTGTGGTATCAGAACATGGGATTAACCCATGGATTGTAAGAAACACTTTCAAGTTTCTTCTAACAGGAAATGTTAAGAACATTCCCCAGTGCAAAAGTAACATTTTTATTCCCCTGCTTTGCACAGTGCCCAGCTGCTTGGTCTTTTACCTGTCTTGTCTCATAAAATGCTTTCTTTTATGGTTCAAAATACTTCCAGGTATCTTCTCATCTGACTTCAGTCTTAGGGACAGGGACAGTGACAGTGCAGGCAGCCTGAGGTTTGTTTTCCTTCCTGTTGTGTTTTGGTACCAGCATTGCCTGAAGTGTGGGCTCCAACATCTGCCTCTGGATGAGCTGTTTTCCTGTTCAGTGTAACAAAGCCATCTCAAATCTGTGCTGGAATATTTGGCATCCATGGATTCATCTGGAAGTGAGTTCTATTTGTTGAAAGGCCACAGTGCCACAGAGCAGGAAGTGCATTGCTCTGCCCATGCACTGCCTTCCTCAGGGAATGCTTTTTGACAGGTTGGGTACTTTGTAAATCCAGACAAAGAAACGATGAATTCAAATTTGGACACTTAATGTGAAAATTGGCTTCTCTGCTTATAAAAACAATATAATTAAAACCATCCACCGTCCTCCATTACTGTCCCATCAACACATCTCCATTTCCAACCTTTTGGGCCTGGATTTGATGGAATTGAGCATGTCACTGAACGTGGGAAAAGCTTCTTTTATCTTTCCCCGCCTCTTTATGCAGCGCCTCCGCACCGTGCGTAACGCGGGAGCGCTCGGGGCTGGGATTCGTGCACGTCTCTCAGTGCTTCTATTACGGGCACGAGGAAGTCATTATGCTGCAGGTCTGCTCTGGGGAGGCACTCGGTGGGAAGTGATGTGTTCTGGGTTGTGTTGGTGGGGAGTGGAGTGGAGGATATGCTGGGGAGTGCTGCTGACACGCAGATGATGCCTGGAAAAGGTTGGCGTGGAAGCGTTGGAGCTTGTGATGAGAAGAAGCTGCCAAACGAGTGGGGAGCCTCAGAGCTGAGAGCAGAACCTAAATATATAAAGAAATGCTGTGAGCCTCTTTCTGAGGGGTCTGGAAAGCCTAAGCACAGCAGTCCTGAATTCCCTTTCTGTTTGCAGGGAAACTTGTAAGGGTCTGCAAGTGAAATAGGTGTGAAACCTTTGATATAAGTTGGATCAACCTGGGATGGGGAAAAATGTCCCTGCTCATGGCAGGGGGTGGAATGGGATGAGCTTTAAGGTCCTTCCCAAGCTAAACCATCACACATCAAAGCTGTGATGTGTGACCAGAAGGTGGGCAGAAGTCAGAACTGCAGGATCTTATCTTCCTCATTTAGAGGTAATTTGCTGATCATTTGATACAGGAACCCACTGACTCCCAGAAATGCATTGTACATCTAATAATACGTGTCAGGGAATAGGTTAGCATCGTTCGCAGATAATTAATAAAGATAGCACTTCCATAGCAAATAGGAAGGAAAAAAAACCCAACCCGTGCATTGTTTAGCTAAGATATTTCTTTCCTTAGGCATCTCTCCTGGGAAGACCTTGGTGCTTCTAAATGAATCTGCCGCCTACCTTGTGTACCATCATTTTAATGTGGGGATTGAGGAGGAGCCAACTATTGGAAAAGCAGCCAGAGATGGATGCCCTGGAAAGGTGCCACTAATTACTGTGGCAGCTGACAATTAGCTGTTAAGCCTTTCCTTGCAAAGTTCTCAACGGTGCATCCTGAAACAAAAACAAGGACCTGGAGAAAGGGGAGAGCTGTCCTTGTACTGATTTTGTGGGGTGATTGTTAAAAGCAGAAGGTGGAGCTGATTCTGAGGTGGTTCCCTTCCAGCAGAGCAAGTCAGATTTGATGGACCCAGAAGCATTTTGGTTTTTTTGCTGCTGGGCTCTGCAAACTTCTTACACTCCTTACCTTTAAACTAGGTTTGAGGCTGTCATTTCTTCATAGGGAAAGCTGTAAATTACTAACATCTTCAAAGTGTCATTGTTGATGTGAATCTGAGAATTTTTAACAAAAATCAAGATGTAATAAAAAAAGATTCAAAGAAATCGTGCAGTTGGTTTCTTGCATTTGCCTCCAGGGTTCTTCTGACTCTGTTTTTACTTTGTGGCAATGATGAATAGCAGGAAGCCTTTTGCCAGTGTCTCAAGGGTGTAGTTAGTTAGGAGTAACGATTGAGCTGGAGCTGGCAGGTACCTCAAGGTTTTTGTACACAAGCTGATCTCCCTCCATCCCTCAGGGCTCAGACCTGCTCTTTCTCTGGAAATGACTTTTACATCGTTGGGACAACGATGATTTTGATTAGAAAGGCCAAGCTAGAGAATTATTTCTCCCTTTTCGAATGAGATGTTGGGGAAGATGTTTTGGCGTGCACGGAGTATTTCACTGAGCTTGTGTTTGTTGAGCTCAGGTGGCAATGCCAGGAGCATCTCCATGGGTACTTTATAGCAGCATGAGCCAGGCTTTGCTCTGACTTGTGTCTCTGTGTAATTCCTTGGCCTTGGAAGGAGTGACCTGGAACGTGCAGGCAGATCTGGCTCCTGTTTCTGTTCATCTCTGATCTCTGCTGCGTGCGCCGACACGCGAGCCCCGGCTCCCAGCAGCTCTCCCTGGGACACAAAGTGGCAGCTGCTTGACAAATGCAATGGAGCAAGTGTTATAAAAAGAACCAAAGCGAATTGCCTCTCCTCAGAATTGATTAAAGCAGGAGCAGTATTTGGAATGCTTCTTGTGTGCTCCGTGTTCCTGTGCAGGGGAGTCTCTCTTGGACACTTTGCTGTCCCTCTACCTATTCTTAGCCTGTTTACCAAAAGCTGTTGTATGTGCATCAAGAGATCTCCCTGTTCAGGCTGTTTGTGTGTTTATGTGGAGTCTTTTGAGGAGAGAGGGAATTATGTCCTTTTCTGTCACCTCCTCCTCCTTCTGCTCAGGATATACAGGTTAACGTTTCCATAGTATCTGAGTGCACGGCAGAGTGTCTGTGAGGCAGGGAGGTACTGCCTGGTACTTGTTGACACCGACCTTCGAATTTGAGATTTGTGACACGGGTGAACTGATTTCACAGCCTGCTGCTAGAAGGGGTGGCCCTGGTCCCTCTCCCTCTCTCAGCTCTGCAGTCCCTCTCTTTCAGGTGATGTCTCAGTGCAGGAATTCAGTTTGAATATCCAACAGCAAACTGCTTGAGGGATTTTTGGTGGGAGATGGAGAATCCCCTTAGTGGTAGGGGGCACAAGGCAAGGGCTGGTTTCATGCTGGAGTGTCCTTGGAGGGGGATCAGAGAATAGTTTAGATTGGAAAAGCACTTGGAGATCATGGAGTACAACCATCCCCTGCCACTGCCCCATGTCCCCAAGTGCCACATCCACAGGGCTGTTAAATCCCTCCAGGGATGGAGACTCCACCCCTGCCCTGGGCAGCTGTGCCAGGGCTGGACAGCCCTTTAAGTGAAGAAATTCCTTGTTATCCAACCTGAGCCTGCCCTGGCCATTCCTCTCATCCTGTCCCTGTTCCTGGGAGCAGAGCCCGATCCCACCTGGCTTCCCTGTCCCATCAGGGAATTCCAGAGAGGGAAAAGTTCCCCCCTGAGCCTCCTTTTCTCCAGGCTGAGCCCCTTTCCCAGCTCCCTCAGCCCTCCTGGTGCTCCAGCTCCTTCCTCAGCTCCGTTCCCTTCCCTGGACAGCTCCAGTCTCTCAATGTCCTTCTTGTCCCAGAGCTGTCCCCAGCACTGGAGGTGGCCCAGCAGTGCCCTGGCCCTGCTGGCCACCCTAGAGTTGGGACAAGACAGATGCCACCGGTCTCTCTGCCTGCCTTGGGCACACCTGGCCTCACGGCCACCTGCCTGTGGGCCACCTCCCCCAGGTCCTTTTCCACCCAGCAGCTTTCCAGCCCCTTTCCCTGGCAGTCCTAGGAATAACTGAGCTTGGGCAGGTGAGAAATGGGCAGTGGGACAGTGCCACAGCCACTGTGCTGTGTCAGGGAGCTGTCCCAGCACCCTTTCCTCTTCCCTGCAGCCCCAGGGTGTGCTCCCTTTATCTTTCCTGCACTCTCTTCTCTTCCCTGCAGCCCCAGGGTGTGCTCAGGATGATTTAATGAAGCGCAGGGAACTCGTTCTAGGTGAACACGCTGAATGGACAAGAATAGTTGGCTGTTGTATATGGCTATGAAGGTCACCAGAATCAGATGCTCATTTTTCAGCTCCTGGGTGCAGCAGAGCTTTGTGCTGACACAGGCACTTCCTGTCAATGGGGCTGGAGTGGCACTGAAAGAAGAAAATGCCACTGGAAAAATGTGTATTGGGTACAAATTTGTCAGACTTTGAGGCTTCTTTTTGTTGCCTGACTCTTTATTCTGATGTTATGAATTTTACTTTTCTGTTTTGAGAAGTGAAATTAATAATGTCCCTTACTTCCTGTCCAGTGGGAAGGAATGTCTTCATGCTGGCCCAAGCTGAGCTGCAGATGAGACCTGTTTTGGGAACTGTTCTGCAAAAGCAGAGGAAGAAGAAACTAACAGTTCTCAATTCTCTTTGAAATGCAATTTTAATGGTTCCTTGGTAATTCATGCAATTATTTAATCGGCTGCACCATCCCTGGGATTATTATTCTTCCCAGGTAATAACTGGAGCAGTAAAGATATCTTGTAAATTGAAAAAAAAAACCAAAAAGAATTGGCATATGTTGATTGCAGTACTGCGTTTTAGTAATTGTTTGAAATGACCTTTTGGAATCTCAGAGAGAAAATTTGTTTGCTTGACTTTCTCCCAGATCAGCTCCTGGCAATCTCGATATAGAGCAAAATGGAGTTGTTTTGAGTTTTTTAGTTACATTCTGACAGCAAAGCCTGTTTTTCTGTGTGCATTACTGGTTTTTTTTTTTTTTGCTTTTTTAAAGGTTAAGCTCTGTTTGACAGGAGTTCCATAGATGAAGTTTTTGAAACTTTTTGGTGTGGTTGTTTGCCTGTTTTTTTTTTTCAGCCAGAATTGCTTATCCTGGGTATTATTACAAAATAAATATTTATTTATTTCTTAATTGAAGGGGAAAATTCTCGCCGTATTTTTGAATGTCTAGAGATGTGATGATGAAAGGTCTGTGGGTTTTTTGTTGGTTTCATTTGTGGGTTTGCTTTGGGTTTGTGTTATTTTGCTTTTTTTTGGTCTTTTTCAGCTTTAGAGGTTGTAATGTGATGAGATCATAGAACCTTGTCAGGTTTAGGGAAAGAAAAAAAGATTATAATTTTTTTCTACCAAGTTCTAGCAGAGCTGTTGTGAAATCTGGTTCCTCAATGCCACTGGGTTGTGGTCAGAGCCCACTGTGGGTTTGGTTTATAGGAAAATGTCCAATATCTGAGGGCCTTGCTCCACACCAACTCTGTGTGGAACCTGCTCTTTTCATGGATGAGACCAATGATTCTTCCCTTTTCCCTTTTGAAAATTCTGGCTTTTTTTCCACTTTAAAATCTGACAACCCTCAGAGAGCAAAGGGTCAGAAAAACACATTGTGTGAAATCTCTCAGCATTCAAGTTTTCACATGAGAGCCCATTGCTCTTTGTGTTTGCTGGAGCTGCACTCGTTGAGGCTGTGAGAGCCTGGTCCTTCAGAAACACCGAAGGAAACTCTGTGAGAGCCGTGCCAAGGAGCAGGTGCTGCAAAATTCAGCTTCTGCCAACTCTGAGAAAATTGCACTGTGGAGATCAGCATCTCTCAAGGGAAAATTAAATCTCAAAATGAGTGTCCAAGCTGGAAGTAGACAACAATGCCAGAAATACGTCCAGCAGCTCAGTTTGGAGTTTCCCTTCCTCTCAGGCTGATCCCTCAAGGCAGCGTGGTGTCCCCAAGGACTGGAACCTGGAGTTGTTTCCACAGGGGACAGAAATGACAGGAAGAATCAAACGGGACCCAGCCACAATCAGCTGGAGCTGAGTGAGCAGCAGCTGAGTGATTTCAGCCTCCTCATCAGGCTGGTTTTGCACATCCTGACTTGAAAAAGTAGCTTTTTCATCCTTGGATCTGAACAGACAAACCTGAGGGGCTCCATATTTCCTGCTAAATTCCAGATAAGATCTTTTACTGCTTGAACTTGCAAAGCAGTTTAGGTGTGTGCTTCCCTGCTCCTGCAAAGAGCTTGATCCACCCCTTCATTTAGATGAGCTTGTTTGCAATGAACAATGTTCCTCAAGCTGTGAATACAAAAATGGTTCAGCTTTAAAAAAAAAAAAGAAAAAAGAAAAAAAACCCCTCCCCTGCAAACAGATGATGTAATGCCCAAGCTCCAAGTTTAAACAGTAGCTAATTTGCCAGGGGATAAACCAGGGTGAAATCTGTCAGGCTTCCCAATTTTCCCCATTCACCAGAGCTTTGTTCTTTCTGCTTTCAAATGCAGGGTACATTTGTGTGTCCACACTGTGTGGTTTCCTTCAGCTTCTGCAGCCAAAGAGTTTGTCCAGGGGCAAGAGAAAATGTTGCTGTGAACCTTTTGTTGCCATAGACCTTGATATGCATCTTTTTGGTTTTAAGTTTTACTTTGTGAGTGAATTAAAATCCTGAGCCATCCCTTTGATGAGCTGCAGCACAGGGTTATTTATTGTTGTCTCTTTGCAGGCACGTTCCTTTGGCCAAGCAAGATTCACTCCCTGCAAGGTCCCTGGGGCACTGCTGGCTGGGAGACTCAGCTGGTTTGGGCTGCCTGTGGATTGTTTACTTGCTGTTTGGACTCTCCTCTCCCAGCCAGTTTTGTACAAAACAAGGAACACTTAGTTTTCACACATTTAAAAAAAAAATAATATGAGCAGCTTTCTCTGCTGGTGGCAGCTCTGGTCTGTGTAGTGCTTGGTGTCTGCTGACAGGAGGGGATTTTGGGTGGGGAAGAGGGAGGTTTGGATCACACTCCCCCTCCTCCTCCTCCTCCTCCTCCTCCTCCTCCTCCCTGGGATGCTCTGTTTATTGGAATTCTTCACTGACCTCTTCCTTTAATCCTCAATTTTGGCACCATTTCCCAGGGCTCGTGGTGTAAGCACAGGGCTTTGCCAGCCAGCAGGATGAACAGGGTTAGAGACATCCAGGATTTGCAGTGTCTGCCTGTGCTGGTGGAGGAGGGAAAGATGTGACACAAGAAATTGAAGTGACACTTAAAGGAATTGCTTCCATCTTCTCTGGCTTTTTCTATCAAAAAGCAAAAAATGCCATCTTCAAACTTGGAGCAGCTTCATTTTAAAAGCTGTCCCAGTGTGGGGTGAGCCTGTTTTGGGGATGTCATTACCCAGCCTGGCATGTGGGGTGGATTCAGCAGTTTTTTCTTGCTCTGAGCAGCGCTGGCTGAAAGCTCTGAGGGCTCCTTGTGCTGACGCTGCACTGGAGCACTTGGGGAGAGATCCCATCTGTGAGAGCATCTGACTCACAGCACTGAGATCTGCTGGGATGTGCTGCTTTCAAACAGCTGGATTTCAAAATCTCACCAAAATTGTGTGAGGGGTGGGAAGCTGAGGGGCTCTCCTGCAGCTGATGGTTTATTTTTTTCTATGGTTGAAAACTAAGAGTAGTGAACCACTTGCAGTTTATGGTGGAGTTGTGCTTGATCTGTTCTGTTTATTATAATTTTATTCCCCACACTTCTTGCTGGTTTGACTCCTTCCTCTTTGGCATTGTTTTCACCTAAATCCTTTTCCTCAGAATTTCCCTGCTCCCTGCCAGCTGTGGAGCAGCTGGGAAGACACCAGAAAACACAAATGGCTCCGAAGGGCTGCTCAGAGGGGGCACTGCTTGGCCATGGAGCCTGGATTCAGCTGGATCTCCTTGGATGGGCTGCACCAGCCCATCTCCAGCAGCGGTGGGGATGTGCTGAGGAGCTGTGGGCTGCACACAAGGAGCCTTTTGTTTGCTTGCCTTAGCAACCCTGCCTCTCTGAAAGCTGAGATGTTCTCACTCCCGGGAATGAATGCTGGGTGTTTCTCGGGAAGCAGGCTTGCTTTGGGAGGCTGATCTCAGTAAATTGGTCTTTCTATCCCTAACCCCCTTTTTTTTTAATAACAGGAGGTCTCCATCCAAAAGAAGTCTGGTTATCTGGTGTTCACCCCCCCGCTCACTCTCATCTCTGCTGTATCTGTTCTGGTGGGCACAATGTGCTGAATTTCAATAAATTGTAGTTGTAGTCTTTGCTAACTATCTGTCAAATATTGACTTAGTCTGTAGGGTGAGCTGACTAAGCTGAAATTAATGGTGTAATTCCAGCTTGTTTGGCACAGGTATGGAGCCAGTTTCATTGCAGATGGCAGAGGAAATTAAGATCCTACCTTGACTGCAGCTCAAGGGGATGGGAGAGAGAAGCCTTGGGCTTATATGGCAGCAAGGAAAGACTTGGTGGAGACAGAGAGGGGGAGTGTTTGTGAAGATACTGAGGGTGATAAAAACTCTTCCCAATGAATGAGGTCATAAGACAAAAATTGAGGTGGTGTTGTTAATTGTGTGCTATTACAGATGTCATGAAATGATCTTCCACATTCTGGTCCCTTGCCATACCCCTGGGATAATTTTTCTAAATCTACTGAAAATGAGATCCAAAAAAAAGAAAAAAAAGAGACAATCTGGCTGGTTGAGGTTTTGGCACAGATCTACAGCCTCAGTGCTGATATCTGCTGGCTTTGTGCAGGTGAACAACTCCACGTGTTCCTGAGGTGTTGCTGCAAAATGACAAAGCCCTAACACCTCCAAACAGGCAAAGAAATGGAGATGCAAGGAGGTGTCTGAAGGGATCCAAGTGATCCAAAAGAGCTGATGGCAGAACTGGAGCTAAACCACACAGCTTCCCTCGTGTTTCAGAGCCTGTCCTTCAAACTCCTGGGAAGCTTGTGGGTTTTTGAGGTTATTTTTGAAAGGTTTGTTGCTGGCATAAATGAATCTTGGAATTCAAAACAATAAAGATGCAGCTTTGGGGCCAGTCCTGCTTGAGTGACTGCAGGGATCTCGGGGCTGGTGCAGTGAATCTGATGGAATTTTATATGAAAGGAGAGCTCATGAGTTGGTTTGGGGTTTTTTCAACACCTTTTTTCTCTTCACCCCTTAACTCTTTGCTGCAGGTAGTAAGAACTCCATTGTAACTTTCAGTTTTAAGGGAGCTTTGTGCCTCCAATCGATTGGTTCCTGGCTGATCTTCAATAGCCCAAAGAGCAAATGTAATGCAGCAAATTCATTATATGCTAAAATATTTATTGTGTTACTGTAAAGGTCATTGATAGCAGTGGAGGCTCAGTAAGATACAGTCCTGAATCTTTCCAAAGATGGGATCTGTCACCACTCTCTGAGAGCAGTGTTTTAAAAAGTACCTGGAATAACTCAGCCCATGCTTTTGGAGGTGTTTGGACCTTGTGTAGGTTAATAAATGACTCGTGCTGCATCTGAAAGTGAACAGCTGTATTTAATTTTGTCATGTGTACTCCACAGGCAGATGTGGAGGGCAGAGCAAGAAGGGAATCTTAGTTTAACCTTGTCCCTTTTGGCTTGATTTAAGTAATTTACAGCGTTGTATAATAAAATCTCCACATCTGATTTCTATTCTGGTTGTAGAAGTCTGGAATTGTCAGTAGTGCCCAAAGGTATTTTTGCTCCTACCTGTGTAGGAGTGAATTCCTTGTTGCCCAACATCACCTGGAAAGGTCACAATGAAAAGGCTTCCTGGCAATGAGGTGGGCTGTGACTTCCCTTCCCCTGAACCCCAGAATGAAATCTTTAATAAATGGATTTGGGGCTGGGAGGAACCTCTCAAACCCTTTCCAGAGGTACAGGAGAGGTGGTGGTGTGGGACTGCTCCCACACAGAGCCCTGCATGCAGTGGGATACATTACTGACCTATTTGCTGGTAGTTTTAGCATCTGCCTGGGATTAGTTCAGCCAGCTGATCCCCAATTCTGTGCTATAATGGTGTGTCTTTAAGCATGGCTTAGATGATTGGATACTGAGGAGCATTTTGGAGTCTGGCCTTGCAAATACAGCTTGTTAATTGAAGCTGTGCTCGCCGGCAAAGCTGCCTTTTAAAGTTCTGCTGTCTGTCCTCCCCATGATGTTCCAGCCCCTCTGGTTTCTCATTGACTGCAGCCTGCCCCTCCCTCTGCTGGCCTGCGCATTTGTCACCTGTGGCCACTCCTCTGCCTGCGAGGGGCTCTTCCCTCATCACACCGAGAGTTTTCCTAATCGGGAGTGAGCGCTGAAGGGGCTGAGTTCATTGCTCAGGCTCTTTGCCTGAGTGTGCCTTTCAGGCAGCTGCAGTGAGCTTCAACAGCTTCGTCTGTCATGATCAGACAGAGCTCTAGATAATCTAGCAAATCTCTTGATTATGAGGGTGGAAAATAATATGCTTTGATTTACAGATGTTGCTGCACAAAAAGTGCTTCTGTGAATTCTCTGAATGGCAATATCTGGGTGCTTTTGGCATCCTCAGGCTTTGAGTGCATCCATTTTCTGAACATATCCTGAATTCTGCACACTTGTCTGGACACAGACATGGACAGATGTTTTACACACAAGCAGACAATTAATTATTTTTTCAGTAGCATTTTAAGCCAAGTTCAGGGACTACATTGGGTCAAGGGCCTTGAAGTTTTTCAGTAAAAAAGACAAAGGATGGTGGAGGCTGTTGCCTTGTGGCTGATTACAGCCAGGTTGACAACAGCAAGGGGGGACAAAGCATATTTTTCATTAATCCTCAAAACACCTTTTCCTTTCCTCCAGGAAATTGTGGACAATCTTGAAAGCATTTTCTAGTGTCCCCAGCATTCTCACAGGATGTCTGATGCAGCAGGCACAGAGGTCTGACCTCTGGTGCCAGAGGTGTGCAGCTGTGGTGCAGCTACACCAGCAGCAGGAGCATTGCAGGTGTTTCTGAAGGGGTTTGAAATATTTCCTCCTTTTGGGCACACCAGCTCTCTTGGTTATGGACTGACTGACAGATCTGCAGAAGATTAGGAAGTGTTTTTTCACAGCCCCTGGGGGCTGTGGTAAGCTGGAAGAAAGAGCTCCTGTGGTCTCTCCCAGCTGTGTGGCAGAGCAGTTTGTGACATGCTCAGATTGAATCTAAGCTCGGTTCTTGTTTGTGGGGTTTAGTTGTAATCTCGGTTTGCTGTGCAGCCTCACTGTGCTTTCAGTGGGACAGGGAAGAGGAGAGATGTTGGGAGGATAGAAATGCACTTGTTTTGGTTGCAAGAGCTCCTGAATTTATGGTGTTAGCTGCTTTTCTGCTGAAGGTGAGGACAGCATTCATGTGGGAGACATTTAGGTGGGGACTTTTTTCTACAGATCTGCGTGGTGATCAAGTTACTTCATTTTTTTCCCCTCCTTTCTCGAGGTCTGCTTTATAACCAGCAGAGAAAAACACCCCTTTTCCTAAGCAGACATCTTGAACCAATCTGATTTTCTGTGCTCCAGCAGTGCCTGCTGCTCATGCTGGCTGCAGAGAGAGCCAGTCCAGCTGGTTCAGGTGTGGCCAGCACTCCTGAGTGAAAATGGCCAAACCTTGGCTGCTGGGTGGGTTTATACAAACTCCTCATAGCTGCAACTTCCTCCTGCTTGGAAAAAAGAAGAGCTGATGTGGCCACTGGATCTGATGATTCCCCACGGTAGCAGGTCTGAGGTTTGAAGAGTCTCTGTGACATTTTAGTGAGAGGCATTTTGGAGTGGTTCAGATATCAATGAGGAAAGCTGAAATGCTTTGTTTCACTCTCATGACCCTGGGAATATTGACCAGTTTGTCAGCTGGGATCCATCTGCCAAGTGTGAAAAACGCCAATCACTTGTTTTGAAAATTCTAAAAGTTTCATAGTAATAGAATGGTTATAAAAATAGTAATACAATTAGAGTAATAATAATTTGGACAATTTGAATTAGGACAATATGAGACAATGGAGACAAAGAGTTATGGATGTCTGGGTACCTTTTTCTGGGCAACATAAGCCTGAAAAAGGACACATTAGCAAGGGACTAAGTTTTAAAAACAATAACCTGTTGCATATTCATGCACTTCATACATGATGCATAAATTCCATTCAAACACAGGATTCTGTCTGGTCATCCTCAGCTTCTTCCTCTGAATCCTGACAGCGCCTTCGAGGTAGGAAGAAGTTAATTTCTTCTGATAAGAGGGCAATAAATTCATTTTCTCTGAAAGATTCAGGTGTCCTGTGGCTGCTATCTGCTGCAAGTCCTTTCTTTAAAAAAAGTGTCTTACATAGCATGGTTTCTATTTGAGCATTTTTTATAACCTAAAACTGGATTTACCACACTCCTTAAGAGAATGAATCCAGCATTACTTTCTAACACAACACATATAATATTCATTTGAATATTTGTGAAAAGCCAATAATAAAATATGCATTTTTCACCCAAGGAAAGGTCCAGCTGGATGGGATGATGTCCTGGTACCAAAGGAGGGAATGAGACAGGACATGGCTCCTTTTCCCAGTGATTTTTGTATCTCTGCTCAGATGTGCGTTGCTGGAGGAAATCACACTGAAAACGACCACAGAGCTTTCTGTTTTAACTCCCTAACTTGAGCCTGGATCGTACAAAGCAAACCCTCCGAGCCTGTGAAGGGGTTTTTGTGGAGGAATAAAGCTCATTGTCAGCTGCCGTGTTCAGACCCTTGGGAAATTGTGACCATTGTCTGGGCTATTATTGCTTAATAAAAGCTTTGCATTTCCTCATTCAGAGCCTTGAAAATCTGGTTCTGTGCTTTTAAAAATAACTCAGCGTGAGCCACAATTGGGAGCATTCACAGAGGAAATTCTTCAGCCATTTAAAACAAAGTGAAGGGAGGGGAAAAAAAAAAGCTCTCCCTAAAGTGCTTTTACTGATCCATGAAGGGTGAATGGTGAAGAGTGAGTGTGTCCCAGCCGTGCTTCCACTGTCTGGATGGAGCACAGAGGCTCTGCTCCTGCTCCTGTTTGCTTCCAGCCTTCCAGGATTTTGGGTCTAGTGCTATCCCAGCTGGGGAACCCGGGCTGGACATGCTGGATGAATCCTCTTGGCATGCTGGATTTCTTGTGGATGAGCACCTCAGGACAGGTGGGACCTGCAGTCGCTGGTGGGCTTGATGCTCTTTGTGCTTGATGCAAAAAAAAAGGCTAGAAAATGGTTTTCTTTCTTTGGCCACACCAGAAAAGGTCATTTCAGGTAAAATGAGATGTTGTCATGTGCTGAAGGATGTGCAGGATTTTGGGCACCAACTCGGCAGGCTCTGTGGGGAAGGGGGCAGAGGAGGGGGTGCTGTGGGTTCCTCACCCCAAAATTGGATTCCCTGTAGTTTTTACTCTCCTGATTTGTCCTGGGAAATTATTACCCAGCACAGAAGCCCTGAACTATTTTGCAGATCTGCTTTGGAGGTTTGTTTCTTTCCCTCTGTGTGTTCTTGGGTTTATTTTCCTTCTGGTGTGGAAGTAATTATGTTACTTGTTTCTTAAGTTTTGGCTCCGACTATGAAGAGGAATGTACTCAGGTTTTTTCTGTTGTGGTGGTGTTTTTTCTTTCCCCAGTGCAGTTTCTGCTGTTAAAATATTCTGGACAGCAGTTGCTGCCCACGTAGAGCACACAAATGTGTGTTTAGTGGTTACAAGACATGCTTGCTCTGGGTGTGCCTCGTTGTTTTGTGCAGTGCCAGTCTCTGCCCACATGATTGGCCATCATTTATCATTGCCATCAAGCTGGGGAGATATAATTTACATTAGCAATTAGTGCTCTGTGCAGGCCAGAATTAGCTACACTGGCTCTTGATTTGGAAATAAGTTTTCTCTTGGAGCTGTGTGTTTGTCAGGATAGAGACCAGGGTGTGAGGAGGGGATGGCACTGGGCTACTGCAGGGCTGCCAAAGACACTTAGTAGTGAAGAAAGCTGATGGCTGGGATATTGCCTGGGTTTTATTTGTGATTGGAAATGAATTATAGCAGAAAATGCCTCTTCCATGCCTCAGTTTCTCCACCAAAAAATGAATGCTGCGTGATTTGCCCGAGTGTGTTCATTAGCAGGAATTACTTTCCTCCCTCTTCCTGTCTCCTGGAGCAGCTGTGATGTGCACAGGGATGTGTGGGGACAAGACACAGCCCTGCAGTAGCTGAATTCTGTCACACCATTGTGTAGTTTGGTGTTGCTTGAAATTTTATAGGTCATGTGCACCATTAAAATGATTTCCATGCCTGTGTTTGGAGAATCTGCTGTGCCCACTTTCGTTTCTATCCACATGACTGATCCAGGGCCATATGTTAAGAATATAACTGCTTTTAATTTATTATTTTTTAAAAAAATCCATTGGTGTCTAAATCCATCTAATAAAAATGCAGACTGGAGCTCTTTAATGAGGCGTAAGTCAATCCAGGCTCTCTTTTTTTATAAGACAAAACCACCTCACACACTGCCTTCTTTTTCTATGGACTTGTGCTTTGCATTTCTACACATTCATCATAGCATGAAGCCTCTGACAAAAGGAAATAAGAAAAGACGGTTTAAGAGACCGTTTTGCTGTGCATAAACCTGAACCTTTGCAAAGGGAAAACCGTGGGCTTCAGCAAGTGAACTGTATGAGGCTGTGTGTTGACAGAAAGGAGAAATAAAAATTACAATGCTGAGTAAGTTTAGTGTAGTTGTGAATTGTACAGCAAAGAACAGGAGCTCTTAGGAAGGGAAATATTTCCAGTTTTGCTCCTTGCCTTTGCAAAACTGCAAAATCGCAAAATTCAAGTGATGGTTGGAAGTTCTTTGCCACAAAAAAATCTTCATTTGCTGGTTAAGCCATTGGTTGAGGCCATGCATGAGCAGCAGCATTTGAGTGGAGGCTGGGGGTGTGTGGCTGCCTCTGATTTTGGGGGCTTTGGGAGGAAATGGCTTTGCTGCAGGAACAGCAGAGAAATAAAAACTACAATGCTGGGTAAGTTTAGTGTAGTTGTGAATTGTACAGCAAAGAACAGGAGCTCTCAGGAAGGGAAATACTTCCAGTTTTGCTTTGCAAAATCACAAAATTCAGTTGATGGTTGGAAGTTCTTTGCCACCAAAAAATCTTCATTTGCTGGTTAAGCCATTGGTCGAGGCCATGCATGAGCAGCAGCATTTGGGTGGAGGCTGGGGTGTGTGGCTGCCTCTGATTTTGGGGGCTTTGGGAGGAAATGGCTTTGCTGCAGGAACAGCTCAGCTCAGGTCCTGTGGCTGTGGTTTGACAGCTGAAGTCACAGCACAGCTGTGAAATCGGACTCTGCTCACACATGGTTGTGGCTGGCTGTGAAATCCTCCGTGGTTCTGGCAGTGACAGTGCCCAGCCTCACACAGCTGGTCCAGAGTGGGGGAAAAAAGGAGATTTGCTGGTTTTGGAAGGGCCTCATCCTTTTCTCATTGCTCGTGGTTGGTCCTGCATGGTCGGTGTGGTGACAAGGCCCAAGTTGGGGTCCCAGTCTCCTTTTGCTAGAGAGGACCCAAAACTTGCTTTACCAGGTTTATGGAGCAAGGGAAGGAGGAGAAGGGAGTCTTAGCAACTCCAAGCTGTGATCCAGGACTGAAAGCCGGAGGTTCTTGGGGCTTCTGCTGGTCAGAGTGACCCCAAGATGCGTTAGAAAGTCTCTTTTCCCAGCCTGGAGATCAAAGAAGGAGTCAGAACTCTTCATTTCTCGTTCTCAAGGTTGTTTATTGTTCCTTATCTATAAAATTCTTTCTCCTGTCCAGCTGAGGTCCGTCCAGCAGGACAGTTCCAGGCACTCTGCCAGCCCCTGGGGTGGTGTTATCTTTTTATACTAAAAACTACCTGTACAATGTTTACAATCACTTCCCAATCCCTATCACCTGTGTTAGACAGTGAGCTTCTACTCTAAACCAATCCAAAAGTGGCACCATCACAGCAGAAGATGGAGGCCAAGAAGAAGAAGGAGAAAGGCTGGACATGTCCAGATTCCTCCATCTTGCCTCCTGAACCCCCGTTCTAAAAACCCCAAAAATCTATTTTTCACCCCGTGATAAATTCACCATCATTCTACTTAAACTGTCATGGCTTGCACATCTTCATCTAAGGTTGGTAATTTGCTCCACGGGTCCTAATCAAAACCAGAGGGATTTTGGGCTCTGTGCCAGGGTCTCTGAGCCCCCTGGCAGGGGTCTTGGCAGTCCAGGACAGCCAGAGGGATGTCCTGAGGTTTTGTATATAGAACAATAGATCTGTAAGACAGAACATGAAGAAGATGTTGATGACTTTTCTGAAATGCTGGCCCACAGAAAAGTCTCTGAGGGAAGGTAGTCAGGGCTGTGGTTTTTAATTTAAAAAAAAATCTTTCTACAGGCAGTCAAACTTTCAGATTTAGCAAGACTTTGCATAACAGGAGGTGCTTTGTTGACAGGCTGCACATTGACTTGTAGTCACAGGAGCACAATGATAAATTATTTAATTATAGATACCCAAAGAAGCGAACCAGGTGCCCGCTGGGCTGTGTTGTCCCTCTGCTTCCCCACTTTGCACGGTTTCTTGCTGGCTGATTCCCAAAATCCAGCTGTTTGCAGCAGTGGTCTCACAGTTATTAATATTAATTAGCAAAGTTCTGCTCTGTGAGTATTCCTGCACGCACACAAAGTGCTCAGCTCCTCGGCTGTGTAACGAGCGTGTGCTCAGCCTCGTTGTTAATTAGCAGCATCCCTCCAAGGACCTGTGCTCCTCCTGGGGTGGAAGTTTGGTGTGGAGCTGCCTGTGGTAGTCAGAGCCAGTCCCTGCTGAGACTCACGTGCAGGCTCTGCCATAGCTGGGTTGTCAGCTTTTTGCCCTTTGTTTTAATCTCAGCTTCTCCTCTGTGCATTCTCCTCGCTAAGCAGCACGGTTGCTAAGGTTAGCTTCTTTTCAGGTTTGCCATTAGAACCTTGTTTTAATCAGTGCTGACAAAATCCTGGCTGGATCTGTGCTCCAGGTAGGGGTCAGATTTAAGTGTTCTTCAAAAAGCTTTCATGCACCAGGAACATGGTGCTCCTTGTGCTGACAACAGTTTTGTGTCTCTGCCTCTTAATAACCATCCTGTAGTAACACCTTCTTCCTTGATTTGCAAAACAGCTCCATTCCAAGAAGAAATTTCCTCCTGAAAATGTGGAAGTGTGGTTTGTTCTTGGCAAATCCAGCTGGGGCTTTATTATGGTTCTGATTTAATATCCTTGGTGATGGAATGCTCCTGTTGTGGGGGAAACATCTCTGAGAGGTGATTCTCTCTACAGAAGAACATTCCCCTCTTATTTTTTTTTAACACTGAAGGCAATAGAAAGGAAGAAGCTGATAAATAATATGACTATAAATGAGAACCAAATTATACTTTAATTTTTATGGATGTTCATGATAGAAAAGCAATGTGAGATCAGGAGGTCTTTCCAGAAGAGGAGGGTTGCTCTTAAATATCTCTGCTTTGTCCCTGGGTTTATGTGTTCAGTATCATCCAGAAAACTCTTGGTTTTGCATTTGATTGTAATTTGCATTTAGATTGGCTGCCTGAAGGGAGTCTCTTGCGAGGGGAGATGGGGCTATGTGGCTCCAGTCTCTTGCAGATCTGGCTGGAAGTAATGGCATTTACATAAAAACCATTAGCTCTGTTATTGATAAACATGAAAGGCATCCATTTCATTTAATTTTTTTGATGAAGAGCTTTTAATATAAGCACACAATAGCACTGAGGTAGTAACATTCCTGCCCCCCATCCCTCTGTACTGACCTCTTGTTTTAAGGGCAAACTTTGTTTGGGATTTTGTTGGTGGAGAGATTGGAAGTTATTTCTATTCCAATTTACTGGAGTAGCCAGTTGTTGTGCTACATTGTGGGGAATTATTTAATGCTCATTTTAAGAGGTGTCTCTATTAATTGAACGGGGATTTAATGTCTCCCTGAAGCACAGTTGGTCTGTGTGTGATGTATACCAACGTGTACGGCTGGCAATTCCATGGATAATCTTTTCCTTAATCAAGATGGGTTTAAGCAGAACTTCAGTGGCGCCTCATTAAGGGGATAAAGTGTGTTGGAACAACAAATATATTAAAGGGAACTTCTTTGGTGCACTCCAGATCAGAGCCCATGCAACCCTTCAGCACAGTGTCTGCATAAACATTTGTTCCCTTTCGTGTGTAATGGTGCTTTGGGGATCAGGACGTGGCACAAAGAGCTGTGATTCACTGCCTCTGGAGGAACTGGCTTTGGGAAGCTCTTGCTGCTGCTCTCATGTATAAATACTTTGCTTTTCTCCTGGGCTGCCTCAGGTCTGACCTCAGCAGCCTCCAAAGGCAGCCGGTGCTGCGGTTGTTTTCAAGCATCACAGCATTTGCTTGGGAGACCTTGCTGAGAGCTTTGCAGCTGCTTGGAGTTCTTGACCTCAGAGCTGGGGAGGTGAGGGTGTCTGTTCTGCATTGATGACCTGGCCTGCTTCTTTGTCAGGACCCAGGACATCCCTCTGGCTGTCCTGAGCAGCCCAGACCCCTGCCAGGGGGCTCAGAGACCCTGGCACAGAGCCCAAAATGCCTCTGGTTTTGATTATGACCCATGGAGCAAGTTACCAACCTTAGATGAAGATCTGCAAGCCACGACAAATTAAGTAGAATAATAGTGAATTTATCACGGGGTGAAAAAGTAGATTTTGGGGTTTTTAGAATGGGGGTTCAGGGGGCAAGATGGAGGGATCTGGGCATGTCCAGCCTTTCTCCTTCTTCTTGGCCTCCATCTTCTGCTGTGATGGTGGCACTTTTGGATTGGTTTAGAGTAGAAGCTCACTGTCTAACATAGGTGATAGGGATTGGGAAGTGATTGTAAACATTGTACAGGTAGTTCTTAGTATAAAGACATAACACTACCCCAGGGGCTGGCAGAGTGCCTGGAACTGTCCTGCTGGATGGACCTCAGCTGGACAGGAGAAAGAATTTTATAGATAAGGAACAATAAACAACTTTGAGACTGAGAAATGAAGAGCTCTGACTCCTTCTTCAAGCACCAGGCTGGGAAAAGAGACTTTCGAACTCATCTTGGGGTCACTCTGACAAGCTAGAGATCCTGATACTTCTTGATGTAAAAAACTTGTTAAAAAATTTTTGGGTCGCTTTATCAATATTTACAGCTCTTTTTTCCTCTCTAACAGGCTCCAGACAGATGAGTAGAGAGCTGGCTGCAGGAGAGGGACAGATTCCAGTTTGCCAGCTGCTCACCGTGTACAGTGAGTACCTTCATATTTCAGGAATAAAACTTTCTGTAGTACCTGATGTCAGCCTCAAATTGCCTCCATTGGGGCTCAGCATTAAGTCTGCATGCTTGCACAGTGTTCTCCTAAAAGTACAAACTTCCTTGGCTTAACTCTTGTTTTGGGAGAAGTGTGCTCCAGCTCCTTTTAGCTGAAGTGATAAATTGTGTCCTCATCCTACTTCCAATAGTGGCAGAGCAGAGAACTGCTGCAATTCTGCTCAGGGCTGTGGGGAGTCAACACTAAAGGTGTCACCTTGAGGCTTCCTGTGCTGCAGGATCAGGAGTGGAAATGCTCCCCAGAGCTATTCCAGCCGTGTTGGAAGTGTTGGAGCTGAGTGAGGAGGGTGGATGAGGTTCCAGCCACGGCACATGCCAGGGTTGCTCATAAATGAGTGCTATGAAATCAGCCAAATGAGGCTTGGCTTGACTGGTGGGTGGAAAAGAGCAGGAATAAACCACTGGAAAGCATTGTCCAGTTCATGGTAAGGATGGCAGGTTTGCCCTGAAAGTGGAGGAGAAAATCTTTATTTCATGGGGAATTTTTACACATTAAAATGTCTTGCATGCGTGTTAATGAGCTGTAATAACGAGCCTGTGCTTTATGAGGTGTCTGCAAACATCTTAGAACTCACAACTGTGAGGGAGTAAATACTCCAGCTAGTAAATTCTGAGTAATTGGAATGTCTTGGCCCATGTGGTGCAGTGGTGTGGCCAGACTGAAATAGGGAATTGCCTCTGAAAGCCAGGAGGATGCTCTAGCACAGGCTGTAAAATTCAGGTGAGTGTGGGAGCTGCAGCAATTGAGTTTATTGTGACAGTCCTAGCAGGTGATTCCCTAAGGATAATGTGGGATGATGAATCTTGAAACTGAAAGTGTTTGTTAACAAAAGTCAAGGATGAAATAATGCATTTAGAGACTGGGTTGTGTCATCAGGTTGGTGTGGATGTATCCGGGGAGCAGGGCAGAGAATTCCTGTGCTTTTGGGAAAGAAGGCAAAGAGAGACAAACTTATTTGTGGATTCCTCATTTCTCCCACATCCAGCCAGTACATGCAGGGTGTCCTGGGCTCAGGTGTCTATTCCTGTGTATTGCAGCATTTCTCCTTGTACTTCTGGATCCAGGAAATCTTTGTGCCCTGCCAAACACAGCAGGGACTCCCCTCAGCTGGAACACAGCTCCTGTGAAAAATTCCACCGTGAATAACAAAGCTGGGAGTAGCAGTGGGGGCACGTGAAGGACAAACCACGCCGGAATCGACCAACGGTGCCAGCGCGCCAAGGCCCTCATCGACAGCTCTGATCCCAGGCTGTGCTCTGAGCCACATCTGCTGACTTGAGGAGCTGCAGTCAGTCAATACCATTGAATTCTCCTTCTCTTTTGCATATCTTAAGGAGGAGGAAGTCTCAGGCTGACAGCTCTGTGCAGTTGCACAAGGCCAGGGCTGCACAGCTTTCCCTCAGCATCAGGATCTCTAGCTTGTCAGAGTGACCCCGAGAAGAGTTAGAAAGTCTCTTTTCCCAGCCTGGTGCTTGAAGAAGGAGTCAGAGATCTTCATTTCTCAGTCTCAAAGTTGTTTATTGTTCCTTATCTATAAAATTCTTTCTCCTGTCCAGCTGAGGTCCGTCCAGCAGGACAGTTCCAGGCACTCTGCCTGCCCCCGGGGTGGTGTTATGTCTTTATATAAAAACTACCTGTACAATATTTACAATCACTTCCCAATCCCTATCACCTGTGTTAGACAGTGAGCTTCTACTCTAAACCAATCCAAAAGTGCCACCATCACAGCAGAAGATGGAGGCCAAGAAGAAGAAGGAGAAAGGCTGGACATGCCCAGATCCCTCCATCTTGCCTCCTGAACCCCCATTCTAAAAATCCCAAAAATCTACTTTTCCACCCCATGATAACTTCACTATTATTCTACTTGAACTGTTGTGGCTTGCTGATCTTCATCTAAGGTTGGTAATTTGCTCCATGGGTCCTAATCAAAACCAGAGGGATTTTGGGCTCTGTGCCAGGGTCTCTGAGCCCCCTGGCAGGGATCTTGGCAGTCCAGGACAGCCAGAGGGATGTCCTGGGTTCCCATACCCTGGGACATCATTTGGCCTGTGCAACATTTATTGCACTGCTGTGGTGGGCAGCACATTCAGCATTGACCTTCAGGAGCCCTTCTGGGTTAGTGGGCCTGCTGCCTAGAGGAATGAATGTAGGAGACAAGGATTCCAGGTTTGGAGTCCTTTTTAGGGTGGAAGACTGTGATTAAAGCAAGGAGTATGGATTTAGGTCAGTAGGAGATAGCTGAGGGGAGGGCTTTTCTTGGCAGGAAGATTCTGGAAACAGTCTGTGATTGCCATGGAGCAGAATGGCAAAATAACCTGTTTCAAGGGATTCCTTAACAAGTCATTTTTATGCAAAACTCTCTCCATGACACTAAATATCGAAATAACTGGGTTGGGCCCGGAATCTAAGAATACTTTCAGGACAACTCATCTTCAAACTCTTCCTGAGACTTCCTGGCTTGGCAGCAAAGCCAAGTTCTGCAGGAGTTTTGCAGCAGGTCCCTTCCTGTGAGGATGTGGCACCATCCACGTGAACACCAGCGTGGGTCTGACGCTTCCTGTGCTTCACACAGGTCTTTGCTCACAGCTGCAGTGCAGAAGGGCAGGGGGAGAGCACTTGGGCATGGCAGGGAGGGTTTGTGCTGCCTGGACCTCCTGGGAAGTGAGAGGGTGGAATTCCTGCTCCTTGCTGCTGTTCCCCTCAGAAGATGCTGGAGACTTTTGTCTGCTTCTTAAAAACCCAGGATGTGGCAAACAAACACCTGAGCTGGGGGAGGCTGGGTCTGTCCTGTCTCCAGCCATGGCCAGCAGGAATGTTCTTCATCTCCCATCAGTTCATTCAGCTCTTGTGCTTTTTCAGCCTCTGTCCAGACATTTCAAAGCTTAACTTGGTGTGCTGGATCACTTCCTTTTGGTAACTGCACCTTCTGCCAGCTCATATTTGGGGAATTGTCATTTGCATTAAAATTCTGTAAATCCCTACTGTGTCCCCTGTCAGAGGCCTCTTCTCCAGACTAAAATGTCCTAATTGATTCAATGGTCCTTACAGAGATGCTTCATGCTTTTGACCATCTTTATTATATTCACTGTTTACAATTTGTGGTAATTTTTTCTCCTCTTGAGTGTTCTTATTAGAAAATTGAAAGAACCTTTGGGTTTTTGAGGTCCTGTCCTTTTGCTGGAGTTCTCTGTATATTTAGCCATAGAAAAGAAAACAGGAATTTTGATGTTCCATGTAATAATAGTATTTTATTTATTTATTTATTTATTTATTTATTTATTTATTTATAAAAAGCAGAGATTTGTGTGTGTCTAATCTAAAAACTCCTATCAGGAAAGCTATGAATAAACCTGGTAGCATTCCAGTGCACTGAGTCACTAGAACAATACATTGTTAACAAGGAGCCCTGGCAGGGCTGTGTGGCTTTTTGCTAAAGCTGTCAGCCAGGATATGGGATGCATCTTTGTATCCTGCAGCAATTTTGTGAAACTAAATGGCTGCTGGTGTCTACTGCATCTTCTAAATGGTGACAAGAATCATTCTGGGTGTTAAACCCTCTCCCCCTCTGCATTGCTTAAGAAATGATATCCAAATGGAGAATTGGTCTTATTTAGAGAAATATAAATCAGTCATCAAACAGGTTCTGGTTCTGCAAGAGCAGGACCTGGCTCTCCATCTCCTCTGCTCTGTATAAATGATATTTATTTTATTAGTGGCTTCCAAAAAGTAGAACTGGAATGTGATGTGATTAAAGTGTTAACACCAGGGCTGCAGTCCCAGGGCGCTTGGGGCTGACAAGTCTGTGGTTTTCTCTATCTGCCCTGACTCACATCTGTGGCTTTTGTGCTGCCCTGAGGTGAGTCAGGGCTCCTCCAGGGGTGATTAGAGCCCTGGCCTGTGGGCAGCCTGGGAAACTTGGGCCTCTGTTCAGCTGAGAACTCTTGGCTGTTTTCCTCGGTGCTGAATCACAGCTCCTGGACCATCCCGAGCAGTTTTTTCCCAGTGTTCAGCTTTATCTTCCATGCCTCCACTGCTATTTCCACCAATGTGCTTTTCTTCTTGCCTCTCTGCTGCCTTCCTTCCTGCCTTTAGCCCCAAAAAGCTCCCAGCTCTGTCTCTGCTCCACTGTGGCTTCTGTTTTGCACAGGGAACCCAAAGGACCAAGTCCTTGTGGCAGTTCTCTCCCAGTTCATTGCACAGATCTGTCAATAAAACACCAAAAACTCCCCAAAGCCTCACCTGGCCTGCCAAGATGTGTCACCTGTGCCTCAACCAGTCCTGAACCCAGCTGGGGAGTCCTCCTGGACAGGGGACACCAGGAGGAGGACAGAGGGAGAGAAATACAGCCAGAAACTCTAGGTCGATTTTCTATCACTCCTCAGGGTGTCCCAGCCCCTGCTTGTTCTGAAGGATGGAGGATTTTTAGTATTCCTTCCTTTCATATCTATATATCTATATCTATATCTATATCTATATCTATATCTATATCTATATCTATATCTATATCTATATCTAATCTATATCTATATCTATATCTATATCTATATCTATATCTATATCTATATCTATATCATCTATATCTACCTATTTATCTATATCTATATTCATATTAAATCTCTATATCTATATCTAATCTATATCTATATCTATATCTATATCTATATCTATATATCTATCTATTTATCTATATCTATCTATTTATCTATATCTATATTTATATCAAACCTCTATATCTAATATATATCTATATCTATATCTATATCTATCTATTTATCTATATCTATCTATTTATCTATATCTATATTCATATCAAATCTCTATATCTATATCTAATCTATATCTAGATATCTAGATATAAATACATAAATTTATATTAATGGCCCTTTCTTTGACTCTCCTGAATGTGAAGTTGCACACAGCCAGCCTGTCAGCCCACAGTCAGCCTACTGTAATAATTTCAGCTGTAGTTTAGTAAGGTAGCAAATTGAGAGTAATTTTTAATCTGCTTGGGAGAAAAACAGCTTAATTGGCCGTTTCTCCTGGTGGTTCCAGCATTATTTTTGGCCTTAGAGGGTATAAATGCAGCAGACATTGATCTCCCTGCATGAGGGGTCAGCTCTTCCTGGACAGCACTGGAACACTGCATCTATTTATTTCTATTTCACCTTTTTTTAGTACATTGCCTGAATAATAGAGCCAGTGTGGAAAGGGCCTGTAAAATGCTGAGTTGTGTGGTGGAATTTTGCTCTGCCCAAGTAAATCTCTTGTGATGAGAGACTCCATGAAGGGAAAACCTCCTGGATTAGCTTGGAGCAAGGGGAGCTTTGGAGGCCTCCCCGGGATCCTGCAGTGATCCATCCACGCCGGGGAAGTGGAGCTGGGAGCATCCAGCCCCTTGTGCCATCAGCCAGGGGACTTTTCCATTTAATGCAGCCACTGAAACTGGGAGCAGAGCAGTGTGGGACAATGTGTGACAGGGGAGCTGGAACAGGCTGCCTTTGTGGCACATCACAAAGCCAGCAGTATGTGCTGGAGTGCTCCTGCTTGCTGAGCTTGGAATGTCAGCCTGGCTTCTGTTCTCCTCCCTTCCCTCCAGGAGCTGCTTCACATTTGGGGAGAATAAGTCACTGTTTGTGTGTTTAATTCATTTCTGCTCCCAGTTCTTGGATCACACAGAGGGTTAGAGGGAAGGAGCTCCAGCGAGGTGAAAGCCATCAGGTTGCTGTGAGATCCTCCATGGTGTGTTAGTGCAGGGCTGCAATCCCCAGGCCTCTTCTTGCTCCCTGACAGGAGGTTGTGGGGAGGTGGAGGTCAGGTCTTCTCTCAGGTAAGAGGAAACAGCCTCAGGTTGTGCCAGGGGAGGTTAAATTTGGATATTAGGAAAAAATTCCTTCATGGCAAGGGTTGTCAAGCACCGGAATGGGCTGCCCAGGGCAGTGGTGGAATCACCATCACTGGAAGTGTTCAAAAAATGTGTGGATGTGGCACTTGAGGACCTGGTGTAGTGGTGAGCGTGGTGGTGCTGAGCTGATGGCTGGATTTTTGTGATTTTTCCAACCTTAAAGATTCCCTGATTCTTCTCTTGGTCTTGCTGTTTCTTTTCATTGTTAAATAACAGTGTTAACAATAACATTGTTAAACTCACCCTGTGGAATGGGATGAGTTTTGAGGTCCTTTCCAATCCAACCCATTCCATGAACTTGAGGCTTCATTTATCCAACAGCAGATACTGAGAGCCCTCTCTGGAACTCATTTCAGTTTATCTGACCTCAGACACCTGGGAAGGGAACAGTGCTGGGATGAGAACCCTGCAAGGAACAAAGCCTGAGAACAAATGAAAACTTCTTTGTGATATGAAAATGTTGCAGTAATTATTTATTATAATAAAACTGTTTCAAAGAGGTTAAAAATTATTAAAAGGGCTCCCCAGGAGGTTTGCATTACTGTAGCAGTGACTGGGGAGTGAGAAACAATGGCAGTAGCACAAATTTGGTTCTGTGAGTGAGCTCTAGAGACAGCTGGGTGTAAATGCTGGGTGTAAATGCTGGGTGTAAATGCTTTCTAGATCTCCTCAGACTTGTAAAAACTTGGGAACTTCTGCTGGGGATAAAAGTGGATTAGCTCACATTGTCAGTGAAGCTTTTTCTACACTGCAGGTTCACCTGGCAGTTCAGAGCGAGGCCCTTGGGAGTAATTGTGGGAAGCACAAGTGAAATCCTCCTTGCTTTTGTTGTAAGGAAGTTCCCAGCACAACTCCATCACAGAGGGCCCTGAAACGAGAAGGGTTTTACTTTGTGAATTGTTCTGTCATCACTCAGCAGGATAATTGACTTCTGATTAGGGAGGAAATCTAGCTGCAGGTTGGTGTCTGAGGTTCTGAAGTCCTCTTGAAAAGGCAGAACTCCTCCTCAAACATCCACGGCTCTCCCGAGAACAGGATGCTGGAGACTCCATTAAACTGGCATTGATGTAACAGCTGTTCCTGTTCAAACAAGTTTATTTCTTCCTCCTCCTGTTGCAAATCAAAGGAAGAGTGGGAATCAGTGGTGTTGTTGTTGTTTGTTCAGAATTAATAACAAGGTTATTAAATTTTTTACTGCTGGAGATGTTTTTGTCACGTGCTTCCTGCACTCGGTGGCTCTCAGACCTGCTGCTGCTCTCTGGGTGTTTTTAGCTGGTGATGCTGATGACTGAAGGATTCTTATTCCTTCTGTTCCCAGCTCCCAAGTGACTCAGGAGCTAAAAGCAAGCCAAGATCTGTGCCTCCCACAGGCAGCAGAAAGGCTGATGTGGAAGTCACGGGCATCTTGCTGTGAAGATGATGCTTAAAATTTTAGAAGAGGAGTTTTTCTTGGTCCAGAGTAGTGAGCAAGGGAGGCAGCTTTACCTCTCCAGGGAGGCTCCTGGGCAGAAGGAGCTGCCTCTGAGGCTGGCTTCAGCCTGGACCTGTATTAGGTAGTGCTGCAAAAAAAAAACTACCTGGAATTTAAGAATATCCTGAGCTAGAAGGGACTCATAAAGATTATCCAGTTCAACTCCTGGTCCTGCACAGACACTCCAGCAATCCCACCCTGTGCCTGAGAGCAGTGTCCAAATGCTCCCAGAGCTCTGGCAGCCTTTGTTTTGCATATTAGTGTTTGAAAAGAGAGGGGGAAGAATTTGGAGGCTGGTGCTGAGTGGGGCTGGATCTGTAATGGGACCAGAGTCGTTGCACGGTGCCTCAGCCCTCTGTACCAGTGGCATTTTTAGAGGAGAGATTTAACCTGGGAGGGGATTGCAGTGCACTGAAACTGCCCCTAAGGAAAGGAGGATTTACTTCTGCCCTCTTCCCTCCCGTGTGGGGCTGCCTGAACTCTCTGCTTCATCCTGCTGGTCCAGCTGCTGCCTTTCCCTGTGGACAGATTTAGAGTCCTTTTAATTCTGTCTGGAGCGCTCACCGTGAGGCTGATGCCTTTGAGGAGGGAAAGGAGCCTTTGTCAGGTCTCCAGGGAGCTAATTTATACAGATCCTCTTGGGTTCACTGGCCAAGTGTGTCTTTGTTGCCATGTGCTTTTGCCTCTGAGATGGAATCCTAAGAGCAAGGCCAAGGGTCAGGCTGCTGCTGGTGGCGGGGCTGCAGCTGCACAGCTCATCCTTGAAGGAGGGAAAATTGCCAAAATTTTTGAGCTGAATTAGCTGTCTCAGCCTTTCTGGTCAAAGTTGGCTTTTGTTGTTCCAAAGTTGTGGATTTTGTCAACCTTTAACCTTTAGACTAAAGCACTTTTTAATAATGAGTTTATTTTATCAGAGATATAAGCAGGAGATTAGAAGATGTGTGGGAAAAGAGTGATCTTGCCCTTGCCAGCTCTGATAGGTATCACTGGTATATTACTGTCTGCTGGATTTTATGGATTTTATTTTATACAGCTAAAAAATCATGAATGTTTAAAAAAGTGTTATAGCTGCATTTTTTTCCAAGCCACGATTATAAAAGGATAAAAAAATTGAGACAGAAATTGACTACTTGCTGTTGAACAGTGAGATCTGCCTAATAACCAAAATTAAAAGTTTTTATGAACAGTCTCTCCAGAAACTTCTTAAGAGTAGAGCTCAGCCTGAATGGGGAAAGCTTTTAAAAAGTCTGTTGGAAATCCCAAACCAGCAGGGGGTAGATGGAAATATCAACAGGAGAAAACAACTTCTGCACAGCCCAAATTTGTTTTTGGAGAGGTTTTCCCTTCTCCAGAGAAGGAGGAAATGCAGAGTGACAGAGAAGTGACTGGTGAAACCCAATGCCACTGCTGGGTCTCCTGATGGTTTTTCCTGCCCAAATGAAGGCCCCTGGTTTTTTTTTTTTTTTTTCTTTGCCTCTGTTCATTTTATTCAGACTAAGTGTTCCCATTATCCGGTGCTGCGTGTGAAAGGCTCCTGGCCGCTGCCTGAGCTGGATAATAAGGGAGTAAGCCAAGAGCAGCCTAATTTATAACTTGTGAAGTGATTCTCTTCAGAGCACTAATGAGCAGTGACCCAAGCACAGGTAAATTATCTGTAGGGTTTTTTTTTTTCTCCCCTTTCCTCTTAAATCTCTGATCATTTCTCTCCCCAGGCAACCTGTCTTTCACCACCATTAGCGTTTGCTCAGTTTTTGTCTACGTTCCAAAGTTGAACCACTTTATCCACAATTGATGTGTGCTCCTGTAGGGTGGAGAGCACAATGTTGGTATAAAAGCATTTATAATAGCATGGCTCATTCTTGTGTTGGAGAGGAATAATGGATGTGGGATACAGCTTTAGAGTTAGAAAGCTCTCTAAATTTAGAGTGTGCCTGTGCATTGCAGCTGAACTGATCTCATGGCAAGCTGGTGATGCAAGGAAAGGTTTTTGCTCCCACTGATCTTTTTGCACTGATACAGATCCGATTCCTTCCCTCTCAGTCCAGACAGCTTCCTTCCAGCCTAACTCCTTGATTCAGGCTTGGAAGTTGGGAAGGAGATCTCTCTTTTCAGCAGCACCAGGCCATGAGATCAGCTGAGCAGCAGTGCAAAACCACATCCTAAACAAAGCCACTTGTGCCAGGGGCCTGTCACTGTCCTAAAGGTGTTCCCAGTAACTCTGCTCCCTCCCTGCTGGCATTATAGGGCAAAAATCAGGGTTTTCCTACTGCTTGGTTATCCTGAGTAAAGTTACTCCTCCTGGGAGCAGCTGTCTGTGAAAAATGCCAATCACTTGTTTTGAGAATTTTAAAAGTTTCAGAGTAATAGAATGGTTATAAAAATAGTAATACAATTAGAGTAATAATAATTTGGACAATTTGAATTAGGACAATAAAAGAAAGAGTTATGGATGTCTGGGTACCTTTTCTGGGAAAAAGGACACACATTAACAGAGGATTAACCCTTAAAAACAACAACCTGTTGCATATTCATACACCTCATCCATGATGCATAAATTCCATTCAAACACAGGATTCTTTCTGGTCATCCTCAACTTCTTCCTCTGAATCCTGACAGCACCTTCGAGGTGGGAAGTTCAGTTTTCCTGATAATGGAGCAATAAATTCTCTTTCTCTGAAAGATTCAGGTGTCCTGTGGCTGCTATTTCACTGTGAGTCCTTTCTTTATAGAAAGTATCCTACATAGCATAGTTTCTATTTTAACATTTTTTATAACCTAAAACTCTATTTACTACACTACTTAAGAGAATGAATCCAGCATTACTTTCTAACACAACACATACAATATTCATTTGAATATTTGCGAAAAGCCAATCATAAAACACATGCATTTTTCACACTGTCTTTGCTGACAGTCCCCAAAAGAATGCAGAGAATTGTGGGCAGGCACATGCTCTGTGATATTCTGTGTGCTACTGCCAGCTTGAAAAATAATTAAACCCCGAATGTTTTGCTGTTTTTTTGATGGATGTTGTTGGATACTTAATGGAGCTCGTTGGCAGTAAACACTCCTTCCCTGGGGATCTTTCCAGAGTCATTAAATCTGGGGAGGGATAATCTGGAATAGTCTCCTGTTTGTCTGGAACATTTGCTGGACATAGGAGCTGCAAAAAGGGGCCCTGTCAGGCATCCCTGAGCAGCTGCAGGGTGAAATCAGAGGTGAAGGGCCAGCAGAGGGGTTACTGAAAATATTAATTACAGATGATGTCTGATTCTGTAAATAAGAAATACAGATGATGCTGTGGTGGTGAAAAAAACCCCAACCTTTAACTCTTAAGGGCAGTGTTGATCCCCCAAAGGAAAATTATAAAAGGCCACAAGCAGTGACTGAGAGTTACAAAGTGGCTTTTAGTCAGAGATGTGCAGATTCCAAACATTAATTTGGGTGGGAAAAAAGGGAATTAGTTCAACAGCTGCTGGGCTCTTTCTAAGCCATTTTTGAGGGGGCTTTGAGTTGGTGCCTGCAGCAGGTTGTACTTGATGTAGGAGGTTTTGAGCTCGTTTATATCCAGTGTCACATTCCAGGCTACCAAGTGCTGCTTGTTTTGTGTGTGGTGTTTGCTCCCCCAGGAGAGGGTGAGCACAGGTGGGGACATTGATCTCCAGAAGGTCACAACAACAGCTGCAAGGTGGCCTTTGCAAAATGCTTCACTTGCAAAGGGATGTGCTGCAAAAATTCTCTGCTTTCTGGCTCACTTGGGGCTTTCTTTTGGCAAAACATTCGCTTTTAAGAAGGATTTAAATAAGATTTCCAGATGTTAATGTGATAGTGGGTTTAATGCTGTATTTTGAGGGAGCAGCCTTTGCTGAATGTAACCTTGGGCAAAGTTTAAAACAAGCAACCAAAAAAAGAAGCAGAAAGGGAAGTGATAAAGATCTGGCAGCCATACGAATATGGATTTGTGTGGGAAGGCCAAAAATGTGCTGGGTCTCTTATCGGAAAGCGTGGAATAACAAGGCCTGGCCCCTGCCCCTTGCCTGGAGCCCCCTGCTCCTGCTGCAGCCTCGAGTGCTGAGCCTCCCACCTCTCCTGAGAGTTTGGAACAGGGCTGCTCACCTGGCAGAGTGGCAGCAGATCAGAACCAGTCCAAACCCTTCAAAGTGTTTGTGGGGAAAAGCCCAGAGCAGCAGCCAGGAAAGGTCAGTGCAGCTGCCTTGCATTGCAGCATGTGTTAAAACACAGCAGCAGTTCCCAGCTGGAATTGCCCTAATTCCAGCCTTGTCATCAAGATGAAGTGGACTGCAAATACATTTCTGTGGGAATTGCTCTGGATGCAGAGCACCTTTAATAATGTCTCAATATCTACCTCACTGTGTGCAGTTCTAATATAACCAAAAGCCAAGGGCACAGATGGAATTATCAGCCAAAATACTTTGACTTGGCTGCTAAAAACTGCACTAAAACATTATTTTAATGCCTGTAGTACCATGACTGAGCACACTGGAGAAGTAACTCTGAGCTGGAGGGCAAAGAATCACAGAGAGAGAATATCCTGGGTTGGAAGGGATTCATAAGGACCATGGAGTGCAGCTCCTGGCCCTGCACCAGACACCCCAAAAATCCCACCCTGAGAGCATTGTCCACACACTCCTGGAGCTCTGTCAGCCTTGGGAGTGTCACCATTCCCTGGGGAGCTGTTCCACCCTCTGGGGAAGAGCCTTTCCCTGCTGTCTGTGCATGGGAAGAGCAGGAGCTGGGTCTGGGTGCTGGAGTGAGCCTGGAAAGGGTTGGCAGAGGGGGGAGCTGAATGCAGCAGCAAACATCTGCTGCCTCTGCTCTGGGTTTGTCTCCTGGCTGTGCCACGCTGCAGCAGCACAGGTGGGAAAAATGCACGGATTTTATGATTGGCTTTTGGCAAATATTCAAATGAATATTATATGTGTTGTGTAAGAAAGTAATGCTGGATTCATTCTCTTAGGTAGTGTGGTAAATATAGTTTTGGGTTATAAAAAAATGTTCAAATATAAACTGTGCTGTGTAGGATACTTATTTTAAAGAAAGGACTCACAGTGAAATAGCAGCCACAGGACACCTGAATCTTTCAGAGAAAATGAATTTATTGCCCTCTTATCAGAAGAAATGAACTTCTTCCCACCTCGAAGGCACTGTCAGGATTCAGAGGAAGAAGCTGAAGATGACCAGACAGAATCCTGTGTTTGAATGGAATTTATGCATCATGTATGAGGTGTATGAATATGCAACAGGCTGTTGTTTTTAAGGGTTAATCCTTTGTTAATGTGTGTCCTTTTTCGGGCTTATTTTGCCCAGAAAAAGGTACCCGGACGTCCGTAACTCTTTGTCTCTATTGTCTCACATTGTCCTAATTCAAATTGTTCAAATTATTATTACTCTAATTGTATTACTATTTTTATAACCATTTTATTACTATGAAACTTTTAAAATTTTAAAAACGAGTGATTGGCATTTTTCACAACAGGTAGTGCTGGAATTGCACAACCTCCTTCCCTGGGGAGGTTTCAGGTTTCTCCTGGCTCTTTGGAGCTTCCTGTACCTTGGATTAGCAGTGAGGAAATGCCCCACCTGAGTGGGGCAGTGACAAAGCTGAGTTAGGGGTGCTGGCCCCTTGTGCTGTGGCATGGACCAGCCTGGTTTTGCAAGCAGGACCTTTGAGCTCCTAAAGTTCCTGTGATCATGCAAGCTCCCAAGAAAGCCAGCTGATGTCACAGACATCTTTTATGAAAAATCCTTTCCTTAGGATTTTTTTCTCCTGAGAAGCTGAGAGGCCTCAGGAACAAAATGTAACCAATGATTATCTGCTGCTGTGGAATGCAACAGGTGCATCTGGGATTGGTCTCATGGGGTTGTTTCTAATTAATGGCCAATCACAGCCCAGCTGTCTGGACTGTCTGCGTCAGTCACAAGCCTTTGTTATCATTCTTTCTTTTTCTATTCTTAGTCAGCCTTCTGATGAAATCCTTTCTTCTATTCTTTTAGTATAGTTTTAATATAATATATATCATAAAATAATAAGCCTTCTTTTAGTATAGTTTTAATAGAATATATATCATAAAATAATAAGTCTTCTGTAATATATATCATAAAAATGTTTCAGCCTTCTGAAACATGGAGTCAACATTCTCGTCTCTTCCCTCATCCTGGGACCCCTGTGAGCACCAGCACAAGCTGAGGCACTGGGTTAGCCTAGGAAAAGCTTTTCAGCCCCTGTGCTTGCTCTGAATGCAGCTTGCAGCCCTGGACAGTCTCCTCAGCTGCTGGGTGCTGGTGAATTGTGTGCTGTGCCCTGTGGGTTACACTGCAAACATAAATGGAATATAAATACAGATCCATAAAACCATTACACACTGTGTGTGTAATCAGTGTGTGCCTTTGGGTGTGAGCTCTGGGGAAGGGACTCTGTCCCACAGCATTTCTGCTGGACAGTCTTTGAAAATGCTCTGCTTACTCTTAGGTTTCCTTTGCAACTGCATCCTCAAATGTATTTCCAACTGAAATATATCCTAAATCAGCTGCTTCAGGGGTTTGGGTTGTTGTTTTTTAACAGGAAGGAACTCCAAATATGTTTATTTTCATGGTAAGATCACAGGCATCGACCACCACTGTGTGTTTTGGTGTTTTAGTTCATATGTGTGTTTATGCATTTTCTTCCTGACCTTGCAGATGTTCTCAGCTACTCTTTTATAGATCCAACAAACTGACCCTCCCCTCCTAAATACCAAATGTTCCATGTCCATTTAGCAAATACTGGAGTGGTTTTCTTCTGAGGAAAAGCTCTTTTTTCCAGGACACTTTTTTCCAGGTGCTCCTGCCCTGCCAGTGTAGGTGCCTCAAATGCTTTGTGCCTCTTTTGTCTTTTTTGGTAATGATTTCACTGCTCCTTTTTATTTCCACTGGTTCTGCCTGCTTTCACTCACTCTTTTGGCTTAAATTGACCCTATTACTGTTTCATCCTGTTGGGGAACGGTGTTTTATGGAATAGGAAGCTTGTTTGGAATGGTGGGAGCAGCTACAAAGAGGGACTGAGGTCACTGGGCTTGTCCAGCCTGGAGGAGGCTGAGGGAGACTCATCAAGGGCTGCAGCTTCTTCCTGAGGGACAGCTCCAATTTCTGCTCCCTGTGACAGGGACGGGACCCAGGGAACAGCTGGGGCTGTGTCAGGTTTGGGTTGGATATCGGGGAAAGGCTCTTCCCCAGAGGGTGCTGAGGCTCCCCAGGGAATGGTGACATTCCCAAGGCTGCCAGAATTCCAGGAGTGTTTGGACAATGCTCCCGGGGGGATTATTGAGGTGTCTGTGCAGGGCCAGGAGTTGGATCAGTGTTCCTTATGAATCCCTTCCAACTCAGGTTATTCCATGATTTTAGACCTGGGAAAAGCTGTCACCAAAGGAAGAGCAGTTGAATTTATTTGAATTTTTTTCTTTTCCAACTCACCAAGGGTCGATGTTCTTTTAAAGCTCATTTGTAGTGCCCATATTCGTCTCAGAGTTTGGTTTTTCTGCAGAGTCAAGGCTTCTGTTGGGGCAAAAATCAGAGAGAAGTGAGAGGGGTCAGCTCCACTCTGGCTATGCTGGACTGGGAAGGTTAATTTGTGTTTTTAATGGTGTATCTGTGGGGCACTTCCTAACTACAAAAAGCAGCTTTAACCTTAAGTTAAAAGTGCCTGAGATACTCATTCCCCTCTCTGCAAAAGAGGGATAAATACTTCTTGATCTGCCAAAAAGGGGCTGTGTGGGTTTAATTAACATTTGCAAAGTGCTTGTGGATAACATCTTTCATCTGAGTCTCTGAAGCGAAATATTCTCGGCATCCTCGCTCAGCATCGCAATTATTCCTCCAGCTGTCGTGAGCTGTGCCAACAAAAACTACTCTGCTGTCATCAAGGGATTGTTGATGCCTTGTGACTTGTTTGGATTTTGATACTCTCTTCCCCCTTCTCCTTCTCCCCATTGCTGTGTAAAATATCCTGTATTCTTCAGATCTGAGGGAGAGAATAAACCTGCTCCTTTCCTCCACAAACTTATTTGTGTCCTGTGTTTAGTTCTTGTTTGTAGCTCTTTTTTTGGTCTATGCCCTTGGAGTAGAACTGTCTTATTTTTTTTTCCCCTCTATTCTTAAAATACTTTTGGTCCTTTTTTTAAGCTTGTTTTTTTTTTTTGTATCTCTTTTTAAAATACTGCCATAATTTATTAAACACCAGTCACTCCAGAGAGGCTTGCTGGCCCATGCACTGTCATTTCTTATTTCAAGGTGGATGTGAAGAACCAGATGAATTCCTTCACTCCCTGGTCTTGAGTTCTCCCAAGTTCCCCACTCACAGCATTTGGGGAGTTAAAACTTCCAGCTTTGTTCTCCCAAATGCTACCTTTATTACTAACAGTGCTTTGTGAAATCCTCTTTAAAATCAATATTTCTCAAATCTACTTTTAAAGGAACGCTTGTACATGTGTAGTCTCCAAGGCAATAATACTACCCCTAAGAATTTATTAATTTAATAGCTCCAGGTCCTAGCCAGGTTGAGGTTCAGCCTTTCTGCAAAACCAGAAGCACATCAGAGCCCCCCCCCCAGTCTATCACTCGGGTAACTGTGGCCATTGCTGTGATTTCTGTGAGGATTCATTAATCCTGACTTAAAAGGCATATGACATCTAAAATGTGTTTTTATATATATATATACTTGAAGGAAGCACAAAGTATCATTTGAAGTCTTGGAACCTCTAAGCTCATAATTATCTGTGGGAATGAAGACTACAAAGAAATGACTTCAAGAGCAGCTGTGTACAGCCTCTTTCATCAACCTGTGTGTTAAAGCTGCCTCTGTTTGCTTTAGCACTTAAACCCTTGCTCCTGTTTGCCCTTCACATGGAATAAAGCTGTGGGAGAAGGAGCTGGGGTCTGTCCCACCCTGTGCTGCTCCTTTGGGAAGGGAGCTGGTGCTTAGTGACATTCTGTTGTTATTGGCAAGGGTTTTAGGGGCAGAAAAATGAAATGCAGCACAAGAACTCCTCTTCCCCTTCTTGAAATTCCAGGTCATAAATCGCAGAGCGCGCAGCGAAATGTGGTTATTCTCTGCCTGCTGCTTTTGGCTTGAGGGGTTTGATGCTCCAAATTGAAATTAATAGCCCTGGTTCCCACTGAGGGTGGGGGGAGTTGTGACTTCCCCAAGATTTGTGTCTGTGTTTGTCAGTGTGAACTCCATTATGGGAGAAGGGATGTCTGACTCCCACGTCAAACGTGGCAAGTTTCATCTTCCCAGATGAGAGTTCTGAATTCTGCCAAGTGTGTCAGTGGTGGTTTTAAAGATAATAAATCTGACCATGGTGCATGCACTTCCTCCCTACCAGGGACTGGGATGTGGTGGGTGAGTACAGCAGGAGCTGGGATGTGATCCACCACTGCCTCCTGTGCTTTGGGCTCGAGGGGGAATGGAAAACCTTTGAGTGAGTGATGCCTTAACCAACAGCTTTGATTAAAAACTGAGATCAGCCCATCGGAGCACCTTGAAAATCATTTGCTCTTCATGCAGCTGCTGAGATCTGAGCTTATGGCAGCACCTTTTCTGCTGTGCATGGTATCCAAGAGGGGCATTCCCAGTGCTCCTCTCAGCTGGGGGAGGTTTTCTGGTTACCTTTTTGGCTAAAAAGCTTTTGATGTCTTCTTGAGAAATGTCAGTGTGAAAAACACCAATCACTTGTTTTGAAAAGTCTAAAAGTTTCATAGTAATAAAATGGTTATAAAAATAATAGTACAATTAGAGTAACAATAATTTGAACAATTTTAATTAGGACAATATGAGACAGTAAAAACAAAGAGTTATGGACGTCCGGGTACCTTTTTCTGGGCAAAATAAGCCCGAACAAGGACACACATTAACAAAGGATTAACCCTTAAAAACAACAGCCTGTTGCATATTCATACACCTCATCCATGATGCATAAATTCCATTCAAACACAGGATTCTGTCTGGTCATCCTCAGCTTCTTCCTCTGAATCCTGACAGTGCCTTCGAGGTGGGAAGAAGTTCATTTCTTCTGATAAGAGGGCAATAAATTCATTTTCTCTGAAAGATTCAGGTGTCCTGTGGCTGCTATCTCCCTGCAAGTCCTTTCTTTAAAAAACGTATCTTACATAGCATGGTTTCTATTTGAACATATTTTATAACCTAAAACTCTATTTAACACAGTACTTAAGAGAATGAATCCAGCATTACTTTCTTACACAACACATATAATATTCATTTGAATATTTGCAAAAAGCCAATCATAAAATATGCTTTTTTTCAAAGTCAGGAAATGTTGCCTGATATTTGGAAGTCAGTTTTGCTTCCCTGTGTTGGAAGGGTTGAGTTTTCCCTTCCTCTTTCCTGTCTGAGGCCTGTGGCACTGCAGGTGTCTCCTGAGGCGACTTGGATTTTCATGCCCAGCAAATCTGGGTGGGGGAATCAGAGAAAGCTGGAATGGTTTGGGGCAAAAGGGACCTTAAAGCCCATCCAGTGCCACCCCCTGCCATGGGCAGGGACACCTCCCACTATTCCAGATTCCTCCAAGCCCCATCCAACCTGGCCTTGGACACTTGCAGGGATCCAGGGGCAGCCACAGCTTCTCTGAAGACAAGTGGCTGTGAGGAGAGAGCTGGAAGAGGAAAAGACAGCGTGAAAAATGCATGTATTTTATGATTGGCTTTTCACAAATATTCAAATGAATATTATATGTGTTGTGTAAGAAAGTAATGCTGGATTCATTCTATTAAGTACTGTGTTAAATATAGTTTTAGGTTATAAAATATGTTCAAATAGAAACCATGCTATGTAAGATACGTTTTTTAAAGAAAGGACTTGCAGGGAGATAGCAGCCACAGGACACCTGAATCTTTCAGAGAAAATGAATTTATTGCCCTCTTATCAGAAGAAATGAACTTCTTCCCACCTCGAAGGCGCTGTCAGGATTCAGAGGAAGAGGCTGAGGATGACCAGACAGAATCCTGTGTTTGAATGGAATTTATGCATCATGGATGAGGTGTATGAATATGCAACAGGCTGTTGTTTTTAAGGGTTAATCCTCTGTTAATGTGTGTCCTTTTTCGGGCTTATTTTGCCCAGAAAAAGGTACCTGGACGTCCGTAACTCTTTGTCTCTATTGTCTCATATTGTCCTAATTCAAATTGTCCAAATTGTTATTACTCTAATTGTATTACTATTTTTATAACCATTTTATTACTGTGAAACTTTTAAAATTTTCAAAACAGGCGACTGGCGTTTTTCACAGATAGCAAATAGAGCAACTATTTGATCAGAGCTTGTTTCTGTAACCCTGAGCTCTGGTTGTGAGCAGCTCTGTGCCCTAATGACCCTCCCAGCTATGGGTGAGTGGAGCAGGATGAGCATCCAGGGGAGTTACTGAGTTCTGCCCCTGCACTGGGAGCCAAACTGCTTCTCCAGCGTGTGTCATCCTGTGGTTTTATTGCTGAAAAATGGGGCTCCCACTCCCTCTCTTAAGGGACTTTTTGATGTTCCAGCAGAGCTTCATCACCTGAAGAAAGCTCAGAATTACATCTGTGAAACTGTAATGTTGTCACAGAAGCACAGCCTTGTGTATCATTGGCAGATATTTCCTCTCTCTCCAAGTACCCCCAGCCATCAGTGTGTGCTCCTTTTTTAGCTGCTATTCACTCTGGGACTCTTCTCTTCCTGGAGCAGAGGTGATCAACAAGTGAGTTTGTCATCATTTGTTTCCTTACATATTCCTTAATTACTGCACTTGAGAGATTTTTCCTTTCCCTCCCTCAGTTCGTCTCATTGTAAGCCTTTTTTGGGGCTGGGTTTAATTGGTGAGCTGTGTCTCAGGAACTTCAGCTGGTCTTCAGAAATCCATTCCTAGTGTCAGACCTCTTCTCTGTCTGCCTGCCCCAGTGGCCTTTTCTCTTTATTTTGAGCAAACTGGCATTTTTTAAGCCAATTGAATTATTCCCCCCCACCTCTGGGCCATTTTTTTCCCTGAACTGCTATGATTGATTCCATCCACTCCCTTTAAGCAGCCCTTTTCATTTAGCAGAGTCAACACAGTAAAACGAACTTGGAAAACAGATTTCTTACTCCTTAATATTTCAAACTCCCCAGCCTCCCATTTTTAGTTTATTTTAACAGAAACCTCCTCTGGAAATCTTTTGTTGGAGGTTTTTATCTCGTTTGATGGCTGGCTCTGGGCTCCAGCACTCAACACACGTTTAATGGCCTTAAGCATCATGTAATGCTTCCCATTCCCAGGATCTGGGGGCCTTAGACAGCTCAACGCTCTCAGCTCTGGAAATGCAACCATCTGGGAGGTTAATTGGTAAAAAAAACAATTATTGACAGGAAGAGCAGCATCAGTCTGGGAGCAGAAAGTTGGGCTGAGGGTGCTGGGGGGTTCATGTCTCATCTGCATTTGGATACACAGGCAAATTAATCAGAATTCAGCTTCTCAGGTTTGATTGTTTGAAGTTTATGAAATTTAGTTCTTGCTCTGAATTAAATTTGCCTGAAGGTTTGTCTTAATTTACTTCCAGAGGTAAAATTAAGGTAATTGGAAAGAAGGTCACTTTTGCAAATAGAGGTTTTGTATTGTTGGACTAATTGACTTGGATTAATACCTTTTTACCTAAAAATAGAGTAATTTTCACTAAGTGAAGTCAGAGCTGGGGCAGGACCCAAGTATTCTTGCTGTTTTCAAAGGGATTCTGATTTACTTTGATTTATTCCCCATTTCTGTGGTGGCTGGGTCCTGAGTGTTTGTCACTGACCCTGGGCTCCTGTATGTTGTGCACAGCAAATCCACCCCATCACCAAGGAAAGTCTGCCTTCCCTGAGAAATAAAATGCTTGAGTCTTGCAGAGCAGTTTTAATTGAAAATTTATTTTAAAGCAAGCAGTGTTTTTTATCTGGCACAGTAAAGTAGTAAAGAAGAAAAGCTCCCTGGATGCTTGTAGGAAATGTCAGTTTTTGTTTTTAATTTTATTCTTTCTGAAATCTCTAATGAAAACAACATTTCTGTGCAATGTAAAGGTTTTAAAGACAGTCCAAATGAAAGCTTGGGCAGCTTTTCACGGATCTGTTTTCCTATGGAAAATGCTTCTTCCTTGTGGATGTAATAAAGGCTGAAAAATCTTGCTTACAATTTGATTCTCAGATTTCAGTGCAAGTCTGCTTTAAACCTCTTGAATCTACACACATAATTCATCCTTCCTGGCAAAAGCTCTGGTGCTGATTTTCCTTGCAAAATCAATAAACAGAGATAAAGAGGGAAGAGATGTGCTGAGATCCTTGAGCGAAGGGGTGTGCTGCTGCTTTTGCAGGTACTTGGGAGAAATGAAATTTAAGGCAATTTCCTCATCTCAAGCTGCTGTTCTTTTTTGTAGGTATTGACTTTTAAATCTTGTTCCTTCTCCAGTTCCTGCAAGGAGAGGAACATTTGCACTGAGCTGAACTCGAGCAGATGGTGTTGGAAAAGTGTGAGCAGGAGAGAGGGACCTGCCACTGCTTTCAAGCACAGATTAAACTCAATTTCTCTCTGTGAAAGCCCCTCTTAACATTAGACCTTGGCTATTTTACCTTGAGTATCATCCTTTCCACTTGAATTGCAGTACTGCAGTTTAATTGTAATAAATTACCAAGCTTAAATGTGGTGAAATGGTGTTTCAAAAGCTTGGATTTTGCCTGCCTGATATTTGGCTATGGCTAGCTCAGATTGGCATCAGGAATTACTGTCTGGGCATTGAATTCAGCACAGTGGACAATCATAAAATCCCAGACTGGTTTGGGGTGGAAGGAACCCTAAAGTTCATCCTGCTCCACTTTCCACTGTCCCAGGTTGCTCCAAGCCCCATCCAGCCTGGCCTTGGACATTCCCAGGGATCCAGGGGCAGCCACAGCTTCTCTGGGAATTCTGTGCCAGGGCCTCCCCACCCTCACAGCTGAGAATTCCTCCCCAGTATCCCATTGAAATCTGCCCTCTCTCAGCCCAAAGCCTGTCCCCCTTGTCCTGTCACCTCATGCCTTTGCAAAATGTCCTTTTCCAGCTCTCCTGTAAGGCCCCCTTGGTTATCTGTACTGATAAGGGATGGACATTGTGCTGGCTCTTAGCACTTCTTCGGTCTTGGGTTGGTTTCAGAGAGGTTTGGGGAAGAAAAAAAGCATTGGCTTAATTTCTTTCCCTTCCCTTCCCTTCCCTTCCCTTCCCTTCCCTTCCCTTCCCTTCCCTTCCCTTCCCTTCCCTTCCCTTCCCTTCCCTTCCCTTCCCTTCCCTTCCCTTCCCTTCCCTTCCCTTCCCTTCCCTTCCCTTCCCTTCCCTTCCCTTCCCTTCCCTTCCCTTCCCTTCCCTTCCCTTCCCTTCCCTTCCCTTCCCTTCCCTTCCCTTCCCTTCCCTTCCCTTCCCTTCCCTTCCCTTCCCCCCTTTCCTTTTTCCTTTTCTTTCTCTCTTTCTTCTCTTTCTCTCTTTCTTTCTTTAAGCCAGAAGGTTTCTTTGGGCTCACTGGAAGCCCAAAGCTGCTTCCCTTGGAGCTGAGGTGTCTCAGGGTGATGCTGGAATATGCAGAGCAGAGAGGGAGCTTGAAGTGTCTCCAGAAGTGCTCAAAGAAGGAGATTTCTCAGATCTTTTCCAGTAGAAAGTGTTTTAGTCACTGATGGTGGCTTTTGGCAGGACCTTTGCAGTGAGGGCTCTTTCATCTCGTGGTGGGATCAGAGTGGGACAGGCAGTCCATGGAATCTGTCTGGTGCCATGGGGAGCAATTGCTGCTCTTGGGGGAGGATGTGAAGCCACTTCACATCTTCTCTGCTGAGGATTTGGTGTATTCCTGCTAGAATTCCATCAGCAGGGGCACTGGAGGGTTTCCCCAAAGAAACTTTTACCTGCACTGTCCCCTCCATATCCACCCCCAGGCCCTTCCCTGGATGCTGTCTGGGAGCAGCTCTGGATGTCACTGGTGACCACTGTCACCCAAGCTGTGACATTCCTGCCCTGTCCCACCTGGCACAGCCTGGACATGATCCCACAGTTAAACTTCCAGCCCCAAAATCAGAACAACTTGGTCCCAGGTGCAAGGTCCTGCCAAGCAGAACCTGGACACGATCCCACAGTTAAATTTCCAGCTCCAAAATCAGAACACCCTGGTCCCAGCTCTCTTTCAACACATTCCCCAGCCTATCCCATTTCCTGATCCTTATCTTGGACTGTTTGGGTTCACTCTGGCTTGGTTTAACTCACTATTATGGGTACAACCCCTGGGTTTAGTCCTTGTCCCTGTCATTTAATATCTGATTATTGTGTCACCTCTCTGTGTGGGAACTGAGCCCTTCCAGGTGAGGGACATTTCTCCAGGATAGTGCCCATGGACCATGTTCTTAGGGTCATCTCTATTCACACTAATATTGGCAGGAAATTTGCTGATAATAAATAATTGGTGTTCCCATGGCAGGGTTGTCCCTTTTCTAATTTTTCTTGTCTGACTTGACTATGAAAGTGTTAAAGTGTCAGAGGCTTTCTCTGTCGTCCTTTCTGGAACCTCAAAACTGTAATTTTGTCACAACACAGGACCTTTCTATGATTGGTCTTTATCCTAACATGCCAAATTCCCTCCTCTGCCAATGGGAATTAAATTAAACCATGGGAAATCCAAACTACTTCAGCAAAAAACTCCAATTTCTGGTCATGGGGTGGTTCAGGGTGGCTGGGGCAGCAGTGCTGATGGCAGTCTGCACCATCCAAGGGCTCCCTCAGCACAAGATGCTAAAATCAGCAGCAAAAGAGAGATAATTTGCCGTATATTTCTCAATTTGTGTGGTTTTAATCCATTCAATCATTTACAAAATGCAGTCCCAGGTGGTTTAAGGTTTATGGGGAGGGAGAACAAGGCTGCTTTCTCTTGGTGAGCAAAGAAATTCAAAAGCAATAGGTTGCCTTAGGTGGTACCTCACTAACTCTATTTCTTCGTCCCATGGCTACAACTTCAGACTTTACAAAAACTGGTGGTTGGGTCTTTTTAGGGGTTTTGTTTTAGGTTTTTTTTTTTTTAGGAGAAATCCAAGACAAATATTGAAACATCTTAGGTATTCATATTTGAGGCATGTCAAACATCTTGTCTTGGCAGAACCAGGCACACTACATAAAAATGTAATAAAATAGATATTTTGCTCCTGTCTACTGTGACTATGAAATTCCCATTTCAATTTCACTTTTTTTGGAACAAAACATTACCTTTTAATGTTTAATCCAGATCTGTAAGGGATGCTGAGCTTTCAAGTTCCTGTGCACCTTTCCTGGCTGGGATGTCTCATTCTAAGGATGTGGGACTCTGTGGGCTGTGACAGTGGAAGCAAGGAACTGGTTTTATTTCTTTAGTGCTTCTTCACAGTTTCTGCAGGCTGCAAGTGCCTCCTTCCAGAAGCAACATAAAATCAAAAGGAGATCTGAGGTTTTCAGTGTTGTGGTTCTTCTCTTTGCACAGCTGGTGCTTCTCAGAGATGTTTCAGATGGGGAAGTGAAACCCCCAGCTTTTATATGTGGAGTGCTGTGTGTTGATTGCTTGAAGTATTGCAAACTCCCAAGCAGTTAAGTGAAATTTCCAGGAAATTACCATTATTTAGGTCAGCTAAGTGCCTTTGAGATGCCTTTTGTGCGTATCTGTTTCTTGTTGCGGCCATGCTTCAGAAAAAAAAATGCAGCTGAAAGAGCAAACTGCTTTGTTTGTGGCAGGATCATGGAATGGTTGGGGTGGGAAGGGACCTGACAGATCTCATTTCAAACCCCTGTCATGGCCAGGGACACCTTCCACTGTCCCAGGCTGCTCCTTGGACACTGCCAGGGATCCAGGGGCAGCCACACCTTCTCTGGGAATTCTATTCCAGGGTTTCCCCACCCTCCCAGGGAACAACTCCTTCCCAATATCCCATCTATCCCTGCCCTCTGGCAGTGGGAGGCCATTCCCTGTGTCCTGTCCCTCCATCCCTTGTCCCCAGTCTCTCTCCAGCTCTCCTGGAGCCCCTTTAGGCTCTGGAAGGGGCTCTGAGCTCTCCTGGAGCCTTCTCCTCTCCAGGTGAGCACCCCCAGCTGATCCAATTCCCACCATCCTCAAAACTTTGGCTTCTTCTGTGAAGTTTCCCAGGTTATGTTTTAGTGCAAGGGAAATGGCCTCAAGTTGCACCAGGGGATGTTTAGGTTAGATATTAGGAGGGGAAAAATCATGGAAAGGGTTGTAGAGTATTGGAACAGCTGCTCAGAGCAGGGCTGGAGTCACTAAAAATGTGTGTCCTCTTGTTCTGTCACTGGGCAGCACTGACAGAACCAGAGGACACAGTCTCAAGCTGCATCAGGGAAGGTATAGGTTGGATATTAGGAAAAAGTTTTTCACAGAAAGAATAATAAAGTACTGGAATGTTCTTCCCAGGGAGGTGGTAGAATCACCATCTCTGGATGTGTTTCAAAAAAGACTGGACATGGCACTTGGTGCTGTGCTCTAGTTGAGGTGTTAGGGCATAGGTTGGACTCGGTGATCTCAGAGGTCTCTTCCAACCTCATTATTCTGTGATTCTGTGATTCTGTGATTCTGTGATTCTGTGATTCTGTGTGGATGTGGCACTTGAGGACACGGTTTAGTGGTGACTCTGGTGATGCTGGTTGATGGTTGGACTTGATGATCTTGGAAAACTTTTCCAACCTTAATGATTCTGGGATGGTGTGAAACCCAGCAGAGCCTTTGGAGAAGTCTGTGCTGTGTGAAGTGTGTGGCACAAAATTAAATCAGACAAGGTGCTCCCCCCGTGCCGTGGGCAATGGAGTGTTGGAATTGAAGGCAGCAGGGTGTTAATGGCAGAGCTGCCTGTCCCTGCCTGGCTTGGTGGCACCTTGGAGCACTCCTGCCAAACACCATCAGTGTCACATCTCCAGGAGATCAGGGGGTGGAGGCTCTGGCAGCTGGGAGAGTTTATTCCATGAGCACTGTCTGTAGTGCTTGTTCTCTGTGGTGACTCTGCCTTTGGTGCTGGGATGAGGCACGAGGGTTTAGGAGAATCCAGGACTGAGTGGAGCTCTCAGGGTTCAAGTTCTGCCTCCCTGGCTTGGAGTGACCCCCATGGGCCACCAAGGGTGTGCTTCCTTAAGTTGGAATGATCCCCATGAATCACCAAGGCCATGTCTCCCTAGCTTGGAGTGACCTCCATGAGCCACCAAGGCCATGTCTCCCTGACTTGGAGGGATCCCAGTGAGCCACCAAGGCCATGTCTCCCTAAGTTGGAATGATCCCCATGAATCACCAAGGCTATGTCTCCCTGATGTGCAGTGACCCCCATGAGCCACCAAGGCCATGTCTCCCTAAGTTGGAATGATCTCCATGAGCCACCAAGGCCATGCTTCCCTGGCTCCCTCCCATGAGCCACCAAGGCCTGGCTCAGAGTGACCCCCAAAAGCCACCAAGGCCTGGCTCAGTGACCCCCACAAGCCACCAAGGCTGTGTCTCCCTGACTTGGAGTGACCCCCCCACAAGCTACCAAGGCCTGGCTCTGAGTGACCCCCATGAGCCACCAATGCCATGTCTCCCTAAGTTGGAATGATTTCCATGAGCCACCAAGGCCTGACTCAGAGTCATCCCTTCAAGCCACCAAGGCTGCGTTTCCCTGGCTTGGAATGATCCCCATGAGCCACCAAGGCCTGGCTCTGAGTGACCCCCATGAGCCACCAAGGCCATGTCTCCCTCAGTTGGAATGACCCCTCTGAGCCACCAAGGCATGGCTCAGTGACCTCTCTGAGCCACCAAGGCCTGGCTCAGTGACCCCCACAAGGCCTGGCTTAGTGATCCCCACAAGCCACCAAGGCCTGGTTTAGAGTGATCTCCACAAGCCACCAAGGCTGTGTCTCCCTAACTTGGAGTGACCCCTACGAGCCACCAAGGGTGTGCTTCCCTGGCTTGGAATGATTCCCACGAGCCACCAAGTCCATGTCTCCCTGAGGTGGAGTGACCTCCATGAGCCACCAAGGCCGTGTTTCCCTGGCTTGGAATGATCCCCACGAGCCACCAAGGCCATGTCTCCCTCAGCTGGAATGACCTCTCTGAGCCACCAAGGCCTGGCTCAGTGACCCCCACAAGGCCTGGCTTAGTGATCCCCATGAGCCACCAAGGCCTGGTTTAGAGTGACCCCCAGAGCCACCAAAGCTGTGTCTCTCTAAGTTGGAGTGACCCCTACGAGCCACCCCCTGGCTTGAAATGATTCCCATGAGCCACCAAGGCCATGCTTCACTGGCTCCCTCCCATGAGCCACCAAGGCCTGGCTCAGAGTGACCCCCACGAGCTACCAAGGCCTGGCTCAGTGACCCCCACAAGCCACCAAGGCCATGTCTCCCTAAGTTGGAGTGACCCCCATGGGCCACCAAGGCCTGGCTCAGAGTGATCTCCACAGGCCACCAAGGCTGTGTCTCCCTAACTTGGAGTGATCCCCATGAGCAACCAAGGCCAGGCTCAGAGTGATCCCACGAGTAACCAAGGCCATATCTCTTTAACTTGGAGTGACCCCCATAAGCCACCAAGGCCATGTCTCCCTAACTTGGAATGACCCCCATGAGCCACCAAGGCCTGGCTCAGAGAAATCCCCACAGGCCACCAAGGCCATGTCTTACTAACATGGAGTGGCCCCCATGAGCCACCCAGGCTGTGCCTCCCTAAGTTGAAGTGACCCCAGGAGCCACCAAGGCTGTGTCTCCCTAACTTGGAGTGATCCTCATGAGCAACCAAGGCCTGGCTCAGAGTGACCCCTACGAGCCACCAAGGCCATGTCTCCCTAGCTTGGAGTGACCCCCAGGAGCCACCAAGGCCGTGCCTCGCTGCCCATGGCAGATCCATGGAGACTCAGGGAAGCAGGGCTGGGCTCTGTGTGAACAAATGGCTCATTTGCATGGTGGGCTCACATGTTTGCAGAGTCTGTTTTGGGCTGGAAAGTGCTCAGCTTCACTTTCTGGTGAGCAGGTGTTTGGCAAGGAAGGAGCCATCACACCATCAGCTGGGAGAGAGGAGGAATCTGCTCCCTGAGTGTTGATTCAGAAGTCATGGCTGCTGTTCAGGAAACTTTTATTGAAAGAGTTTTCTGAAGTTCTTTCCTTGAAATTGAAACGAGACACCTGCTGGGCTCCCACTCTTGTGCTTGTAACTCCCTTCTTCCCTGGGAGAAATCCTGACTCCTGTCAGGAGTTCTGCAGAGCCACAAGGTCCCTCCTGAGCCTCCTTTTCTCCAGGCTGAGCCCCTTTCCCAGCTCCCTCAGCCCCTCCTGGTGCTCCAGCCCCTTCTCCAGCTCGATTCCCATCCCTGGACACACTCCAGCCCTCAATGTCCTTGTGAGGGGCTCAGAAGTGTCCCCAGGGCTGGAGGTGCCTCAGCAGTGCCAGGCACAGAGGGACCATCACTGCCCTGGTCCTGCTGGCCACACTATTAAATTGATTAATTAAATTAGTCACTGTTGCCTTGTCTCTTAGTTACTGTGGAGTTCTCATTTATCTTTTTGGTGCTTGCAAGGTTTCCTTTAGGACTGAATTTCTGGACATGAGTCAAAATAAAGCCACAACTCCAGATTTGATTCAGACCTCAGCAGGTGCCCTGAAGGGATTCTCGGGCTCTGTGGTGATTTTTGCTCATCCTGGTATATCCTGTTTGTATCTGGTGTGTTCCTGAGTTGCCAAATGGATGAGTTTAGGTTCTTTTGCTCTTTTTTTCCTGACTCCATGGATCCCTGAGGTGATGGCTGTGGCTGGAGCTGTGGGACTCTGTGTGGGCTCTTCCTCCTCAGCATTCCCACGTCCCTGTCTGTAGGTTTTGTTTGGATTGGCAAATGGGAATTACCATTTTTTTAAAACACTCCTGCAGCTTTGCAAGCTTTCATCCTGAAAAAATCAAGCCTGTCTGCCCTTTCCTTCTGGAATGATTACAGAAAGGTTTTAGCTTTAGGGAGAATATTGGACAGAAGCTGCTGTTGGAAGGCAGAGGTGCAAATGGGATTTCCTAAACGCTGCCTTGCTCCAGCTCTGCCCTTGTGTAACACAGTGGCAAAAATAGCAGCTCTTTCTGGGAAAACTGGAGCACTCTTGGAAGGTCCCACCTGTTCTGTGCTCCTTAGAGTTCCTTTATGTTCCTTACAGTGCATTTTCCAGAGGGATTTTGGCACTCTGGGAGCTGGGCACGGCAGCAGCCATGGAGCTGGGGCTGTTGCCTTTTTCTGTGGCCCTTTTGTGGGGATAAGTAGGTCAGTGGCACCAGTGCTGCTCGTGACACTTCCCCCTGAAAGCAGAGCAGAGCTCTGGGGCTGTTTCCTGGCCTCTTGCTTTATTCAGGGTTACGTGTTTGGCCTTCAAACTGGCCCAGGGTGATGACTCCCGTCTGCTGCTGTGGCACTGCCTTTCCTCTGAGGCTCTGAGCCCCTCATCCCACAGCACAAACAGGCTGAGGGACTCAGGGGATCCCTGTGCTGCTGCTGGGTCTGGGTATGGAAAGGTGATGGGAGAAAATGCTGGCAAGGGCTTCCCATTTCTACCACAGCCTTTTATTCCAGATTAGCCCACACTGCTTCCCCGGTGGTGAAGCCCCTGTGAAGGGTTAATACATTGTCTCAGCAATTTAGAGTTGATGTGGAGTGAGTTTTGGACTGGAGTTCTGTTATTCATTGTTTTGGCCTTCATTTTGAGGACCTCAAAGCATTTTACAAAGAACTATCCCTGCTCTGGAAAACCAGCAGAAGGTCCTGGGTACTGGAATATGTTCTCTTCCAAACAAAAACCCCAAACTTCAGAGCTACATGGCTGAAGGGTCAGCACCCTTTCCTCCTTCCTTTCATTCTTTTATTGTGTTTAACTTGTGGGTGTTCAATGCCTTTTTTTAAATTATTTTTTTAATGCTTCCAGTTTGAGTTTTTGTATGTTGCTGGCATTTCTTGCTCCCGTGCTCAGATTTTATTTCAGTCAGAGCTATGAAATAGTTGAAGTCAGACCAGCACAAGATGATTAATTTTTCCTGTCTCCCAAGATCATCTTTGGAGACTATCAAGACATATGTTCTCAAATAGACTCCCTGGTAGCGTGGGGGTTATGGGAATGGCTGAGCAAGGCTGTGCCCTTTCCTTCCTGTAAAACTTGGGATGGTTGGAAGATGCCAATCAATCAATTTTGTGTAGTGCTTACATCTTTTGCTCAAAACAAATTTGCAAGATGCCTTACATCCTGCTGAACAGGAAGTAGCTTTTGCTTATATTTCTCCTCTCAGCTGCTATTTGTGACCCATGAGCTCCCTGGTGAATTCCCAAGGAATGCTGCGAGCCAGGGAACAGGAGCAGAATTCCCTGAGGTTGTTCAGAAGGGTCTGAGGCACAGCTGGCAACCAAACCCCACACCCTGCCCTTGCCTTAACTACTGTACAAGAATTTCCTCCTCCTGTGCCTCTAATAGAAACTGCAGGGCCAAATGAAGTGGGCAGATTGTAATCACTGCTGCTGAGTTATCCCAGCGGTGGAATTACTGCAGCCCTCTGCTTTTCCCTACTAATTTGGAAAGTTTGCTGCCTCTTCCCTCCCCCCCCTTCCCTCCCAGAGCTCCACCTTGCCACATTCCAGGCTCTGCCTTGTGGGAAAAAGAGCCCGAATGACCAGAAAGAGCCCAGATGTTGTGGCTGGGGGCAGGAAGCACAAGTCAGCTCTGCCTGATTTGTGAAGCTAAAAATAGTGAGAGCATTAATACAAATTTCTTCTTTCAGCTGGCTGGGCACCCTGGCCTCTCCAGAGGCATCTTCCTTGTGGGAGCCCTGAGCACAGGGAGCAGGGCAGGCAGCTCGTTAGATTAATTCCTCAGTGCCTTGGTTCCTTGTTTTATTTGCATTACAGGAGTGCCTGCAGGCCTGAGTGCAGCTGTGTGAGCCTAAAGATGCTCGGGATGAATTTCAGAGTAAGGAAACGTAGTGAGTGACAGGGAGGGGACAGAACCTGCAGCCACGTGGCACCGACAGCAATAAACCTGAGGTGAGTTGTTTATTTTCTGTTACCAGCACAGTGAATGCCTTCAGCTCTTCCCCAGGCTCCTCACTGGGAGCTGTGGGATGCCTGGTGGATAATTGGGAAAAGCAGGCACTGTCCCCTTCCTGAAGCAGTACAGGAGGGTGGTTGCTTGGGATGGTCTGTCTGCATGGTGAATGTCCTGCACAACCTTCCAGAGTCACTCTAAATCCCCTTTTCAGTGATTTCATGTCAGGAAAAGCCAGTGGGAGAGCACATTTGGGCATCTGGGGGACTGGGGAGTGTCTGGACAGCATTTTCCAGCCTTATGGGTGGGGTGGGGAGGGTAGGAACAACGTGATCAAAGTGGCTTTTGTTCCCTGCAGCATAGATTATAGTAATGTTGCTATGGCCACAAATCTCCCTCAAATTGCTGCAGACAATTCATGAATTTCCTTTTTTATTACATCCTAACACTGAAAACCAGCGAGGCTGCCAGAAACCTCTCTCAGGGAAATCTGTAACCGCTGGAGATGTCAGGAGCTGCAGGAGGGGCTGGAATACAGGTAGTGTGAATATTGCTGTACTGGGGGATGCTGTAAAAAGGGAATCTCTTGTTGCTGGAACTTTGGGATTATTTTGAGGTGAAGTAATTAAATTAACCCAAAATATCTAGCTGCTCACTTTGATCCCATGACTCCTGATTAATTAGTTATTCCCATCTCCAGGGTAATTGGAGTACCAGCATGCCTGAGTCATAGGCAGTGCAGCCCTGTAAGCTTTATCCTGTTTTGCTTCCTTTCCCAAGGAAGCTGTGTGGTCAGGAGAGCCTCACCTGGCACAGCAGTGGGAGATCCCTGGCTGGGAGATCCCTGGCAGTGCTTCCTGCTGCTGCTGCAGCACATGGGAAGTTTTATTTTTTCCTCCTGTTTGTAGCTTTGCTCACTCACAGAGGAGCAGAATTCGGGTGCTCTGAGCACTGGGGGTGAGGGATTTGTGATTGGTTTCTTTCTGGTTTAAGTCAGGCTGTACATCTTGTGTGAAATCACTCATCAGAAACTCTTGTCTTTGTGGGCAGAGAGGGAGGGAGAGGGGAGGAAGTCGGTTTAGGTTGCAGCAGAGCTTTCTCACCCCACAGCTCCCTGTGAATTGGTCTGTGGGGGTTCTCTCAGGGCTTGGGGAACAGGGCTGTGAACAAGACTCCTAAACACCACTTGGTCACTGCCTTCTGTGGCCCTGGGCAAGTCATTTAGCTCTCTCTTGCTTAAATTAGCCTAATTAGTGCCTTTAAGGTATCTCAAATTTCTGGTAATTGTTGCTTCTGGTTGTACACCAAGGCAGTGACCAAGAGCCCTGGGCATGTTCAGCCTGGTTCCCTGTTGGTCTGCAGCCAAATAAACATCAAAACTCCTTTTGCTGTTTGATGTGGCAGCTTGGAGGTGATGCCTGAGCTTAGAATCCCAGAAGGTTTGGGCTGGAGGGACCTTAAAGCTCATCTCATTCCACCCCCTGCCATGAGCAGGGACACCTTCCACTGTCCCAGGTTGCTCCAGCCTGGCCTGGGACACTTCCAGAGGTGGGGCAGCCACAGCTTAACCCAAAGCATGGCTGTGGCCATTCCAGCACTCAGATTGTACTCCTGTGACCTTGTTTGAAAATCAAACCTCATGTTATTTTCATCCATTTGTTAGTTTGATCCCCGTTGAAACCCATCCTTGGTCCTTGTCCTCTTCTGGATCATGGGGTAGATTTTTTGGTTCCATGTGACAGAGCACGAGCTTTTCTATTCATTTCACAGGCTGAGATTCACATTTTGTGTGTCTGCATTTTGTATTATTTGAAGAACTGCCAGATTTATGCTTATTAAATATGATGGAACCTTTCTGTCCAAGAGTAGAAATCACAGAAACACAGGATTTGGGTTTTCAGGGACCCTAAAGATGGAGTTCCAACCCCCTCCCCTGGGCAGGTTGTGCCTTTCAAGTGTCTGGGTAAAGCCCAGCCAGTGTTTTGGTTCTTTCATATTTATGGTTTATTCTTCTTGGGCTGCCTGGTTTTTGTGGGTATTGTGGGTCTCTTGTGTAGTGCTTCAGCAAGGATCAGCATTTTGGGGTGACTCTACACAAAGCTCAGGGAGAAATCCTGATGATTCACTGGAGCCTCCTGGAGCACTTCTGTGAGGAGACAGAGAAGGACAAATGTGTAGGAGCTCAGAAATGGAATGAGGATTGTGGTGGAGATGGAAGAAAGGAGGGAAGTGTCCTGGAGGAGGAATGGGGGATGAGGTGACACATTCAGTTTGTGGGCAGAGGCCATACACCCTCATTTCATTCTCTTTTTTTTCTCCTGTGTTTTTTACTTCCTTCTCGTGCACTGCACCCGCACTTTTCGTTAATTTCTAAGAAGAGAAATAAAATACTGAAACTGTTTTGGCAGCTTCAAAAGCAGGAAATCCACATTACTGTGGTGTGGCTTTATCAGCCCCTTCTCACACTGGTGGCCTGAGCTTTTCCACTCTCAATTGCCCTTCCCATGGCACAGGGAGCTCAGACTGGGCTGCTGGGCCTCTCTGAGCTCCATGTCTGGCTGGAGAAATCCAGACTATCCAGAATGGATGGGCTTGGACAGCTCCAGCACCCACTGACCTGCTCAGTGCAGTTCTGATGTCCCACATCCATGGTGAATTCTCATGTTCACCCCACACATGGTCTTGTAACTGATTGAGCAGAAAGATTTATGTTCAGGGGAAGTCATAAATGAGCTCTTTAGTGTGCTAAATGTTAGTGTGATGTTTTTCTTCTCCAGAACTGGAATGCTTGGCACAAGAAGGGTGTGGATCTCTTAGAGTGGGTCCAGAGGAGGCCATGGAGATGCTCCAAGGCTGGAGCCCCTCTGCTCTGAAGCCAGGCTGGGAGAGCTGGGGGTGCTCACCTGGAGAGGAGAAGGTGCCAGGGAGAGCTCAGAGCCCCTTCCAGGGCCTAAAGGGGCTCCAGGAGAGCTGGAGAGGGACTGGGGACAAGGGATGGAGGGACAGGACACAGGGAATGGCTTCCCACTGCCAGAGGGCAGGGATGGATGGGAATTTGGGAAGGAATTGTTCCCTGTGAGGGTGGGAAGGCCCTGGAATAGAATTCCCAGAGAAGCTGTGGCTGTCCCTGGATCCCTGGCAGTGTCCAAAGCCAGGCTGGACAGGCCTTGGAGCATCCTGGGACAGTGCAAGGTGTCCCTGGCCATGGCAGAGAGTTGATTTTTTAAGAGTCTCCTACAAGATGATCTTTCAGGTCCCTTCAACCCAGACCATTCTGTGATGATTTGAGGTGTCACAAATGTGTGTCAAATGTGGGTCCTTTGTAGTCTCTCTGGCCACATTTTGCAGAGGACACAGCATGCAGCAAACAGCACACGTGGCTCCAGGTATGTTCCCTGTGAGAGGGATGGATCCATCCTCTGGTGCAGGGAATTCTCTGTCATGCAGCAGGTGGAATGTGCTGCTTCTCACCCAGAACTTGCTGATTTTTCCTCTCCTTCTTTTTCACGGAATTCTTCACTGCCAGGCTTGGGTGGGCTCAGGAGCTTTGTCATAAAAAGCTTCCAGCTCTAATCCCTCAGTGTGCCATCAAAACACAGATAAAAAATGCTACAGTTCCTCCTTGGTGTGTGTGTGGAGGCAGAGAGGGGCTGGGAGGTGGATTTTTGGAGGAAGGACTGTGTGGAAATCTTTGCCAATTCCATTCCTGTAATCTGTGTTTAACATTCTTGTTCTGTGCTTCAGCCCCTCACCTTTAACTGCAGAGCTCTGAGATTGCTTATCTGAAAGAGATGGAGGTTCATTATGTTAATTGGCTCTGAAATGACTGCAGCAAATATCAGTAATTGGTATTATTATTCTGCTCTTGTTGTGGCCTAGGGTTTCCAGGGAGCAGAAATGAATATGGAAACCTGCTCTTTGTGCTGTGCTTGCTGTCAGAACCTCACGTGAGGCTGGGGTTTCAAGAGCTGTTCAGTGATTCTGGTAGCAAAGAGTGGGACTGGTGACATGGAGAGGGGAAAGATCCCTGCTCAGAAATGTTTGTGTTTAATCCCAGCTCCAGGAGAGCCCCCTGCAACGACTGAGGGGAGTCAAAACTGTGAATGCAGCAAAGACACGGCCACTTGCCTGATGAACTATGGATGTGTGGCTGGAAAATTGATTTCAGGAGGGAGCAAGCGTGGAATAAACTGGTGCTGCCACTCCTGACTGTGCTGCCTAAAATTGTTTGGAGAAGGGATAACTCCTCCTGGCATGGTGTGTCTGCCTGCTGCTGACAGCACTATTTCTACCCAGTTATGAGATGGTTTTTCCTCAAAACTCTTCTCTCCCAGCTCTCTGCTTTGTCCAGAATGGTTTTGTCCCTCATGAGGCAGAGTGGAGCTTTCCTGCTGGTGCTGACAGGAGTGAGCTGGGGCATAACTTGATCCTCTCTAAGCTGCAAAGCAGAGCAGCATTTTGGTAATTTGCTCTAATGGGATCTCTGTGCTCAGCAGAATTTGTAATGTCAGTTGGGATTTGGTGTGGATGGGAGGACATCAGAAACAAGGGAGGGTGGCTGGATAATTCCTCCTGAGGGGCAACAGTGGGGCAGCTCTGATCCCTCTGTGAGCAGGGACAGGACACAGGGAGTGGCTGGAGCCAGGAATGTCCAACCTAACCCAGGAAGGTTTAGGTTGGATATTAGGAAAAGGTTCTTCCCCCAGAGGGTATCAGGCACTGGAACAGCTCCCCAGGGAATGGGCACAGCCCAGAAGCTGCCAGAGCTCCAGGAGAGTTTGGACAATGCTCTCAGGGATGCACAGTTGGTATTGTTGGGGTGTCTGTGCAGAGCCAGGATTGGATTGAGATCCTTGAGGTCCAACCCATGATATTCTATGATTCTATAATGGATGAGGAATTTAAGAAATTCGGGGTAGGAGGCAGAAGCTGGAGTAAGGACAGCATTAGCAGGTAAGAGATCAGCTCCACAGGCAGGAAATGAGAGTGCTGGTGTTCACAGGGGTCCCAGGATGGGGGAAGAGATGAGAATGTTGACTCCATGTTTCAGAAGGCTTGATTTCTTATTTTATGATATATATTATATTAAAAATATACTAAAAGACTAGAAGCAAGGATTTCATCAGAAGGCTGACTAAGAATAGAAAAGGGATGATAACAAAGGCTTGTGACTGACCGAGACAGTCCAGACAGCTGGGCTGTGATTGGCCATTAATTAGAAACAACCCCATGAGACCAATCCCAGATGCACCTGTTGCATTCCACAGCAGCAGATAATCAATGCTTACATTTTGTCCCTGAGGCCTCTCAGCTTCTTAGGAGAAAAAATCCTAAGGAAAGGATTTTTCATCAAACATGTCTGTGACAAATGAGAGTGAAGGAAATGCGAAACTGCTTCTAGTTCCTTTCTTTCTAAGCCCATCTGTTTGTTTCCACTGTGTTCCCAGGTCATCCCTGGCTCTGGCAGAGGGCTGGAGGGTGACCTGCTGAGGAGTGCTGGGCTGCTGTTGAGCCATGGATAGCCATGACTGGGATATGGCCAGGACACCCAGGAGGGGTTTGGGAGAGGGATGTGGCCATCCTGACTGGAGGGAGAGTAAACCATGCTCAGTGTGAAAAATGCCAATCACTTGTTTTGAAAATTTTAAAAGTTTCATAGTAATAAAATGGTTATAAAAATAATAGTACAATTAGAGTAATAATAATTTGGACAATCTGAATTAGGACAATATGAGACAATAAATACAAAGAGTTATGGACGTCAGGGTACCTTTTTCTGGGCAGCAGGAGCCTGAAAAAGGACACACATTAACAAAGGATTAACCCTTAAAAACAATAACCTATTGCATATTCATACACCTCATCCATGATGCATAAATTCCATTCAAACACAGGATTCTGTCTGGTCATCCTCAGCTTCTTCCTCTGAATCCTGACAGCGCCTTCGAGGTAGAAGAAGTTCGTTTCTTCTGATAAGAGGGCAATAAATTCATTTTCTCTGAAAGATTCAGGTGTCCTGTGGCTGCTATCTCAGTGCAAGTCCTTTCTTTAAAAAAAGTGTCTTACATAGCATGGTTTCTATTTGAACATTTTTTTATAACCTAAAACTGGATTTACCACACTACTTAAGAGAATGAATCCAGCATTACTTTCTTACACAACACATCTAATATTCATTTGAATATTTGCAAAAAACCAATCATAAAATACATGCATTTTTCACACTCTGTGTGTAGAGCACAGGAGTTATTCCTTCTGCATCGTGGAAGAGCAGGTGTTTGTAATGATTCCCCTCCTGTTCCCTCCTGTCCTGTAGCAGCCAGGCTGGAAGTTACCAAGGGAGTTGCTTTTTCCATCCCTGGGGTCCTGTAATCAAACCCCAACTACATTTGTCCAGACCAAATCACAAATACCTGAGGGTATTTGTATTATAATACCTGTAAATCAATCCAGGTGCTGATTGCACTTTTACCCTCATCTACAGCTCCAAGCATCCTGGTTTCTTCTCCCTGCTTTTCCAAGCATTAGTTTGCTTGACAAAACCAGATCTGCATCACCTATCCAGCACTGGAATCACTGCTGATGCTCATTAAAAGCTGAGTTCCACTTTTGGAGGTGCTGTGAGTTGGGAAGAGTGTTAGAGCCATGTTACAGCTGTATGGGATACTTAAAAAGAATGGAAAATACTGATTTGCAGAAGGAGAGCTGCTTGGAGGCAGTGGATGAGAACATGGTGGGCAAGGGAATCCTTTTTTTCTCTCCAGCTGCCTCGTGGATGCCTGGAGCTTTGTGAAGAGATTTGCCACAGTCTGATGCAGTCATTGGGGAATTAAGGACAAACTTTGATGCTACTGTTTTAGGACTGTTTCCTTATTATTTGAATCTTTGCTCAGAAAAAAGTCTCAAGGTTTTTTTTCACCGTGTCTCTGAGTCCTCTCTGAGCAGCACAAGACACTGCTGACCTTTCAGCAGACTCAGATTTTCCAAAGTTTCACCACTTTTTATTTAATTTTTTATTTTTAAAAATAAATTATTCCTCAGATTGAAGCTGGAATGATACAACTTCCACCTGGGAACTATTTTAGATGTAATTTGAAAAAACAGACTGTAAAACCCACACTCATAAAAACAGTTTGTCCTTTCCAATGTACTAGAAAATGATTCTCAGCAGCCTCTTAACGCCCTCTGCTCGCCTGTATTTAAGCTCCATGGCATGCTCAGAGACACAGTTACACTGGATTTTAATACTGAGTCATACATAAATTCCCAGTATGGATCATTTGGGGGAGATTAATATGGAGGATATATTAATAGTAAAGAATTTGAAGTCATTGCAGATTTTGCAGCACCGAGTGTGCACGAGGAGCTCGGTGACTGTAAAGTTGCTGTCCGGTTTGGCTTGAAAGTGAGATCACTCAAAAAATGTGCCTTTAACTTTGGAAATTCTGTGGGTGTGCACAAATATTCCTGCCTTAGAACCATGGAATCCCAGAGTGGTTCGGGCTGGAAGGGACTTTAGAGGTCATCTCATCCCTTGCCATGGGCAGGGACACATCCCACCGTCCCAGGTTGATCCAAGCCCTGTCCAGCCTGGCCTTGGACACTTCCAGGGATGGACAAGCCACAGCTTCTCTGGGCACCATGTGCCAGGGCTTCCTCACCCTCCCAGCCAAGAATTCCCTCCCAATATCCCATCTAACCCTGCCTTGTTAGATGGGATATTGGGAAGGAATTCTTGGCTGGGAGGGTGAGAAGCCATTCCCTGTGCCTGGGGTCTCACCACGCTCCCAGCCAAGAATTCCCTCCCAATATCCCATCTAACCCTGCCCTGTGTCCTGTTGTCCTGTCCTTGTCCCATTCCCTGTGTCAGGAGCCTCCCCACCCTCCCAGCCAAGAATTCCTTCCCAGTATCCCATCTAACCCTGCCTTGTGTCTGTGGGAAGCCATTCCCTCTGCCTGGGGTCTCACCACCCTCCCAGCCAAGAATTCCTTCCCAAATCCCATCTAACCCTGCCCTGTGTCCTGTCCTTGTCCCATTCCCTGTGCCTGGGGTCTCACCACCCTCCCAGCCAAGAATTCCTTCCCAAATCCCATCTAACCCTGCCCTTTGTCTGTGGGAAGCCATTCCCTGTGTCAGGAGCTTCCCCACCCTCCCAGCCAAGAATTCCTTCCCAAATCCCATCTAACCCTGCCCTGTGTCCTGTCCTTGTCCCATTCCCTGTGCCTGGGGTCTCACCACCCTCCCAGCCAAGAATTCCTTCCCAATATCCCATCTAACCCTGCCCTGTGTCCTGTCCTTGTCCCATTCCTTGTGCCTGGGGTCTCACCACCCTCCCAGCCAAGAATTCCTTCCCAAATCCCATCTAACCCTGCCCTGTGTCCTGTTGTCCTGTCCTTGTCCCATTCCCTGTGTCAGGAGCCTCCCCACCCTCCCAGCCAAGAATTCCTTCCCAGTATCCCATCTAACCCTGCCTTGTGTCTGTGGGAAGCCATTCCCTCTGCCTGGGGTCTCACCACCCTCCCAGCCAAGAATTCCTTCCCAAATCCCATCTAACCCTGCCCTGTGTCCTGTCCTTGTCCCATTCCCTGTGCCTGGGGTCTCACCACCCTCCCAGCCAAGAATTCCCTCCCAGTATCCCATCTAACCCTGCCCTTTTTCTGTGGGAAGCCATTCCCTGTGTCAGGAGCTTCCCCACCCTCCCAGCCAAGAATTCCTTCCCAATATCCCATCTAACCCTGCCCTGTGTCCTGTCCTTGTCCCATTCCCTGTGTCCTGTCCCTCGTGGCACTATCCAAAGGTGTGGATCAGTTTTTTGCAGGTTTCTGGAACCCAGCTCCCCACTTTTTGCTTTTTAGCATTCCTTGTGCCTCCATCTCTAGTCAGGGCAATTTTTGGGCACGAGGCAGGAGCGAGGCACCACTTACCAGCTTAAGGATTTACCAGCTGATCCCATCAATTTTCCATAGGGTGCCACTGATTTCCCAGGCTTTGATTTGATGCTGTTTTTCATGAGCATCTCCCTCAGCCCCAGGGAGGTCCCTTGATTAAGTCATTAGTGCTCTGTGGGACCTCATGGGGAGCCCAGGCTGCCTCAAATAATGAGCTGAGACAAGAGTGGCAGCATCAGATGGATCCTGCCCCATCCCTTCTCTTTCTGGTTCTTTATTTTTCATGGTGGGCTTGGTTACGGTGCCATTTGATTTTTGTGAGAGGGATTTTTTATGTGGAGAAATAAAATTGGGCAAGGATCATGTAAAAATAATGTCTGGCCATGTTTGGCCTGCCCTTCCTCTTCTTCATCCCCAGCTTCAGGGTTTGCTGGAGACTTAAAAAAAAAAACACAAACAAAACAAACCAAACACCAAATTGCTTTTGAGTAACGTGAAATCCCAATTATGGAAATGTGAATAATGTATCACAACACACATTCATGTTCTGCCTGCTCAGAAATCCTGTTGGTGGCCTGTGCATGGGCATCTAAAGGGAATTAAAAAAAAAAACAAACTTGTTGGGGTGGCTGTGTGAAACCAATACCTTCATGATGGTTTTGGGTGAAAAGCAGCACTGATGTGTAATTTATGGACAAATAAACTACTGAGGTCTTTTCTAAAGGACCAGGCAGCCTGAATTGGGTATTGCAGCAAAGCCAAGCAGCAGAGAAGGGTGGGTGAGGAGCCCTGAGAGGGGATTGATGGATGTTCTTAATCTGGGAGAGGGGAATGGTGGCGTTCCTAAGCTTTTTCTGTGTTTGAAAATCCTGTTTTCAATTGTTCTTATCATGCCAAACTTCAGGTAGAACAGAACATTCCAACTAATTGCTTGCTGGTGCTTTTTGGGAAGACTGTAATGCAAACTGTTCAGCTGTTTTGGAGGATGAGACTGAGCAAATACATTTCCTCACAATTAAAAATAAATACAAATAAAGGCAGGGTGACCAATTCAAGTCACGGTGCCTCTGCACTTGGGAGCAATGACTGGATATTTGGCAAATACCTCATTTGCAGTTCCCATAAAAATCCACCAAAGCTGGGCCAGTTTGAAAACACTGAGGGAATAAGGGCAGGGAATTCAGAGGGAGAGGAGGGAGAAAAGTTGTATTTCTTAATCATCACTGAATGCCACCCTTGGGTTGGATCCTGTCCTCACTGTTCCCATTGCCTGTCTCATTTTGGGGAATGCTGGAAACAATCTCTTCAGAAATATTCTTCCCAGAGCACTGGTTTTGAACAGCCTGGATTTAGTTTTTGTAGGGATGATGGAATTCAGTGGGACCTGCCCTCTCTGTGTGTGCCTGTATGTGAAAATACGTATTTATATCTAGGTGTATGGTGCTGAAGGTGATAAAATATCCCTGTATGTAAATGTGAAAGTCTTTAAGGATGGGGTTTGGGGCAGCCTGGGGTAGTGGAAAGTGTCTCTGCCCGTGCCAGGGGGTGGAACTGGATGAGCTTTTGGGTCCCTTTCAACCCAAACCATTCTGTGATATATTAAAATCTGAGGCATTTCCTCATGAGCAGAAGCTGCTGGTCCTTGCCCATCCTCTGTGGCTCCTTGTGGAAGGACAATGTTGGTGCTTTAAGAGCTTCATCCTGGGCCAAATTTGGGTTCAAACAGCTTCAGAAGATTTTAGAAAACACACCTCAACACATTTTATTTCTGCAGGAATCCAGGCTGGAGGTGGGATGGTGCATTGGGCTCTTGGCTTGGAGCCTCATGGGGGACAGTGGGGATAAAAACCTTTATTTTTCTTTTGGTGGGGGTGGTGACCTGCAAGAAAAATAAACATGGTGAAGCATTGAAGAGTATTTTGGACCTATCTTCCTGATACAGGAAATTTTTCCTGGCACAGCAGCTGAGATGACCACACATGTCCCCCATGCTCAGTTAACCCAGCAGGAATTAGTGCAGGAGATGCTCCTGTGTAACAAACCAAACCAACAAAAACCTGCTTGGCTTTGAGATGGAGCCTGTGGCAAAATGAGCAGAGCTCTGGACTTCACAGCCTCCTAATAAAGGTTTTGCAGGTGTTGAAGTTACAGAATTAAACACCACTGCTGGTGGCACCACCCATTGTGCCTGTGGTGACAAAAGCCTGCAGGAATTGCAGGTAACAGGAGGAAAATGTGAGAGTCCCTGAAGGATGATTTGTCTTATCTGCTGGGCAAACACTCAGATTTGCCAGTTTTTCACGTTATTTTTGTTTGATAGAGAGCAGATAAGCAGATTCATTTTTTAAGCACCTCTTCTTGTTCTTAATCAATTTTCTCCTGTCTGTAGTGAAAAGAAATTGAGTGTCAAATTTGTGCTTAAAGGGAGGAGTGAGTTCTCTGTGAGCTGCTCTGAACAAATCCATCTTTGTGTGACCAGGCAGCATCAGAGCTGTCATGAAGGTCCTGTGAGCCCCTGTCTCTGCTCTTTTTTTAATCAGGATAGGAAATAAAAGTCATGGAAAAGCTGTGATAAAGCTCTAAATGTGATCATGGGAGTTCTTAGGAGAGTAGCTGCATCCTGGCCCTTGTGATTTTCATCAAGTACAGAGAACAAGAAAATCTGTGGAGTTCAAAACACCAGTGGAGTAATAAATAGTTCCAAGAATATGATAAATGACTTGGAGCAATGCAGATGATTTTTAAACTGGAGGGTGGAGTGAGCGGGGTGGGCTGTGCCTGGGGCAGAGGGCTCAGCCCTCCAGGAACTGTGCAAAGGTGCTTGTGGTTGGACTGAGCAGCCAAATCTCCTTCAGTTCCCCAAATAACAAGTGTTTAATGCCATCTGTGTCAGCTGGGAAATAGGAACAAAGAATGGTTTTACTGCAAAAACTGAATTTCTGAAAATACTGATCAGGTGTTAGCTACGATACCCGTGTGTTAAAATAGATGTGGGAAAAGCTGGAGATCCTGCAGAAGGAGCAGCAGGGCAGCTTTTGGATCAGGGTGAAAATATCTAGAGCTGAACTTTTAAACTCTCCCACTGTGCTTATGGGTCAGGAGAGAGACCAAAACTTGAATCCCTTCTCTTGGAGAAGCTGCTTGGAAGGTGACATTGAAAAGTAGACATGGGCTGGGATGAATCACTGCAGCAAACTCCCAGGAAGGGATGGATTTGCTGCCTCTCAATTTATCTTTAGAGGTGGAACTTGCTTTTTCTTTACCTGTGGGAATGCTGAGATATCCAGAGAGGGTGACACCAGCTTGGTGGCAGCAAGCAAAGGAAGTTTCCATTGCCTTTCTTGAAGACAAAATCTCATGGCACATTTTCTGCAGTGAAAGCAAAATGCTGTCATGGAACAGAGGGTGGCTTTGCACCATAAAATCCTGGAAATTCTTGCTTGGATCAGTTCCTTTCAAATAAATTTTGGCAGTGGGCTGGGAGCTTAGGAGAATTTTCTGGAAGGGGATTGTTGTCACTTCTATGTGTTCTTCCTGCTGGAGAAGGAAGAACTGTGCCAAGACAGATTCTGATGCGCCTCGAGTTATTCTTTGCAGCAATTCATTTACCCCTGCTGAGCATCCCTGACTTCATGGTAATTCTCTGTGCCACTCAACTGGTTTAAGGTGAAAAGGATTTGTAAAATCCCCAGCTGTTGGTTCAGGTGAAAAGGAACACCAAGAACCTTAATTTGAAGGTTCAGTTTTTATCCCTGAAAGTCTTGAGCCTCTGGAGTGTGTGCAGAGTGATTCCTTTAATAAAGTTTTTCTGAGTTAGATGGGAAAAAAATATTCCTTCTTTCCTCTCAAAATTAAGTCCTAATCATGGAATCATTTAGGATGGAAGACTACTCTAAGATTATTGAGTCCAGCTCTGCCAAAGCCACCACTGATCCTTGTCCCCAAGTGTCACATCCACACAGCATCTAAATCCCTCCAGGGATGGGGGCTCCACCACTGCCCTGGGCAGCTGTGCCAGGGCTGGACAACTCTTTTGGGGAAGAAATTATTCCTAATACCCAATTGAAATATTGTCTTTTGTCTTGTTGCTCCTTGTTGATAAAAGTTGATAAATCTTGAGCCTCTGGAGTGCATACAAAGGGGTTTCTTTGAGCCTCTGTGAATGTCTCGAGCCTCTGGAGTGTGTGCAAAGTGATTTCTTTAATAAAGTTTTTCTGAGTTAGATAAGGGGAAAAAAAAATTCCTTCTTTCAAAATTAAGTCCTAATCATGGAATCATTTAGGATGGAAGACCTCTCTAAGATTATTGAGTCCAGCTCTGCCAAAGCCACCACTGATCCTTGTCCCCAAGTGTCACATCCACACAGCATCTAAATCCCTCCAGGGATGGGGGCTCCACCACTGCCCTGGGCAGCTGTGCCAGGGCTGGACAACTCTTTTGTTGATATTTTTGTTTAATAAGAAATTATTCCTAATACCCAATTGAAATAATGTCTTTTGTCTTGTTAATCCTTGTTGATAAATGTAGGAGTAACAGTTCCATGGTAAATGTCCTGTTTTCCTTATCCACCCTCATTTCCACCTTGGAAATCCCTGTTCATTCCTTCTTTTCCTCTCTATGGTTTTCAGACTTGAGCTTGCTGAGGGAATTCAGGGATTTTTAAAGGGAATCTTTGTCCCTTTGGGATTTCAGTGGTCACTTGGCCGTACAAAGGTCAAGGTTGAGAGTTGTGTCTCTCCTGCAAGAGGACAAGAAAGGAGAATTTTGGCACCTGGGGTTGGTGATTGGGAGCACACGGAGCTCTCAGTGGAGCATTTCCAGCCTGAGTTATGCCCTGCCTTGTGTGCTGGCAGCCTCCTGCTCAGCTGAAGGTAAATTAATACCTTAAATCCCTTTCCCTTGTGGTGACTCAGCAGCTTTTAGGGCATCTCCAACCTGCCTAAATTTGGATCTGAGTCTGAACCCAGCCCTGCAAAGTCTGTGAAGGTGCAGGATAAGGACAAGGAGAAACTTGGCAGGTTTGGACTTGACTCTTGGGGCCAGGGAGGATAATTTCCCAATTTGTTTCTGGGAAATCACTTGGTTTTGTTCAGGTTTATGGAAGAAACTAACAGTTTATCCTTCACCAGCCTGTTAAAATTCCTTTCTCACAGCGGGATCATAAAATCTTTGACTTTCCTTCTGCTTGCAACAACAGGTTTTGATTTCCCTGTTTGTGGGAAATTGGGGCTCTCTGGAGTTTTATTGTGGGGATTTCTCCACCCACAGACCCCTCCTGTGTTATCCCACTCATAATATCAGGATTCTCAAGCACCAGCTTGAGAATTTCTTCATTTCCAGCTCTGCTCTACATGTCCCTTTCTGGAGGATTAATGTGCTGGGTAACCTCTGTGCATAAACAATCCAGGAGCAAATGCTGGAGAGCAAATGCACTTAATGGACCCTGATGGTTTTTTGGCCATTTTTATGGGACATGATGCCTGAATTAGCCTGGGAAATTTTTCTGCTCTTAAATATCAGAGCTCAATTTAATGTTTTGTGTTGTCCAAACATCTGCTGGACTTTGGCATCTCCTTAATGGCACTTGGAGTGGGAGTGCCAGGAACGCTTTCCAGAGCTCTGGATCTGGGCTTGTGTTGCTCTGTCTCCATCAGGTTGGCCTTCAGCTCAGGTTGGAGAATCCCAGGATTTATTTCCTGGTCATATTTCTGTATTAGGTTGTAATATTTGTCTGCACTAATGGAGGAGAATGAGTTTAAATAATTGTACTGAAACCAAATTTTAGATTTGCAGTGGCACGTCTGACAGTGGGAGAAATAATGGTGGTGCAGGCAGGTGAGGGAAAGAAAAAAACAGTCTGGATAAGAGCCTTGAAAGAAGAGAAAATAGGGAAGCAAGTGGAGATAATTGTCAGGGAAGAGTGAGATGGAAGCAGATTGGGATGTTTTTGTAACCAGGAGTAAAGGAAAAAGCTTTTTGGTGAACTGTGCGAGGATGAGCAGAGGAAAATGGACAAATTTCTCTGGCTGGTGACAAGATGAGGTGAGAAAATAAAACTGAGAGCATTAAAATATCCCAAGATGCCATTTAGTGCTGTGTGTTCCCTCCCCCACGAACAGGGATTGCTCCAGGCCACCTGGGGCTGCAAATTCTCCATCCCTGTTTCCTGTGGGGCAGGAGGAGATCTGTGTACATATCTGAGAGGCTGGGTTTAATTTTCAGGAGGATGTAGGTCTTGTTTATGTTGGAGCAGCAAGCAGGAGAGGCCAGGAAGGGACCATGTGTGTAAGAGCAGGGCTGGATTCCCTGTGGAGCAGAGGAGCCTTCCTGGGCATCTCTCCACAGCTGCTCTCTGCATCAGGCATGGAAAAAAAAAAAAGAAAAAGGCAATTAAAATGTTCTTTAGAAAAGATAACAACAGCAAAGTTCTGTTTCAAAGGATGGAAGGCTCCTTACCCACTAAATTCATCCCATCACACAGATTCCTGTGATCTCCAGAGACTTTTAGGAGCTGCAGCTCACCACATCAAAGGAGTGTCCGTGGGGCTTGGAGTGCAACCATGGAATATTCAGGTGCCATAGGGGGTTCACAAGGCTCTGAGTCCGTGCCCAGGGAACAGATATTCCCTTGCTAAGACACCATCTGACAGCCTCCCCCTTCCAGACAACTCTGCATCAAAGGTGACCTGGAAAACTTCTTTTTAATACATTAAAACATGTCCCAGACTTAAAAATGCCAAAGTCCAGGTTTAAGAACTTTCCCTCTGCTTAAAAGATGTTCCTTTGAAAGGAAGTTTTGCTTGTCCTCACAGATTTTAAGCTCTGGGAACCATGGACCTCTCCTGGCACAATGTCTGCATGTGCTGAAGGGGGACACAGAGGGACCCACAGCAGGGGACAGCTGAGAATGATCCATGCTCCAAAACTTGGGTGGCATCATCTGATATCCTGCTGGCTTCCCACTTGCCAGAGGGCAGGGCCGGATGGGATTTTGGGAAGAAATTCTTGGCTGGGAGGGTGGGGAGGCCCTGGCACAGGTTTCCCAGAGAAGCTGTGGCTGCCCCTGGATCCCTGGCAGTACCCAAGGCCAGGGTGGATGGGGTGAGGATGAGGATTTCTCCCCTCTGCCCGTGGCACAGAGTGCCCGGGGTCCTGCAGTGTCCCCTCTGTGCTGAGTCAGGATCAGTGCAGGTCCCTGTGAGCCCTTCCAGCCTTGGCTCTCCCTCTCTGCAAGCACCCCAAGAGCCGGTTTGGGGTGACCCACGTGTACTTCACGGCTCACTGTGTGTGGGTAGGAGATGGGGACCTCAGGAAAGCTCAGCACCCTGGGGGACAATGGGGCACCAGGCTCAGTCCCACCACTGTCTGCTGCCCAAAGCCCTGCAGAGCTTTGACCAGGAATGGCCCTTGTTCCTGTGACCTGGAGTGGCCCTGGAATGGCCCTTGTTCCTTCCACCCTCCCACAAAGGACCTGTTCCAGATTGCAAGACAAGATGTGTTCTGTCACCATCTGTATGGCAGCTGTCTTGTCAAGTGGGCAGCTTGCCTTATCTCTTCCACACCCACTCCTCCCTCTGGAGGGACATCTGCTGATAACAGCTATTGAATGTCACTGCATGGCTGATAAGAACTACAGCATCCCATTGGGAGATGTGAGCCCAGAGGGAGGAGCCAAGCATTCCTACCTGGATATAATCTGGAGATCCTGGAATACCAGCACAGCTTCTGCACTGGATTCCCAGAGGAACAGCAGCTGCCTCTTCTGGATCTTTGGAGGAAGACGACCTGTGAGGATGAGGATGAGGGGTCTGAGGATGAGGGAAGAGACGAGGATCTGACTCCATGTTTCAGAAGGCTTGATTTCTTATTTTATGATATATATTATATTAAAACTATACTAAAAGAATAGAAGAAAGGATTTCATCAGAAGGCTGGCTAAGAATAGAAAAAGAAAGAATGAATAACAAAGGCTTGTGGCTCGGACAGAGAGTCTGAGCCAGCTGACTGTGATTGGCCATTAATTAGAAACAACCACATGAGACCAATCACAGATGCACCTGTTGCATTCCACAGCAGCAGATAACCATTGGTTGCATTTTGTTCCTGAGGCCTCTCAGCTTCTCAGGAGAAAAAATCCTAAGGAAAGGATTTTTCATAAAAGATGTCTGTGACAACTGCCCCCTTTTCTACAGGATCCCTGCTCCAGCAGATCCACCCCTGACGCTGCAGGAGGGCTGCAGCCACATTTCCAATGGGACTGCTACCTGACCCACACAGTGTCAGGTTGTGTTCTGACTCTGTCAGTGTTGTTTTAGTTTACTGCATTGTTTATTTTATCCTTTTATTTTTCTGCCCTATGAAAGAACTGTTATTTCCTGCTCCCATATTTTTGCCTGAGAGCTCCTTAGTTTAAAATTTATAGCAATTCAGAGGGGTGGGGAGGGTTTACATTCTCCATTTCAGGGGAGGCTCCTGCCTTCCTTAGCAGACTCCTGTCTTTCCAAACTGAGACATTTCCCTGTTTTCCTGGGATAGTTTCCCTAATGGGGTGTGGAATGGAGTGCCAGGCAAGCAGCCAGCAGACATCTCAGCATCTCTGTGTTCCTCCCCTCCAGCCCTGCAGTGTCCAGGGCAGCTGGCTGAGGCCACCACTGTACGAGTGAGTGAACAGAGCAGCTCCTCCTGTCCCAAACCTGAGCTGTGCTCCCATCTGGGAGCAAAACCTGCATTTGAAAAATCCCACTTTTACACCACTCCATGGCATTCAGTAACAAATAAATCCCACCAACCTGGGGAGGGTTTTTACTCCAGCATGCATAAAGGAGATGTTGAAGTGACAGGGAACTTCCCTGCCTGCCTTTTGTGGGGACAGCACAAACCAGCAGAGCAGAAAGACATCCAAAACATCCCTTTTCAAAGCAGCAACAGATCTTTGTGTCAAAGGAGAGATTTCACCAGGATGGGCATGGCTGGATTCATGGCAAAACAATCAATGGGGATGAAAACCAACATTTCCCACCAGCCTGGAGTGGTGAGGCTGGTCCCTGAGTTCAAGGAATTAATTTTATTTTGATCATCCATAGGGAGGAGTCCAGCAGAACCCTGGGCTGCTGCTGGGACAGGAATCCTCAAAACATTTCTCCTCTGGCCAGCACTCCTGGAGGCTTTCCTGGACTGGGTCTGTGCCAGCCTCCTTGTGCTCCAGTTTGTCACCTGCCTTGCTGTGTCCCAGCAGAAGTGACAGAGCACTGCTGGCTCCTGATGGTGGGAAGAGTTTCTGTGTGTTCCTGGGGTTTGGCAGAACTGCAGAAATCAGCATTTCCCCCCTGATTTATTGTTTTATGCATCCCCCTCCCCTTCTGCCAAGTGGGAATAACATTGCAGAAAGTGCCTGGAGTTGCTGAGTCTTGAGCAGCTTCTGCTGGTCCAGCCAGTTCTTTGAAAGTTGGAATTTTTTGATTTTTTGGGGACTTTTTTTTTTTTTTTGCTCAAATAGCAGCTTGTGATGGGCCAGGAACTTTTGTGGCAGTGCCTCTAAAATCCTTAAGCTGCTTGAATCACTCCAAGGAGCCAGGCAATAAAAGAGCTGGAATAAAATGTATCCCTCAATGTCCTTCACTTCTGCTGACAACTGCAGTTTAAATTACTGGTGCAACCCTTTAGCATAGCTGGCTTGTAAAAACTATTAAAATATAAAATGAAGTTAGAACAGAGACTTGCCACCTCTTCTCTGGTGGAGAGCAGAGAGAAATCACACTTTTTTTGGGGGGTGAGCCTCTGCTGGGGTGCTGTTACTGCTTTAATGACAGTGATCAGAATAAAATATTAATATATGCTGGAATTTTTACATCATATTGATTATATAGTGTTTATTAGACAAGGGCCTTGACTTTGACCATAAAGTGGCATTTATTCTATGAAGAATCTGATGTTTTCCAGAGCTTACATTAAAATTAGGCTTTTTTAAAAACACTCTTAAGCTCTCTTCTAGTGGGAGGTGTCCCTGCCGATGGCAGGGGGTTGAATGAGATGATATTTGAGATTCCTTTTGACCCAGACAATTCTGGGACTCTCAGGAGTGTGGTTTGTTTGGGATTTGGGCATCCCATTGCCACCTGCTCTGATTCTCCTTTGCCCCAAGTGACCAGAGTTTCAGGGACAATAATTGGTGGCTTTGAAGGAAAAAAAAAAGACAGATTTTTATTTTGTAAACTGTCAGCTTGCCATGAAACATCTCTAGGATTCCTTTTAACCCAGACAATTCTGGGACTCTCAGGAGTGTGGTTTGTTTGCCTGATGGATTTGGGCATCCCATTGCCACCTGCTCTGATTCTCCTTTGCCCCAAGTGACCAGAGTTTCAGGGACAATAATTGGTGGCTTTGAAGGAAAAAAAAAAGACAGATTTTTATTTTGTAAACTGTCAGCATCCCAAGATTCCAAGATTCCATGAAACATCTCTAGGGTTCCTTTTAACCCAGACAATTCTGTGACTCTCAGGAGTATGGTTTGTTTGCCTGATGGATTTGGGCATCCCATTGCCACATGCTCTGATTCCTTGGCTCCTTTGCCCCAGGTGACCAGAGTTTCAGGGACAATACTTGGTGGCTTTGAATTACAAAAATGGCAGATTTTTATTTTGTAAGCATTCCAAGCTTGCCATGAAACATCTCCAGAGCTGGGAGAGGCAGCGAGGGCTGTGCAGATGCTGCAGCGTGGGTGAGGTTTGGAGTGGATATTTCACAGGTCACCTTGAGATGAAACCCTCAGCTGTGGCTGTTGAGAAACATCTTTACTCTCCTGGAGATCCCTGGGAGGAACTTTGCAATCAGGGAAGGAAGGAGGGTTCTGTAGAAGGGTCCTGGCTGTTCTTGTTTCTGCAAACATTTTGTAGCTGATGGAACCGTGCCAGGACCTGCAGCCTGCCAGGAGGGACCAGCTCCCATCACCAAGTGTTTCCTCCTTTGTACCCAAAGATGTGGGCACTCAGGAAGTGTTTTGCCAGCTGAAGTGAAAGGGATGGAATTGAAAGGGATGGAAGGGGTTGGAAGCAGCCTTTATAAAGCAGCAGCAGCATCCAAGGACCAGCCCTGAGTCCCTGCTGGGAGCTGGGGCTGAGGAGAGGCTGCGAGTATGGAACACATTAGTGAGAGTCAGGGTGGGGAGAGGGAGGTTGGGATGCTCTGCTGTCCCAGAGGCTGTGTGGGAGGATGAAGGCAGGATGTGGATGATCCTTTTTGTTTTAAAACAAAGGGAAATGCCACTGACTTCACCCAAAAAGGATAATCCTGGAGCCTTGGGATTTTCTTAACAAAAGGTATTTTATTTTTGTTTTATTTTTTTTTCTGTTTGTCTGCTTAGATCAGAGGGGTTGTTTGCAGCAGAGGTGTGGCTGAGAGAGGATTTGAGCTAGGGCAGAAACTGGATGAAGAATTGGTGGGAATTGCTGGGCTTGAGGCTGGACTTGGTGGGTGGAACTCGTGGTGTGTCATGGAACAGGTCGGCCTGGGTGGCTTGCAATGATCCTCTTGGACCTTGGCACTTATGGAACAATGGAGATAATGACTTTATTTAATGTTTTTGTGGGAAATGATCCCATGGGTGTAACCTGAGAGCTGTCAATTATCAGGTGTTGTGCTGGAAGAATTTTGGGTGAAGTGAGGAAGTTGAGAATGCCTGGAAGGGGCTCAGAGCGGATGGAGCAGGGAGCTGATGACCCTCATCTGATCCCTTTTAGATTTGCAATGTCCCTTCTCCAGGTGGTCTCATTTCTGCCTGATTCCCCCTTCAGCCTCCCTTACTCCCCAGCAGCCCAAATTGTCAAACTTGTGGCAGCTTCCAGGCTTAAGACCACGTCATAAATCACAGAATGCCAGAATGGTTTGGGAGGCAAGGAACCTTAAAGCTCATCTTGTTCCACACCCTGCCATGGGCAGGGCCACCTTCCACTCCCCCAGGTTGCTCAATCCCTGTTTGGAGAGGTCCAGAAGGAATGTTTGTGTCAGAGTGCCTCTCTCGCACGATGCCTTGAGGCCATGCAGAACTTATTTCATGAGTCCATGTGGTTTTGTCTGTGTTTCTCTGTTAAACAGGAGGGAAACCCTTGAGATCAGCACTGGGAGAAAGAAGAGAGGTGGAGAAGGAGTCGATGTGGGATGTGGGACAGGTCTGAGCCAAGGAGCTGAGGGACAGCAGGTAAAGCACAAAGGAGCTCTGCAGTGTCAGGCTGCCCCATGCCTGGGGTTAAGTTGCTTCTTCCCTTGCTGGATTTTAACATAATTCACCAAAACGTCTCACACCCTTCTAAAAACACTCTCCTCCTCCCCATAGTCCAGTTGAAATAATGTTGAGATGAGAAAAGCTTGTAAAAATAGGGCAGGACCAGTACAGTGCCACCCCCAGAGCTTTAATCAAGCTCCTTACATATTTTTTGGCCATCAGCTCTTTCATTTAATCATCCATTAATTGCTGAAAGTTTTAGCCAAATTCATTTGGCAGCAGTTGCAGGCGAAGAAGCAGCATTTCACAATACTCTGGTTTCAGCACTTTTCAATTCTGATTTTAAAAGCAGTGTTGAATGTCACTAATGGTCTGAGCTCAGTGTCTGGGTGCCTTGGGATCCAAATCCCTGCACACAGCTCAGGGAGAAGTTGGGCTCTGAACATTTTTCTTCTTTAGCATCATTCTCTGGGCAGATTCTTGTCCCCAAAGTCTTTGTAATCAAGGTGTGAGGATTAGTCCATGGGTGCTGATCACAGCTCTGGTGGGGTGTGTGGTGCTCTGGGAGCCTTCCAACCTCACTGCAGAGGCTGGAATTGCTGCCAGCAGCACATTTCTCCTTCCCCAGTTTTCTTCTCACTCCTGTAAGGAAGCCAGAGGATGAGATGAGATTTTGTGCCCTGTGCTGAGCTCCTTCAGGCAAACTCAGGCTCTGGAGTATTGTCAGAATTGCTGCTGAGTTTGGGCTCCAGCAAAGGTGTCAGGAGTGAAGCAGAGGAGTCAGGGAGTGGCATTTCCTGGCACAGAGACACAAGGACACCACGGGGCAGTGGCATCCTGCACAAAGCTGCTCTGTCAGCCCAAGTTCTGGAGTGGAAGCAGCACGTGGATTGTGACTGGGAGCCACCAGAATCTGGCTGCTAAATCTGATTCCTGCTCTCAGGAAAACTTGGATGAGGTGTGATGGGCTGTGGTTCAGCACAAAGCACACGAGGTGCTCTCAAGGTCCCTTGTGGCCATGAACTCTGCTCCTCTGTGAAGAGATCACAGCTGCAGCTCCAATGACACACACACATGGCCAGTCCAAGCCCCTGCTTTGATTCCCTGTCAGAGGATTTCTGCAGGAGCACTGTGTCCTTGGGAGCCGTGCTTGGAGCATCTGCTCTGTGTATTCTTGGGCTGAGCTGCTTCCAGCAGGCTTAGCAACTGTGCCCGTGATTTCCTGCAGGAAATCCAACCATGCAGGGTGGTGTTCAGCTTATGGGACTGTGACTATCAAACCATCATGGCATTCTTAAGTTGCCTTCTTTATTACTTTTAAAAAAACCTGTTAGCTGTCTCCCCACCCCCAGCCCCATATCTGTGCATCTATGGAGTTTTTCTTTCCTGCCTTGTTCAAGTGCAAGAGTAAATCCTTTTTGATTTATTCCAGAGCAGCCCTCGAGCTCAGCTCCTGTGAGAGCCTGCTGACTTGGAGTTCAAAAGATCTCACAGCTTTGAGGCCAGGCTGTGGTCTTCCATCTTGCCTCAAAGTTAAACTGAAAGAGAAAATTCCTTTTCTTCTTGAAAAGAAAATCACCATGCTGTGTAAGGGAATCAGACTTACCTGGAGCAGCAGAGAGTGCCAACATGCAGAATTCCAGGTTAAAAATCTGGTTGTTTAGCAAGGCTTTATTTTCAAGCACTGAGCACGTTGTTTAGGAAGTGTTTTATGGAGATAAATACTCCTTTAAAAGCAGTGCTGTTGCCTGGCTGGGCTCCAGCCTGTGATCCCACATTAAAGCATTTTTTGGGTGTTTAAACCACTACATTACCACGGTGGCTAGAAATGGAAGTTCTTATCCCTGACTTCCTGCAGATCTGCAGGGTTAGATGACATTTTAGGAAGAAATTCTTTACTCTAAGAGTGCTGATGAGGTGAATGGAATTCTCAGAGAAACTGTGACTGCCTCTGGATTTCTGGGAGTGTCCAAGGCCAGGTTGGACAGGGTTTGGAGCAACCTGGGATTGTGGAAGGTGTCCCTGCCCATGGCAGGGGTGGAATGGGATGAGCTTTAAAGTCCTTTCCAGCTATAATCATTCCATGATTCAATGAGGTGCAGACATATCTGGCAAATATATATATGTGTTTGTATGATTTATATACATATATAGAACAAAACAAACCTGTAAGAACTATTTATATCCTATTCCACTTCTACAGGGCCCTGCTTAGTTCAGATTTATGCAGTTGTGGCTGCAGCTGTGAGCTTGGAAGTGCAGAGATAATGGATGGAAGACTTTTAATAACTGTAGGGACCCTGCTTTTAAAATCCAGCTCATCTGAGCAAGGTGACCTTGGCTCTGACTTGGAAATCCAGCCCTGCAGGGGAAGGAGATGCTGATCCACAGAGCAAAATCTTGGCCAGACAGCAGCAGAAGAGCAGCCCCAAAGCACAGGTTGGGCTGGTGGAGTTTTCAGCACTCTTGAAGTTGTCAGGCTTGCAGTTCAAGCTATGGGTGCTCTCCCAAATTTGAATTTACACCTGGCAGTGGTGTATCTCTGTTTTTACAAAGCTCCAGTTCTGGAGTGGAGAGAGAACCAGCTTTTTTACAGCAGCACAAAGGACTGGCAGCACAAGTGACAGCTCAGGGAGCCCTCAGAGGTGTGAGGGAAATCTCACATGGTGTTTTGCCAGCCTTTCTCAGCAGAACTCTTCCAGAAATCCTTTCCTTCAAAGTTTTTGGGTCTGTGAAGAGTGTGCATGGGAACACCTTGGTGTTTTATCCCCCCTTCCAGGAAAAAAATGTGTAGAAAGCTGAAAGTGCAGTGATTCTCTGGCATGTGTGGGTACAGTAAAGGCACAGAGCTCAGGTGACAGGAAAGGACAGGGAGCAGAGTGGCTCTTCTACTGTTCTGTCCTGACCTTTCCTGTTCTTCCTTCAGCAGAGAAACGCCACATCCTGACCTTCTCCCGTGTTCTGAGCCAGCAATAAAGTAGGAATATGTTTTTTTTCCCCCCAAATCTAATTTGAAACATGATGACTGGACCGTTCTTAAACAGCTTCCAACTTAACAATAAAGAAACTTCACAGAGTGCTTGGCAGGAGCCTCTGTACATAATTTAGATCATAATCAGATGCATTAACACATTTTATATGGATCTCATGGGGGCCAGGAAGATGAGATGTGCTGGGTAATTTCTTTCCAGATTTCTTTACCTGATTGTTTATTACTCTTGGGGACTTCATTTGTGGTCCAAATGTCACCATCAGAATCCTGCTGCTTCATGTGCCTGCATTCAGAGTAGCTGCTAGTGAGGCTTCCAGTTCCTTAATTTCTCTGTTCTCCTCAGTCTTTCCATCCAAGGGGAGGATGGGGAGGGAGAGAGGGAAGGGGAACAAAAGGAGGGACCCAAATCCTGCAAACTGCTGAGCTTCCCCTCTGCCTGGAGCTCCATGGGAGGGAAAGTGCTGAGAGTGCTCCTTGTTTCCCACTGAGTACAATCAGAAGCTGCTGCTGGAGAGCTGCATGGGGGAAACACTTCCTCTCCCTCCCTTTCCCTTTGAGATGTTCAACAGCAGCAGCTTTAATTTTATAAATCTCCTGAAAGCTTTTCCACTCTCAGGAAAGAGAAATGGTCGTGTGTCTCTTGCTTTTGCTTGATTGTTTTGCCATGAATCCAGCCATGCCCACCCTGGTGAAATCTCTCCTTTGACACAAAGATCTGTTGCTGCTTTGAAAAGGGATATTTTGGATTTCTTTCTGCTCTGCTGGTTTGTGCTGTCCCCACAAAAGGCAGGCAGGGAAGTTCCCTGTCACTTCAACATCTCCTTTATACATGCTGGAGTAAAAACCCTCCCCAGGTTGGTGGGATTTATTTGTTACTGAATTCCGTGGAGTGGTGTAAAAGTGGGATTTTTCAAATGCTCCCAGATGGGAGCACAGCTCAGGTTTGGGACATGAGGAGCTGCTCTGTTCACTCACTTGTCCACCAGTGGTGGCCTCAGCCAGCTGCTGATTCACAAGTTGGCAAAACCAGGAATGAAACCTCCAAGGCAAGTCAGATGTGGCCTGGGTGTTTGGGCAGGTGAGAAAGCTCAAGAATATGAAAATGGCTGGCTTACACCCCTGGATTTGGGCCAGAGAACACACCCAAAACAGGACCACAGCAGCCCATAACAAAAACACAGAGCTCCTTCTTCCCCTTTTATCAGTGCCTGATAATATGTACTGATAAAAAAAAACCACCCCAGGCCAGAGGAGAAGGATTTGTTTGCCTCTTTGTTATTTTTTCTCTTCAATAATTCTTTATCAACATCAGGTGATGATGCAACAGCATCCCAGATCAGCTGAGCTTGTAAAGTGGCTTTTACCACAGAGCATAATGATGATTGAGAAGTGAGTATCCTTAAAAATCAGAGTTGATGGGGCTGCTGAAGTTCCATTTTGTGTGCTGAGTGAATCCCTGTGTCTCACCCTGTACCTCCAGTGCCTTGTGCTGTTGAAATGTCCACAGGGAGAGGGTGAAGAGCTGAGAGTTTGGGGCCTCTCTCACAAACTCCTGCCTTTCCCTGGGTTTTCCAGCTAAATGCTGAGAAATGGTGTTACTTGCAGGATATTCTCCCTCAAGATATAAAAGTTAAGATTGTTTTGCTCTCCTGAACAAACCCTTTAACCTCCATCTCATGATTCAAAATTGGCAGGAGAGCCTCAGAGCAGCCTGATGCAGGCTCTGAAGGGTTTGTGTGAGCAGGGCAGGCAGGAGAACACGAGAGGGAGAAAATATCCCCAGTCCCTTTGCTGTTTATAGCCATGTCACAGACATTTCCTTGCTGCCAGTGCCCAAGTTCCCAGCTGGAAATGATGAATTCTCCTTAAGCCAGTGGCACACACAGTTTGGACAAGCTTGATGGCTTCTGGGTCCAGCCAGCAGAGCTGCTGCTGAGCAGGAGGAATGAGAAATTCAGGTTCTGTTTAGCACAGGAATATACTCTGCTACTTTAAACTGACAGAGGGCAGAGTTAGGGTGGATTTTAGGAAGAAATTATTTACTCAGAAGGGGGGGAGGCCTGGCACAGGGTGCCCAGAGAAGCTGTGGCTGCTCCTGGATCCCTGGAAGTGTCCAAGGCCAGGCTGGATGGGGCTTGGAGCAACCTGGGATAGTGGAAGGTGCCCCTGCCTATGGCAGGGGGTGGCACTGGATGACTTTTAAGGTCCCTTCTAACCCAAACCTTTCTGTAATTCTGTGATTCTGTATGGGGAGTACACAAGGAAGGGAATAGACATAAATAAGGCAGAATGGAAAAGATGAAACGACTCTTCTGGTGGTTGGGAATGGGAATAAAGTGCATTTTTGTGTATCACGCAGAAGGATGCTGCCTGTTGTCAACGTGTGTGGTTGCCCTCCTCTGGTTGGAAGCAGAAAAACCTCCCAAGACTGGAGACTTTTTTGGGGGCAGAACTGTTGAGTTTCTTCAGAGTGACTTTGAAAAGAGTCAGGATCATTTTAGATGCTGGGAGTTGATCAGTGCAAGGTCTCATCCTTCATCTGCAAAGCCACCCTGGGCAAGGGGTGACTTCTGAGCTGCTGCATGGGGACAGATGGTGCAGAGCCAAGGGATGCACCAAAGCCAGAAAGTGTCACTGAACACGGACAGACTCTGCAGAGGTGGGTGCAGGGCTTGGAGGGGCTGCAGAGCACAGCTTGCTGTAAGATGTGGCTCTGAGGAATCTGTCACCAAGGCCTGGTGACCCCACAGCCCTGTCACACCTCAGAGCAGGCAGCTGACCCCTGCCTGCCGCTCTGCTCGGTGAAGCTGGCTTGAGTTACGCATCAGGCTGAGAATGATGTGACAGATTTCATTAGCAAATCATTTGCTGACCTTCAGTTTTATGAAAATAGTCTGAAAGTTGAGTTTATCGGCAGTTAGCTGTTCCAGCAGAGAAGCAGAGGCTTAGAGGATTTAAGGGAGCTGCATCCAGCACTGGTGATTTCCACTCGGCTGTGTTAGACCATGTCCTTGAAGGATGCTGATACTAATCCAGGTAATCCTGGTCAGCAAAAAAACTGACTTGTGCTTTTTGGGATTTTTTTTTTCCATCTGGATCAGGACCAGCAAAGTCAGGGAGATAGCTGTGTGCCTTGCTAGAGTGTCTTAAGGGTGAAGCCTTTGCTCTGCATTTGGAGCCATTCCAAAATGTGAATCCTAGGAACTATAGATTTTGTCTTCTATGGATTTTGGCAAGACAGTTGGAGCAGCTGAAAGGGAAATGAACCTGAGAGGAGCTTTTGACTTTGGTGAAACTCAATAGTTACTTTCCAGTAACAGAGAGGCATTAAAAGGCCAAACCTGGTGACATCTGCAATTCAGACAGCATCTAATCCATGCTTTTTTTTCCTTCCACTACAGCAACCAGGCAGGATCCAGGGTGGGATGTGCACACCTTTTCCCTGCATGTTGGATACATGGAAGGATCTGTGGAAATGATTGTGTAGTGGCTGAGCAGAGAGCTGGTCCTTAAAAGGCTGTCCCTTGAATGTCTTTTAATGCCAGCCCAACCCATTTAGTCTCACAGCGTTGCTCTCATGAATGTTTTATACCTCCTACAAGTATTAAGTCCTACAATACCACTAAAACACGTTGAATTTTAGTGTGAAAGTGGTGAAAATGTCTTAACTGAAGAGATGGATTCCTGTGTCCAGAGGTAAATGTTAAAGAGAGGGAAGCACAGTGTGCTGGGAGGGTCCTCTGCCACCAGCTCATACATCCAGTGAAAAACTCACTAAGAGTTATTTTTATTATCCATTACAGCTTTATCTAGTTCAGATGTCTGCAGGAAAGGCTTCCACCTTCTCTCTGTCATTTCTGTGAATTGTGGAACAAACAAGTTTGGAAGGGATCTTTGGAAGTCCCTAATTCAATGTCCTGCTTGTGGCAGAGGTAGATGAGATTGCTCAAGGCTTTGTCCAGTTCAGGTTTGACTGTGCTGGGCTGGAGGGTCCACCAGCTCTCCAGGCTCCTCTTCCCATCATTGGTTTTCCTACTGAATATCCACACAGGAGGATATTCAGTAACCTGAATAGCCACACAGGAGGCTACATCAGAAACCTTGCTGCTGTCAGGGTAATCAGCATCTGCCAAGGATGGTTTCAGAAGACAAATCAACGAGGTTCAGTTTGCCCACAGCACATCTCCTTACCCTTCATGGCCATGGGAATAGATTCCAGGAGGATTTGCTGCATTCATCCTTGCCCACAGGCTTCAGCTGGCAGCAAGGTGTTGCTGTCCTCTTTACTCCAGGTACAACCCCTCTGCAGGGTGAGTTTGTGCTGTCAAAGTTAATGCTCAGAAAGTGAGTGCAGGTAACCTTGGCTTCCTCTTGGCTTGGCTGCTCGTGAGCTTTCATTGCCTTCTCTAATAAAACCTTCACAATTGCTTAGAGACACTTAAAAGTTGTTAATGTTTAAATAAAGGGATTAATTTCAGGCCTCCTGCTGCTAAACTTGTACATTGGAATTTTGAGGAAGTGCCTTTTCCCCGCGAGGTGTGAGCAAAGCCTTTGATCAGCTAAATGGGCTGGAGCTCGTGGTGAGGAGCCACTGAACTCCTCAGCATTGATCTGAGCTTGCCAGGCAATGGAAACTATTAAAATGGCTCCAGGAAGAGGAAATACACAAGGATTTTAGGGCATGGATATAGGCAGGTGCCTCAGGAACACCTGCCCCTTAAACCTGTTCCTGCTGTTGATTTTATTGATGATTGAATTGGTATTTTAACATTTCATGCCTTTGTTTCCCCACCTGTAAATGACTCGTGCCTTCCTTTTGGGTTATTGAGCTTGACACATATAAAAATTGTCAAGGTAGGGTGCCAAGAGCGCACAAACTATTTTATTTTTAGTGTCTTTTGAAATCTTGGACTTTTTGTTCTCCCTTTTATCTGTCTCTTTCTTTTTAATCACACCAAATGGAAATAAATTCAATCACAGCTGGTGCTGGAGAAGAATCATTAAGCCCATCCAGCTGGCTGTCTCGAGGCCAGAGTGGGATTGTTCCCTGTGCTGCATTTCCAAAGTATTTTATCTCCTTTAGCCCCGTGTTTGTGGAGTGATGAGCTCCTTTCACTTCTGTCTGCTCCCGTCATCGATCCAAACGGGAAGGGCTATTTTTAGGTGGCTGTAAGTAAATGGACATCAGGCACCGTGGAAAGGGGACTGGGTTATTTTTGGAAACCCATCAGCAGCCGTTCTGGCAGGTCCTGCTGTGGGATTTGTCTTCAGCTGGGCTGTCTCAGGTTGTGGTATCAGTTCCCAAGGTTGTGAACCTCATTTCTCGGATGTGATCTGCACTCTGAGTGTGGAATTAGCAGCTGCTGGAGATGGTGTTGATGGCATCAGTTCCTGGGATTTAATTCCCCCTAGGCCAGGTTGGATGGGGCCCTGAGCAACCTGATCTAGTGAGTGGCATCCCTGCTGGAAGGAGATGAGCCTTAAGGTCTTTTCCAACCCAAACCACTCTGGGATTCTGGGATTCTAAACCAGCGTGGATGGGAGGGATGCAGGGTGGTGGTTGAGCTGCAGATTTTGGGACAGCAGAAGATGAGGTTGGCTTAGGGGCAACGTGGGAAATGCACCTGGAGTGGAGCCAAGCCATGGAGATGATCTCACAGTCAGAGCCATTGATGAATGTGCAGACTTGGCATCTGCTGGTGGCCACAGGGCAGGTTTTGGGGTGCTCTTGGGAGTTTGGGCTTGTTCTGCTTCAGTGGATCGCAGAAGGGTGATGTTTCCTTGGTTTTGCTTAGTCCTTTTCATAATTTTGTCATTTGGAGACATGGTTTAGGGTGGGCTTGGCAGCCCTGGGTTGTGAGTTGGACTCAGTGATCTCAGAGGGCTTTTCCAGCCTTGATGATTCTGCGATTCCATCAGCATTTTGGGACAGCTGTGGCACAGTTTATGTGTGGAGCTGATGCTGCTTGGAGCCTCTGGGCTCTCCAGTCACTCAGCTGTGAATGTGCAAGTTGGAACCTGGGGGCAGTGGCCAAATCAACACCAGCACTGTGGGGAGCTCAGAAAGCCTGAGCTGAAAACCTCCTGTGGGGGCTTTAGCTGCGCGTTATCTTCTCTCTCTGCCTCAGCAAAGACCCAAATCTAATTTCAAAGGTCAGAACATGCTCTCACCTGGGTGTTCCCAGACTTTTATAGAGTGGTTGAAGGCCATTTCCTAAAATTAGCTGCTGCAGGGGAAAGCTGATACTGGCTCTGTATCAGACCCTTTCCAAAGCTCTGGATAATCATTTACTTGATTACTCCTATTGAAACTCATGGGTAAAAGGTAGAAAATGGAAGAAAACCAGGACCTGGTGCTGCTTCCTAACAGAGAAATACAACCATGTGGGTTTTGGGGCAGAATTCCTCTTCTTGGTTGTTTTTGGAGGTGTTTTTTTTTTGTTTTCCTGAAGTTTTCCCAGGCAGGCCAGTGGCCTGCCTTTAGAATCAGATTTATTTTTGTTTTTCTCAAACTTCCTGGTGATCCAAACATGCTGGGGAGCTCTGGGAAGGGGAACATGTGACTCTGAAGGAGGCTGAAATGGTAAAGCACACTCAGATCTGCTAAGCAACAGCATTGACACGTTTAAATAAATCTGCTGTTGACTAATATAGAGTGACATATTGAGAGCAATTAAAAATAAAAAATAAAAAGGAAACTAGGCACAAATTTGGGAAATGAGTGGAATGGGAACAGAACAAAGATGTTAGAGAGGACGCTGGATAAAAGAGAGGGAGGGCTGCTCCACAAAAGGAGTGTTCTGGAGAACCAGGGTGTCCATCAGGAAGGGGGAGACAATAGCAGAAGTGCAGATTTGTGCTGGAATTATCCCTTGGCAGTAGGATCCTTGTATTTCTGCTTCCCTGCCAACTCTGCTGGCTGCCAGGATTGAAAAGATTTGTGCTGCCTGGTGCAGAGAGGAGCATGTGGTGGGATGTCAGGCAGCTTGGAGAAGGTAAGGTGGCTCTTCTTGTTCTCGTGGTGGCTTTGGGACTGTTGTTCCTTTGGATCTGCTGTGATTTGGGTGTGAGTCCTGTCATTCCACATCCCTGTGGATGTGTGTAATGCTGGAGAAGGGAGCAGGGACTAAATTAGGAGTGTTGGGTTTGAAAGGAAAGGAAATCCCTTAAAAATCACAGAATGGCTTGGATGGGAAGGAACCTCAGAGCTCATCCCATTCCAATCCCCTGCCATGGGCAGGGACACTTCCCACTATCCCAGGCTGCTCCAAGCCCTGTCCAGCCTGGCCTTGGACACTTCCAGGGATCCAGAGGCAGCCACAGCTGCTCTGGGCAACTTGCAGAACTCATCTGTGGAAGTTGCTGCTGCAGGAAGCTGTGAAACTGAGTGCTTGGTGTGTTTCCCCTTCCCCTTCCCCTTCCCCTTCCCTTCCCTTCCCTTCCCTTCCCTTCCCTTCCCTTCCCTTCCCTTCCCTTCCCTTCCCTTCCCTTCCCTTCCCTTCCCTTCCCTTCCCTTCCCTTCCCTTCCCTTCCCTTCCCTTCCCTTCCCTTCCCTTCCCTTCCCTTCCCTTCCCTTCCCTTCCCTTCCCCTTCCCCTTCCCCTTCCCCTTCCCCTTCCCCTTCCCCTTCCCCTTCCCCTTCCCCTTCCCTTCCCCTTCCCCCTTTTTTCTTTAACAGCTCAGACTCTGTACTATTAAGAATGTCTGTGATTGATTGCTTAAAAAAAAAAAAAGGTATTTTGGTGGACAGCTGTTATTCTTCAAGGGCTCCTACAATTCCTATTTGTTAATGGTTTGGGGGAAATTGTCCTGAATAAACTGTTCCATGCCCATGATTTATGGTTATTTTACACCAAAGAGGCTGGAAATGAGGAGTGAGGGGCTGAAGTGAACGGATCATTGGCCTGATCTAATACTGTTTTATTCCAATGTAACACAGCCATCCTAGTGCTTCCTTAATATTTTTTTTGGATTCTCTACAGAGGCCAAATTGAGTTGTGAATTTTGTGCCCATCTTAATGACTTTGTTCCAGGCTGATGCCTTCGTGTCCATCCTCGTGGCACCTTCACAGTGGAACTGTGTTTGCCAGCAGCTTTCCCACCTCTGGGAATGGCTTCCCTTTTCCATCAGGTGTTTCCTCTGGCCACCACCAGCAGCCTTTGTGCAGTGGGTGGCAATAGAAAACTCACACACTGTCCAGCCTGGGATGGTGTGAGGCTGAAAGGGAGAGAGCTCTGCTGTCCCTCAGGGAAATTTTGTGCAATCAGAACCAGCACTGAGATGAGAGTGAGATGGCACAGCTTGGGGCTGGCTCTTCTGTCCAAAATAACTACTGGGAATGGCCAGAAGAGGCGTTTGTGGATTGCTCATCCATTAGCACCTCTCACCATCTATTTTCCAAATGGTCCCTGAAGTGAGCTGGAACCAGTTCCGTGAGTTGGAACCAGTCTGATCTTTGGGATGATGGCTGGGAGACAGCAGCTTGTGTTGGAAGCAGTTCCTTCATCTGCATGAGCCTTGTGCTGGCACTGTGGCCCATTTTTTGAGCTGCTCTGAGGACATTTGGCCCCTCTTCCCTCCAACAATAGCTGCTGTGTGTTGGAGATTCCTGCCTGGAGGATTTGGGAGCCAACAGGAGCTCCAGCCTTCCCAGATGTGCCCTCTCTGCTGACATTTGGGTTCCCTCCACCCTGTGCTGTGGGCAGGCAGGGGGGACTGCATGGTGAGGGTTATTTGGGTGCTCTCTGGAGTGCAGGGTGTTCCCACAGTATCCATGGTTCCTCTGGGAATTTCCCCTCCTGGCCATGGAATCACATTTGTGATGTGAACTATTCAAAACCCTACCAACAAGCTCTGTCCTGAAAATCCTGCTGCCAGTCCAGGGGAGCTGTTAAACCACTAACTCTGCAAGAACTTGGCTGCTTTGAGGTGCTCAGTGACAGCAGCAGCCTCAGCACTCGTGGCTGAAGCATTTGGGCTTGCTGTGATTGCAGCAGACAGATTGTCTCAAAGCCACAAGGTATTAATTGGCTTTCATGTTCGATACCAGTTAATAAAAATTTCCTTTAAAAGACACATTGCTTAGCTTTAGATGCTCTTTAATGTTGTCAGAGGGTTCTAATAAAACAGGGCTTTGGCATCTGCTCTTACCTGTTAGTCTTCCAAAAACTGTTGAATCCATCAGCTGTTTGCACTCAGGTTTGAGGGATGGAGCTCACCAAAGCAGTAACTCCGTATAAATGTTCTGGAAATAAGGAACTGAAAACTCTTTATGGAGTACTGGAGAACCCCATGGAAAACTGAAGGCATCAAACATTAAGAACTCAGCTTATTTGTGCTGCTGTTCCCAGAACTCACGGGGGCACGTTGACACCACAGATATTTTTCTCAAAATACCACGCTGAGCATTGCAGGGCCATTACAAGCACTTGACTAAATAATCATTCCAGCTCCTTCTCCAGCTAAGAGGACACCATTAAATTCAGGAGAGCAGCTGGGAAGTGCATTTGGACCAGGCTTTAAGCTTGACAAGTTTTGGGTTTCAAAGGCATATTAAAAGTGCTCCCTCAGCTCACACAAGGAGCCATGCTTTGGTGCCTTGGCCTGGAAGGCAGCGTGGGAGCTAAGAAATCTATTAGTGAGCTTCAATTTACTCAGGAAAAATCCTTCCCTGAGGATTGCTCTTGTTCTCTGGAATTACAGGGTTTGGTTTTTTTGATAACATTTTTCTCCTTAATTTGTCCCTTTTGCACTTCCTTGGTGCGAGCAGGGAAAGCAGCAGCAAAACTCCAGCAGGAGAGAGGTCGAGGGTTCTTTTGGACCAGGAGATGTGTGGAGGGTGCAGAAGGAACAGTGAGGCTGCAGAGCTGTGAGAGAGGGAGGACAGGAAAGACCCAAATGGGTGGAAGTGGGATTTGGACAGCAGGGAAAAGCTGGTGAGAGAGGGGGGCAAAGAAAACCATCTCAGCAGCTGCATTTTGTGCGGCCACTCCTGTATCCTGCAGCTGTTCATTAGAAATTCTGTTTATGCCACAGGGAGTTTTGGAGTCTCTGAAGCTGACACAGTTTTAATAGACAAAGACATTTTGAGTGCAGCACATCTGCTCTGGGATGCTAAGGAAGAGGCTCCATGCAGTACTGCCATTGGTAGAAGCATTTCATCGTGCTTTTTTTAATTTTAAGACCTCTCTTTTATCCTAAGAAGTAAATTTTGAGGTCAAAAGAAGTGCTGTGTTTGCTCATTAAGTTTGCAGCCCTTAAACTGAGAGTCCTGCTGTATTCTTCCTAATATCCCTGAGTTCCCAGCCCTGGGAGCAGGCAGAATCACCTCTGACTTGGGACGATCCTAAAGCACTTCCCATCACAGAAGCACAAGCACAGGCCTGGGGGCAGGAGGGTGCTGCTCCAGAGCAGAGACCTTTGGCCAATGCTGCATTATTAAATATCTGATGAGTAGGTCTTAAATTGATCAATTTCTTTCTCTGCAGGCTCAATCTAACCCTCAGCTTAACTTTTATGACCCGTGGCTTTCCAAAGCCCATCTCATCTTGCTCGGTGATTGAATCCACCTTGTGCAGCTTTAAAGTTAATTCCTTCCTTCACCTCCAGCTCTGGTCAGGTTCCTTGGATCCCTCCTTGCCTGACCTCTCTCTTAGCCTTCCAATAAACAGAACAGTGTCACTTTGCCCTTCCTAACTGCTGTTATTGCTACATCTGCCCTGCAGCATCTTCTGGATATTTTCTACCTTCCTGTCTCAGTAGGAGCAGTTTCCATGCTGGATGCACGTCTGAGTGAGGTTTGCCATCTCCCCTCCTGCCTTTTCCAAGTGTGTTGGTCTTCTCCAGCCAGGAACAGCTTGAGAAGAGGTTTCTTTTTGTTGTATTTCTTGCTGATCTCTTGGAAGGGAAGCACTGGGCAGCAGTGACAAGGCAGAGCACAGCGTGTGTGGAATGATCCGTGATCCAGCATCCCAAATCCAAGCGGTGGCAGCGCTTTGTAGGAATTTAATTACCATGGGTTGTGGTGCTGCTTGTCTCCTATCATCCACTCTGCTGCTGGTTAATGATTTCATCAGGCGCACACACAAACCTCATGTGCTGTGTTCTTTCTTCTTGGGGTGTTTTGAAGTTTTTGGCCACGTCCACATCTGCACGTCCTGTGGAGTGGAGTGTCCTGCAGGGACCTTGGTTAGGTGTTACAGAATCCCAGAATGGTTTGGATGGGAAGGACCTTAAAGCTCATCTTGTTCCACTTCCTGCCATGGGCAGGGACACCTTCCACTGTCCCAGGTTTGGATGGGAAGGACCTTAAAGCTCATCTTGTTCCACTCCCTGCCATGGACAGGGACACCTTCCACTGTCCCAGGTTTGGATGGGAAGGACCTTAAAGCTCATCTTGTTCCACTCCCTGCCATGGACAGGGACACCTTCCACTGTCCCCAGTTGCTCCAAGCCCTGGTTCAGCTTTGCTCAGGAAGGAGAAATGGAGATACACAGAGATGCTCCAAGGACTGGAGCCCCTCTGCTCTGGAGCCAGGCTGGGAGAGCTGGGGGTGCTCACCTGGAGAAGAGAAGGATCCAGGGAGAGCTCAGAGCCCCTGCCAGGGCCTAAAGGGGCTCCAGGAGAGCTGGAGAGGGACTGGGGACAAGGGATGGAAGGACAGGACACAGGGAAATGGTTTCCCACTGCCAGAGGGCAGGGATAGATGGGATATTGGGAAGGGATTGTTCCCTGTGAGGGTGGGGAGGTCCTGTCAGAGGCTTCCCAGAGAAGCTGTAGCTGCCCCTGGATCCCTGGAAGTGTCCAAGGCCAGGCTGGACAGGGCTTGGATCAACCTGGGATAGTGGAAGGTGTCCCTGCCCATGCTAGGGGGTGGAGTGGGATGATCTTTCAGGTTCCTTCCCTCCCAAACCATTCTGTGATGAATTTCCAGCTTGCTTTGCAATAAACTGTGTGGGATAAAGCCCCACCTGCTCTATAAATATGGGTGATCCAACACTTCAGGTAATTTAATTTTTCTGGTGTGATTGATCAGGCTGTCTGGAACAGAACAGCTCCCATTTAGGTGGTGATGAAGCATCTCCAGAAAGTGCAGAAGACCCTGATCTTGACATTGACCCCATGCAGCTGAGAGAGGAGGGAGCAGCTGGAGCTGGGCACAGCAGCAGGGATAACATGGGAGCAGGTGAAGGAGCTGTTTCAGGGAGGGAAGGTACATTTGGAGGTGGTTAATTTGGCCATGTGGCACTGATGAATGTCACTGAACCTTGCTCAGATGTAGCAGCCAGGGCTCCCAGGTTTCTCTTGGCTTTCCCTGGATGTGAACTTCCCACTGTCCCTGGGTTGTGAGGACTCAGTGCTGAGCTGCCTCCTTGCCCTGAGGTGCACAAGAAACCATCTGTGTGGTTTCATGTTTGTTAGAGGCCTCTCAGTGGAGGTGCTGAGTCTCCAGAACTTTATTCCCTGTATGCAGGAAAGGGGCAAACTTCCATAAACCCCACACAGATGGATTATTTCCCATAGAGACCCACCCTGCTGAGTGAGATGCTGTTAAACTCTCTGCGTGTTTCTGTGCTTTTCAAGCAGTATTTCCTTTTCCTTATCACTTCCCCAGGACAATGAAACTTTTAAATTTGTGCTTAATGATGACCTGAAGCTTCTGTCGGAGAGCAGGAGCCTGAACCTGCCACGTGGTTATTTCCAGCTGTGGGAGCAGCAACGAGGGCGTTTCAGGGGAGGTGAGAGAGTTTTGTGGTTTTGCCTTGGGGAAAATAACGTGCCTGAGCAATCTAGGGCTGGAAACCACAAAGAATACCAAGGATTTGAGCTGTCTCATGGAGTCAGGGTTTGGGAAACCAGTCCTCTCTTCCTGCCTGGAGTTGACCTCCTCCTCATGCTTCTTTCATGTGACAGGGAGCGCCCGGCTCTTGGCTGTGGTTTAACCTCAAGAGAGTTCTTGTTCATTAATTACTTCAAGGTAAAAGCAGAGAGAGGCTTTGCTTCCTCCCACACCTAATTTATCCCTTTTAGAAGCAAGTAAAAGCTTGTGCCACTGCATCCTGGAGCATCCTTGGTTTGCTTCCCACGTCCCAAAATATCTCCAGCACTTTGTCAGTGGGAATGTGGTGAGCACTGCAACATCAGCCAGGATGGTTTTAGGGATTTTCCAGCTTTCTTGGAAAACTCTGCCCTCTGGTCCCTTGCTCTGAGCTTTGGAGAGGAGAGGGGTGAATTCTGCATCCAGGATTTTCTGCCACTCCATCCCACAGGACACAGAAGGATTTGCTCCTATGCCGGATGTTCCTTTGAGCAGAGAAGTGCTTGTGCACAGCCTGGAAGAATAAATAAAACACTGTGACTGCTTTATTACCAGAAAACAACACTAAATAATAAATTTAAGAGCTAAAAGCTCTATATGTAAAGTAGATTTCACTATGCATTATGCAAAAAGCAGAAAGGCACTGGAGAAGGAATCCACTGGAAGAAGGCAGGCTGGGAAGATGGATGATCTTGCAGACAGGACGAGGAGATGTGGAGTGAATCCCAAGCTGGCTCAGCCTCTCAAGTGACCTTGGGCAAGTTGTTTCTCCACACCTCCATTACCTGCTCTCTAAAACCAGGATGTGGTTTTCCTGTCTGCAGGATTTCATCAGAATAAAGGAGTGTTTGTGGAGCACTGGGCTGAGCTGGGCCGAGGAGCGGGGACAGCCTTTGGCAGAGGGCAGAGCTCAGGTATCTGTGAGCACCTGGGGGAGAGGTTTCTGTGTTTTCTCAACACTGAGCCTCTCCTGGAGCACGCCCTTGTCCCAGTGCCCAGATGAGAACACAAAGCTGAGAGCCAGACTCAGTTCTTCACTCATCTGCCTTGAAGAGTTTGAGGTCACCTTTGCTTTGTAGAGACAGAGATGGGGGCCTGGGGGTGCCTGATTTCCTCTGGGTGCTGGAGAGAGGTGGTGTTGGAGCTGGGGGAAGGCCCAGGACATCTTAACTCCAGGTTTCCCCTCACATTTCTGAATTGCTTCCCCTTGGGAGCCTGGACACTGAGCCATGCAATCATTTAGGTGGGAAGGGACCTCGAGATGTCTCTGAACGTGGGCATTGTCCAGTGAGTTTTGGATATCTGTTAGTCTCAAATCCTCCTTCAAATCCTATTTAAAGCTCTTTCCCTGAGCCCTCCTAACTCCTGCAGGATGATCCTTTTCTCCCTTTGAAACAGCTGAACCCTGTCTGTTGCCACCAGACCTGGTGTGGTGTAAACCAATCCATGATCCAAAGCCCCAAAATTCCACCTGCTTGGAGCCAGGTGTTGATCTGTTGGCTCTTCCTGCTTTTCCCTTCATCATTCCCTGCAGCTGGGAGGAGAGAGGAGAGCATCACTTGTGTGCTGTGGTGGCAGGAGTGCCCTTCTTCCTCAAGAACTTGATGTGGGAAACTCAGAATTCCTCAAATGTCACTTCTAAAGCCCCTGCCTTCTTCAGCACGTCTGGTTTCCCACTTTTCCAGGATGAGCACATGGAGGGGCTCTTGGAGCATTTTTCCAGGATCCCTTTACCCCACACATGCCCATGTGGATGAGGAGCAGGGCCGGGAGCAGGTTTGGCTTTGCGTGGAGCTGCAAACGTGCAGAATGTTCCTTGCTTTGGATAAAACTCCCTGAAGGCAGGGCTGCAGTTTATCCCTGGAATTTCCAGATTACAGAACCTTTTACCTGTGCATATAACAGCATTGATCTCAGCCTGGGGGAATTGCTCTGTACCTGTGAGCTCTGGAGATGGTACAAATCCCTCAGGATGATCCCTAAGACTGCTGCTTGCAATTTCAGAGTGAATTTTCCATCTGCTCCTTTGATGGATCTGCTCCCAACCAACTGTACCTTAAAGCACACACCTGATAGATTTATTCTCCTTGTTCAACTGCTCCTGTTCCCAAAGTGATTGGGAGATTTGGGATGTAATCCTTCCCTTTGAGAGCATTAGGAGACAGAAAGCTATCATTGCTGAAGGGTTGTTTGGAGTTCATTTTCTTCCACTACGGCCTGTTCTGAAGGGGAGAATGTGCTGTATTTTTATTTTCTCTCTTTGATTTCATTCCTAATGCTGATGAAAGAGAGACTTGGCAATAGAAGGTGTCTCTCCAAGCCCAGATAAAGCATGGGAGCCACTTCCACACTCCCTGAGGTCCTTGTCTGTTTGCCAGGAGGGAGCTGGCGTGGCAGAGGTGGGTTTGTTCTCCGTGGAGAGCAGCAGAACTTTGTGGATGATAATACTGTAGACCCCTCATTTCTTAAGGAAAGGGACTCAGGATGAGTATGGATGCACACAGAGAGTTTGGGAACTCTGATTTAGCAGGTGCAGGAGGATCCATTTCTTAAGGAAAGGGACTCAGGATGAGTATGGATGCACACAGAGAGTTTGGGAACTCTGATTTAGCAGGTGCAGGAGGATCCCTGTGGATTTTCCTCCCCACGGTGCAGTCATGTTCTGCCTCATGGTTGTGCATTGCTCTGCTGAGCTCTGAAGGACCCTAAGTTTAAATTTTCCAGGCTCTGTTCACAAATATGCTGAGAAAGGAGCAGTATTTCCCTGATTTTATAGCAAGATGGGTAACAGAGGTGTAAGCAGGGAGGAGTAGGTGTGCTCAAGTCTTGGAATATTTGCAGAGTAATGGCTCCACAAACACTCACAGATCAGACCAGCTGGGTTATTTCTAGAAATGCAAAAAGAGGGAGAACCTCAGGTAATTCCCATAACTCCACTGGCACAGGGAGTGCCTGCTGTGGAGCTGAGGAAAGCTGGGAATGCAGCCCAGGCTTTGACAATGTGCTCTGAGCAGCTGAGTTTGGTGGGAGGAGGAGCTGCAGTGTGCAGACCTGTGGTGCCTGAGAATTCAGTCAGGTTGGCATTTGGGAAGAGGCTCTGGTAATTATTGATCTTCTGATCCCCTAAGAGCTCTTCCTGCCTCTTTCTGTGTGTGTGTAATCAGCTCCATCAGGCAGCAACATTGTGCTATAACACCAACAAGAGTTTTCAGCGTGGAGTTTGGTGAGTTTAAAGAACTAAACAGTACTTGGGAGTGAGAGGGATGAGTTGGCTGGAAAGCTCAGCAGCTATCCTGCTTCTCCTCCTCCCAGATTTCTTTTTGGGAATGAAGGGAAATCAGCAGCCTTTTTCCCCAGGGCTGATAAACACAGCCCTGAAGTTTCTCTTGATAAAATCACAGATTGGGTTTTTACTTTGTCTTTTTTTTACAAGTCCTAAATGGCAAAGTGTGACAACCTCAGGCTCTATTGAGTTGATGAGGAATAAAGTCTTAATAGTGAAGAAGAGTCCAGGAGTGTGTTTAAAGTGCTCATTTTATCACCAGCACATATTTCATACTGACAGTCCATACTTTTAGCTAATCCCAAGCCACGTGTGGTGCATTTTAAATCCGTCCTCAGCCTGCTCTGGTCTTTCCCTTGTGGTGTTTTCCAGGAGAGCAATGGAGTCACATTGGCAACCTTAGACTTCTGAGCACACAGATGTTTTTAATTCACAACCCATATTTTGAGGTGAGGAGGATGAATTTTGTTCTGTGTCAAGGAAGAGAAGGAGCAGAGGAGCCACTGTGGCAGAACAGCTGCTGAGGATCAGGCGTGGGGTGATGGATTTGGCTTTTCCGGGACCCCAGTTGCCATTTTAGGGAGTCCAGTTTGCCATTTCATTACCAATTATGGTTTATAAAAAGCCAAAGTAGCCACAAAGGAATAAGGTTTTGATGCAGTCTTACCTTTGGGGCTCCAGTGCCCACATTTATGATTTCTGTGTTGCCTCAACACCCTGCAGCGTTTGACCCCACTTACCCCATGGCACCCCAAATAAAAAAAAACCCAGCAAAGCTTGTTTTCCCCTTGAAGTTAAGCTGATTTTTAGATTCTGGTGGTGTTCAAGTGAGTGTGTGCTTTGGCATTTCTCTCAGGAAAAGCATTATTAGGGCAGCTCATCTCCTGGCCAGCTGTTTGCAGAAAACTGGTGGCAACTGGAGGATCTTTGCAGCCCCCGTGAGACCTGAAATAGCAGGGACTGGCACACACACACCCAGCATGAGCCTTGCTTCCTGCAGAGGGCCTGAAAAGGGGGGGAAAGAAAGAATGAAAAATAAAATTAAAACTTAAAAAAAAATTAATATTATTATTAGTTTTTTTGCCTTTGGTTGCTAAAATCCTGCTGCTGGGCAGAGCAGTCCCAGAGGCTGGAGCCTCCCATCTGCCCACAGCCATGTGCTGCCAAGATCCAAGAAAGCTGATTTAGCCTTTTGCTGACTTTTTAGCCGCTTTATCCTCCTGGCTTTCTGAGATTTACGCCACTGCTGTTTGCCAATGTCATGAATTTAAAATCTGCCTTAGTTTTAGGCCTTCATTCTGCTGTGCAACTGGGTTGTGGGTCACGTTGGTGGGAGGGGATGGAAATCCCATTTAATCGTGGGGTGTTAAGTAAGTGACAACAAATGGCTGTGTATCAATAGCCCTGGGGATTGTGCTTTATTACCCCACATATTTCCCCTCTTCATGATGATTTTTCATGGTTAAAATCAAATTTCCCCTTTATTTTCTCTGACGTGTGTTGAGTACAAGGCCGAAAATTCCTCCTGACTTCTCTTTGCTGCTTTAAGGTGAACTTTTTTGCCTTGGCCCATTTCCAGCTCTCTCTTTCAGCTGAGATTTGCATCCTCACCTTCTTTCTGGGAATTCTTGATGAGTAGATGAGAAGGGCATTAAATAGATTTAGTGAAAAATGACCGTCACCAGCGTGGATGACTTTCTTCTAATTAAAAATTGAAACGGAAATGAATGAGCTCCTCTTGAGGCCGTGCAGGAGATGGTGCTAAGCCCAGCTCTATATTCATCAGTGCTGCGGGAAGTCCAGTGTATGAAAGAATATCCCAGAAGCTTCAATACCTTGGAGGATGCCAACAAAAGGGGAGATTTTCTAGTGACAGCATATTGATGTGGCCTAGATTTAAATCTCTTGGCCTAGAGCTGAGTCAGAGCTGAATTCCATAGAATCACAGAATGGATTGGGTGGGGAGGGACCTTAAAACTCACCCAGTTCCACCTGCCATGGGCAAGGACACCTTCCACTATCCCAGGTTGCCCCAAACCCTGTCCAGCCTGGCCTTGGACACTTCTAGGGATCTGTGGGCAACCACAGCTTCTCTGGGCACCCTGTTCCACCCTCACAAGGAACAGTTTCTCCCAAGAGGCTCCCAACAGATCCTAACTTCAGCATCTTTGCTTTGATGTACGGTGTAAACTTTTCTAGTGTTGACCAGAAATTCCCTCATACACAGCCAGCCATTTAAATCGTAACCAACACAAGTACGTTCCCTTTAAACTTCCTCATGCAATGAATCAAAATTTTCCAGCAGGAAATGAAAGCAAAACACTTCATCTAAAAATTCCTCATCAGCTCTAGTCACCAGAGCAGAACAATGGCGATTACACTCAGTTATGCAGTGCAAATTCCCAGCACTGCTGCATCCCGGGATCACAGCAGGGCGGGCAGGGAGAGCAGGTGTACGTCAGCGCCTCTGGTTTGGATGTGAGGAGAGGTGGGAAAAACAGGGATCCAGGTCCAGAGCTGAGGAGGTTGTGTGGTCTGGAGCAACCCTACACAACCCTAATGAGGAGCAGAGCACCTGGAGCAAGCTGTGTGTCCACATCTCATGGATCCCGCCACCTTCTCAGGTGACAGCCCAGAGGTTGTTCTTTTGAGAGAGGACAATTGCTTTTAAATCTAACCATGTCTTAGGTCACTAGTGGGTCGTTTTGGTTGTGTTGCCTGACCGTGTGGTTGTTCTCTTGTAGGAATGGCAGAGCTTCACCCTCCCAGCAGCGATGACAGAGACTGACAGTGCTACCAGTCCCTTCTGGCTCCGTCTGCACGACGGCTGCTGCCTCTGCATATTCATTGGATGGTAATGCAGGATGTCGGCAGCCGCGGTAGAGTTTGGCTCGGTCCCACTGCGTTTTTCTTCTGCCGGTTGTGACTCTGAATCACCATGACAACGCTGTGACACTTCCAGCAAAGGTTGCCCGCGGACCAAGGGTGGGCTGGGGGTGGGCGAGTAGGTCAATGATCGAGTCTAACGGGGTCAGAAGTTGCGCCTGCAGCAAAACGACCGTGGAAGAGCCGCCGGCACGGCAAGAAGATGAAATTCCCCTTCCATTGGCTTCTTGTTGAGCAGGCACAATAACATTTCCCTTTGAGAGGTTCGCTGTAAAAACTCTTTTGGTTATGGCTACTGATCCAACGTGATTGCGCGCGTGGCGACTTTGGAACTCATGACTGGCTATACGATGTTGCGCAATGGGGGAGTGGGGAACGGAGGCCAGCCGTGGGTGTTGAGGTGGTCCAGTCGGATCCGGCTCACCTGGCTTAGCTTCACCCTCTTCGTCATCCTCGTTTTCTTCCCCCTCATCGCCCACTACTACCTGACCACCATCGACGACGCGGACGATGCCGGCAAGCGCATCTTCGGCCCCCGCACCGGCAACGAGCTGTGCGAGGTGAAGCACGTGCAGGACCTGTGCCGCATCCGCGAGTCGGTCAGCGAGGAGCTGCTCCAGCTCGAGGCCAAGCGACAGGAGCTCAACAGCGAGATCGCCAAGCTCAACTTGAAGATCGAGGCCTGCAAGAAGAGCATTGAAAATGCCAAGCAGGACCTGCTGCAGCTGAAGAACGTCATCAGTCAGACTGAGCATTCCTACAAAGAGCTGATGGCTCAGAACCAGCCCAAGCTCTCCTTGCCCATCCGGCTGCTGCCAGATAAGGACGATGCGACTTTCCCCCTGCCAAAATCCAACAGGAACTGCAGGCTGCACAACTGCTTTGACTACTCACGCTGCCCGCTGACGTCTGGCTTTCCAGTCTATGTCTACAACAGTGACGATTACCCTTTTGGTAGTTCCTTAGACCCTTTAATTAAACAGGCCTTTGAGGCGACTGTCAGAACTAATGTTTATGTCACTGAAAATGCAAATATTGCTTGTGTGTATATAATTTTAGTGGGGGAAATGCAAGAGCCCGTTATGCCAAAACCTACTGAACTAGAGCAACAGTTGCACTCTTTGCCATATTGGAGGACTGATGGACACAACCATCTCATCATCAATCTATCGAGGAAGTCGGAAACTCAGAACTTCATTTACAACATCAGCACGGGGCGCGCCATGATCGCCCAGTCCACCTTTTACGACGCCCAGTATCGACCGGGCTTTGACATCGTGGTGTCACCTCTGGTCCACGCCATGTCCGAGCCCAACTTCCTGGAGATCCCGCCCCAGGTGCCGGTCAAGCGTAAGTACCTGTTCAGTTTCCAGGGGGAGAAGATCGAGTCCCTCCGCTCCAGCTTGCAGGAGGTTCGCTCTTTCGAAGAGGAGATCGAAGGCAACGCCCCGGCCGACTACGACGACCGGATCATCACCACCTTGAAGGCTGTTCAGGACAGCAAGCTGGACTTTGTTCTGGTGGAGTTCACGTGTAAGAACCAGCCTAAGGCGAGTCTGCCCACTGAGTGGGCTCTGTGTGGAGAAAGGGAAGACAGACTAGAGCTACTGAAGCTTTCTACTTTTGCACTGATCATCACCCCCGGGGACACCCATTTAGTGATCTCCGCCGGGTGTACCATGAGACTGTTTGAGGCTCTGGAAGTCGGGGCCATCCCGGTGGTTCTCGGAGAGCAAGTTCAGCTACCCTACAACGACGTGATCCGGTGGAACGAGGCAGCCTTAATCATACCAAAGCCACGTATCACAGAAGTGCACTTTCTTCTGAGAAGCATTTCTGACAACGATCTCCTTGCCATGAGGAGGCAGGGCCGCTTCTTGTGGGAGACCTACTTCTCCACCTCCGACAACGTCTTCAGCACAGTCTTAGCCATCATAAGGACTCGAATCCAAATCCCAGCTGCTCCTATCCGAGAAGAACCCGCCGTGGAGATCCCCCACCGGTCTGGCAAAGCTGCTGGTACAGACCCCAATATGGCAGACAATGGTGACCTGGACTTGGGGCCTGTGGAAACAGAGCCACCCTACGCCTCTCCCAAATATCTCCGCAATTTCACCCTCACCGCGATGGATATCTACAGGAATTGGAATTCTGCCCCGGGGCCTTTCCACCTCTTCCCCTACACTCCCTTTGACCCCGTTTTACCATCAGAAGCAAAATTTTTGGGGTCTGGGACTGGATTTCGACCAATTGGTGGAGGAGCAGGTGGCTCTGGGAAGGAGTTCCAGGCTGCTTTGGGTGGCAACGTCCCGCGGGAGCAGTTCACGGTGGTGATGTTGACTTACGAGCGGGAGGAAGTGTTGATGAACTCCCTAGAAAGGCTCAATGGTCTCCCCTACTTAAACAAAGTTGTGGTGGTGTGGAACTCTCCCAAGCTTCCCTCCGAGGATCTCTTGTGGCCGGACATTGGCGTCCCAATCATGGTAAGACAGATGTAGCTACAGTGGGCTTGTTCATGGTGGGGTTTGCATGTTAGAGTTGTCTGTGTCAGCTCAGCTTCAGTCCTGGGGGATGGCTGAAGGTGTCTGTACCTCTTTTGGGTATTTTTATCAGTGGGGAAAAACAAGAGGTGCCAGGTATTTAGCACTCAGTGAATGAGAATTGCTTTTGAGGAGCCTAATGTGAATTTTGGTGCTGAAAGCTAAAGATTGTTGCTCGTTGGAAATCTTTGCTTAGGCTCTTTTAAGTGCCTCCCTGTGAGGACAGTTGACACCTTATAAATTCCTAAGTAGTAACTGTTTCTGCACTTTGCCAGATGAATTTTTTATTAAAACAAAAGAGGGACCCACTGAATTAGTGTCGACTGCAAAGACCTCAAAACTCAATTCTCACATTATGTTACAAGGGTTGGCAGAGAAGAAATTACAAGCCAAGGCTGACATGATTGTGAGAGCTTCCATGCTCCCAAGGTTGTAGCTGACTTTTGCATATGTTTGAGTTGATTATTTTTTTTTCTCAGCCAAACTGAAGAAGTGACACCTTCAAAAGCCAACATTCATTTTCAGACCCATGAAAAATGTACTCACTTGGACATTGACTTGTAAGGAGTGAATTCTACTCCAAATTTTTATTTATTTTAGGTCTTCCTTGTCATCCCAGCATAATCTCCTTCACTGGCCGTTGTTAAAAATCAGAATTAAATATAAATCTCCCCTCATAAAGAGAGCAAGGGCAGAGAGCTGCTAACAAGAACTGAGTGCTCTGAATCTGGTTGTGTTTAGAGGACAAATGGAAGGATAATGCCTTACAAATTAGGGAAGGGAAAAATAAAAGAGGGAGATGGTGCTTAAATACACAAACTGCGTGTGGTTTATGTGACAGGATGCTACTGAGCTTAATAGCAATGTGAGCTTTATGCTGCATGCAAAGAGATTCATTGATTTAATATTTCCTTTTATTATTATTGTGATGAATAAATCCTTCTGCTCACATTTAAAAACCCTTATGGTCCGGGAACAATGAGGAGAGAAAATTGCTTGGTTAATTGCGAAATAATCTTTCACATTAGTGCTTTTGAACCTGCGAATTCTACAAAATCTTTGCATTGTGTCTGCCGAAAAAACCGCGTCCTCCTTCGGAGCGGGGATTGTTCTCCTTGGAGCTGCTAATGGGTGTTATTTGTGAAAGAAAAATGCATTTGTGTTGATGGAAGATAATGGCTTTTTGTACCTGGCTCTCATCTGCACATCTGTTGTGTTGGAGCCCTGCTGGTTTTTTGGGGACTTGACACACACAGGAGTTGCTTCGTGTCACCTTCGAGCCACGCGCTGTGGGGAATGTTGGGGACCAACATTTGGGAGCGTGTGTGGTTCCAGAGGAGGGAATTGTTGTGGGCCTGATTTGGGGAGGTGGATGGTGACACTGTGGAGTGGCTGGGTCACAGGGAGATTCTGCATGTCCTTTCTGAAGGTGTGTGTTGGTCTCATAATAACTCTGCTTTCTTCCCGTTTTTCTAAATCTCAGTTTTTAAAAGAGCCCAAATCTGGGATTTCTCACAGGAGGGTTAACCCTGAGCAGCTTCCAGGCATCCATCCCTCTGTTGCTAAGCCCATCTCCAGACTGGGTGTTTAATCCTGTTGGGAGTTTGTACCATTCCTCTACAAGGATGGTTTGGTGTGGCAGTGATGGAAAACTTCCCTGTTGGGAGTTTGTACCATTCCTCTACAAGGATGGTTTGGTGTGGCAATGATGGAAAACTTCCCTGGGCTTCATCAGACAGTGAGAAATCCCAAAGTCTGCTCTGGAAAAGGGTGGCAAGAGCACTGGGAGCAGAGGTGAGGCTCTGTTTGAGCCTTGCTGGCTGAGCTGTGGGATGTGCTGGCCAGAAGAAGAGGCAGCTGGGGATGTGGGAGTGGCAGGAGACACCAGCCAGTGTGTGCCAGTGTCAGAAGAAAGTGAGGAGCTGTGATTCTGATTTCCTTATGAGGGAAAAAAGCTCTTTTGATGGGGAATATCCAATTCTCTCAGATCTGCCAGTGCTGCTGCATCTCTGTGTAACAAATACGTTCCCAGTGACTTTGGGATGCAAGGAATTGCTCTGTGTTCAGGTCCCAAAGCACAGAGCTTTGTGGGGAAACTTGAGGGGGAGAAGAGAAGGGGATGAAGGTGGATTTGGGCTGTGATTGAAGTGGGTCCAGGCACCACCTGGCTCTGAGGAGCAGCACAGCAGCAGCACATGTGTGCCAGCATGATCCAGGATCAAAGCACCTGGAGCCAGAAGGTCACTGAAGAAAACCCAGCCTCAGAAAGATGTGGAACTGAGTCCAGAGGAGGCCATGGAGCTGCTCTGGATCCAGGCTGGGAGAGCTGGGGAGGTTCAGCTGGAGAAGGGAAGGCTCCAGGGAGACCTCAGAGCCTAAAGGGGCTCCAGGAGAGCTGGAGAGAGACTTGGGACAGGGGATGGGGGGACAGGACACAGGGAATGGCTGCCCACTGCCAGAGGGCAGGGATGGATGGGATATTGGGAAGGAATTGTTCCCTGGGAGGGTGGTGAGAGTCTGGAATAGAATTCCCAGAGAAGCTGTGGCTGCCCTTGGATCCATGGAAGTGTCCAAGGCCGGGTTGGACAGGGCTTGGAGCAGCCTGGGATATTGGGAGGTCTCCCTGCCCATGGCAGGGGGTGGGATGAGATGGGCTTTAAGGTTCCTTCCCACCCAAACCATTCTGGAATCCACATGAACCTCCTGTGTGCTCCAGGGCAGAGGAGCTGGCACTGGAAGAGGTTTCCCACAGAAGCTGTGGCTGCCCTTGGATCCATGGAAGTGTCCAAGGCTGGGTTGGACAGGGCTTGGAGCAACCTGGGATAGTGGAAGGTGCCCCTGCCCACGGCAGGGGTTGGCATGGGATGATCTTTCAGGTCCCTTCCAACCCAAACCATTTTATCATTTAATGCAAATTACAAGCTAATGAGACAAAGCACTGTCTGTAGCACGTTAAAGAGCCTTTGGAAGCAAAACAGAGCCCTGAACCCCAGCAGGGCCTGCTGGTAGCAAGAGATGTGTGGCTCTGGGCTAGCAGAATTCCCCAAAGGAGAGCTGGAGTTCTCCTTCCTCCATGTGTTGACCTTATTTATTGATGTGCTCCTTGAAACAGCGTTTGCAAACTGCTCTGCTTGGCTGTGATTTGAGGCTTGTCCTCCCAAGCAGAATTCTTTTCCCTGGTGGGCTGGGAATTAATCAAGAGCCAAGCTCAAAGCTGCATTGAAACTTTGAATCTTTCATGGATAACGAGATAAACAGGGCTACAGAATATATTTGATTTTTAAAAAAAAATACTTTGACTTAAATATAGATGGCATAATTTACTAAAACATCAGTAAAATTCCTAAGCTGCACAGGAGTCTGATCAAATATTCTGTCCCTGTCCCCAGCCTGAAGTGAGTAGGTGGAAATCCAGTGTAATGTGAAGTAGTTTGTAGTCACTCAGGTCTGCCCCTGGAACAGATGCTGGCACTTTACCCTCACATTTAAAGCTGTAAAAACTCTTCCCATCTCCCATTAGTTGGGATTGCAGCAAAACCCAAAGGCTGTGAGTGAGAAATCTTGTTTGTGCAAGCTCAAAACCTGACTTTTTCCCAAGTGTCTGTATCTCTAGCACTGCCTTAGGAGACCTCCCCAGGACAGGAGTGTGACAGTTCCAGCTCCAGCAGCCACACCACAGCCACTGCTGAAGTTCTGTGTTGTCCAGAGGAGCTGTGGCTGCCCCTGGATCCCTGGAAACATTCCAGGCCAGGCTGGAGGGGGCTTGGAGCAGCCTGGGCTAGTGGAAGGTGTCCCTGCCCATGGCAGGGGGTGGAATGCAATGAATTTTAAGGTCCTTTCCCACCCAAACCATTCTGGGATTTGAATTTCCAGCTTGCTTTGCAGTAAACTGTGTGGGATAAAACCCCACCTGCTGTATAAATATAATATAAAAATATCCAGCACATTAGTGATTTAATTTTTTTGGTGTGATTGACCGGGTGAGCTTTAAGGTCCTTTCCCACCCAAACCATTCTGGGATTTTGTGATTTGGGGCTAAACCTTATTTAGCCCAAAGCAGTATTTTCACAACCTCTGCTCACATTCCAAGATGTGACAGCCAGATCTTGCAGCTCCTCTCCCTCTGCTGGGTTTGTGAGGGCCCTCAGAGGCTGGAAAAGCCCTGCAGCAGTTTGGTTTCTCCTCCTGCTGGGGGCTGAGGTGGGCTGGGAGTGCTGGAGGCATCTCTGAGCACTTAGGCTGGGTTCAGTGCCAGCTCCTGTGCCTGCCAGCAGTGACTAATCCCTTCCTCCAGCTTTGTTCCAGAATAAGTCGCCGCCTTTGATCCCTGCAGCCACTTCCAGTGGTGTAACATCCTTTGCTGCTGGCCTGGTGGCTGGCTGAGAGGGCTCATTCCATTCACAGCTGCTTGTTTGAAAAGGAATCAGCTGTGGAAAAGGGCTCATCTGGAAGCTGCTGGGCTTGCAGACCTGTTTGGCTGCGCGTGGCATTTGTTAATCAGGAGCAGGCTGGCCAGGGAATGCTGTCCTGACTTTCCCTTCTCTTTGGGCTCTGTGAATGTGCTGGCTCTGAAGCTCAGATGCCTGAGTCCTTTCCAGCAGAAGCACTCAAAGGGTTTTTCATATCTCCCTTTTAAGGAGCACGGCAGAGTCTGTGGGTGATGCTTCTGAGGAGGAGGAGGAGGACAGAACCTGGACAGGCTGGTGGCCATGGTGGCACAATGAGCTTCTCTGCTTGTCCTTCAGCAAGCAGCTGGATCCTCAGGCTTGGTTTTCTGATAAGAGCAGCACCAACCTTCCAAACTAACCAGGAGCTGGAGATGAGCTGCAGTGGTGTGTGTGATCCAGAGTGAGATCATCACACTGACCAGGAGTTAAAAAGAGAATAAAACCTCCATGCTGATCAACACCATCATTTCAGTCAATCCTTTCCCTTCCTGGGAGCTTTGCCTGAAATCCAGCTCAGGGCCTGGTTCAGCTTGGTAATTCAGCATTTACCAAACTCTTCCTTGCTGATGTGACTTGGGCTTTTCTGGGCCAGCTCACCTGCAGGAACTCTTTGGTGAGTCCCAGCTTTATCCTGCTTTTCCCTGCCTTACTTGGACTCACAGCTCTTGTGTTCCAAATCAGGAAAAACCCAACTTTGCTTTGAGGTCCTGGATTACATTTGGGAGTGGGGAGCTCCAGGTTTACTTCCAGGAGGAACAATTCACACAAAAGCAGCTGAGAAAATCCCTGTTTCTTAGCACTGAGTCACTTCCCACAGGAGATTTGCCCCATCCCTGGGATGAACAGCCTGTATTCAGTGCACCAGCATTACCAGCAGTGCATCCCAGGTTTGTGGGCTCAGTTTCTCCACGGGAGCAGTTTCAGAGGGCAGGGAGATGTTCCACAGAAGTGCTGGGTGCTGCTGTCAGGTTTGCAGCACCACCTGCTGCCCGCGGAGCCGGCACTGCCGGGGAGGCAACCGAGTTCTGAAATCCCTGTGAGTTTCACCATCTCCATATGTGTTTTTTTCTGTTGTGTAGCAGCAGAGGAAGGAACAAATTTGCTGCTTAGTTTACCTGGGAATCCTAAAATCCAGATTCTTGTCACTGCAGAGCCCGAGCAAAGGTGCAGCGATGTGTGACCGCGGGATGATAATGAACAAGCAGTGCCGACTCCTGGGAATGTGCGCTTGGAATATTAACTCCAGCACCCTCCCAGTCCTCTCTGCTACTGCCTAGAGCCATCCCTTCATTCTCCCCCGTGCCATGTGCTGGTTTGTGGTGCCTTTTCCACAGATAAAACCCAGCTCTCCGAATCCCCTTGGCTCGGGATGCAGCTGATGGGGTGGGTGACCCGAAGGAAGTGTGGTTGGGGCACTGGAATGGAGAATCAAGGGAGGGAAGTGTCCTTGCATGGCGCTGGGGATGTAATTGGGTGGGTTTTGTCACCTGTGAAGGTGTCACAGGGGCCAGTCCCTGTGCTGAAGCCATTAACCATCACCACAAAAGCTGCCTGTGCACCTCAAACTCTCCTGTTTGCAGCAGCTCTGTCACAGCTGCTGGGGGACAAAAGCAGCACGGCAGGACTTGGCAGCAGGGGCAGGGCAGCAGCAAAACCCACGCTGATTTTCCAGGGCTGCATTGCTGCTACTTTTAGGGTTTGAATTGTGACCTGTTGAAATACCAACAGAATGCCAAATGTCCCCAAATTGTGCCATGTGCTGGTTTGTGATGGCTTTTCCACAGATAAAACCTTCCTGGAGCTCCAGCTCTCCTACCAACAGAATACCAAATGTGACTTGTTGAAATACCAGCAGAATACCAAATGTCCCCAAATTATTCCACTAGGACAAGCGTGGGGGGAATGGAGTGTGTTGGGTGCATTTTCTCTCTTTTTTTCCTTTTGTTTTCACCTACTTTTCATCCTCTGTGACTTTGTGATGATGGAACTGAGTGTTGACATCCACTTCCCATAAAGTCCCAGAGCCTGGATATCTGCATTTCCTTTCTTCCCAGGCTTTTATCTGTCCTGGAGGAGCAGTTCTGCTGTGCAAAGCCATTTGATTGTGCATTCTGCACAGGCTGCCTTATTTGTGAAGACAGCCTTGTCTCCCAGAGTGGCCATAAGTTGATGTTGTGCCACTGGACACGGATGGATCCCCTGGCACAGGAGCAGGACTCGCTGAGGTCAGGAATTTGGGTAATAAATAGAGAGGAAGAAAGAAAATCTGTGTTTGCTGGAACAGGAGGGACCTCGTGGGGCATTGGGACACCAAAGAGGCAGCTGTGAGCGACACGAGGAGGTTACAAAGAGGAAGGTGCCTCTTGGATATGAGGTTAGGGAAGCAGGAGACAGGTTTTAATCACTGCTTGTTGCTGAGTGTCTGATGGAGCTCCCAGCTGCCTCCCCAGGCTCTGTGGATCGATCAGCAAAGACATTGCAGCTCTCAAGGAGAAGGGGGTGATTTACTCCCAGGGTTTTGGGACACTCTCCTGCCCCTTTTGCCCACAGTTCCTTCCCCTTCCCTCACCTGTGCCTGGTGAGGAAGCAGATGCTGCTCTCTTATCAAACCCATGGATGCTTTTTTTCCCATTTTCATGAAGTCAAACTGTGGTTGGTGATAAAACCTGATGGGTCTCCCTGCCCTGCTGGGCATATGGAGTGCTCCCCTCTTCAAAAAGCAGCACCTGGATTTTCCTGGACTTCTGGAGAAGTTTCATCTCCTGTGAAAAACCATTGAGAGCAGGTGACGGAGCAGCTGGATTCAGAACCAAGGGCTGCAGTTTGTTTTCCCCTTGTCTCCAGAATCCCTGGAATCAGTTGTTTCCCTGCAAGCCCCCAGGGAGGATGGAGCTTTTTCTGATGACAGTGAGGGGATGTCATCTTAGAGCCTATGAGAAAATCAGACACTTCCATTTATTTAAAGCTTTTAGTTAATTCATGAAAATCTGTGTAAGTCCTGTAAAAAAAAGTGAGGATTTTTTTTCCTTCCCCTGAAATTGGCCAAATTTCAGCATCAGCAAGGAGCTAAGGGCACTAGAGGGAAACTGAGGCACAGAGAAAGCCACACCTGGTCACTGAAATATCCATTGCATGTTTCCATATAAATTCACAGAAATCCTGTTTTCAGATTTTTAGAAAATCTGTATTCCCAGATTTTCTAACAGCAGAAAGATGGGAAATCTGAAGCTTTTATCTTCCCAGATAACACTTTCACATCCAAACAGTTCAGCAAAGTCTTCAGCTTCCTGAATGCTCATTTGAACTGAACTCTGAGGGGTTTGAGCTTCATGGAGGGAAGAGAGATGGGTTTTGTTCTTCACATTGAAAGCATTTGGGGCAGGGAAGTTCCATTTCCAGCCTGGTCATGGCTTTGATCTCTGAGCTGCCCAGAGCCTGGCTTGTGGGAGCCTGGCTTATCTCTGTGATAAGGGACTGCCACTTCTTGGCCTGTGACAGGAGAGAGCTGAGAGGGAATAAAAAAAGCTTCAGGGCAGCCATAAACTGAATAATTCTTTTCACTAGGGCTCATTTTCCTCTTGCTCTCAGTGCAGGTGATAACACAAATTGCTTTCAAACCACTGGTATTAATTCGGTTGATTTTATCAGAAATTTATAAAAGGAATTGTTTTGAATTGTGACTCATTTGTGTGATCTCTGTAATTTCTAACACATGCTGGTCCTTAATTCCCAACCCATACTGGTTTGTGGGAGTCTGGATTCATCCCAGCCATGTGTTTGGCACTAATTATTGATGGAAGCATTTTTTCCTCCTGGATTTTGTTGGAGCAAGTATTAAAAGCCTTGGGATAAATCAAGCTTTGAAGGGCACGACATTGCCCATGGCTTGAGTTCTCTGCTCTTCTGGGTAGAAGAGTGATGAGCTGGTGTGAGACATGGACCAGGTAAAGCAGGATTTAGTCAAGGATTCCAGCAATTAGGATCCAGAAACTGAAGTTTATGAGCAAAGGGAAATTCTGTAGAAACCTGTCTAGACCTGGTATCCAGACTGGCTCTGCCACCTGGAGGGAAAATTGTGTGTTTGTGGAAAATGCCTCTCCCTTTATTTGGCCACATTCAGGGGGACATCCCAGCCCTGTCCTGTGCTGTTGGAGCTGATGGAAATTGCAGTTCTCCATGAGTTGTGCTCCTGGAACAGCAGCAACAAGGGCCAAAATTCCCATTTGGGGATTGTGGTGTGGGTGCTGGGACAGTTCCATAAAGGAGCTCTCGTCCCTCCACGATGGATTTGAGGGCAGGCATGCTGGCAGCAAAGCTGTTCTCATTTCACCCAGAGCTTCCCCAGTGAGATCTCAGCCTTCTCATCTCAGAAGTCCCTGGAAGGCTCCTGGTCTGGAATCCACCTGGAAGCCAAAAGTGAGTTTATGTGCCTGAGTGCTTTATGGTTGCTGCTCCCAGGCACATAAACATGAATAAATCCACTGTCCTCTTCCCATCAAAACAATAACCTCCCTGCAAACTTGATGGCTTCTTGGCTCTGCTTCTGTATCAGAGTCTATATTCCAGGTTTTTAGTAGCTGCTCAGTGAGTTACAGCCTGACTCCAATTCCCTCCTCCCTTTGTTGGGCTGTGATGTTCATTTGGATGCCCTCAGATACAAATTTTTGCACTGAAGCTCTTGTGGGATGGGTCAGAGCAGCTTTGAAATGCTGGAAACATCTCGGAGCATCCTTGGGTGTGATGTATTCCAAAGAATGAGATGCACCAATGGGAACAAATGTACAAATAATGGCACCTGCTCTGTCAGGTGTTTTGTTTTCCTGCTGGGGTGGAAATCCTGTCTGACAGATCTCCAGGAGGAACCTGCTGAAGAAGTGATTGCACAACAATACAGAGGATTTGCACTGAGAAAGCCTCTGGTAATTAAAGCAGCCGGGCTGTCAGCCAAAGAGCAAAGTGTGGAGAGATAGCTCTGCCTCACTTGGTGAGCAGAAAGGAGGTATTTCCAATAATCCCCTGGGACCACAGCCCTTGGATTTCCAGCACTCTGCTGCTCCTCTCTGCCTCTCTGCTGTGCATTTCTGTGGCTCCAGCATGGAAGTTGTGGGATTTCCTCCCATGCCATGGCCTGGTGCTGCACGGCTCCGATGTCCTGGCAAGGGGAGGAGACCTCAGGGGTGCTCCTGATCCCCCTCCTGACTTTTCCATCTCCTGTCTCACAGATGAGATGTGACAGCCCCTCTCAAATCCACCCCAAGCTCCCAGTCTGTTTGCTGCCAGACTTCTCAGCAGGGATCAGGGGACTGGCAATGTGCCTTTTCCAGGGAAATCGGAAGTGCAGGAATTAGCTGAGGGAGATCTGGGCTTTCAAACTTTAGAAGTTTTGGGGTTTTGATTCTTTATTGAAATCTGGTTTTGGGGAGCTGCAGCCTGTGAATGGTTCTTGGGCTCTTGTGTGGCTGTTCCAGGCTCTCCTTTGGCTCTTCCAAGGGTAACAAGGAGCTCCTACCTGGCCTGACACAGCTCTGGGTGCTCCACTGGGACAGTGAGGCAGGCAGGGAAAATGAAGATTTTTGCCAAAATAAGGCCAGGCTTCCCCAGTCAGTTCCTAGTGCAGCTCTGCCCTGCCTGGTGCAGTGGCAGCTTCCCTGTGATTCCCCACACAGACCCAGGAGATGGAAACCAGTTCAGAACAAGCTGCTGTGCTCCTCAGCCTCTCTCTGCTCCAGGGATCTGCAGCTGGCCCTGCCAAACTCCTGCTGAGTCCCAGGGCTCTGAGTTATGTCAGACAGGAGGGTGGGACCTGTCCCCAGGCTCACTGGCTGCACACATCATTCCTGAGCTGTTGGTGTTTGCCAGGCTGGGAAGTTTTTGCTACCCACAAGTGATTTGAATCCCTCATCCCTGAGCTCCAGGAAGGATCACTGCACCTTTTGGATGGAGTTAGGAGCTGCTGCCTGCCCTTTTTGTGTGTTCTCTTTCTCAGCATTGGTCCCAAATGGCATCTCTGTGTTTTCTCTGATATTAGCAGAGTGGGTTTGGTACAGGCAGTGTGAGGAAGGTGTCCCCATTTCATCAGAACAACCTCTCTGCTGTTAAAATTGCCACTAAAGCAGCCAAGGGGTATTTGGAGAGGAAGAAGAGGCACAGAGGATGAAGCTCAGAGTTGACAAATAACAGTGTGCAGATGTCCTGGTGGTGCTGAATCCCTGCTGGGGACACTCCTGCTGCCATCCATTGTCACCCTGGGGTGTTCCAGCTCTGGCATCTGGGACTGGGCAGAATTCCATTGGAATTTTCAGGCCTTGAATACCAAGACAGGATTTGCCAGGTGAAAACAGCCATGTTGATCCAGCTGCAGCTTGAGAGAGATTTGAGAAAGAACAGTGACATCTGTCAGGACATCACACGTGGCACATGCTGGGGCACCTCCAATGCCAGGTTCAGTTTGGGGACCCTTGTGGCAAGAGAGACCCTGAGGGGCTGGAGAGTGTCCAGGGATGGGAATCGAGCTGGGGAAGGGGCTGGAGCACCAGCAGGGGCTGAGGGAGCTGGGAAAGGGGCTCAGCCTGGAGAAAAGGAGGCTCAGGGGGGCCCTTGTGGCTCTGCACAACTCCTGACAGGAGGGGACAGCCAGGGGGGTCGGGCTCTGCTCCCAGGGAACAGGGACAGGAGGAGAGGGAACAGCCTCAAGCTGTGCCAGGGGAGGGACATCAGGAGGGATTTCTCCATGGAAAGGGTGGACAGGCACTGGAAGTGCCCAGGGCAGGGCTGGAGTCCCCATCCCTGAGGTGGTTTTAGAACATGTGGATGTGCTGGGTGTGGATCATGGATTAATGGTTTGATCCCCTTTGATCTCTCCAGCCTTAATGATTCTGTGATTCCATGAGGACACCTTTGGGAATTGCCCATTCCACTGCAAAAAAACCTAAAAATTTGGGTTATCAGTATCAAAACTCTCAAAAGAGCGAGCTCTTTCTTCTTGAAATGACTTTTTTTGGCTTCCCAGCAAACAGCAGCTCATAAATCTGGCTCGTGGTCCCAGACCTGCCAGTGGAAGTTGGATCATGAGCTTTGCACTCTGCAGTTTTTCCCTGTGAGCTTTCATGAAAAGCACACACAGGAATTTTGGGAAGTTGAGAAGGGAATGAGCTGCAGCAGTGGAAGTATTGGAACATGACAGCATGTTATCCCAGGGACCTTCTTTGAGCCAAATAATTACAATTAATTGTAAAATAAATCTAATTGGACAGCCAGCTCCATGTGCATCTCTAATTGCACAGCCACTAACAGCAACACACAGAGAATAAAGATCAGAATCTGCATCCCTTTCATGTTAAAAGGAGCATCCTTCTCCTTTCCTTTCTCTGGGAAGATGCACAGCTGCTCCTGTATGAAAATGAACAAATAATCAGTTTTACTTGGATCTCAAGCTGTTTTCTCCTCTCAGAGATGAGCGACCCACTGATCTCAGCTGAGGAGTTTATAGGGAGACCAAGTGTTTGCACATTTTCTGTGCATGGACACAGCATCATAAAAAAAAGCCTTTCCATGGTGTCTTCCTGTGTGGTTTTGTTCTCAGCAGGGGATAATTTATGCTGGGTTTTATGTTGCATTATTTAATTACACGTATTTTTAAAATGCCTCTGTTTTGCCAATTTACATTCAGCCTGCGCTGCCTTCGGATGGCTTTGGAGCTAAATACCCTTCTGATACCTCTGGAGATGAGTCTTAAAATAGTCTATAAATCCTTCTAATTCAGAGTTGGAAAATGCTCTAAGTCAGAGGTAGCAAAGCTGGGGGCTCAGGGCATAAAGGAGGGGCTGTGGCTGTTTCAAGGTGAAGAGGAAGGAGCAGGAATAATTAATACAGGACAAAGGGATAACAGTAACTTCCCAATCCATCTTTACAAGGCAGGATTAAAGGGAAAACAAGAAGGTGAAGAATTGCCAGGGGAAACCACTGTAAAAACCAGGGACAGCTCCTCAGGCAATGCATGACTGAGGAAACATCCTGCTAAGAGTGTCAGGGCTGGGCTGGATGCTCAGATAAATGGATTTTTTTGGAAATCCAGAGGATTTCTATGGGAGGGGTGAGGACTGATGTCCCCCTTGGACACCACAGCTCCATCCAAGCACATCCTGGGACTCATCCAGTCCTGGAACAAAGCTGGGAATGGTGAGGGTGGTTGGTGGGGACAGACCAGTCCCGAGAGGAGCACATCCCCTGTGGCTTTGCCTGGATGCAGGAGGATCCAGGATCTCCCTCAGGATGGATCTGGATGTGCCTTTAGGAGCTGAGGTCCCAGCCATTCCCATTTATTGATTTATCAGGATCGTGTTAACCCCAGGGTAACACCCAAATATCTTTGTCCTAACAAACACCTCAGAGCTGCTTTTTGTGCATCTGCGATTTCACCTCCACATCCCAAGTTTTTTAAACATTCATTATCACAAACACAAAAGAACATCTTTTTTTTTTTTTTTTTTTTTTTTTTTTTTACAAAATGCCAGCCTGCTCAGTCAGATCTGGCAGTGTGTCTGGAAGGAGCTTTGACACCCTGCTCACACAGTGTCAAAGTGCAGGGCAGCAATTCCTGCTGGATTTGCAGCTCATCCAGAGCTGCCACCAACGCCCTGGAGCCCCGTGTTGTGCCAGACTCATTTCCTCGAGTTTTTGGGTCTGTCTTGGGAAAAAAGAGCGTGGTTTTGGGGAGGAAAGGCATCATCCCAGGGGCTTGGCTCTGGTGGAAATGCCATGCTGGCATCCCATCTCCTCCCTGCCCATGAGCCTCACATTGTATCGAGCGAGGCCAGATTATTTTATTTCTCATGAAATGAAGAACTCCTGGCTGAGCCAAAGGCCTGGATCTGTGCTGCTGGCTTTGGAAAGCAGGATGCTGGCCAGCAGGAGCTGGATGAATTTCTCTCCTCTGAGGGTTTTCTCATGGTGGGAGTTGAGGTTGGCAGGAGGGAGAAGGTTCTGCCTGGGCAGGGCGGGACATCAGCGCCGCTGGGTGTGAGGCTGCACTTGGAAACCTTCAATGAGCACCACCATGGTTGTCCTTGGTAGGGGCAGCCAAGCAGATTTGAGGTCTGGGCTGAGAGCCACAGTGATCCCTGCCAGCTTTTGTGGAGCAGCTCAGCTTGCCCAGAACAGGTAGTGATAAAACACTGAGAAAATGGAGTTTAAAATGTGGCCGTGGCCAGGCTCACGGGATTGACTCCAATGTCATCTCACTGGGATTGGGCTGCAGAGATCTTGGGTGGCACCTCTGGTGATGACAGAGCTCCTTTGGCTGCTCCTTGGCACCTGCCCTGGCAGAGAGCTTGGCTGCTTGTCATGGAGCCAGCGTGCCTGGACTCAGCCTCTTCTCTCCTTCCATGGAACGAGACAGAGCTCAGAGACACCAGGATCAAAGCAAAGGGAACCTCAGGGGTGTAGTTTCCATATGGAGCCTTGCCCAGTGCCAGAATTCCTGCTGGAGCCAGGATGTTGAGAGAATCACAGAATCATTCAGGCTGCAAAAACCCTTCAGGGCCATCGAGTCCAGGCTGTGCCCAATCCCCACCTTGTCACTGAGTGCCACATCCAGCCCTTCCCGGGACACCTCCAGGAATGGGGACTCCAGACCTCCCTGGGCAGCCCCTTCCAATGCCCAACCACCCTTTCCATGAGGAAATTCCTGCTCTTTACCCAGCCTGAGGCTTTGTCCCTGTCTGACACCCCACATTTGTTGCTTGGCTCAGTGCAAACTCGTTCTGAGAGCTTCACTTCCAAAAAAAATGACCCAGCTTCCAGGAGATGCTGTTTGGTGGCACCAGGCAGAGTTTTTGTCTTTCTCCTGCCCATCTCTGGTTTCATTTGCAGAGCAGAAAGTGCCAGTCTGATCTCACACCTCATCTGCAGGGGAGCAGGAGTGGGAGTAAAGGATGTGATTTATTCAGTTTATGGATCTGCACGCCCTTCCCTCCTTCCAGGGAGTGTTGTCAATAACCCCAGCACTTGGGCCTGATGTGTAGAGGGAAGGGACTCTGGTGGATCTCAGTCTGTGGGTCTCAACTGCCAATCCAGGCAACTTTCTTAATGAAAACATGTCTGGATTTGGCCAAATTCAGTTGTTGAAAATAAAGGATGAAAATAAAAAATTCAGGAGTTGAAAAGAAATGTATGTGACAGGGTGGCTTCAGGGATACTTGGGACTCATTGTTCCCTTTTCCCAGATTTGCCACCTCCCAAAGTCCTCCAACAGAGCCCTCCCTGATCTCTCTTAAGCCTCAATTGGCTGATTTTTAATTGATTTCTTCCCCACATGTGCACATAGGAGAGCTGGAGAAGCCTTGGCAGAGAGGAAGGAGGGTGGGAAGGGACCCAGCTCAGCTGGGAAGGAGGATGTGGGTGGGATGAAGATCAGCAATGGTGGCACCTCTGGAGCCAAGTTCCAAGCCTGGGCTGCTCAGACTGATCACCCACTGTGAGAAATGGATTTATAAATAATTCCCAAAACCTGACAGAAGGCTCACACAGTTCTGTACATCTGGATGCAAAGTCTGAGATAAGGTGAGCTGCCTTAGCAAGGCCATGGAATAGAGATGACATTGTTGAGAGAGAGATTGAACCAGGAACAAGTTTCAACAAGTTTCAAAATATGGCCTTGCAAAAAGACCAGATATTTTAGTGAATTAGAACTGTGCAAGATGCATTGTGGGGTAAAAATAAAGGTGATTGGTGTTAGAAGTGTTAGCAGCATTGTGTGGCAAAAGCTGGGAAACATTTCTAAGGTATTGTAACCAGGAAACAGGGTGGCTTCTGCTGGAATGATGTTGAGTTTTACATCTCTTGTGTCTCACCCTTCTACAAGACTGAAAATGGAATAAAATTGTTTAAAAAGCCTCTCAGCTGCCCCATCTCTGTAAAAGCTGGGAAAACCAAGAAGTGTCCTGATCCAGGAGATGAGTTAACCCTTTCTGATCCAGGAGATGAGTTAACCCTTTCTGCATGGAGAGGGTCCAAGTCCTGTTCTTCAGAGAAGCAAAGGGAGCTCGTGGTGTCCCCACCCCACCCTGCTTTTCCCCCCAGCCCATTGGGGTAGAATCTCTCACCTTTGGCAAAGATGGAAATTTGGTTCCTTCTCCTGAGAGCTCATTCACAGCTCTCCTAAGGGCACCCTCCAGGCTTTTTTCCCCTGACAGAGACCTGACATGAGCAATGAGGCACCCAGGTTCTTGCAGAGTTTGCTCTTTGCCCAGGAATCAATCCAGTTCACTGAGCTGAGCTGTCAAAACTTCTCCAAGGGCACAGGCATTCCTCATGTTTTCACCATCAAATGATATGTGACACTTAATTTAAAGCTTAAGCATGAAGCCTCACCAGCAAGGAGATTGCTGGAAGGTATTGATTTTGCTGCTTTTTTTGGTGTTTATGTATAAAAATGTACTTTAAAGTATTGGTAAAAGGACATTATTGCTGGGCAGACTCTGGATTTATGCTCTGGTTTAGTTTTCTCTCAGTTTTTTTTAAGATTCATTTGTCCAGCGTGTCTGTGAACAACAAAATAATGGCAGGAAATGGATGTGATGGATTTGTGGGGTTTTGTGCTCCTCTAATCAAACAAATCCCAGGTTGTGGAACTGAATCACCTGGAACTGATTTTCTAACTGATTTTCTTCTCCTTCTAAAAGGAGTAGAAGCTTCTGATGTGGTCTCTTGGGTGCTTAGAGGCATTTTAGGTGTCTCCAAACTTTGCAAAGTGCTCAGGAGATTCATGGGTTTGAGCTCTGGGCCTTTTAGCTGATGGCAAAGCATTTTAAAGAGAATTAGTCCCAAACAAAAGTCAAAAATAACCAAAATAAGGCAGAGTCTGGGGTCTGGAGGAGTTGGAATTTGGTGCAGGACCCAGCACTGGTGCTCTGCTCTGAGTTTGGAGCTCTTGCTGTGAGGGGAGGTGGGGGCTGGTGATGGGCTGAGGTCTCTCTTGGGATTCTCTGGTTGATTTTGTGTCCTCCTCACTGCTTGAATCCCCTTGGGAAGGAGAACTGCTGACTCCCTGTGCTACAGCCAGGGCTGAGGGAACATCTTTCCTTGGGGTTCGACAAAGCTCTTGGCTCCAGACCATGAAGGAGCAAAGTTGTGGCAAAATTGGTCATTAAAATGATGGAAGGGCAGGAGAAGCAGTGCTGGGAGAGAGACTGAGACCTCAGAGTCTGAAAAAGGACAGAGAGAGGGTTGGTGATGGCATCTCTGGGCTCTTCTGGGGGTGAGACCCACCAGGGCAGGGGTGGGAGCTGAAGGGAGACAATTCCCAAGGAGCAGGGCTGGTGTTTGAGAGGAGAGGTGGATTCTGCCACTCTGGCTGGGAGCTCCTGGCAGAGCTCTCCCAGAGCCAGCCCCTCTGCCCTGGAGCTCACAGGAGGTTCATGGTGGTGGCTTTGAGGGTTCCAGAATGGTTTGGGTGGGAAGGAACCTTAAAGCCCATCTCATCCCACCCCTGCCATGGCCAGGGACAGCTCCCACCATCCCAGGTTGATCCAAGCCCTGTCCAGCCTGGCCTTGGATACTCCAGGGATCCAGGAGCAGCCACAGCTTCTCTGGGAATTCAATTCCAGGGCCTCCCCACCCTCCCAGGGAACAATTCCTTCCCAATATCCCATCCATCCCTGCCCTCTGGCAGTGGAAGCCATTCCCTGTGTCCTGTCCCTCCATCCCTTGTCCCAAGTCCCTCTCCTCTTGTATTTGCAGGGTTCCCAGATAAAGGAAGGAATGATGAATCTGACTCCATGTTCTTAGAAGGCTAATTTATTATTTTATGATACTATATTATATTAAAGAATACTATATTGTATAAAAGAATACTATACTAAACTATACAAAGAATACAGCAAGGATGCAGACAGAAGGCTAAAAGATAATAAAAACACAATAAAGAAAACTGGTGACTCTTTCCAGAGCCTCGAGACAGCTTGGCCATGATTGGCCAATAAGTCAAAACAATTCACATGAAACCAATGAAACAATCACCTGTTGGATAAACAATCTCCAAACATATTCCAAAGCAGCAAAACACAGGAGAAGCAAATCAGATCATTATTGTTTTCCTTTTTCTCTGAGGCCTCTCAGCTTCCCAGGAGAGGGATCCTGGGCAAAGAGATTTTTCCAGAAAATAGGATGGTGACACTCTCCAGCTCTCCTGGAGCCCCTTTAGGCTCTGGGTTGGGCTCTGAGCTCTCCCTGGAGCCTTCCCTTCTCCAGGCTGGACTCACTCCAGCAGATCCAGCTCCTTCCCAGAGCTGGACACAGAGTGTGGAGTTGTCTCCTCCTGCTTCCCTCCTCACCCCATCCCCACCCTGATTCCTGCATCCCCTTTTCCAGCAGTTCCCAGGCAGAGAAGGAACCCCTGGGAGCATCCACTGGCTCTGGATAACCCTTCAGCCAAGCCAGACACTGAGCTGAGTTTTGTGATGCTTCTCCACCTTGGGAAGGAGCAGGATCAGGAGCTCCTGTGCCAACATTGTCCCTGCTTTGTCCATGTCCTGATGAAACCACAGAGCTCCTGGGGTGGGAATGCTGCTGGCTCAGCTCTGGCCCTGCTTTTCCATAGCCCAGAGCTGCCCAGTTTGCTCACTTGCAGTAAATTGTTGGTGCTTTTGATGGCTCTTCAGTGCAATATTCAACATGTTTCTGCTGAGTTTTCCATCCCCCCTGGAGCTGTCAGCAGATGAAAGCTCCAAGACTGGCTTTCCATGGGAATTTAATCATCCCAGCTGTCACGCAGATCCCGATACAAATATTTCCACTGTTAATGGTTTCAGCGTGGGCTTTTTTGTGGGATCAGATGTAATCGTATTTAATGGAGTTCTCTTGCTGTGATGCTTTGGTCTTTTCACCAGGCTGGGCTTAATTTTTTAAATTAAGATTGTTCAGAGCAGAAGCAGGGAAAGGACTGGAGGGATTGAATGGGGTGGGAAATGTGGCATGGACAGAGTGGCTTTGGATCAGCTGAAAGTGTAAGAGCAGGGGAAAGGATGCAGGGTGGATGGGGCTGTCAGGAACGATGTGAAACTGTGCCAAGGGAAGGTTAGGCTGGATATCAGGAAAAGGTGCTTCCCTAGAGGGTGTCAGGCACTGGAACAGCTCCCCAGGGCTTGGTGACATTCCCAAGGCTGCCAGGAGCATTTGGACAGTGCCCTCAGGGATGCACAGGGTGGGATGGTTGGGGTGTCTGTGCAGGGATTGGACTGGGTGGTCCTGGTGTGCTCCTACCAGCCCCATGATTCTATCCCATGATTCTTGGAAGAGGGAGAAATTCAGGAGGATTTTCCAGGTGTGTGGTTGAGGTGGGGGAATTGCTGGAGCTGCTGCTGGGCTGAGCCAACACTTGGTGGCTTCGGAGCACTCCCCATCCCAGGGCCACTGTGGAGACCCTGGGGGACATTCCCTGGTTTAGGGAGACCCAAGAAGCTTTCCTCGAAAAGCTGTTAGACCCCATTGGCTCAGAGACCTTGGCACGGAGTCACAAACACCTGTGCCTTTGATTTCAGCCCATGGAAACAATTGCCAACTTTGTGTGAAGAGTTACAAGCCACAAGAGTTTGAGTAGAATGATAGTGAATTTGTCATGGGGTGAAAATGTAGAATTTTGGGGTTTTTAGAATGGGGGTTCAAGAGGCAAGATGGAGGAATCTGGGTGTGTCCTGTCCTTCTTCTCCTTCTTCTTGGCCTCCATTTTCTGCTGTGATGTTGGCACTTTTGGATTGGTTTAGAGTAGAAGCTCACTGTCTAACATAGGTGATAGGTACTGGAAAATTATTGTAAATAAAGTACACCTAATTTTTAGTTTAAAAAGATAACACCACCCTGAGGGCGGGCACTGTGCCACAACCCAACCTGCTGGACAGATCTCAGCAGGTCAGAGAAATAATGTAATAGATGTATTAGATAAGAGAAAATGTAATAGATAAGAGAAAATAAACAACCTTGAAAACCAGAGCTGAGGAATCTCGACTTCTTCTTCGGTCGCAGGGCTGGGAAAAAAGACTCTTTAATACCTCGGGAGCCATTTCAGTAACACAAAACCCGAACCTCACCTTGTGTCCTGCAGCCCCATAAATGTCACTGCCACCTGCAGGTGTCAGGGCCACCACAGCTGGCACAGCCCAGCCCCAAACCCTCACCTGGTGCCCTGCAGCCCCATAAATGTCCCTGATGCCACTGCCACCCGCAGCTGTCAGGGCCACTCTCGGAGTCTCTGTGGTCAGGATGAGCCCGAGATGTGTCAGAGTCTCTTTTCCCAGCCTGGCAGCTGAAGAGGGAGTCAGGATTCTTCTGTTCTGGTTTTCAAGGTTGTTTATTTGCTTTGTCTATAAAATTCTTTCTCTGGCCTGCTGAGGTCCGTTCAGCAGGTCAGACAGTGGCACACTGACCACCTCAGGGTGCTGTTATCTTTTCATACTAAAAACCACGTGTACATTATTTACAATAATTTTCCAATACCTATCACTTATGCTAGACAGTTTGTCTCCACTCTAAACCAATCCAAAAGTGCCAACATCACCCAGAAGATGGAGGCTAAGAAGGAGGAAGAAGGACAAAGCATGCCCAAATCCCTCCATCTTGGCCTCTGAACCCCCATTCTAAAAACTCAAAATTCTACATTTTCACCCTGTGATAAATTCACTAACATTCTATTCAAACTCTTGTGGCTTGTACATCTTCATATGAAGTTGGTAATTGTTTCCAAGGGCTAAAATCCAAGGCTCGGGTGTTTGTGACTCCGTGCCAAGGTCTCTGAGCCCCCTGCCAGGGTCTCGAGTCCTCCAGGGCAGCCAGAGGAATGTCCTGGGTTCCCACAGGCCACCACAGCTGGCACAGCCCCAGCCCTAAACCCCCACCCTGGGCTCTGCATCCCATAAATGTCAGTGCCACCCGCAGTCATCATTGCCACCACAGCTGGCACAGCCCAGCCCCAAACCCTCACCTGGTGCCCTGCAGCCCCATAAATGTCAGTGCCACCCACAGGTCATCAGGGCCACCACAGCTGGCACAGCCCAGCCCCAAACCCTCACCTTGTGCCCTGCAGCCCCATAAATGTCACTGCCACCTGCAGTCATCAGGGCCACCACAGCTGGCACAGCCCCAACTCCAGCGCCCCACCCTGGGCTCTGCATCCCATAAATGTCACTGCCACCCGCAGTCCTCAGGGCCACCACAGCTGGCACAGCCCCAACTCCAGCGCCCCACCCTGGGCTCTGCAGCCCCTTACGTGTCACTGCCACCCGAAGGTGTTCAGGGCCACCACAGCCCCTGCCCCAGACCTCCACCTGGTGCCCTGCAGCCCCATAAATGTCCCTGATGTCCCTGATGTCACCACAGGTGGTGCGCACGGAGAAGAACAGCCTCAACAACCGCTTCCTGCCCTGGGATGAGATCGAGACCGAGGCCATCCTGTCCATCGACGACGACGCCCACCTGCGCCACGACGAGATCATGTTCGGCTTCAGGTGAGCCCTCCCCAAAACTGCTCCTCTCCACAGCCAGGATCTGCCCAGGGAGCAGCCAGGGGCACAGACAGGGCTGGCACGTCCCTCCCCACAAACTGCTCCTCTCCACAGCCAGGATCTGCCCAGGGAGCAGCCAGGGACACAGACAGGGCTGGCACGTCCCTTCCTGTGGCTTTGCAGCTCTGCTTCTTGGAGAAACACACATTAATGAGGTGGGGAACCTGATCCCAGTGAGGAAACCCCATTTGCCACATTTCTTAACCCAGCTCTTCAGCTTTTCCTGTGCTGATAATGGTCCTGGAATGGTTTTAAGGCCTGTGGTTTCCTAGGGTGGACAGAGCCTGGAAAACAAATCCAAGAGGCTTTCACTCCATCCATGAGCCAGAGACAAGGCCAGGATGATGCTCAGGTGGTGGTGGTGGCAGCTGCCACCCTCTGCTCCCTGTGACACTGGGGTGTGACAGTTCTTTGGGCACAGCAGGCAAAGGGAGATGATGTCCCCCAGCAAAGGGAGATGATGTCCCCCAGCAAAGGCAGATGATGTCCCCCAGCAAAGGGAGATGATGTCCCCCAGCAAAGGGAGATGATGTCCCCCAGCAAAGGCAGATGATGTCCCCCAGCAAAGGGAGATGATGTCCCCCAGCAAAGGGAGATGATGTCCCCAGCAAAGGCAGATGATGTCCCCCAGCAAAGGGAGATGATGTCCCCCCAAAGGGAGATGATGTCCCCCAGCAAAGGGAGATGATGTCCCCCAGCAAAGGCAGATGATGTCCTCCAGGAAAGGCAGATGATGTCCCCCAGCAAAGGGAGATGATATCCCCAGCAAAGGGAGATGATGTCCCCCAGCAAAGGCAGATGATGTCCCCCAGCAAAGGGAGATGATGTCCCCCAGCAAAGGGAGATGATGTCCTCCAGGAAAGGGAGATGATGTCCCCCAGCAAAGGGAGATGATGTCCCCCCAAAGGGAGATGATGTCCCTCAGCAAAGGGAGATGATGTCCTCCAGGAAAGGGAGATGATGTCCCTCAGCAAAGGGAGATGATGTCCCCCAGCAAAGGGAGATGATGTCCCCCCAAAGGCAGATGATGTCCCCCAGCAAAGGGAGATGATGTCTCCCACCAAAGGCAGGTTGTGCTGCTCTCACTCCCACCCTGTTCTGCTCCACATCCAGCTTTCCCCTGACTTTTCCCTGGCAAAAGCTTCCTGCTCACAGGGATGAGGGGGCTCCTGCTGGGGAGCTTTGTGCCAGCTGCTCCTGCAGCTCCTGCAGCCAGAGCTCCCTCCCTGCCAGGAGCTGCTGGGGAGCCACGAGGAGCCACAAGGAGCCACAAGGAGCAGGGGCTGCCATTCCCAGTCAGAGAACACCCAGCAGCTGCCTGGGGGTGGGAGATGGGGACCAAAACCTGCTTGGGAGGGGAATTTAAAGGCACAAAATGCCTGGAAACCCACCAGGCTCCCTCAGAGAGATGAGAAATGAGGTGTGAGAGGGATTAAAGTGCAGGAGGAGGCGTCAGAATTCCTGGCTTCCTTTCCCTGCCCCATTCCAGGCTGTTTATCCAAACTTGGCTGTTTTCTCCCTTTTTTTGGTCTCTGTTTTGCTGATTAGCCCTGGAGAGCATCAAATGAAGGCCATTAAGTGCCCTGTGTTAATCTCACTCATATCCTTGCTTACAGACACCCAGTTCCCACAAAGGCTCCCTGTGTTAACACATTCCCAGGAGCTGCCCACAGCAACTGTGCTTTGTCAAAACCTTGCTCCAGGCTTTGATTTTTGGGGCCAAAAGCATCGTGTTTGCCACTCAGAAGGGAGCTGGAGGCAGCTCTCTGAGCACCCCCAGAACGATTCTCCAGAGAAATCCTGATTTTTGTGGCTGAGCTGGGAGGGAAAAAGTGAAGATGTGGGAGAAGTGAAATGGTTTCAACTTCCAGCTTTAGCTTTTCTAAACAATCACCCTGGATTGACAGAACTGCAGCAAACAAGTACTGGGGGGAGGACAGAGGCAGGGAAGCTGCTGGTGGTGTTGATTCCTCAGGATAATCTTGGAATTTCATTAATTGGAGGATTGAAAAACAAACAAGTTTGTGCTCCGTCAGTGTAAGGAAAGCTCAGGGAATCTTCTGCTCTCCTCCTGTAGCTCTCCCAGAACAAAGCTTGTGGGAGAAACTCACATCCAAATGAGGGAAAAACCCAAAACTGGCACTTACTGCCCAGTTTTGTGCCTGGCAAGAAGGGAAAACCCTTCTGTGTGCACAGGGAGTTCTCTCCTGCAGTCTGGAGTCACAGCTTGGGCGCTGAGCAGCAGGGAGGGGAATGAACCATCCAAAGGAAGCCAAGCACCCCTGCCTGTGGAAGCTGGGTTTGTTTCCCAGCTCAGGCACCAGGCAGTGACTTTTTCCCTAATTATTGCAGCCAGTGTTGCAGCTCTCCTGGGGGATTTCTCTGGAGGAGCGTGAGCTGCAGATGAGAGCAGAACATTAAGCAATCCCACGCTCCACATGCAAAATTCAGGATTTCATTCCCAAGGCTGGACTGTGAGCACGTGTCAGGGTGAGGGAGGCACTCAGGGCTCTGGAGGCTTTTCCTCTGGGGCCAGAGCCCAGGGAGCTGCAGTTTGGGATGAGGAGCATCCTTGGCAATCCAGGCCTTCCCTCAGGAGACACTGGGGCCTTCAGCATCTCAGCAGCTTTTCACAGAATGATGGAATTACGGAATTTCCAGAGTCCTGGAATGGTTTGGGTAGGAAGGGACCTCAAAGCTCATCCAGTCCCACCCCTGCTATGGCCAGGGACACCTTCTACTATCCCAGGGTGCTCCAAGCCCCGTCCAATCTGGCCTTGAAGCTTTCCTTAAGGGAGGTTGATGTCATCCGGGCTTTACTGAGCTGCTGGGAGATGGAAAGTCCCAGCGATTTGGGGAAGAGTCCAGGAGATGTTGGGCTTCTCCCAGGCTGAGCCTGGGCTGCTCTGGCTTTAGTTTTCTTTTAAACCTCCAGAACAGCCCTTATGAGCTACAAAATCCCTGATTTATGGATTAGGAGCCCTTTCCCTGTGCATGAGCAGCTGGGCTGTGCTCTAGGACAGGAACACATTGAACACATTTTCCTTTTTGCCCTTTGGGCATTCCTTGGATAAGCAGTTGCCAAACTCCTTTATGTACAGACCCCTCCATCCCTCAGGAGCTCTGGGTGGGCTCCCAGGTCAGGGTCTCATGGGCAGTTCTGTGTTTGCAGGGTGTGGAGAGAGGCCAGGGATCGCATCGTGGGCTTCCCGGGCCGCTACCACGCCTGGGACATCCCCCACCAGTCCTGGCTCTACAACTCCAACTACTCCTGCGAGCTCTCCATGGTGCTCACTGGTGCTGCCTTCTTCCACAAGGTGAGACCTCCCCACCCAGGGCTGCCCCTTCCTGCTCACAGCCACCTGAGGCTGCAGATCTGGGGGGTTGTGGTTTTTTTAAGGACAAATGTGGGAGCTTTCTGCTCCTTCCCCCTCACTTTCTCCAAACTGAAACACAGCCAGAACCTGGTCCTGAGAAGGATCTGCAGTGGCTGTTCCTGCTGAATCCACAGCAGCACAGAACAGGATCTGAGGGGGCTGGAACCCCCATTCCTCAATTCCTGAGCTTCCAGGAGAGGGTGGTGGCTGTGGGAGGTTTGCTGCTGCTGTGGATCTCAGTGCGGGATCAACTCCATTATGGGGAACATCTCCACTGGGGTCCTTGAGTTTTGAGCCAGTCACACCCCACATGTCCCACGTGTTGCTGTCACCTGTGGGGCACCTGGAGGACACTGTGCCTTTCCCTGTTGCAGTACTATGCCTACCTGTACTCCTACGTGATGCCCCAGGCCATCAGGGACATGGTGGACGAGTACATCAACTGCGAGGACATCGCCATGAACTTCCTGGTGTCCCACCTGACCAGGAAACCTCCCATCAAGGTAAAGCACCGGCAGCCAGGGCCTTGTCCCAGGGCTGGCACTGCTGGAGAAGCTCTGCCTGGGAAGTGGGTGGTGTCTGCTCCAGGGAAATCCAGCTGCAGTGGGAAAGCTCAGCCTTTGGAATCAGCCACAGAGCAGGTGAAGTGAGGTTTGACATTACAGGATTGATCAGACTGAATTCCCTGTCTGGTGGAAGGTTCCCTGCCCATGGCAGAGATGATCTCTGCTCTGGAGCCAGGCTGGGAGAGCTGGGGGTGCTCACCTGGAGAAGAGAAAGATCCAGGGAGAGCTCAGAGCCCCTTCCAGGGCTCTCTCCAGGAGAGCTGGAGAGGGACTTTGGACAGGGGATGGAGGGACAGGACACAGGGAATGGCTTCCCACTGCCAGAGGGCAGGGATGGATGGGATATTGGGAAGGGATTGTTCCCTGTGAGGGTGGGGAGGCCCTGGCACAGGGGATCCACAGAGCAGCTGTGGCTGCCCCTGGATCCCTGGCAGTGTCCAAGGCCAGGCTGGAGCACCCTGGGACATTGGAGGGTGTCCCTGGCCATGGCAGGGGGTGGGACAGGATGAGCTTTGAGCTCCCTTCCAACTCAACCCCTGCTGAGGTTCCCTCTGTATCCGAGCCCCCTGGCAGTGCCCGGGCTGGGCTGTGGGCAGTGTGGCACTGACACCTCTGTCCCTCCTGGCAGTGCCCGGGCTGGGCTGTGTGGCACTGACACCTCTGTCCCTCCTGGCAGTGCCCGGGCTGGGCTGTGGCACTGACACCTCTGTCCCTCCTGGCAGTGCCCAGGCTGGGCTGTGTGGCACTGACACCTCTGTCCCTCCTGGCAGTGCCCAGGCTGGGCTGTGGGCAGTGTGGCACTGACACCTCTGTCCCTCCTGGCAGTGTCTGGGCTGGGCTGTGGCACTGACACCTCTGTCCCTCCTGGCAGTGCCCGGGCTGGGCTGTGGCACTGACACCTCTGTCCCTCCTGGCAGTGTCCGGGCTGGGCTGTGGCACTGACACCTCTGTCCCTCCTGGCAGTGTCCGGGCTGGGCTGTGTGGCACTGACACCTCTGTCCCTCCTGGCAGTGCCCAGGCTGGGCTGTGGCACTGACACCTCTGTCCCTCCTGGCAGTGCCCGGGCTGGGCTGTGGCACTGACACCTCTGTCCCTCCTGGCAGTGCCCAGGCTGGGCTGTGGGCAGTGTGGCACTGACACCTCTGTCCCTCCTGGCAGTGCCCAGGCTGGGCTGTGGCACTGACACCTCTGTCCCTCCTGGCAGTGTCCGGGCTAGGCTCAGGCACTGACACCTCTGTCCCTCCTGGCAGTGCCCGGGCTGGGCAGTGGCACTGACACCTCTGTCCCTCCTGGCAGTGCCTGGGCTGGGCTGTGTGGCACTGACACCTCTGTCCCTCCTGGCAGTGCCCGGGCTGGGCTGTGGCACTGACACCTCTGTCCCTCCTGGCAGTGCCCGGGCTGGGCTGTGGCACTGACACCTCTGTCCCTCCTGGCAGTGTCCGGGCTGGGCTGTGTGGCACTGACACCTCTGTCCCTCCTGGCAGGTGACCTCCCGCTGGACCTTCCGCTGCCCCGGCTGCCCCCAGGCGCTTTCCCACGACGATTCCCACTTCCACGAGCGGCACAAGTGCATCAACTTCTTCGTGAAGGTGTACGGGTACATGCCCCTGCTCTACACCCAGTTCCGCGTCGACTCGGTCCTCTTCAAGACCCGCCTGCCCCACGACAAGACCAAATGCTTCAAGTTCATCTAGGATGGGAGAGCTGGACCCTGCCAGCTCCCAGCTGAGGCAGGAGAGGCCGGCACGGGGCTGCTTTGGTGGGCTGTGAGTGCAGAAGGCTGTGGCAAATGGGCCAGCCTGGATTGGGATGGGCTCTTCCCTCTTCCCAAAGTGACTCACCCGGACAGGGAATGGGACCCTGTGGCTGCTGTGAGGACACACCCACGGATCATACACTGAGGAATGGCTCGCTGGCCACTGGCTCTGCCCCTTCGCTAGCCAAGGGCAGCTGTTCTTTTTAATTATAATTATTGTTATTTAAAATGAAAGTGTTTTAGATTTGCCACGTGAGGCGCTTTTTTTGTTTTCTTTTCCCTCCCCTCTTCCCACCCCATTTCCCCCTCTGGACCCTTCAGCCCATCCCAGGGTGCTGTAGCAAGGCCAGGTTGGAGGTGTTTGGGTGCAGCATCAGGGCAGCTCCTGTTACCTTCTGTCCCCATCCTTCCTCCCATGGCACAGCCCTTCCCACCCACCAGATCCTGGCTTCTCTTGCCCTGTGGCTACTACTGAGGCCTCTCAGGTGTCACCTGGTGAGGAGCCCTTTGCTCTGCTCCCCACTCTGATCCCCTGGAGAGGGGTAGGTTGGCCTGGATGGTCCTGCCTGGCTCCAGCTCTGGCCCTGTGCTGTTCCCGTGCTGCAGCCCAGGGGGTTCAGCTGCTGCTGTCTCAGTGTCTTTTCCCACCGTGTCCTGCTGATCCTCTAAAGACTGGGAATGTGTTTGGGGCTTAGGGAAGATCCACCTGCAGCACAGCCAGGGCTGGGGGTGCTGCAGGCTTCTGGAGGCTCTGACCCTTCTCTGTGCTCAGCCTGGGTGTGCCAGAGCTGCAATTCCCATTCTGCCTTGTCCCCATCCCAGAGCACACTGTGCCCGTGTTGGGTTTGCCATGGGCCTCAGCACAGCTGCCTTAACCCCAGCCCATCCTCACAGCCTGGCTTTGGGCTGTGTCTGAGGTTTAATGCCAACAGGAGCTTCCCAGAATCCCATCTTCACTGAGATCCTGTTGGGATCAGGTTCACAGCGTGGGTTTGGAGCTGATTCCTCTCCCCCAGAGCAAAACGCTGTCACACTGTGACCACCCGAGCTCAGCTGCTGCTCCATCCTGCCTCAGCCCAGCTGGACATGAGGGAAGCACAGGAGGGAAGGGCAGAGCTTGGCCTCATGTGATGCTCTCCCTCAGCACATTCCAGATGTTTGTGAGCAGCCTGGAGAAGCTCTTGCTGGGTAGGTGGGAAGGTGACACTTGTGTGGTCACCTCAATGTCCCTGGTTTTCCTGGATGCCACCCCTGGTGTGTCTCTGGTGTGTGGGAGCAGGGATGGTCCAGCAGCAGCTCCTGGGCTGATTCCCAAGGCCAGCCCTGCCCATGTTCCTCCTGCACTACATTTTGGGGCTTCTCCAAACTCCTCTCCCCAGGTTTTCCTATCAGCACTGACACTTCCACCGTGGGAAGGGGAGGGAAGGAGCAGCCTGTTCCCAGCAGAGCCCACAGCTCGTGCCTTCACCAGCACCACTGACCACAGCAAAACACGGATCAAGAAATCTTTTCCTATGGTTTTCTTTCCCCCCTTTCCATTCCCTTTTTGTTTTAACATCAGATGCCCAAAATGCAGCACATGAAGTCTCAGAGTCTCCTTAAAAATGCCACGGGAAACTCCTGCGAGCTCTGGAACACCTGGAAGGATTCTCTGCCCCTGCCAGGGTGGAAATGTGGCACTTGTGAGGAGCTGTGTCAGCTCCAGCATTCCCAAGGGGCCTGAGCTCCTCTTGCAGGGCTTTAATTCCTTCCTCATTAGTGGAGGTTCGTTAGCAGTGATGCCGTGGTTCAGGTACAGCCCAGGCCCGGGGTCAGCTCTGCCTTCCCAGCCCTCCTGGAGCACAGAGTGATGTGGGATGGACTGAACTTCATCCAAACACAGGCACTGCTCAGCAGCCTTCAGCCTTCCAAAATCCACAGGGAAATGTTACTCCAGTGAGAGCCTGGGGGAGCATGGATGGGGAGGGAAGTGTTGGCATTCCTTGTGGAGCTCAGGATGCTCAGGGTGTCAGAGCCCCAAGGCTGGGAATTCTGCTCTCCCTTGCTGAGTTTCAATTTGAGTTTCAATTCTGCTCTCCCTTGCTGAGTTTCAAGATGAGGCCAAATTGAGATCAGGGATCAGCAGAACAAATCCAGCTGTTCTTCCTCCCTCTCTTTGGCATTTTCCCAAGCTGTTTTTTTTTTGTTGGGAGGGTCCCCCTGTCCACTGTGCTGGAGCAGGGACAGGATGTGCAGTGGGATCTCTCTGTCATGGGATGAATTCCTCCTTGCTCAGCGCCCCTAAAGGGAAGGATTTGGGGTGAAGGGGTAAAGAGGCTGCTCCTGGGAGATACCTGGGCAGCAGCAGCGTTGGGAGGGATGGAATTCTGTGGGGAAATGAAATGCCAGCAGGAACATCTTCCCCACCACAGGGCTGGTGCTGCCCTTCCCAGAGCTGCTGCAGCTCATTCCCAAATCATCCCAAACACCATGGAACCTCCTGGGTTACAGGATTGGCCTTCACAGCCCAGCTTTCTGCTCCTGGGACATGCCAGCACCTGAGCTGTCCTGAGGCCCCTCCACCAGGGAGGAGCGCACTTTTCCAGAGAGTGCTCCCTCCCGTGCCACCATCCCAAACATCCTTCCTTGCTCCCACCCGTTGTTCTCCCGGGATTTTCAGGGCATCCCAGGGTCACTCTGAAGCTCAGGTTTGGTTGGATGATCCATCCCAGCTCCTGGGGCGCGTGGCCTCCACCATCCCAGCCCTGAGGAGCCGGGGAGGGCTCTTGGCAGCTGCACCTTTTCCCTGTTGCAGAGTTCCTGCTGCTTCCCCCGGGCACGGAGCGAGGCCTTTCCCGCTGTAAATAGCAACGACCGAGGTGACACGGCCCCGGCCCCGCCCATGTCACACGGCCCCTGCCCTCCCCTTGTGCCCACGGTGCTGTGAGCACCGGGATTTCAAATCCAACAGGAACTGAGAGACAAGGAACACTCCTTCGACACGAGCACAATGTTGAGTTTTTTGTAAAAGGTTCCAATAAATGGAGAGTTTAACTTGGGAGAGTCTTGGTGCCTCTTTGCTGGGGCTGGGAGAGGGGCCCAGCAACGGGGCTGTTGCTGCTCCTGGCCTGGGACACCCCAAAACCAGGGACACCCCAAAACTTGGGACACCCCAAAACCAGGCATCTCCTGGGCTTCTGTTCCCACGGGGCAGGTGAGCTGGTCTGGCATGCTGGAAACTCCTCAGGGATGGCAGTGCCTGGAGCTAAACCCCACTGTGTCCCTGGTGAGCTCATGGCTGGGCCAGGAGAGCCCCTGGGAGGGGTTGGACCCTGAGTGGCTTCCAGGGATATCCCATCCCAGTTGTGCTGCTTGGGTGGGTGTTTGTAGGCAATTAAAGCAAACCTGCCCATCCTTGCCTGGGGATCCAGAGCCCAGAACCTTTAGGGACAGTTCCTGTGGCATTGCTGGCTCAGGATGCTCCTGGTTCCTCCTGTGCAGGAGGCTGAGTGGAAAATCCAAAAGGATCCACGAGGTTTGTAAAGAGATTCCCAGCTTCAAACCTGCAGGGCAGGAATGGAGCCAGCTGGGCCATGAGCCATGGGATCCCCTCCATGCTGGGCTGGGAATCCCCCAGGATTTCCTGCATGTGGCTGGATTTCCTCTCTTCCTTCCGGCTGCCTTTTGTTTTTTGCCCTCCCTCCTGAGCAGCTGCTTCCTCTGTGGTCACTTTTTACCTCTGTTGTCATTTTTCACCTCCTTTCACTTCCTGCCCTTGCTGCTGCTCCCACTGGGAATTGTGTCCTTTCTTTTCCCTTCTGCCTTGGAGTAAGGCGTGCTTTGTGCTTGGGTTTGTTTCCAGGAGAGGTTTCAGGGAAACTCCAGAGGATTTTAGTCCTGGAGGGAGGAGGTGGATGCTCAGCCTCCCAAATGCCTGTGGTTTCTCCCCAGAACATTGCAGGGAGGCAGGGCCATCCCTGGCAGTGAAGGGCACAGAACTCCCCACTCCAGGACCCTGGCCTGGCAGCAGCAGTGGGATTTTGGTTTGGGATATGGCTCCCAAATGAGCCCAGCAGCATCTTGGGCACGGACTCAGGTGGAGCCCATCTTCTCCTGAGGCATTTCCTGAGGTAAAAATCTCCTGATCAATATTTTTTCCTGCTGTAACTGCTGTGTTTGGTGAGAGGAGCCACAGCTCCGGTTCCATTTCCGTTTCTCTGTGAGGGTTTGTGCCCTGGGATGAGGAAACAGAGGCGATAAATCCTGTTAATAATTCCCTCCCTGCTCCCAGAGGGAGGGCAGGGTGAAGTGCTTTACACTCCACTCCTCTGCACTACAAAGTGCCCTCCATTTTCCCTTCTGGATGATGCACTCCTTGATAAAAACCAATTTCACTGGAATTACTCCCGTTCCCCTGTTCTGAGCAGTGCCATGAAAGCCACCAGCTCCTGCTGGAGGCCAAAGGATCTGATGCCACCCATTCTGGGTGACTGGCCCCAGGTGATGGCTCCTTGAGGGAGCACCTGTCCCCTTCATGGTCTTCTGAGGTCACAGTCCATGGATCCTTGAGGGAAGAATTCACAATCCATGGATCCTCGAGGGATAAGGTCACAGTTGATAGATCCTTGAGGGATGGGGGTCACAATCCATGGATCCTTGAGGGATGGGGTCACAGTCCATGGATCCTCGAGGGATGGGGTTACAGTTCATAGATCCTCAATGAGTTGATAGTTCATGGATTCTTGAGGGAAGAACTCACAATCCATGGATCCTCAAGGGATAAGGTCACAGTTGATGGATCTTTCAGGGATGGGATCACAGTCCATGGATCCTTGAGGGATGAACTCAAGGTCCACAGATCCTCAAGGGATGAGGTCGCAGCTGATGGATCCTTGAGGGATGGGGTCACAGTTCATGGATCCTTGAGGGATGGGGTCAGTGTTCATGGATCCTAGAGGCCTAAACTCACAGTCCATGGATCCTAGAGGGGTGGGGTCACAGTCCATGGATCCTTGAGGGATGGGGTCACAGTTCATGGATCCTCAAGCACTGAATTCATAGTTCATGGATCCTCGAGGGATGAACTCACAGTCCATGGATCCTTGAGGGATGGGGTCACAATCCATGAATCCTCGAGGGATGGGGTCACAGTCCATGGCTCCCAGGTGACAGCTCACCTGTGACAGGTGACAGGGCCTGTCAGATCCCACCTTTCCCACCATGAGCCTGCCCAGGCCATGATGTGCAGCCAATCCCAAATCCCTCTGCTTTCATTCCCACTCCTCCCAAAGGCTGAGCTGCTGGTGGGGCACAGATCCAGCACCTGGCCCCAGTTTCCCTCTGCTCCTCCTGTCCAGGTGCCCACAGAGGGGACAGATCCCAGTGACAGTGAGTGAACCTGGGCAGGGACCTGGCATTGACTGATCTGGTCCAGTTGTTTTCGTTTTCACTTCCCATTAATGGAGTGAAACCACAATGAACTCCTCTCTACCCAGGCACAGCTGCTCCGTAAAAGCCATCCAAGAGCAGAAACCTGATTTTAACCTTTCCTCCCCATTATTTCTGTGGGAGCACAGGGTTGGGAAGTCACTGGGAATGAATCACTTGCCACTAATTGTGTTTAATGAGGAGAGCAGCTCAGGGAGGGATGTGGGATCCAGGGAATGGGGATGGCCATGGCACAAGGGCCAAGGGGATTTATTTTCCCTTCTGGAAGAAGGAGAGTGAATGAAGCCAGGAACATTTGCTGTTCTTTGGCCATTAAATTCTGGATAAAGCCTGGATTGCATCCATGGTATTCTTCCCCTGGCAGCACCCTGGGCTGCCACAGTTCCCTCTGCAGGACTGACCCAGCCCAAAGAAATGCTATTTGTTTTTCTCTCTCTGTGCAGAAGGAACAAGCACTTCTTTTTCCAGTTTAAGTAGGGTTTCTCATTAAAGAATTCCCCTCCCAGCATGTTCATTTCTCCAGCACACACAACTTAAATATAACAAAGCAATCCACTCTCAGCTGCTGGACTGATGGAACAATGAGAAGTTTTCCTGCTCAAAATGACAGGAAGAAAAATGTAAAAGCTTTTAATTTTGATTTTCTCCCCGAGGAGGGTGGGAAAGCCTTGGGAATGTGAAAAGGAAGGCACTGGAGCAGTGGGATCAGTGCTGGAGCTGAGGTAACCCGCAGAAAGATGAGTTTATCCCACTACTTCTCTGGGTTAGGAATAATCCCTTTGGAGTTTATTAAAGTGAAATTATCCCAGTCCTTTGTTTTTAAGTGATGCTAAAGCAGCAAAGCTGCAAACCCTGATGAGGATTTAATTCCACTGCCCCAAGTTTTTCCTGTTGGTGACACCACTCCTCACACAGCCATGACACACACAGGATAAAGGTGTGGGTGCTGGGATCTGCACACCCAACCCAGCAGAAATTCTTCATGGGAATGAGATGGGATGGGGGCACTGCAGTGGCAAAGAGATTTTATCACAGAGCTGCTTCCACTGCCTGCATCTCCTCAAAGGGATGAACTGGAGGAGCTGCTTTATTTCCCAAAGGTGTCAGGACAAGGATGTGGAATGGGCATGGAGAGGCTTTTATAAACCACAGGATGTGCTCCCTCCTGGGCAGTCTCACTCTGCTTTTTATTTTTAACATCAAATAAATACAAAACAATCCAATAAAAAATGAACAGCAGTAAATCTGAGAGATGGGTTGTCTTTAAGAGCAATACTATTGACTGAGGTGAGGCCCCAAATATGTGATTTGGGGAGGGAAAAGCCTCCCCAGGTCTGCAGTACAGATGGCTTTGGATAAATGACTCAGAATTCCATCCAGGATTTGAGATGGGGGGGCTGAAAGGACAAGTTTTTGGAAGGTAGAAACAAGAGGCACTTAAATCTCAAAAGGTTTTTTATGAGCATTAGGAATTTTCCTACTTTATGGACTTCCCTAAGTGGCCCCCTGAGGTGTTCCCTCCACTGCTGATGGAGGAACCCAGGAGGAACCAGCTTTAGTGAAGGGCCTGGAGCTCCATGGACAGATCTGGATGTAACAGGTGAGGCTGCAGCATCAATAAACACTTGAATTCCTACAGGATAAAGCTTTTCCAAAGTGCCTCTGCTGGTGCAGGGAATGGCCAGGCTCTTCCCACTGTTCTCCATGTCCACCAGACCCCCTTTTTTCCATTTTTATTTGTACAATCTTTGCCTCACCAGCTCTCCTGTTCTTGTGCCGGGGAAGGACACATGAAGAACACACAGGGAGGAGAGGCAGGGAATGGGATCTGGGGATTGGGAAGAAGCAGTGGGAGGAAAAAGGCCATTGTTCCAATATTCCTGCAGAGTTCTGTCAGGTGAAGGACTGGGGCAGAGACTGCTGAGGGACACAGTGGAGCAGCAGTTCACCCTGGTGGAAATAAACACTCCAGTTATTTACTCTGCAGCTCCTATCTCCTGTAAGATTCCCAGCTCCCAATTTTACACAACAGGAATCTCCTCCAAAGTATTCCAAAACAGCTTAAAAATAAGATTTTAAAAATAGATATTAAAAAATACTCCCTTGCTCCTCCATGAAGGGGAAGGTGGTTTCTGGTCTCTGAATCACAAAATTCTCTCTCTCTCTCTCTCTCCCTCTCTCTCCTTGGACTCCAAGTTCTGCTGCTCCAGGCTCTCTCCTTGCAAAGCCTCCTGATGTCCATGAGCTAAAATTTCTGCAGGAATTTGAGCACCAGGTCCCTCAGTTTGACCCTCAGGGGCTCATCATTGTCACAGATGATGTGGGTGGAGTCCTCCTCCAGCTGGATCAGGGTCTCTGCCTCCTGCAGCAGCACAATGTGGCCCTTGGCCGTGTCCTCCACCTTCACATCACTGAAGCCGTGCTGGATTTGGGGTGGGAGAGGGAGAGAGAGGGAAATCAGCACAGCTCAGGAAAACTGGGACAGAGGAGAGAGGGAATTTCCCCCAGGGCACAGGGGTGAGGGAGTTTCATGGAATCACAGATTGCTTTGGCTGGGAAGGGCCTTAAATCTCATCCAGTGCCACCCCCTGACATGGCAGGGACACCTTCCACTATCCCAAACTGCTCCAAGCCCTGTCCACCCTGGCCTGGGACACTGCCAGGGATCCAGGAGCAGCCACAGCTTCTCTGGGAATTCTATTCCAGGGCCTCCTCACCCTCCCAGGGAACAATTCCTTCCCAAATTCCCATCCATCCCTGCCCTCTGGCAGTGGGAAGCCATTCCCTGTGTCCTGTCCCTCCATCCCTTGTCCCAAATCCCTCTCCAGCTCTCCTGGAGCCCCTTTAGGCCCTGGAAGTCTGCAATCTTTTATCTCCTGCAGGTGAGAATGAGATTCCACAGAGCAGCAACCAAATTTGTGCAGCTTCCTCAGGAGGCTCCTCCACCAGTGGAGACATTTCCAGGATCTGTTCTTCACTTGGTCACCTTCTTACTAATCTCGTGGAAATTTAAATTGTTAAATGCTTTTGAGACTCCCTCAGCTGCTGAATCCAAAAGTTCTGTGAGGCAAATCAACCACCCAAAAGCTCTGATTCCATGGGAAACAGGAGGGGATCACTGACATGAACCCTGCACAGCAGGACAAAGCTCCACAGGGAACAGTTCCCTGTATTCTGAACTGCAGGGACACCCTGGAGCACTTTAGCAACTCACTGGCCTTTCTCCATTTCAAGCTGCACTAAAATGATTCCCCCCTCTCTCTGCTACCAGAGCAGCACCTCTGAGATGTGCAGAAGTCTGCTGGAATCCCACCTGCCACCAAAGACTCCTCACCTTCTCCAGAGTCTGCACAAACTGGTCCATGGGGATGGAGCCACTCAGCAGAGGCTTCAGAGATTTGCACTCGGGCACATCATCACTCACCCGCTTCCTCTTCTTGCTGGCAGGAGGCTGGGGAGGTTTTGGAGGGAGCTGATGGATGAGAAGGAAAAAAAAAGGATACAACAGGTTGGGAAACAGGCAGATTTCCCACTCTAAAGGATGCAACAGGTTGGGAAACAGGCAAATTTCCCACTCTAAAGGATGCAACAGGTTGGGAAACAGGCAAATTCAGAGAGAGCAGCTACTCAGGGAATGAGAACATGGCTTAGCTCCAGCCATTTATGAGGATTCTGGAATTTTAAGCCCAGGTCTAAGTTTATTTGGCAGCAGGAATGAGTGGAGAAGGGAGAAAATGAACAACAGCAGCCTCAGACCAATTCCATGCAGCACTTCAAGGCTCCCAGAGCTGCTGAGGGTTTCAGGGAAGCAGCTTGGGAAGAGGGGGGCAGCCTGTCTGCTGTGCTCTGACAGAAACCCTCACCAACCTTCACATCCCTGACATTTGCACACTGGGCTGTCTCCCCAAGTGTCCTGGGCCCAGGCAGCTCTGCTGCCCAGTGTGGGAAGGGTTGCTCAGTGAGGCCCTGCAGGCTCATGGCTCTGAGAGAAAGGGGACCAGGGCAGGTCCCTGGACATCACCTCCTCCTGCAGAGCACTCATGCCAGGAATTTCAGTGCCAGCCTGAAGGGGGTGGCAGGAAGGGCGAGTAGAGGTGTACAGCCTCCAGGGAAACTGAAGGCAGATGGTCCCTTCCCAAGCAGGAAGGGAGAATAGAGGTGTACAGCCTCCAGGGAAACTGAAGGCAGATGGTCTCCCTTTCCCAGCCTGATGTCCCAGGTCATCTCTCTCCTCTAACCCTTGGTCCTGAGAGGTTGACTGATGCTGCTCCTGACTGTGGAAGACAGCAGGATGATCTGTAGCCTCTCTTCAGGAATTATCTCACTTCCCCATTCATCTCAGCCAGGCACATGGCCAAGGAAAAGAGGGCAGAGAGATTTATTTGCATCCCACTCCCTGCTCTGGGTGTAATTCCTCACCTGCACATGCCAGGGCAAAGCCTCTGCCAAGGGCTCTGCCCCAGTGGGAAGGAGCTGCAGGAGGGGTCCTGGATGGCAGGAGAAGCCAGAGTAAGGATATTTTTCTCCATTCCCCATCAGACTGTACCTGCAGCACGTGTTTGTTGTCCTTAGTATGCAGCACAGCAGAAACTGTTGCCAAGGAAATACCAGGCTTGATCTCCAAGGGCACGAGGGAATCTGCAAGCTGAAGCAAAAGGAGATTTTGTTCAGCAAGTGATCAGCTCAAAATGTGCATGAACCCAGCTGTGAGATAAATTGGCAGTGTGGTATTTTTAAACATGGGCTAATGAACTGTAAACACAAAGCCACGCATAGACTGAGAGCTCCTCGGACCTGCCCAGCCTCCTTCCAGCTCCCAAAATTATGGATTTCACACCATGAGCAGAGCAGCACGAGGTTTGCAGGAACCAGGGCTGGTCTCAAAAACCATAATAAACACAAAGAACCCTTGTGTGAAAAGACAATTGCTTCATTAATAATTTTAGTTAGTAAAACTCGTGGTCTAATCCAGCATTAGTATGTTTGTGATGCTGATGGACAATGAAAAATCAGTGAGTTTACTTTCAGTCCCTGGCTGCAGAATATCTGGAATAAGAACTGTTTGTCCTTAAAACCCCAATGTTTTCAATCAACCCACTGTTGATTAGTTTGAAATTATTCCAACAATGCTGCACAAAACCCTCTTCACTGCCTTTTTATGTAATTCTTCCCTGAAAGACATAAAATCTAGTTTTGGCTTGGAGCTTGGACCTAACACTGCTGGCAGTGCCTGGAGTGGGCAGTGCTGCACCTGCTGAGACCAGAGGAAGTTGGCCAGTTGGGAAGAACCTCTTCCAGCCACTTTTCCAAAGGAATTCTACAGAAAACAGTGCTCATGAATGGAGGAAATGATTCCCTTTTCCCCTCCAAGGGAATTGAAGGTGCCAGGATGCCCAGTCCTTTTGCCATGAAAGCACTGAGAGAGTTTTTCTGTTGGCTGGATGGGGGCAAAGTTCTTTTAATAAGTTCTGCAAATCTCACCTGCCACTGTTAAAGCTGCAGGAACATTTTTAGAGCAGCTCTTTGGAATAAAGCAGTTGGTGTGTTGGAAAAACACAGGCTACATTAAAAATCCCTAAATTCTGTCTGTATTCAGCTGTGGTGAATCCTAGAAATCCAAACTTGATGGGGCAATTCAGCTCACTGTTACTCTGGGACTCTGTTCAAGATCTTTAAAGCAGGCAATTTGAATACAGCCTTTATGGTCTGTTGTTGAAGGCAAAGAGAATGAAAATATAATGACAATCATTGCTTCAGATTTCTCCTGGGATCTAAACACAGCAGCACTTGCAGCAGGGAGTTCTGCTGCCTTCCCAGTGGTTGAAGGCACTTTCCATTCCAACCACCTTCCAGAGGAGGATCGATACAAACCAGGCTCTGATGGAGAGCAAAATGACAAATCCTGTGAAGAGAAAGATCCTTAAAGAACAGGGAGTGGCTTGGAACCAAAGTCTTCTCCTGCCACTGAAGTATTTTGCTATTAACATTTCTGCAGGCTTTAAACAGGCTAAATAGCAACACTGGGATTCTTTACAGTCAGAAGGACAGTAGGACAGGCATTCATTTTGATTTCCTCCCCAGCTCACAGCCCTCTCCATGTGGCAGCCAATCCTTTTATTACACAAACTCAGTGACCCAAAGCAAAAAGGTCATTTAATCACATCCAGTAATTCACCCACCAAGGCCAGGCAGCACTGCTCCACTCCTTTCAAGTGACCTCCTGCACACACAAATCACAGAACTCCTCCAGAATGCTGCATTAAAGAAATCCTTTTCACAGAGGCAGCAAGTCTTGTCTGAACTCCAAGCTATGGCAACTCCACTGTTTCCCCTCACAAATGGTTTCAAACTTTAATTCTCCTGGCAGCCAGGAAGCCGTGTCTCATTTCAAGGTTGAATTTGTCCAACTTGCAGTGGCTGGCTCTTGTTGTGCCTTTGTGTGTGAGATTGAAAAGCCCCCCACCAAGCAGGAGTAAATGAGTCTTCCTTCCAGTCATTATCCCGAGCCCAGTGTCACATGCTGGCACCAGGAAAGCCACCAAAGCAGGGACACTGAGATCTAACAGCACATTAATCAGTCCCCTGCCCATGGATGAGCACTTGGACTGCCTTAGGAGAAATCTGGGGGGGGATGTGTGCAGTATTTCAGTTTTTAGCTTGGGATGTTCTCCTCCGGTGATCAGAGCTGTCTGCCCACGCTAAAGCAGAGGAAAGATATTTTTACCATGAATTTTTACCATGAAATATTTTTACCCTTCTTTCCTGAAGGGTTGCATTTCCCACCCCAAAAGAGGATTTGACACACACCCTGTGAGCACAAACACTGGCCGTTGGCTGAACTACAGATGTTGATAAAGAACAATGTGGGTTAAATCACTCTTAAAAGTCTCCTGAAGACTTCAATGGGGACAACTCTCCCCAGGTTTAAGTTGTCTTCAGTCACCAGCCAAAAATCCTCTTGTTGGCAATGAGGTGCTGAACAACCCCTGAGGATGGGACCTGAAACTTCACACTAAAAATAAAATGAGGCTGAATAATCAGTGAATAACATCAGGGAAGGACCAGACTTCCAGCACACATGGTCTTGGTTCTCTGGAGGATTCTCCCAGGGACAGACATGCCGGATGTAAAACAGTATTTTAACATCCCAGTTCCAGTAATTTCTTCTTAGATTTTTGGGACACCTCCCCAAGCTCCTCCCTTTTCCCTTTTCACCTCTGGCTTACACTGGAGAGGGTGCAGGAAGGCTGACCCAGCAGGGAGAGGCAAAGTTTGGGCTGGGTGAGGTGAGCTGGATATGGAGAACAAGCAGGAGCTCAGCAAAGTGACCAGCAGTAAAAATCCCCTGAAACTGCAGGATCTGAAATCACTGATGTGTACATTAGATTATAGCATGTGTATTTAGAAATGGGCCCTGCTGGGTATTTACATCATTAAATGTGGTTTCCAGATTTTCAAACTCAAATTTTCAAATGCATAAATGTGGGATCTCTGCATGAAAGGTGGGATTAAACCAGAGAAGCAGATGGGAAACCCCAGACTGCGGATTCCTCTGGCAGTCCTGAGGTGGGGAAAGCTCTGGTTAAAGGAAAGAGATTCCCAGGGAACTCCTGGGCTGCTGCTGCAATTCCTGAAGGGCCATTAATGAAACTCCCAGTTTTTATTAATGACCTCAGCACAGAATGAGGAGGAGTGTTCAGAAGGTCCCACTGAAGTTTGTAGGGCACCTTGAACAGAAAACAGGACCAGGCTGTGAGAGAGGAAAAACTCAAAGACAAGAATTGGATGAGAAAACCAAGATGAAATTCAATGGCACAAAATGAAGGCCAAGGATGGGGTTAACACTGAGAATTTCTGCTGTGGGCTGGCAGCTGCTGCAAAGGACAGAGCTCAAGGGTTCAGGTTTATTCGTCCATCCCAAGAGAGTCACAAATGTGACATGGCCATGAAAAAGCTAAATGCAAGCCCAGAAAGTATCAGGTAATTCTCTCTGAGATGAGCTATCCCACTTTACATTGGGCCTGGCAAGATTTCATCTGAACTACTTGCAAATTGTGGGTAATTTCAGTTCAAGTAAGAGATTCTGAAGGGTAAAATAAGGCAGGAGGAGCTGTCTTGTAAGGGAAAATGAAATACCTTGGCTTGTTTAGCCTGGCAAAAAAGAAAGCCAAAGGGAGAATTTGATTATTCTACATAAACACCACAGGGAAAATACCAACAAAAGGGAAAATGTATTTATGCCCAAACATGATGTTAGGAATAAATGTGTGCAGGCCAGCAGTGAATATGTGTAGGCTGGAAATTAGGATGTTTTTGGCCATCAGAGACAGTGGGGGCTTGAACAGCATCTATTGAGAACAGCAGGGGCAAAAGTCTCTGCAATTTCAAGTCTTACATTTTTTGGAGGCACATTATAAACACTGTTGGTAACTGCAGCTGGGTTCTGGCCACGTGAGCCCTGAGGGCACTTCCATTTCTAGGTGGGAATGATGGAATACAGCCTTGGAGCTTGCTGGGTATGAAGCAATTCAGATCCCTGAATAGGATGGAATTTGTATGAGACAAAAAAAAAAAAAATCTCCTGCCAATTACTAGAGAAGCCCAAGGATTTTAAAATCTGCCTGAGTTCAGAGAAAGCCCTGGAGGTCACACCTGCAGAGGTTTTTATTGTAACCACTCCTCAGCAAAACCTGAATGGAGAACCTGCCCCATCCTCCATCCCTCCACTCCCCTGCTCCTCACACACACCAAATCCAGTTTCTAGGTGCAGGAAAGCATCTTTAGTAGGACAAAAATTGCTTCAAGGTTGTGCAGCAGCCTTTTCACAAGCAGGGAGGGTCTGTAGAGTCAGTATTGTAAGCAGAATGAAAACCATGGTCTTTGCCATGTCACTTAAATTTGGATGGTGGTCTGAGGAGAGAAGGATAATTTCCCTCACCTCTTACTTCCTTGCCTCCTCTCAGCCTTTAATTTTTAAAGTATTTTAATTACTAATTTATTAATTCTTGAAGTACCAGGAGCTCTGATGGCCAGGCCCTTGTAGCCAGACACAGGAGGAGTCTCCAACAGATCCATCCTTGGTTTTACAGCCCCAGCTAAACCAGGGGCCAAGAGCAGGAATTCTGCAAGTATCAGATCCTTCAGAGTGACAAAAAAATGTGGGGTCAAACACAAGGGGTGAAAGGGGAATTGAAATGTGCCTGTGGATTTGTGAGCAGCAGGCACAGGGAACAAGGCACAGGCACACTGCAGGCAGGATGGAAATTGGGGAATTTTGCTTCGGAGACCTAAAGGACCAAAGGCTTTTCCAGCAGAGAACAGCCCAGAAATGAAGGGCATCTATGGAATCATTAGTGGGTGATCTGAGGCAGGTGCTGTTGGGCTTTCAGCCTCACATTTGACACAATCCAAGGGTTTTAATTCAGCTGCTGAGTTACCCCCAACTTCACAGAGCTGTCACTCGCTGGGGGTCTCCCACAGCTCTCTCTGGAGCAGATTTTAAGGTCTCATTAACTTCAGTGGATAAAGAATCATACCATGAATATCTAAAGGTTTTGCTATCACTTGCAAAAGCCCAGATCTTGGCTTTGGGCTTCCACAGAGACCAAATTTTTTCATCCAGTGAAGAAATAAAAAAGCCTGAGGTGCAGTCTGCAGTTTTGAGCAATGAATTAAAGCTCTTCTTTTCCATGGGCATATTCCATGTGCAGCTACTGGACCAGGGCCCCAGATCAGCAGGAGGACCTTTGTCCCCAGACCCTTGTCCCCAAACCAGAGACATCAGCCAACCACCAGGGAATAATTCTGGGTGGGATTCCAAGCACCAGAACTCACTCTAACCACTCAGCACTAACTGTAACCACTGCTTTTGCCAATCCTGTGCCAAAAAAGCAGTTTAAGGAATATTTAAGGAGTGCAATGAAGGAGATTTATGGCTGTTTAATGAAGCTCTTCCCCAGGAGCCTGGGAGCAGGCAGGGAACAGTTGTTTGAGAAACTTAAGAAAGGATGGTGGAAAACAGAACCAGCAGAAAGAGAAATTAGGCTTGGATTTGAATGAAAAATGACAGGTAGGGGAAGCAAGGACATGAAATATCTTCAAAGTAAAGGCAGTAAAGCTTGCAGATGCAAGAGATGAGTCATTTGAAAGACATAAAAACTGCATAAATCAAAATATTCAAAATATAGTAACCATTTTATGGGTCAGAATGTCAAGTCAGGATGGGATGTTGTTGTTGAAGCTGACTGGGAAGAGAGAGCTGAGTGCCTGCCTAGAAAAGTGTTATCTTACAGCCAGCCATCAGAAATGAAAGGAAAAACAAACCTAGACACTAATACAGGCAGGCAAAGGCAGGCTGGAAGCAGAAAAGCAGATCTGAGTTCCACCTGACTAAACAGGACAACCTGTGGGTAAGACCAACCACAGAAAAGGTACAGCAACAAAAAAAAAAAGGCAAAGGAAATGAAGGATAACACATTCCAAGCACAAAAAAGAGAGGAGCAGGGAGGAGATCTCTCCCAGGCTGAATGGCCAGGAGAGAAGAGACACCAGAGTGAGGTGGGAGACATTTCTAAGGAAAAAATAAAGGCTGCACTGAGCTCTGCTGATGTAAATCAGGGGGATTTATCAGCACTGGTTCTGGCTTTGTGTGAGGAAAGTTGGTCAAAGCTGGGAAAGAACATTTTTGGTGGAATGTCAAAAGGTGAGATCCAGCTCAGAGAGAGACTCCAGGCAATTCTGCAGTGAGCTGGGGCAGGGCTGAGCAGCAGAAGCAAACAGGTTTTATTTCACTTCAACAGGTTCTATTTCATTTAAACAGGTTCTATTTCATTTAAACAGGTTGTATTTCACTTACTTCTTGTGAGGCTACAGCACACTGGACCCAGGGGGAATAGTCAGGAAAAAAGGAACACAGAGGTCAGAGATTGGATAATGTGGGGTCATCAAAATGAGCTGAGGGTGGGAAGAAGGACAGAATTCAAAACTCTTTAGTCCCTGAAACACAGAAGAAGTTGGAAAGGTCAGGTAAAAGTCAGGAAAAGGAGTCAAGATGAAACCTCCATAATTATGATGGCTGTTTTGCTAATTCTTCCCCGCAGTATTTTCTGATAATTTCACTTGCTGTCAGGCTGTGCCTTGTACACTGACACTCTCCTGACTGGGCTGTGTCCTGAAGAACACAAAATGGAGTATTTGAAGAGCACAGAGCCCTGAGTGAAGTGTCAGCTGCAGGCACCGAGTGATCCGCACCATTGTTCAGCTGTAATTAAACTGGAGGCACTTTATTTGCTCAGACACTACTGTTTAATTTTATCTGTTTGCTCCAGAAGGTGTTTTCCATTTTCCCATCTTTCTCTTGTGAGCAGACAATGCCTAACCAATTTCCAGGAAGCAGTCTTTTTTTATAATTTTTTTTTTTTTTAAGTGAAAGGCAGACGCGGAGAAGAAATTATTTAAAGTGTAAAGGTTTGCACAATCCCTGGAAGAGCCATTCCAGCCTGATGCCTTGGGATTGTTAAAAACTCTCTCCAAACAAAGGCTGCTGTGAGTGTAAATCTCATTATCATACAACAGGCCTGCCTGACCTGCCTTTGCTCCTTGCTGAAGTGATTGAAATATAGACAAGGTCCAGCAGTAAAAAAGTAAATTTCCATTAGTCTGACAGGCCAGGATCTGAATCACTGCAAGTTTTGGGAAGGAAATTTCACTCCACCATAGCATCAGACTGCACTGAGTGGAGCCATGCTGAGCCAACCCTTTGGTTTTCAAAAGCTGGAAGAATCCAGGCAGAACTTTGAGTTGGGAAAGGGACTGGGGGTGTCAGGAGGGGGCCCTGGTCAGGATTTCACTGCAGCAGCCATTCTTTTATGAGACTTTCAGGTTTACTTCACACACAAATCCCAGCCCTGCAGCACATCTAGCAATTACTGGTTTTTCCAGGGTGGATTTCATCATTCCATTTCAGGCTAACATGGTTTTGACAAATAACAAGCCACTGCAAGGTTTCTAGGAGCTATAAAATGCCCTTTTCAATTGCCACTTGAGCCTGCACAGAACCCCAGGGCTGGTGGGAGCCCATATTAAACAAATGCCCTTTCCTTGCACTACAGAAATTCCTATATTCAGAAACCCTAAACTACTGAAAAAGGAACATTAAGCAGCAAATACTCCCACACCAGGGAGCCCCATCCATCATGTCTGAAATCTGTCTTGCACAACCCACTCAGCAGAAGGGGAAGCTGTATCCATTTTTTACCAGGACCATGCAGTTCCCTTAAAAAGAAGGAGCAAGATCCTTTTTTTGGAGGATGATTTGCATGTCCTGGAGCTGGGGAATGGCATCCTGTTAACAGTCCTGAAGCACAGCCTTGCTCTCAGGAGTCTTTTCAAGAGCATCACCACAGACCAAGCAGATTTGTAACAAGTTGTGAAGAGCAACTTTGGAACCAGGGAAATCCCAGAATGGATTGGGTGGGGAGGAACCTTAAATCTCACCCAGTGCCACCCCCTGCCACAGGCAGGGACACCTTCCACTATCCCAAGTTGCTCCAAGCCCCATCTAGCCTGACTTTGGTCACTTCCAGGAATCCAGGGGCAACCACAACTTCTCTGGGAATTCTATTCCAGGGCCTCCCCACCTTCACAGGGAAGATTTTATCCCCAATATCCCATCCAACCCTGCCCTGTGGCAATGGGAGCTATTCCCCCTTGTCCTGGCACTCCACCCCTTGTCCAAAGTTCCTCTCCAGCTTTCCTGGAGTCCCCTTCAGGTGCTGAAAGGTCACTCCAGAGCCTTCCCAGGCTGAACAATCAGCCCGAAGAATCCCTGGATATGGACAATCACAAGATATTTCTCCTCCCTGAGCATGGATAGCTCTGAAATTAGGACTGTTGTGTGAATATAATTGGATTTTAGTTGTTAAGAGAGGGGAAAAAAAGGCCATTTCTTTCCTTTTTTCAGATTTCTGCTGGATCTCTCCAAGTTAAAGGGAATGCAATAGAAACCAGCTGCTTTTCCCAGGTTGGTGATGCCACATTCCCTGCAGAGCATCCTCCCTCCCAGCAGCTTTGGGAAGTGCAGGAGAGCTGGAATCCAGTCCCTTCAGAGGCTGACACAAGGGACAGGCTCTCACACAAAGGCTCCACCTCAGAGTTTAGGTGGAAACCCAAAGCCTCAGTGGGATTTGAATAATCAGTGAGCCCCAGGCTGGCTCCCTGCACTCTGAACTCAGGATTGGTTTCATGCTGGTGAATTGAAGCCAAGTTTCACCAGTCTTAGGTTTAACAGGATCCAATAAATATGTAAATTTCCCAAACAATTAAATATACATGCCAAGATGGAGCTGCAGCCAAGCATATTTTGTAATTCAAGCCCTCTCCTTGTCTCCAAGCAGTGGGCTGGGCAGGCTCCTCACAGAAATGGTGTGAAATGGTGGCAGTGGGTGTTGTGGGCTGGCTGAGGGATTTGTTACTGGGTGGCTCCCAGTTCTGCACTTCATATTAGGTTCACCTAAAGGATGCTTCCTCCTTCTACACTCCAATGAAAAGTCACTCAATATTCCAGTTTCTAAAGGGCAGTAATGCCTGTTTGCAAAAAGCCACTGCCACCTTTGATCCAAGGACACATTTGTGCTGATTGGATTGTCAAAAAAATATTTTAAGCTCATGTCTGTCAGAATATGGGTCACCCTTGGTAATATGGGTACATTTGGATTTGACTTAAGGGGTTAATAAATCATTAATAGATGTTGTGGGGATAAGTAATCCACACTTTAGATGGCTACAAGCAATCCATTAACCTGCTGGGCTCCTGCAGCCTGTAGGAATTAACCATTTATGGAAATTGTTGGAGTACAAATAAGCCTTTTCATTGCTTCTTTATCATGACTGAAAACTGATCCTTAATGGGAAGGGTATTTCTAACAGCAGGTGAGTTTGGGGAAGGAGAAAGACAACTCCTGGGTGCTGACTCTGGATTCTCTGGATCCTTTCCATGGTCCTGGGGCACTAATTCAAACTGCTCTGCCCAAAACTTCCTCATATTGAAACTGGAGGTGGCTGGTTACTTCACACATGGCAGAGATCACTGTTTGTCTTGTGGGATGGGATTTTCTTGCAAAGGACAACTCACCTGAACACAGTTTTTGCCTGCTCACAGAATCATGGAATGGTTTGGGTTGGAAGGAACCTTGAAGCTCATCCCACTCCAATCCTGACACCTTCCACTGGCCCAGGGTGCTCCAGCCTGGCCTTGGACACTTCCAGGGATCCAGAGGCAGCCACAGCTTCTCTGGAAATTCCAGCCCAGCCCCTCCCCACCCTCACAACCAGGAATTCCTTCCCAAGATCCCACCCTAATTTCCCTTTTCCCAGCAGGAAGCCATTCCCTGTGCCCTGTCCCTCCATGCCTTATCCCAAGTCCCTCTCCTGCTCTCCTGGACTCCCTTTAGGCACTGGAAGGGGCTCTGAAGTCTCCTCCAGGCTGAACAGCTCTCTCAGCCAACCAATGGGGTTTTTTAGCTCCCATTAGTTTATAGAGTGAAATTATCTCTCAAAAGTGGTTCTTTCCTAGCTCTCTAGTTGACAGAATGTGCTTTACATGATGAGAATCAACTGTAAATTCCAGCCACAAGACATCTTAGGGACAAATACTTTTAGTTCTGAGGCTGCACCTCCAGTCCTGAGGACACTTCTGGGTCCTTCAAGACAAGAAGGACATTGAGGGGGTGGAGCATGTCCAGGGAGGGGAATGGAGCTGGGGAAGGGGCTGGAGCACCAGCAGGGGCTGAGGGAGCTGGGAAAGGGGCTCAGCCTGCAGAAAAGGAGGCTCAGGGGGGCCCTTGTGGCTCTGCACAACTCCTGACAGGAGGGGACAGCCAGGGGAAGTTGAGCTCTGCTCCCAGGGAACAGAGACAGGAAGAGAGGAAACAGCCTCAAGTAGCACCAGAGGAGGTTTAGGTTGGATATTAGGAACAACTCCCTCATGGAAAGGAAGGTGGAGGAGTCCCCACCCCTGGAAGTGGCACTCGAGGCCAACCACAGCGGTGGTGCTGGCTGACAGCTCAAATGATGCCCTGAAGACTTTTCCCAACCACAACAGCTCTGCCATTCCACGCCTTCCCAGAGGCTGCTGAGCTGGAATCTGGCTGTGTGAGCAGGAACCCCCCACCATGCCTGTGCCCTGCAGGGACTCACATCAGGCATGATCTCGATCTTCTCGTAGCGGCGCTTGTAGGGCAGCGTGAGCACCTCGGCGCGGCGGTAGGACATGGCCGGGGGCTGGCAGTCGATCATCAGGTCCGTGCGGTGGGACTGCGTGGGAGGGGGCTGTGTGTACTGCTCAGGGCACACCACGTGCAGGGGCTGCAAGAAAACAGGGTGGAATTCCCATCAGCATTGCTAGAAACTGCTCCAGGAGTTGGAGATGTGTGCAGGGTGACCCGCCCGGAATTTATGTCTTGTCGCCACTTTGATATCGTCCTTGCCTCAAGGAGAGAAAGATAAAAATATGAAATAGGTTTTCTCCCAAATCCTTGCCAAATTAACTGGAAGGCAATGTTAACATCCCAATGTCAACTTGTGGGGCTGCAGAAAGCTCGGCCATCAATAATCAAGGCTGCAAAAACAACTCCAAGAGTTTTGCAGCAATATGTTAAGAAAGCATAAACAGGCTGGTTGCCACTGCAGGGTTTAAGGAAGCCAAAGGAGAAGCCAGTTCTGCAAACTGGAAGCCAAAGAGGAAGCCAAAGGAGAAGCCAAAGGAGAAGCCAATTCTGCAAACTGGAAGCCAAAGGAGAAGCCAAAGGAGAAGCCAATTCTGCAAACTGGAAGCCAAAGGAGAAGCCAGTTCTGCAAACTGGAAGCCAAAGAGGAAGCCAAAGTAGAAGCCAATTCTGCAAACTGGAAGCCAAAGGAGAAGCCAGTTCTGCAAACTGGAAGCCAAAGGAGAAGCCAGTTCTGCAAACTGGAAGCGGAGACTCTCCTGGAATTTATGTCTTATCACCACTTATCAGAATTTATGTCTTGCCACTGTGGCAAGATATCATACTTGCCTCAAGGAGAGAAAAATAAAAATATGAAATAAGAGTTTTCTCCCAAATCCTTGCCAGATTAACTGGAAGGAAATGGTAACAGTGGTGGAGACCATCACAAGTATCAACATGTGGGGCAGCAGAAACCTTGGCTGTCAATAATCAAGGCTGCAAAAACAACACCAGGAGTCTTCCAGCAATATGTTAAGAAAGCATAAACAGGCTGGTTGTCACTGCAGGGTTTAAGGAAGCCAAAGGAGAAGCCAGTGGCTCTGCAAGCTGCCCTGGAGACAGCACAACACATCAGCAGTAACATGAAGGAGATGTTTATGCAAAGGCAGGCAGGGGCAGCTCTGTGAGTTTGCAGTGACAAGCCAGGTTGCAGAACAATGAGATAAAGAGATGCAGGCATTGTAAGGAGGTTTGGGAGAATGTGTATTTCAGAGTTCAGCAAGATAGAAAACAGGGAAATACTCAGCCAGGAAAAAAATCTGGTTGTTATTTTAATTATGTCATGAGTCAGAAAGCAAATTTTAGTAGAATCAAATGGGATGGGCCACTAAAGCACAAAGCCTTGAGAGGGAACAGCAGATACTACAAGAACCCTCTTTTTCTTAGACCTCTTCTAAAGCATAGCTCAATGCTGTATTTTCTTCATGGAGAAAAGGATGTGGGTGTTGTCTCAATATTTGTTTAAGGCAACATTTCCCCACAATTCATTTATTTAATTTCAGCTGTGTGAAGAAATGTAAGAAAAGGCAGCAGAAAATTGATTACCTGGACTTCTTTGAGTAATTTAGACACCTGAATAAAGTTGAGTCTTGTGTCAATGGGACAGTAAACACATTTCATTGCCAAGGGCTGATAGGGAGCCAGAGCATCCAGGTAAGAGAAATCAGGTTCTGGAAAGAGAAATGTTGAAAACACTCAAAGCCCATTAACAACAAAAATGACCCAATTCCTCTCTAATTCCACTTTAGTCAGAGCTGTTGCTCAATGTTAATTCTGTTACAGATTTCTCTTCCCTTCCTCCTTCCCCCACCCATTATTTTCAATTAATTTGATGAAAATTACGCCCACAATTAGTCTTACCTTAATCAAGCAACAGAGCAATACTATTTCATTTGAACACATTATTGCATGATTTTTAGAACAAATTTAATCAAGACAAAACCATCGTCTCTTATTTTTAATCAGATCCTGTAAAGGAAGGCAAAATGTAGGCATTTTGAGTCTTGTGAGGTGATTCAAATGGCAAGTTGGTTTTCACTGTGACAAAAATGCAGCATAAATATGATATCTTGATATATAAATATATATAAATATATATATATATATATATTCTTTTGAATCTAAGAGTCAGGTTTAGACTGGTGGGAAACTAAGGGTTCTTTTATTACTGGATTAGAGGTTTGCCAGGGAAAAGTCAGGCACTGAATGGGCTTTTACTCCCACAGAGAGTAATAAAACATTGAGAATACTACAGAAAAAAAATTTTTTTTGGTGAATGACAAATGTAGATCTCAGGTGACACAGTACAGGTAACCTCTTGATTCTGAGGGCCACCAACTAATGGTGGAAAAGATTATGCCATCCCTATCTCTCTGATAATTGTGGGATAGATGGGACAAAGGGAATGCTGGAAAAAAAAAAGGAACTGGTATGAGTTTGATAAGTAGAGAATGGGAAAAGAGAAGGGGATGCATAAAAGTCTCATCTGCTGGATTATCCTGAACCACAGGGCCCCAAAGGACACCAGGCAGAGCAAAGTGCAGTTCAAGCCTGGCTGGAACACAGCAGGAGGAATTCTCTGGGACCTGCTTTACTTGAAAGGATGAAATTAAAGGAAACTGAAATTCAAAGCCCCCATACAGGGGGGGGGCTTTGATTCTAGATCTTTGAATCTAAATGCCTCAGATTTAAAGAGGCATCTAAGATGTTCTGACATGGCAGCAGAGCAGAACACTGGCTGGATTTCTCATGCAGACAGCAAGAAAAAATCTCCTTCAAACCTTACCAGGGGAAGTTCAGCACCAGTGTGACATCCAACAAAAAGACAGGTTAATTGCTCACCTAAAAATCTAAAAATCTCCAAATCTGCTGCTGGCTAAGCAGCACTGAGCACCAGGTGGGGATATTTACCCTGAGAGAGCAGAACATAGCACCAGGAAACGATACAAATGTTTGGAACTGTCAAAGGGATAATTTCCCCAAGTTTAAAGCAATTGTCAGAGGAGCTGCCTGGGAACATTAAAGTGAGAAATATTAACAAAAAATGAATGTTGTACAAGGACGTGTACATGAAGCCATGAATCCACAAACATGAAGTAAAATTACACTGGGCAAAAAGCCATGGTATTAAAAGCAGATGTGGTGGTGGCAATAAAACAAAGCCTAAAAATATCGATGTAAAAATGGCATTTTATGTCAGTTAATAGCCATGAATAGAAATGTAAAAATAGGAGTACTGAGAAAGTTGCTGGTTGAAGAATGATCAGTTAGGGTTAAATGACAAGGCATTAAAAAAGTAGTAAGGGGAAAACAGAAAGTTTAAGTCAGGCAGAGGTTCTCTACTATAAAGATGTGCCATGAAATTGTAAAAATTGAGTTAAAAAAGTTACCAGAAGGGAGGTTTTCCATCCCATCTAGCATTGTGGAGGACACAGAGATTTGAGGCAGCACCTGTTCAGCATTTCTCAATCAGCAGGTACAGGGAATGGTACAGACATGGAGTTCTGGTCTAGGAATCCCATATAAAATCCAATCCAAAGCCTCTCTGAACTCCTAATAAGGACAGGAGAGCCTTGGAAAAGGGAGAAATTCTAGGGAAGGAATCCTAACACAGGACTGGGGAGATTTAGAATGTTAAAAACACAACTTGAGCTGGGCTCACGGGGAACTCATGTGACACACAGGAGCTGCTGTTTTGAAACCACCCAAAATCCCAAAGTCACCTGTCTGGAGGCAGCAAGTGCTTGTCAAGGACACATATTGACTTTTCCTGACAGAATTACAGGTCTTTAGCTTCTCCCCCAAGACTCCTGATTTACTGCTGCATGACACTGAGTTATAAAACCTTCCACTGTACAGCACTGACGTGCATGGGCTGGTTTTAACATCTCCCAGGGAGTTGGTTTTTAAAGGAGACTTCTTTATACCGTGTCTTCTCCTAGAATTTCTTTGTGGTTCAGAGGTATTCGATATTTTGAATCAATAATCTCCTCAATACTGCTCCAGCAGTGATGGCTGCAGGTGACACCAGCCAGCAGAGTAGCACCACAGTTCCCTCACAGCCAGGTCCTGCCTGCTGGCAGCTTTAATTTATATTCTTGTCATTGGTTTTTTTACATTACAGATTGGAAAGGTGGAGATTGACTGGTTCCTGTGGCCTGAACAAGCAGTGCTCATTAACAATGCAGGATGGTCTGGAGTTTAAAGGTTCTAATTACCAGAAACCAAGAGTTTTTCACAGGAAAATCTACAACATCATCTGCTCTCACACACTGCTCCAATGGACTGAGGTTCTTTCAGATCCACAGGAGATTTCATCTTAAAACAGAAAAGTAATTAAATAATGGAAATCAGTGGCATCAGTGGAGGTGCTTCAGATTTTCACTGGTACTAAGAACAGGAGAATTTAATCTGCTAAGAATTTCTACAGACATAGAATCATTTAGGCTGGGAAAAAAACCTCTAAGGTCATCAAGTCCAACTGCCAAACCCAACACTAAATTCTGTGTTTTGTTCCAGCTGAGACAACCATAAGGAAATAGGTCTAGGACTAGACAGTCATAAGGCACTGGACTTATGGATAGTCCATAAAAGCCATGGATAAAAAGAATTTAGGGAAAAAAAACCCCACAAGCATCTGGAATCACTGTGCATTCCAAGGTCACCCAAGTAAAGCAGCTCTCAACTGGAGTTTCACTAAGTACCAAGTGGGAATGAATCTCCAAGCCCATGACCTGCTGCACCCCCAGGTTGTCAGGAGTGACATTTCCATGCCTTGACAAGCTGCCAGGGCCAGGCTCTGACAGAAGTGCTCGATTGCCTCGGCTCACTGAAGGATTGGGATCTCACACAGAAAGGTCAAGTGCCTCTCCTTGCAGGAGACACAGAGGAAGAGTTCCTGCCATTAAAGGCCAGTTCCTGACACCCTGGGCAGCACATTCACAACGTGATTAATGCCACTGCTTCCCCTGGGATTCATGGAACACACACCCCAGCAAAGCTCTGCAAACTCTGGCTTCATTGAAGTCCTGACTGGAGTAAAATTCACTATTTTCAGACAATGCATATCCACATTGTAATTTAACCCAATTACTGTAATTAGGGCATGTCTCCAGAACTGCCTCAAAGGTCAGGAGGGGTGGGCCCTGCAGCAGCTGTACCTTTAGTGCTGTGGTACCTTGCACCATTTCCCAGCACAGAAACAGTCTGGATTCAAGTTCCCTGCAGGAACTCCCTTGTATCTCCCCTCCCATTGAATAAGGTTAATTATACACTAAAAATATCCCCAAATTGGCTTAACAGTATCATGCTACTCTCACACTTTTTGGTGGCAATATTGTGAAAAGGACTTGCTTGTCACTAGCCTCAAGTCTACAGTTAAAAAAAGAAAGAAGAAGGAAATAACCCTTTCCCAACCCTCTTTTCTTCAGGTTTTGTGCTTCCCAGCAGCTTTCCTATTCACTAAAAACTGGAGGAAAATAAACTTAACAGTGGGACTCCACTGCACCCTTGCTGTGGGAGTAGCTTTGATTTGTTCCTCAGGGCTCTCCTCCCCAGTTCTAATTACTTTGTCCAAAAATCCACACATTTTTTACCTGGCTAAGTCATATAGAGCACACCTCCCATTATCTCAGAGCTCCTTAGACACAAAATCAGGAGTAAGGACCTGAAGGATTATTGTTTGCCTTCTCAGATCAGGACAATGTCCACTGCAGGGCTCTGTCAGGGTGACACATCAGGTACAAATACACCTGCACAGAACCTCAGCTCCAGGGAAAGCCTTGAAGGATTTTTAATCAGGGTCAGCACTAGAAGCAGATGGAGAGAAATGGAAGAACTTAAAAGACCTGTTGAGCACTGAGAAAGGAAACAGCTCCCCTGGGGAATGAGCCAGAGCTGTACCTTCAGCTACAAATGTGTCTGCCAGGCAAAAACCATCTGAACAAAGCTCAGCCCAAAGGCAGGAAGAGCTCAGATCCCTGTGCCAGGTCTGTGTGGGGTGCACACTTCTGGGACAGCAGAGAGGACAGAAGCCTCTTCAGAAACCCTGAAAGATGAAAAGGCAGGAGAAGGGATGAGGGGAAGTTTCTTCCTGGAACAGTTTCTTCCTTTCTGACCAGCATCCATTAGGTCTTGCCTGGGTTTAACTTGCAGCCAGCTGCTTTTAATTCAAAAATTAATTTCCTGTAGGCATTTTACTGCTGTGCATAACGAAGACTTTGCTCAGACGTGGCAGGAATAGACTCTGCATGGCAAAGGTTGACTCTGCAGGGCTACACTGAATTAAATGGCACAATAATTACATTTGTGCCTGCAGTCAGTCCTGGGGCCTTAATTTAGATAAGCTCCTACTGAAGTGAAAAACTTCTGTCCCAGAACAAATGAGTAAAGCCCCAAGGATGTGGCCACACTTAACCAGAGTGCATGAACTGTTAATCTGATAATGATATCAGCATTTCACTTACCTGTGAATATAACAGTGTTCAAGCTGGATTTTCCCCACAGCTCCATGAAATGCACCACATCCCCAAATCTGAGAGAGGGATGTCCAGTGAACACAACACAGGGCTGCTTGAAGTCATTGCTGAAGTCTCCATGGATGCTGGGGTAATGTTTCAATTTGTTTGTCTGAATGAGCTGAAAGAAAAACAAAAAAATCCAGACAGTGCAACTTTTCATGCCTCTGTGCTTGAGTGTGTTTATTTACATGAGATTATAAATGTTCTACAATTTATTCCTAACTCATCAGAGAGTCCCTTAGATTTTCCCAACAAATTTACTCATGACTGTCATAAATGTTATGAAAGGGAAATCAGAACATGGGGCCTCCAAGTCCCTGCTCTCACTTCTTTGGTACCAGCAGGGTGGTGACTGGGAGGAAATTCTCCAAACACTCCCTGCTTCGACTTCCCTGTTGTGAGCAGAGTGCTCAGCTGCCAAATTCACAATAAGCTCCTTTTTTCCTATTTGCCATGTCTGCAAAGAGCTCTGGGCTCATGTTTAACCTGCTTTTCTTGCATCACAGCAGTACCAGGCACTTTTGCCTTCAGCAGAATGTTGTTGAGCTTCCCTGGTCTAAAGGGTTCACACAAAGTCAAAGCAGCTGAAAAAGAACAGACTGACTTTCCCTTCCTTAACTGTCTCTGAAACCAGCAATAAACATGAACTAAGAGCAATAAGATGTTTTGCAGACACAGTGCAATCAGCTCTGCAGGTGGAACAGATTTCTTTACTGAGATGGAGAAGTTTATTTATCAAGGCACTATTCAAAGAGTTTTGCTTTATTTCTCCTGCCACTGTTTTCTAATCTGCAAAACAAGGTGCAACTTAAAAAGCAATTTAACAACCAGGCTGTGAAGCACTTTCATGCAATATTTTGCAAGTTTTTCCTTGGCAGGTATATGCTTCCATCTCCAGCATGAAAATAACTGTAAATACAGTTTAAAAAGCAAGGAATTTAACACATGAAATCACAGACTGAATAGATGAGAGAAAGATCATGGAGATAAAGAGTGTGAGGGAGGGAGGGAGGGAAGGGGGCTTCCTTTGTCAGCCAATTTCCAAAGGAGGTTGGGCTGTTCAACAAATCATAGAATCCTGGAATGGTTTGGGTTGGAAAGGAACCTTAAAGCTCATCCTGTTCCACCCCCTGCCATGGGCAGGGTCACCTCCCACTGCCCCAGGAGCTCCAAGCCCCCTCCAGTCTGGCCTTGGACACTTCCAGGGATGGAGCAGCCACAGCTTCTCTGGGCAACCTGTGCCAGGGCCTCCCCACCCTCACAGGGAAGATTTTCTCCCTAATATCTCATCTAAACCTTCCTCACTTCAGTTTAAAGCCATTTCCCCATGTCCTGTGTTACTTTTTACCATGGCTGATCAAAGGTGCCTGCATGGAAATGAAGAGAAACTGAGAATTCTCAGCAACTTGTGCACCACAAAGCAGAATTCAAGGTTATTACACAATTCTGTAGATGCACATGGATCATTTCCACGTGGATCCTTGAATCATGGAGGAAGTAGAAACTGGACTACATTTTCTGCAGTTTACAAGGAATAGCTAATTCCCATTTAATCTTCAAGAGGGAAATTGGAAAAAAACACCCAATAACTGCTCTGGCAGTTGATAGGCACCGAATCTCAAAAACATTCCTGCAATTATACTGGTAAAGATTTCTGATTAACACATCTGGAGTGCAGGGTTTAGAATCTAAACTTAGCTTCAGTAATAAAAGCTGCAGTTTAGCAGACAATGGGTAAAACAAATTTGAACCCATAAAATACAGACATTTAAATGAACTTGTAGGAAATGACCTCAAAAAGCTTTTTTCTGTTTGGTTTTTTTTTTTGAGGGAAGTCAAGTGTCTCAAAACTGAAATTGCAGAAGCAGTTCCAACTGGGCAAACTGGAAGAGGAGGATGATTTCTATTTCAAGCATTAAATGGGATATGTGACATTCCAGGGGAAAACTTTTCCAGAGACAGGCAGATTGGTCAGGGAAAGACATTTCTACAGCCAGCATTGACCTAAGACACTCCTGAAAATCACAGACTGTTGTTCCAGCATCTTCTTTCACAGGTTGCTTCAAATGATATTTATTTGCATGCAGCATTCGGATTTTTGGGAAGATGTGAGGGTAGCACTGGATGTGGAAAGCAGTGAACAGCTCATTTCCCTGCCATCCCTCCACAAACATTCACTGCGCAGCAACATAAAAGCTGTATTTTCTTCAAAGCCTTATGGAAGCTTCAAATCCCCTCCTATTGCTTTGTAAAGAGACACAGGAGCTCTAATCCAGTTTTCAGGAGCTCGTTGGTGACGATTCTTTTTTCATCTTTTCTTTTTATCTTGCCAGATCTTTTCTGCTAAGTCTGGTGAGGCTTCAGAGCTCAGCTCACAATCCCTGACTCCCACAGGTGGACAGAGCAGGGGTGAAAGGCTACAAAAACAAGTTTAGAGACATTCTGCTCACTCCAGGGAGAAAGCAGCTGCTGGATTTTAGTGTCTACAGTAAAGTCTCTTCTAATCACCCCATCAAAAATATACGGAGCTGAACTTGCACAACAGGTCCAACAAAATTTCCCAGGTCATTAAGGGGACTGAGTTTGTAATGATTTGTGCAGGTTTTTTGTATCTTCAGATGAGATGGGCTGTGTAAACTTTGCTGTGCCACGGTCAGACCTCCAGCTGGGCCAAACCCAATGCCTGGCACTAAGCCAGTCAGTATTTCCACAGTGGGCTTGGTTTCTGGAAAGCACAAGCAACATTCAGAACATCTTTTTACAGAAAGAATCACTATTGACTGAAAGCTTAAGAGATAGGGGCTGGTAAAGTACTGAATCAGGAGTGAGAGCTGCGTTTTTCTGAAATCCCAAATGGTTCTGTGCTTCCCTTTAAAGCTGTACACTTGATTTACAGGGTCAGCAACTGCTGCTATAAACAGGATCCATCTCCAGAGCCTTTGTGTACCCTTTGTTGAAGTGAGCCAAAATACACTGATATTTTACTGTGTGTGTGTGTGTGTGTGTGTGTGTGTGCTCTGTATCCAGAATTTGGAACAGATGTGGCTCCTATCAGGGAATGAGAGATGCATTTATTACTTCACCTCCCTCACTCCATCAGATCAACACTAACAAAGACCTAATTTTATCACAGAATATCCAGAGCTGGAAGGGATCCTCATGGATCATTGAGCCCAACTCCTATATGATAGTATTTATTATAAAACAAACCATAATACTCCAAATCACCTGGTTCCAGGTATTTATTGAAATGTGTTATGCAAGAACTGGTAAATGGAGGAGAGAATCAAAGATGAAGAAGACACATGGTGGTTTTTAAGATCACAAAATCAATATTACTCCCACCCTGCCTCTTTTTTGAGTCAGAAAAAAGGGGCTTTGCAGCCATTTCTCTTAGATCTAGCTAACAGAATCCTTAATAAGAGCACGGTAAATCCAAATCCTCCCTCCACTGGCAAATACTGATCAATACAAATTACCTCTCAAATTTTATTGTTGCAGACATTTAGAGGAGTCTGGATTCACTTATCTTAGAGCCTGAAATTGTCCATGTAAAGATCGAAGGGAGAGGAACAATTCAGCTACAACAATTGAGCCATTCCTTTATAAACACAAAGCCTCCACCTCCACAAAAGGGATGGGGCAGAGTGCACAGTCCATGGATCCTGTTAAAATGATCAAGGAGACCCCTAATTGCTCATCTGGGGCTGTGCTGGGATGGGATATTGCCATATGGAATTTGGTAAAACACCACACATTAGTTCTGGGATACCAGAATAACAAATTTAAGGTAAACAAATTACTGGTTTGTGCTCCACAGTATTTAGCAAGGCACTGAGGAGCTTCAATTTGAGCCTATTTGGACAGTTGATCCTTGGATATAATGGATACAGGGGCTTGGAAGTGAAAGCCACCCCCTGCCTTGCCAGCTGTGTTGACAAATATTTGGGATCTCCAGTTTTTGACTTTGCAGTCAGAGCAGCTCTTCTCTTAGAAACACCTTTAAAAAGAAGCTCTTTTAGTTAGTGCACCACTAAAAGGCTGCAGGAGAGACTTCAACAAGAACCTGGACACTCCATTTTTACTAATTTTAGTATGAACTGATGTTCAAATCCATCCCTATAATCCTGAAGCACTTCAGCCCACATTCCTTGCTCCTAAGAGAGGGAGAGTATTCCCTATTCACTCAGACTGGATGTTAGGAAGCAAACTGCCACCACAAAAACTGCACCAGGACTGTGTAGGAGGAGGTAAGATGAACATCTACTGCTCCATTAAAGTGGGATTAAACAAGGAGGGAGAAATGTTTTAGGTTCTCTGCAGAGCTGAACATGTGTCTGGCTTTATTCAGCAGAGCAGAACAAGGAATGAGTTCAAAACACGCAACATAAATCATAAAATGAAAATTTCCATGCGGAGAGAATGCAAAAGCTTCAAACAACTGAGTGTAGAGAGTGAGGAGAAATAAAAATAGTAATTGTAGAGACAATGAAGATGCTTTTATTTACCCTCTTGTGACAATAATAAAGGCATAGTTAAGTGAAATGCCAAATACAATCACAGCTGATTAAAGGAAGGAATTATTCTGTTCTATCACACATCAGCCACTGCTGGAACTCATTGCTGCAAGGGACAACATCGAGGATTTGGGGGATTTTTTGCCTTCTTTGTTTTTAAATCTTGCTGTTTATACAACTAACAGGAACATCAAATTTCAGGACCAGCAGCATGCTGGGCTGGGCTTGTTCTGTGGATAATTAGAAGCTTATTTTCTGGCCTGTCCCTCTCTGATGTATCATGCCAGGCATGTTATTAATGCTTCCTAAGAAGTAAGAGGCATGTCTGAGTAATTCCCTATTTTTCTCCAACAACTGAGCAGTTAAGCACATCTTTTCATGATGGGCAATTTCAGCACAGGTTACATTGCACAAGCCTAGCATTACTTTGAAAAAAGGCAAGCAATTCTCCACTAACAACCTCTCTGATAGAAACCATCATTCACTGTCTGCTTCTGATACTCATTAAAAATCCCCTGAAGTGCCAGTAAGCAAAGCTCCTGCCTGGGGAGGGGGGGGTTGTGGAGGCCCAGGATTATGCTGGAAAGAGATTTTCTGGATGTGTCACACTGTGTGAATGAAATACAGTGTCAGGTGTGAGATTTTGGAGATTTAACAAGGGACACAAGGCAGGTGCTGAGCACTGGGGCCTGGCATGGACATCCTGTGGGATGTTCCATGCTGCACCTGGAACAAACACATTCCTCCCTCTGTGCAGGGAAGCTGAGCTGGGATCCACTGCTGGGAGGCCTTTCCTACATAATTACCCTGATCTATACATGAAGCATAGAGTAGTTCTTGCAAAGATGTTCCAATAATTTAGCAAAATCTCATAATCAACAGGCCCCAGGAGAATATAAAATGTCCCAGGAATTAGAGGACAGAGTTATCACTTTATAAACACAAAGACCCATTGTATAAGATGGGTTAATTAATCCAGTCTTTGACAGCTGCATGTTTGGCTTCTCAGTTTTGGATGGGTTTTCACTTAAATCTGCCAGTTCCAGTGAATATTGTAAATCAGAATATGGGCTGTCAGTGAATCCAATGACACTGTGGATCAACAAGGACATCCCAGAAAGCAGGGATGGAGGGCAAGACAGAAAGCACAGCCACAGCAAGGCTGCAGAGCCTCCTACTCAGAGAATCTGGAATTGATTTATCAGTAGGAATGAATTTTTTGGTTATAAAATAAGTGGTGAACAGGTGCTTGCCCTGCAGTCCACATTATTCTTGGTAACAGATTATACATAATTCACTGCACATCCTGCTTGCAACACATTCAAGCATCTGGAAAGAGTGAGGGCTCCTGGTCAGATCCTACTTCCAACAATGCCTTTGAAGCACCTACAGATGATAGATATGACGGGTTATGGCAATTTCCAGAACAAGTCCCTGGATGAGATATCTCAGAGGAAAAAAAACCACCCAGTGTCTGTAAAAGCATCGAATTTCTGGGCTCTTAAACCTGCCATGGCCCCTCTGCACATCTCATCAAACAGTCTGGACCACAGCAACTGAAAGGGCCAAGTTTCTGCACGTCCCAAGTGGTTCAGTGGCTCACAGGAGTGGGATTTAGGTAAAATTTTCAGTCCTGTTTCTTCCTTTCCCAGCCTGCCTGTTGTTTACTTCAGTGGGAAAGCTACCTGTTCCCAGAGGAAAATTTCCTGTCCTGCTGTGTGAGGTAACTCTGAAGGCATCAGTTATATTTAATATCTGCTTGGCTAAAGCTTCCCCTAAAATTATGGAATTATTTCATTGCAGGAAAATCCTCCAAATTTAGGAGCCTCGTTCCTCTTCGCTTCATTACAACGCTCAAGTAATTTCATTTAAAATTGCCACAGACGGCACTCAGTGCTGCAAACTTTAAATTTTGATATAAAAATCTCTCTCTCAAGATATCATTCCTCCTGCAGCAGACATGATGCCTGCTTCAGTGAGGGAGGAAGGAGCTGGCATGACTAAGCTGTCTCTGATAACAAGCTCTTAGTTTCACAGACTTGGAAATAAACTGCTTGGACAAAGGGAATGCTCGTGGTTGCAGCTGATAAGAGCAAACATCCCACACCAGATCTCCTTCTGTGGGGGAAGGAGAGAACCAGGCCAGCCTGTGCAAGTGATAGGCTGGAATAAACAGGGTAATTTTGGAGTTTAGGGAACACCATCACTCATTCCTCCCCCATGCTCCCAAATTCATCACAGAAATCAAAGGAAAAAAACACTTTTATGAAAAATCAAACCAAACTTAAATAGCTGTAGAAGGGTTCATGAGAAAAATGACAGCTACACTGGGGGATTGTGATCCAGAAAATGAACAAGACCATGGTAACTCACCTCAGCATGGGGAAAAGGAGGTTCTGGAAGATACACCTTTGTTTGTTTGTTATGACACAACCTTTAAAAGAAAAGGAAAGCAGCCAGAGTTAGAGGTGCAGCACATCCTGCAGCATCTGCTGCCATCTACTGTTACACTCTTGGAGCAAACTGGTTTGGATCTGAGGCACCAGGTGCAAAATCCCCAATTTGTCCTGTTGCTGCCAGAGCTTGTGCTTGGAGGCCCCACACCTACAGGACACAGCACATCAGTCACAGCAGGATCACACAGAGATGGTGCAAGGCAGCTGAAGGTAATTCTGCACACACTGGAACACAGCTCCTCTGCTGCTCAAGACAGATCTGTAACCCAGCATCCACAATGGATCCAGATCTCAGCAGCTTTTGCAAAGCCAAATCATCTGTCAACAGAAAAATCCCACTTGCCTCATCCCACTTCTCAGCAGTGACTTGGTCTTTTTGGTCATTCTAATCCAATTTTCCTGTGCATTTTATTATTGGTAAATTGCCTCTCCCCATGGCTCAAGGCTCACAGTGACCTGGCATTTTCCATCAATCACTTATCTTTAAAACAGATATTGAGAGCTGTTGATGAGCTCTACCCAGACTCCTGATTCATCCTATTACAGCAGCTAAAAAAAGCTGCTTGTCAGAGGTCTGGGTGATGTGACAATGATCTGCAGTGACACTGTCCTGGTGGCTTTTCTGGGAAACACTGCCTGGCTCATGCTTGCACTTTATTAAAAAGAAATGAGCCTGGGTCAAACTAATTTTGATAAAGTCTAAGGGATACTTGATAAAGTCTAAGGGATACTAAGAGCAAGGCACTTCCTTTAGCTAAGTAAGGGGTAGAATTAAAGGCTGGAATCCCTGAGTATCAACCACAGCTCTGACCCCAAAGTTCTATTTTACAGATGTTCAACCTTTGCCTGCATTTCCATGTAAATCCACCAGATTTCAACCATCTTTACAATCCTCCTGAGGGATCAAATCCCACAAGATTTCCAGGATCTGTCATTTCTTTCCTGAACTCCAGAATCTGGAGAGGAAGAAGAGAAGAGCTACCTTATTGTATTTAATACTCTAGAGCATGTCTCCATTGGTAAGAATTTAGAAAGAGTTCCAAGGGGTTGGGTTCTGCTTTCCAGGGCTCAGAATCACAGAATGGTTGAGGTTGGGAGGGACCTCCTGAGATCACCAAGTCCAAGCTCTGTTCAAGCACTCTCAGCAGAGCAGATCATCCAGGACTGTGTCCAGCTGGATTTTGATGTCTCCACAGCGAAGTCTGCATGACCTCTGCACAGAGGCTGCAGTGTTTCACAGAATCATGGAAAGGTCTGGGCTGGAAGGGATCTGATCATCAAGTTGCAACCCCTGCCATGGACTGGGACACCTTCCACCACCCCAGGCTGCTCAAAACCCCATCCAACCTGGCCTTGGACACTTCCAGGGGAGGAGCAGTCACAGCTTCTCTGGGCAACTTGTGCCAGGGCTCACCATCCTCACAGGGAACAATTTCTTCCCAATATCCCATCTAACCCTGTCCTCTGGCAGTTTGAATCCCCTACCCTGATGGAACTTCACGTGTTTTGATTTGTTCTTCCAGTGGGCCCTGCTGAAGAGACTGAGCCCTGACCCTCATTACATCCTAGCAGGTATTTCTACACAATGATCAGATCCCCCTGAGCCTTCTGCTCTCCAGGCTGGAGAGTCCCAGCTGCCACAGCCTCCTCTCATCTCCTTGGCCCTGTGCTGGCCTCATTCCAGAAATCCCACATCCTTCTGGTACTGGGGAGACCAGAACCACATAGAACACTGTCCCCGTGCCCTCAGCAGTGCTGAGCAGAGCAGGATCTCCTCTCCTGACCTACTGGCTCTGCTCTGCCTCATGCAGCCCAGGACACTCTTGGCCTTTTCTTGCCATGGCTCAGCAAAATTAAGCCTGAAGACTCTATTTTGCTTAGCCAGGAACATCATGGTAGACTCTGGGGGGCTAAGACTTGCAAACTTGCACAGCTAAAACTTACTCAAGTCAGGAACATAATTTCCTCATATGGGTAAGCACCAAAAAGCAGAGATTGAGTTTGCACATTCTGTAGGAAATGATCCTTCCCTAATTATAGAATATATTCTTACACACACACACACACACCCTGGTGACTCCAGGAACATGTTACCAATCCTAACCAGGTGTATTTTAGAATCTGTCAGGTAGAGATAACCTGCACCTGCCTCTTCCCACAGCTGAGGGTGCTGCCCTGGCACACTTACCACTCAGCAAAAATCTGGGAGAACTCCAGGGAGCTGTTGGCAACAGGTGAGATGAAATAAAAGGGGACACTGGAGAGTCCTGCAGAGTCAATGTACTGATAGAGGCACTCCAGCAGGTCGTAGATCACTCCAGAGGGGTAACAGGGAACCAGGACATTGCCTCCATTCCGGACAGTCATCGCTAGGGGAGAGACAACGAGAGAAATCAATTCACTGCTTGTGAATTTAAACTTTTAATAAATTCCTTTCACCCAAGTTTATATAAAAAACAGCTTTTGCATGAATTATGCACATGAGTTGGGAAGAAGTTTGGAAGTAAAAGGGAACCAGGACATTGCCTCCATTCCAGGCAGTCATCGCTAGGGGAGAGACAATTAGAGAAATCAATTCACTGCCTTTGAATTTAAACTTTTAATAAATTCCTTTCACCCAAATTTATAGAAAAATCAGCTTTTGCATGAATTAGCACAACACATTATGCACGTGAGTTGGGAAGAAGTTTAGAAGTAACAGGGAACCAGGACATTGCCTCCATTCTGGACAGTCATCGCTAGGGGAGAGACAACGAGAGAAATCAATTCACTGCTTGTGAATTTAAACTTTTAATAAATTCCTTTCACCCAAGTTTATATAAAAAACAGCTTTTGCATGAATTATGCACATGAGTTGGGAAGAAGTTTGGAAGTAACAGGGAACCAGGACATTGCCTCCATTCCAGGCAGTCATCACTAGGGGAGAAACAACAAGAGAAATCAATTCACTGCCTTTGAATTTAAACTTTTAATAAATTCCTCTCACCCAAATTTATATAAAAAGCAGCTTTTGCATGAATTAGCACAACACATTATGCACATGAGTTGGGAAGAAGTTTGGAAGTAACAGGGAACCAGGACATTGCCTCCATTCCAGGCAGTCATCGCTAGGGGAGAGACAACGAGAGAAATCAATTCACTGCTTGTGAATTTAAACTTTAAATAAATTCCTTTCACCCAAATTTATATAAAAAGCAGCTTTTGCATGAATTACCACAACACATTATGCACCTGAGTTGGGAAGAAAATACATTTATTACCTGCCATCTCCAGGCTAAGTGGAGTGATTCTACTCCTTTAGCTGGAGGCACATGGAAAACTCCTGACAGGAGAGGGCAGCCGTGCACTGGCACAGGAGGATAAAGGAGTGACACAAACCACCTCACCATCGAAATAAACTCTGCTCCACCTCTTAGCTGCGTCCAGAGGGGAAGGACAACAACTCCCAGGTCTCAGCCAAAAGCACTGCACATGGTGAGCTGTTCAGTGCTTGGATTTCAGATGAAAAGCTGAAGGTTTGGTTATTTCAAACAGCACTCAGAGCCAGAAATGGGTGATCTCAGAGCCAGAAATGGGTGATGGAATGTTTGGCCTTTTTAAAAACTCTAAATATTTCTGTCCTTTCTGTATAACAAGAACAATTTAAAACTTGTAGACAGCGTCAGACTAGATAAAAATGAGGAGAAGAAAAAGGAAATATAGGTTTACTCTGTAATTGAGACAGATCTGAGCACAACAGCAAAAGCAAGCAGAGCAAACATTGTGTTCTTTTGGCAGAATGAATTACAAAAATACTGCACCTTCTGGGAAAGCAGAAATACTTTGTTCAGCTCAGTGAACAATTTCACCTGTGGGGTAAAACCACCCACTGCTGTTAAATGCAGTGCAGCAGCAATAACAGAATGCACCAAGCATTCCACAGAAGGCTGTGGAAGAGTCTGAAAATACAAATATTGCATCCCCCCCAAATCCCCTCCTTGACTTCAATTTCTTGCTGAGCTTTGCTGGGGTATGGATTTAACACTTTAAGGGTCTTTTTGCCCCTGATGGGGGCAGAATCTTCCTCAAGGAAGACTTTTCTGGCTGAATGTTTAAGTTTTATGGAGTTCAGGGAGATGCACAGCCTAGCAGGATTTTCCACATGCATTTGGGGTTGTTTTACTCCTTGTAGCAGTCAGTGCCTCTGACACTGCTATCAACAACTGCTGATCAAAGGCCCCTTGTTTATCACTTCTAATACAACTGCAGGGTAGTGGATTTATTTCTCCAGGCCATATGCAAACTATACCACCCAAATATTTGTGGAAATGAACAGCAATAGCTCACATTTGTCCAGAACTCGAGATGTTCCCAAACATCCCAGCAATGTGTGACATTATCCCCCTCACCTGGGCAAATCTAAACTATCCCAGCTGTAAACAGGATGTGAAGAGAGCAATGAGGAGGTTAAGAACAACATTTTCAAAGCCATCTGGAGGTGGAAGTTGAGGCTGTGGCTCCAAGACCTGAATTTACACACAGACATCACACACCCAAAAATTCTGCAGAGGGAAGTACCTACACCCACTGCAGCAGGAATGGTGCACAGGCCAGGGATGGGAGGCAGAACAGAGGTTAAAGAATGTGTCAGGCCACAAAAAAAAGTGAGTTCCATTCCTTTGTGGTGCTTTGACCCTGGCTGGAGGCTGGGTGCCCACCAAAGCTGCTCTATCACCCAGCTGGGCAGGGGAGAAAATGGAAAAAAAAGCTTGTGGGGAGAGTTAAAACCAGGGAGAGATCAATGACTAATTACCATCATGGACAAAATGGACTTGACTTGAGGAAATTAGCTCAATTTATTTCACCTCTCTCCACAGGGCACAGCCTGGCCAGGACCCTGCTCCAGTGTGGGGTCACAGCTCCTTCAGGCATCCCCTGCTCCAGTGTGGGGTCACAGCTCCTTCAGGCATCCCCTGCTCCAGTGTGGGGTCACAGCTCCTGCAGGCATCCCCTGCTCCAGTGTGGGGTCACAGCTCCTGCAGGCATCCCCTGCTCCAGTGTGGGGTCTCCAGGTGGATTTCTGCACCCCCCTGGGCCCCCACGGGCTGCAGGGGCACAGCTGCCCCTCCCTGGGCTGGGAATCTCAGCTTTGGTGCCTGGAGCAGTCCTGCCTCTTCTTCCTCACTGCCCTGGGGGTCTGCAGGGCTGTTCCTCACTAATCCTCACTCTCCTCTCCCCTGGCTGCAACTGCTCCTGCACAGTAACTTCCTTCTCCCCTTCACTCTGATATCTCACAAGTGCTGCCACCCCTGATGGGCTTGGCCTTGGCCAGCAGTGTGTCCATCCTGGAGCCAGCTGGGATGGGGGAAACTTCTGGAAACCCCTCACAGAAAGCAGCCCTGTAGCCCCACACTATCAAAACCTGGCCATGCCAAAGCCAATACAGCCTGAATTCCCAGCTCTCCCTTCCCCACAGCCACTGGTTCCCTGGAAACCTCAACATTTTCTGCTGGAAACAAGCAGAAGTTCAAGATTCCTGAGGCCACAGAAGAAATAACAGAGGGTAAAGTCTTGGAGGAGATGTCAGCTTGAGTTTCTGTCCCCAGCAAAACTGCAGAGCTATTTTGAGCAATAATGGATATAAAATCACAATCCTGGCAGTGGAAAATGTTCCAGCCAGGTGCCCACCAAGCCAGGGATCCACAAAGGGATAAGAATCACCTCCCAGCTTCTGCAAAACAGGGGTGAAAACCTTTCCAAGAATATTGCTTTCCACACAAGCAGCAGGTCCAGTCTGGCTCTCTGCAGCACTAAAACAACTTTTCAGAGTTGTCAGTAAGAGGACACATCTATCTGAAAGTTGTTTAAAGCCCAATTTATCTTGGTGACTGATGGATGCTCTCTCCTGATAAAAGTTGTATAATAATCTTGGCATTTCAAATATAGTCTCCTTCAGCAGCTCCATAACAAGTTGTTCAATTTACAACTCACAAAGAGATCCTTGCTTTCCCAACAGCTGCTGCCACAAGGTCGAGTTGGCACCTAAAAAGCAAACTGTGCTCTTTTCTGCTCTCTATAAACACACACAGCCTCACACTCACACAAAATATCACCAACTGTCCCCACAGACAGACTGGCAGCTTTGCTGCTGCTGCCCAAGGCAATGTGGAAATAAAACTGCTCTCCTTAATAAAGCTGCAGAGTGCTGGTGCTGCAGAGCTGAGCAGGGAAAAAAGGGGCTTGGGGTAAACTGGATGAAAACAGAGACTGAGGTGGAATTTTCTGGGATGAAAACAGAGACTGAGGTGGAATTTTCATACTTCCATTTCTGTGCCTCACACCTCTCCTTCACAAGCCTGCTGGTACCCCCTCATACACACTTTTGGTGAATTTTGGTCTGCTTTAGAGTTTTTACCTTGAGTATTCTGAGCTGCTTGTGCACTCCCTTGAATATTTTGGAAGTGAGAAAACACAGTAGTAAAAACTACTGTGCTCAGCCTGGCTACTCAATTGCTTTGCCCAGTCCATTGCTTCTGGACTTTTTTACATATTTGAAAGAAAACTGATTTTCTCTTTTCCTGATATTGGGTAGATAAATATAGCTGGTGTCATGTAAAAGACAGCCCTAAACTGCATTAATATAGAATTATTTAATTTCTTCAGATTGCTGGGTTTTGGCAAGAATCACTCAAATTCCAGGTTCTTACAATGGCATTATTTTAATGATGTATCTCCCTTTGGTCTTTAATGCTTTTCTCATTTCTCCGAGTTTGTCTCATTCAAGACAGAAACTGGCTTGAGGACCTGCAAACCCCTGAAAATAGTTCAGAATGTTTCTGTAAACCAGAACAAGTTGTGCAGACAAAAAGCCACCATGCACTGACACATGTAACATGTTTATTTATACACAGTCAACTCCTGGATTCTGCTTTGGCTCAACTACAGCTCTAAGACTTTAATTTGTAAATGCATTTTAATTAACAGTCTCACTCTTGTTTACTCAGTGTTATAGGAGGGGATTGTGCCACTGTTTGTCAGAGGGACAGTGACCCCCATGAAGGTCCAGAGAAGGGCAGCACATCTGGATTTACCAAAACAAGGTCACCAGAGCTGATCTGTGGCAGCTCACAGGATAATAAAATTGACAGTATTTAAAAACAATGAAAAGGCAGGTGAGATATACACACACACATGTAAAAAACCACACATTTAGGAAAGGAAGTCACAGGTGTTAACACAGCTTCAAGGGGAGGTTGAACAAAACCACTGGGCATCATTAACTACACAAACACATCTAATTCAGGAAATTCCTGAAATAAAAATACTTAAAGATCATGAGAGCAAAGTATCCCAGAATCCCACCCTGCTCTCCTGCTCTTCTTCAGGCATATGCACACAGTTCCTGTTGGAGCCAGGATGCTGGCAGAGAGGATCTTTAATAAGACCCATAATTATCATTCTTATAAAATGCCAAAATGTGCTCTATTAACAGATAGTTAGGATCATTGAGTGGGTTGGGTTGGAAGGGACCTTAGGGATCACTCAGTTCCAACCCCCCCTGCCATGGGCAGGGTCCCATTCCATCAGACCAGGAATTTAGTCTGATTTAATTTTCTCATGTCTTTTGGTAACCTTTGTCAGGATCTTCCTATCACAAGCTTTTTAGTTTTATTTGTAAAAAGTAGTGAATTTAAAATAAAGGGAAGATTTCTGATAAAAGAACAGGGAACGCAGGGCAGGACAGCCATGGAAAAGTGGTTTGGTGAAAGAAGGATGAGAGCACAGACAAACTGAGCAGGGGGAAGGGGAGAAAAGGAGAGAACAGCACTGGATGTGACATTCCAAACAGGCTGGAAAATGCTGCCATTCACACTGATATCACAGCTTTGCAATTATCAGCTTTTCCAGCTGTGAAAGCGTCTGATTAGGTTTTATATATCTGGGGGTCTATAAATATATCTTGACTTTTTTTTTTTTAAACAGAGATTGTGCTGTTTGCTTTTGATATATTTAAAAGTCAGGTGTAAGAAGGGAAGCAGATGTGCTTGTTTTCAAAACTGAAAGTCATAAAAAAGCATAAGAAGATTTTACTCTGGCTGATACACAGGAAGGAAATAGTAATATTTCAGCTGGGAACAATATCCACATAGCCTGTTGGTAGCCAAGTGACATACTTAGCAAACCAGGAGCAGCAAGTGATTAAATCTCATTATACCTGTTCCATTCCAAAACATTTTAGGTACAACTTGTGTCTCTCCAAGCACTTACTGTATTAATGACATCAAGAGCACATCGTAAAATCTAAACAGGTAGTTTTATGCCAGGAGCTATAGCTGGACAACTTATTCAATTCCAGGAATCTCAGAATTATTTCCCACCCAAAGCCATGAATAAGATGATAAAACAGGCAGGAGATTTCTCTCAGTGACCTACCCAGGTTGCTGCAGAATTCTCCCACCATTCCATCGGGGTTGGCAGTGGGGATCTGGGTCAGCCCTGTCAGGATGAGAACGTCGCTGTTTTTCAGAGAAGCCTGGTCCATGGGCTGGAACAGAGCACAGGGAAATAAAATCAGGAATGGCAGAGTTTCTTCAGGCAGGACAGGATGAAAACAGTCACCAAACATTTTACACTTCACACTCCTCCACCTGTGGAAAACTAACTTGTTTTATTAAAGCAGAATGAAAATGCAAACCCATTTCTCTGCATTAGCAAACAGAGAGTAGATATTCAGAAATTAGATGCTAGTGTGACACTAAATACATATTCTTGACACTGAAAATGTAGCATGATCCAATCTTGATAAGGTAAAATCCAATTCTCTGTCTGCAGATTGGGAAAAGGTAACTTTGAGCCTCACTCTGGGTTGGGATGCCCTTCCCACAGCTACTGATTAAGCAAAAGTGGGCAACTGCTTGGCAGCTGTGTGGTATTTTATGGTTATTTACTCTCAATAAACAACTCTCGACAGTCTCACCAATCAGGAAAGATTTCTGCCAGAAGAGACAGATGAAGAAATTTCCTCTGCTGAACCTCCAAGACCACTGTAAGGTCAATTCCCCTGCTCACAACTCTCCAGAGCCATTCCGAAGCAGTTGAGAAGGACCCTGCTCTGTTAAACATGCAGGGGAGTTTCATATTAACTCTGACAGGAGTTGAAACTGTGCACCCCCTTGTAGGATCAGACCTGACACGTGAGATTTATCACAATCTTTGACTCTCTCCAGTGTGTCCATGAAAATGAAATGCCAATAATGCAATAAAAAATAATATGGAATCTGTCTGTGATAATGTACATAATGATTATGGTATATTAGATCCACATAATTTCAGATGCCATTGCACTGAGAGGGCCTGCATTGATTTTTGTGGGTTAATGTAAAGAATATGTCTTAAAAGGCTTTTAGTGACATGTCTGAACCTGTGCTGTCAACTGCTGTTCTCTACTTCAGTGGCAATGGTGTCAATCCAGCATCAGGAGAGGGGGAGGCAAAATTTCAATGGAAACCTTCTGCCAGAAGAACAGGGAACAGTCAGTGGTGCCAGGTCTAAATCCCAATTCACTGGAAAAGCAGCTCTGGATATGTTCAAAGTAAATTCTATTTTAAAACAAAATGCAGTGACTTTTTTCACACCCTGCTAAAAAAAAAAAGGGAATTTCATGATGAACTTTTCATCATGATCATATGGAGAACCAGGACAGACAAACAACTTCTCACTCCCTGAGGAACAACTGATTTGTTGCTCACAATTCTGACTCTGTGCCACTTGAGATACTGTTATCATTACATATTGTCTGTCAAACATCAAAGAGATGATGAAGAGCTGGTTGGAAGCTCCCAAAACCCACACACAGAAACACCAGATTGTAGCAGCCTGTGCTGGTGCTCCCAGGGATTAACACCAGGACAAAAACTATCCATTGTCCTCAAAAAGCATCTGGAAGCAAATGCAAGACAGTGATGATATGGGGTAACATCTGTGATGTGGTAAATAACAAGGAAAGTACAAACTGAATGGGATTTTAACTATCTGTTAAACTATTCCTTCTAAAGATGTGTCTGTGAGCAGTTCACTCACACCATTCTCTGCCACTGGGACTTAATTTCCTTAAAAACAGATTTTACCAGAAGCTTCCAGAGAAATGTTCACCTTTGGAAAATGATGAAGTCTGATCTGATAACCTGAATCCCTTTTCATGTCAGTGAGGAGAAAACATTCTCAGCTACCAAATTACTTTGTACAGGGCAAAGTTTCTCCTCACAGAAATGTTGCATTCACACATTATTAAATACTGCTGCTCCTTCTCTAGGAGGGGATGAGAGCACAGCCCAGGATGGAATGAGGCTGATGAGAAACAGGGATTTAGAGGCTCTGATACATTTTGTGCACCTAAGGATGGCCAAACTATTAAGGATCATTTATCTACTGTAGTTTCTCAGCTGAGAACAAGCTTTTAAGAGAGGGATGCTCAGAAGCAAAGCTCTCCAGCAGACACCCACCTTGGGGGAAATCACTTAGTGATCAAAAACCTGACACATCTTCTAAATTATTTTTAAATACCTCCTGCAATAATGCTTTTAACTATTTTGACAACTTCTGAAGCGCACGGCACTGCAAACTTCAAGCCTTTCTTTTCAGTAAGAATTTATGGATCTAGAGAGAATTAATTTACTGGAAATTACATCTACAGCACTATAAAGACTTTGCCCTTAGCAGAGCGGGGTGGAAAAGTTGGCAGCCACTGAGCTATCATTCCTCCTAAGGAAGGATGTTTCAGAAGTGATATAAAGCAGTCTGTGAACTGTCTGTGAAGATTGTTCAGTCAAATATGGATTTTTTTTAAAAGTCACTAATGCTCTTTTGTTTAACTCTATTGAAAATTTCCTCTCTAGAGTGAAAGACAATTCCACAGTTTTAAGTGAACATCAAATCACCAATAACAAAGAATTTTAGTTATCTTTCCCTCATAACTATTGATACCTGTCATTTGTCAGGGTATGTCTTATCAATGCCCATTAAGTCCAGGCACTGATAACGCAGTTTCCTTAGAGTAGCCTCTACCTTAAACCTGATCCCAGCTGGAATAACCCCTTTTTTTTGGAGCAAAAATTCCTCCTAAAGACTAAGAAAAGTCAGGGGCTGTACCTGAGGGTGTGTTGTAAGCAGAGAAGATCCTGAAACGTAAGAAACCTTTTCATAGTGTGACTGGATAATCCAATTGGAACTCCCAAGAGCATAGCCCGAGCTCAGAGGGGTGACCTGCACAGCACCAAACAGCTCCTGAAACACACAGTGAGGGACATAAACTTGAGAGAGCCCCAAAAGAAATCAGGACAGGTCATTTTGTCATCAGTGATAGTAATTTCAAAAGCAGTTCTGCTGCTCAAAGCCTTTGTGGAGCTGTTCTCCTGAGAACTGCATTTGCTGGTTTTACTCACCCATGTCTAGCAGGACACATGCTCTGAGAAAAACTTTTCCTGAGGCAGGGCCTCCATAAAGTCTCTCTTGCATGTGAATTTCATGGCATCTGAGTTCACACTGAACAATACCTCAAAATGAAGGAATCAATCTTGATCCTTGATCCTCTGCCTGTCTCTGCTGTATTGAAGAAGTTTGTGGGAGCTTTGCATCTTTGAAGAACGTTCTCCTTTAGTCAAATTAAATTGGTATTGGCCAGCAGGAGAGAAGGAAGGACAAGTACTTCTATATTGATATAAAAACTCTGCTTGGGTTGCAAATTTTACTGGGGAAAACAAACTTAACCTCAAACTCACTAGCTTTCTAACTTTATTTCTTTTCGAATGCTACCTGCTGGTAATTTAGCAACAACACCCTGCAAACTCAATCCACATTTTAGTTTCAGTGTAAGCAACTTTACAGTTGCCTACTTTCCAGGTATCATTAGGAATTGTATTCCTTCATCTGCACCCAGGAATGTGGAATACTTGTTTGGAGAAAGGAAAATAAACCTCCCTAATGTGATCTGCCTTCTGGTTACTGAATAATAGAACAAGCATCTGATTCATGCAATACAATGATTTTTCTAGTATTTCAATACATATTTGGATGCCTTGAAAAACAAGGCAGGGTGCCTTCATTCCTCAGAGTGTGTAAGCCAAAGCTCTAAAGTTTGATTATTTGAAAAGTTAGCTTTGGGAAGAGAAAAAATAGAGTTTTTTCCCCCAGTAACTACACAAGAATGATTGGCTCAGATACACACATCAAAAATTAAGGGAGATGCATCCACAGTGTGAGGACAGTCAAAAATTAACTGAAACAATCCATGGATAATGAGGAGTCACAACTTACTTTAACCCATATTTTTATTTTTTAAGGCCTTTGAGCAGCAAAAGCAGGTATCACAGCCCAAACAAGAGCAGGTTTCATGGCACACATATCCCAGTCCATATGGGATCTGCAGACTATGGAACTGTGGGTTCACCTCATTCTGGAAAATACACTGGATTATAGTCAACAGCATTACAGTCAATAACTGTTAGCTGGAAGCCCTGGGAAAGGAGTTTCTGAAGTTCACATTGAACCATTAGGTTTTGTTTACAGTCCCTAATTTACAGTATGAAACAAAGTGGAGGCTAAAGCACTCTAAAGATTCCCAGAAGTGAGATTGGGGAGCTGGGAAGGGGATGTGGCTTAGAGACAGAGAGGATATATTCACTCCCTGCATCCTCCCAGCTCTCAGTGGGCCAGCCATCAGCTCCAAATTTGAGGGCACGCTGCCTTAAAATTGGCCTCCCCAAGGAAGAGAAGAAACAAATGGAAATTCCCTGATTTCACCAAACAAGAGCCCTTCCTGGGAGGCAGACTGAGGGGCAGTCTGTGTAATCCTGTCTTGCTTGCCTGTGCCAGGGTAACTAGATCCAACCAACGCAGGATTTGGAGGGGGAAAGCTGGGGAACAGCTGTTGAGGAGTTGCTGAGGAGTTTTGGTGCTGCCCTGAGGGCAGCTGTCCAGGTACTCACGATTTTCTGGGAGTAGCCCACCAGCTGGATCTTGCTGAGGGCTGCGTTCACCTCAGGCATGGTGTAGCACTTCCTCCACATGGACACCTCCACTGCATCCTTCAGTGGGGCTGGCAGCAACCTGTGAACACCAGTGGGAGGTTCTGTGGGGATCCAGACAACAGCTGGTGCTGGACCAGCTTCTACAACCATTTATATTCTCCACATCTTTCATTTTACCCTTTTAAATTTTTATCTTCAGTGTGCCTGGTGCTTCAAAGTGAGGAGCAAAGCCACACTTCCCAGTCTGCCTCACCCTGAGGACTGCTCTCCTCCAGCTCTCTTTGCTGCTGTTCTGTCCAGCCCTTGCATCAAAGAAGTAGCTGTGATCAAGGTGTTACCACAACTCTTGGGGTATTTTCATCACTGATGAAAGGTGCTGGCTGATCTGAGATGTCAACATGAAATGCAACTCCAGCACTAGGATCTCGGATCAGTGTCTATTTTTTATATCATAATAATATCATTTTTTATATCACAATAATCTGAATAATACCCTAATAATCTGTAACAATCTGGTGATTAAAGTACAGTTACCAGATCACGAGCAGGGATGGCCCTGCCCTGATTTCTGCCACTGGTCTCTTCCAAGAGCACATGTCCCTGCAGCTCAGCTTCCCTGCCTTCAACCCCACTTCCCTTCTGAGTGCCCTGGCAGGGACACACGAGCTGACACTGCAGAGCTCTTTGAAATCCCCTCCACGGAAGTATTTAAGATGTTCTACACCAAAGTGAGATCCATCCATTCTGCTCCTCACAGACACTGCAAGTCAGCTGGCCGGCGTTGTCAAGGGAAGAAGTGAACTATAATGTCACAGGCTGGAAGAGGGATGGCTAACTTCTGGGAAATAAATCTTCCTCAGCAACATGAACTGAGGGAGGAAGCAGCACAGCTGCCAAATGCATAAGAAGAATAGGATTTTTTTTTTTGTATATTAAACCAATGCTAAATCAAAGGCTAATTCAAACCAATTTCCAAAGATTTATGGAAATTGGTCAAGTTTCTTTGATCAATTTGTTTAAAGGAATTTAATTTATTGTTATATCTACTAGGTCAGTGAACTCCTCCATAATTTAAGATACTGAAGAAAGGATTAAGGACAGCTCTTGCCAAGACCACAGCACAGGTCCAGAACGATAACTGCAATTCCAGCACACGCTGGCTGAAAACACCCTGTGCTTCAGGAAACAAACAAAGCCTTCAAGGTCTTTTTTGGGAAGTCGTAAGCAACAAAAGGAGACACAATGTGGAGAGTTGTCCACCACTGCACTGAAGCAAATTGCCTGTAAAAGCCTTTAACCTACCATAAGAAGCATTTAGTGTTGGATGCTTTCAGGAGCTTCTCTTCTGGGAAGAGGAAAATGTTTCTCCAGGTAATGGAGAAAGTGAGGAATTGTCCTTGGTGAAGGAAGCTTCTCTTAGCCTCGACTGTGGCTACACTGAAAATACTCTGATCCCTGGCAGAGACCAGTGGCACCAGTCTCCAGTGGTTCCATGAAGCTGAGTGACAACGAGGTGCTGGTCCCTCAGGTGCATTGAGTCTGTCATCTCACTTCTAAGATTCCCACAGAGTAACCAGAGGATATTTTGTGGTCTGGAATAAATCTACTGCCACCATGGCAACATCCTGTAAAAGATCACCTCCCAGCAGCCAGATGTGTGAGGGCAGATGCTGGGACAGCCATAAATGGGGAGGTACCACGAATCCACATGGTTGAGGATACAAAATTCACCCTTAAAAAACTCAGGGATTTGTATTTTCCCCTGGGATCTGCATGGAGACAGCCCCTCCTGGTCAATGCAAAGGGTGGCATTTAATGTATGATGTAAAATCCCAGAATTGTTTGAAGGGAGAGGAGGATGGCAGCACCAAACTACATCAGGCCACAGACTCTCTCGTGCCCTGCTCAGCCTCAGGAAACTGCCTGTTTCAAACACTTCAAAAGATATGGGAAACCATCAAACAAGAAGTCAAAAAAATGCCTTTCATAAGGCAAACTTCCTCTTTAGCCCCTGAATCCCCATCAGTGTGAAAGATATCCTGGCTGACATCTGCAGAGCTTCCATGAGACTGCTCACTTGAAATAAAAGCCAGTGGCAATAAAACAGGCTAAGCAATTAGTTCAGACTGGATCTGATAATGGAAAAATGTAAACCACTATAATGAACTTATTATATTTTATACAGTATTTGCATTTAAAATGCTCCAGTGCTTTATCTAATGAAGATGATAATACTTTGTGTTTTATACTAACTGTTTGGAGGAGAACTAGCTGAACTGTAAAGTAGTAATGGGGATTGATCAGCCTGAAAAATTAAAGTTAGGCTCAGAAGTAATAAGTATTCTGTTCTAGCAACAGCCAAGTAGGAAAAAAAAAAACCCAATTCATCAAGATCACATTTTCTTAAGTAACGGATGTCAGTCCAAGGCTGCATGTGCCATTAGCCAGGTGCTAATTTGGGGATCAGTAGATGTTTTGCTCTAATAATCAGTTCCATTCACGCCTGCGTGACACTTGTCACCAGGCATCTCAAAACACTTTGCAAACATTAATTAAAGTCCCCGGGTGCCCTCTGTGCTGGATGGGAGCTCTGTTTTACAGATGCACACAGAGGTGAAGGGGGAAACTCGGGGCACAGGTGGGGCAGAGGTGGAGAGGGAGGTCACATTTGTCCCCTTGTTCCAGCTCAAAGATAACATTGGTTCATACCAGCAGAGTGTTTTATATACAAATTTATGTTATTAAACTGATGTTTATAGCTCCCATCTTCCTGCTAGCCCTTTACAACAGCTACAGGATGGAACTGTGAATTTTGGAGGACATGCCCAGCAATAGGAGAGAGGAACATGTATTTTAAGTACCACTTCAAGGAAAAAAAGGCTCCAGTCTTCTACAGCAGCTGAATCAGAACAAAAATTCCCTCTCTGTGTTCTCCTCTGGAATAATCAGCAGCATGCAAAGTGCCAGGCAGCACTTTTCCTAAAATACGACCACCAGGAAAGTGACATTATATGAGCTGCAAGATATATGATTCTCCTTTAATCCATGCATACAAAACATGCCTGGTGTGACAGGAATGATGGCTCCAGTCCTCTCTCCCCACACACTGGGAGTATCAGCAGTGGCTCTGGGCAGGCCAGTGGACCCCAAAATTTAAAAATAAACCCCACTATTCTAAAAATCCTGCTGAACTTCAGTGTATTTAGTTTTGCTTTACATCCAAGTTGACATCTGCTTGTGTTCTTCAGAAGAGTGAGAGTTACAGTGTAAAGACTGCTCCTAAATTCAGCAGGGGAGCACAATATACAGCTAAAACTGTGATAATTTGGATTTTTAATTTTTGCTTCGTGATATTAGGAAATATCAAGGCTACTCTTCTAATGTAAGAAATAATTCACTTTTAGGAAACTTCTAAATCAAACCATCTTAAGATTTAGCAGTATAAAAAGGGAGATCAATTTAAAATGCACAAAGCAGCTTTTAAAAATAACTTTTTAATCAACCAACCCTATCTTTAAAATGTGCTAAAAACAAAACTGTCTCCTCCAAGGAACATGCTGTGCACCTGAAATTGTTTTTATTCCCAAGGAAAGCATCAGCTACAATTAGTAAACTGTATGGATGATTTTTAGATTCCATAGGCTTTCAAAACTTTGAGCATCTTGTTTTGATGTATATCTGGAATAATGGACATGGTGCTTCCAAATAAGCTTTTTTATTCAGATTTTAATTTGTTTTTAAGCTTTGAAAAGCCAAAAAGCCCACCTCTGCTGCTCAGGTGTAAAGATGGGAAGAAAGGTAACACCAGTGACCTCCAACAGCTGTGTCTTGACTTTCTTAGTATGCCAGCAAACATAAATGTAAATACCATTTAAATTTAAATTATTCTAATGCAGTGTCATTAAATTTAAAGAGTCTTCTCATTTCAACAACTTTTTATGATGTTACTACCAAAATCTCATGGGTTTATCTACCATCATGGAGCTGAACTGTGTGAGGGGAGATCAGGGGAAGCTCTGCTGTTACCAAGTCTTTCTGCAGAAACAAATTTGTGAAGTTGGAAAACCAACAATGTGCAGAAATGATTAAAGAAATAGGAAGTCACAGCAGCAAATCTCAAGTGGTGGGAGCTGAGCCATCCTCAAAGAGACTCCCAAACTTTGGTGCTTTGGCACAATCACCTTTCCTGGGACTCGTTCCTTACCTTTGCACCTCCTTGTTCTTCCACATGGAGGCAGACTGAGCCTTTGGCACGCGTTCAATGGAATTCACCAGCTCTTCCATCAGGAGCCTGAAAAAATCAAACCTAAATTAGCAGTGCCTCCTCTCACACAGGAGAGAACTTTGGCCCAAATCTTTCCAAAATACCACAGAAATTGTAACACTCGGAGGGGGGTTCTTCCCACAGAGGCCATGACCAGCACTGCCCCTGTTTATCCAAGGAGTGTTTCCAATTCCATCTGCTTGCAACAGAGGAGGATCTGGCCCACTGGGTTATGGGCTATTTGGATAATTTCTTCATTACTGACTGCTTGTGATAAGTAATGAGACAAAACACACAACAAAACCTCCTCAGCTGCTGCCTATCACTTAGGGAAACCAAGCATGCTGTCAGAGTGAACTCTCCTCATCTGCCAACGCATATTTGAGACAGGAAAAGGTGTCAAGCCTTAGGAATTGTCACTGCAGATTTCCCTGCCCAAAACTAAACAGCATTTGTGATTGTGTGCAGGCTTTCCCTTGAAGTTTGGAGCACAAGGACAGCATCTGGAATGACTTGGGGTGGGGAGAACCACACCAGTGCATTCTCCCACAAGACTGCACTTGCTACCTCCAGCTCTGGAGCAGTAAAACCCAGAGGTCTACTACTCGTTCCTATTTACACAATTCCTTTCACCTACAAGGGCCTTCGGTTTCTGTTTGTTTTCACACAATGGGGGAATTACTCTGGCATGGGAAGTTTGCACAGGACCTTCAGTGGACAAAGATTCCTGCCCTAAAGTGCTTACAGAGTAGTCCAGATAGGAGGGCCTAATCTGGCTCCTAATTACTGAATGTAGCAGCTCTGCAGGAGAGAGGAACAGAGCTCAGTTCCAGTTAGGCCTCACCTGCAGCATTTGGTGTTGACCCATCCAATCAACAAGACAATTTTGTAAAAATAAACTGGCAAGTTTGATGACTCTTCTGGTTTTGACTGCACTGTCATATCTTTTTCTATCTCAGTCTCTTATTTCTGCCATTTTTCTTAGTGCTTCTCTCTGGAGTTCAGAGCTCACATAGCTCAGCTGTCATTTGAGATGATGTCAGCCTGAATTCCTTTCTGTGGGGTGGAGGAAGGTGTGATTATATAGAATCATAAAATCCTAGCATGGTTTGGGTTGGAAGGGACCTTGAGGATCATTTAGTTCCAACACCTGCCATGGGCAGGGACACCTCCCACTAGACCTGGTGGCTCTAAGTCCTGTCCAACCTGGCCTTGAACACTTCCAGGGATGGGGCAGCCACAGCTTCTGTGGGGAACAAGTCCATTTTCTGATTGGGAAGTCTCCTTTTGGTTAAGGGGAACAGAGAAGAGCAGGAGAGCTCTTTGATCCATGGTTTTTGAAGGTCTGAAGTTGTCTATGTGGCAATTACTGAGGTGTCTCAGCCCACTCAAATTCCACTGTCCCACATCTATGGCCTGGACTCAACACAAAGCACCTGCTGGAAATGCTGATGGTTCCAGAGGTTGGGAAACATGGAGTTAACACATTTGCAGCACTAAGGACTTGGCTGGAGTTCAGCTCCTGCCTGAAAGCCTCTTTGCAACATTAGACACCACTCCTCTCCCCACATTGTCCTTTACACCTTCTCCTCAGCAGTGATGAAAGAGGAGCAGAGAATCTGAAGGGGCTTTTTACCTGCCAATTTGAACAGTGGGCTCTGTGGCATAAACTGTTCCAGTGAATCCTGTGTACTCTGTGATGTAGGGCAGGGCCATCATGCAGTGATAGTTGGAGATCAAGATTACATCCACTGTGGAGAGGTCAAGCAGTTCAGTCTGAAAACAAGAGCAGAGATAAGCAACTTGTAACCCTTTCGTGCAGTTTAATAAATGGCAGAAAAACTTCTATTTTTTTAAAGTTTATTGCAAGAATGTAACTGGTTTATAAAAGCATCTCTCAGCTGTGGCAAAGATTAATGTTGCCTTTAAATTAAGAAGATTTATTTTAAAAGCCCCCTAAAATTATTCCATTCTCCAACCTGGAGAAGAAACCACGTCCTGGGTTTTTCTGTCTTTCAGGTGATGAAATGGCTGCTGTTATGAGAGCCATGATTATTTTACTTGTAGCAAAGAACTGATGTATGCACCTCCTTAGGGAGGAAGAGACACCAAAATTTCTGCATCAGTGAATTAGGGTATCTCTTTTTTTTTATGCAGCACATCTTACTGTACCCCAAGAAAGAGATGAATGAAGATTGTATTTATTCATATGCTTAAAAATAATCCCCATATTTTCCCAAAGTAAATGTTTGGCATCTTTCTCATTCACATTTTCTACAGCAGGAGATAAAGCCCATTCACAGGATACAACAAAATGGATGGGTGGGCCCAATTAGTTTTGATGTGACAGTTTAGACAAGAGTTCTGAGGCTGAAAGAAGATTTCACACATTGTTAAAAGAATTTTAATTAGAAATATTTACTGGTAATGCTATAACACAAATGGTGTCAAGTCAGAAATTTACAAGATTACTGACCTCTAACTCAGTTATTATAGAGCAGCTAATGGAATTCAACACTCATCAAGCACATATTATCTGATTACAAGGCTTGGTCCAGCAATTTGAATAAAAAAGGCAAGAAAGTAGGTCAGTCTGCTTTGCAGAGGGCTGACACAGTGCTCTGGTGACAAGCTGCTTAACTCCTCCTAAGCACTCATGGTTTCAATCCATGATCAGCAATGATCTCTGAGCTGACAACAGGAGGTGAAACATCACCCTCAGCTCCATGGCAGGGCACCTTTTATCTTCCTGGGCTTCCAGGCAGGAACATACTCCTGCAAGGTATCAAAGGATCTGCTGAAGCCTGCTCCTGCCAAAGCTTGGATTGTCCACACCTTGGTTTGGACAGCTTTCAGCTGTGTCCAGACTGTACAGGATCAAATTCTGGACTGGTTTGATTGAGAAGGCCTTTAAAGACCAAACTGTTTCACCCAGGGACATCTTCCACTATCCCAGATTGCTCCAAGTCTCATCCAGCCTGACCTTGGACACTTCCATGGATCCAGGGGAAGCCATAGCTTATCTGGGAAGCCTCTGCCAGGGTCTCCTCACCCTCCTAGCCAAGAATTCCTTCCCAATATTCCATCTATCCCTGCTCTCTGGCAGTGGAAAGCCATTCCTTGTGTCCTGTCCCTGAACATCCCTTATCCCAAGTCCCTCTCCAGCTCTTCTGGAGCCCCTTTAGGCTCTGGAAGGGGCTCTGAGGTCTCCCTGGAGCCTTCTCTTCTCCAGGTGACCATTCCCAGCTCTCAGCCTGGCTCCAGAGCAGAGGGGCTCCAGCCCAGGAGAGCCCTCAGGAGGATACACACCAGCACTTTCCAACCTTTAGCACGCTGCATCTCAGCACCCTAGAAGCATTTACTGATAGCATGAAAAGGGTGTCAAAACCAAAACAAAGTGAAATCTTCCCTGGGGCTTCCAGCGATTTCACTGAAGTGCCTTTGAGCTGAAGAGGCTTAAAAATGTTTCTTGCATGTGAAGTGAGAGAGCAGAAAGTTGCCAAGCAAAGAGAGGGCTGCACCCTGCACTCTGACATATGTGAGAGCACTCTGCTGCTGAGACAGCCTCATCTCACCTTGTGGCTGCTGGATTAGACCCAAATCTTGGCTTGCTCTGGCAATGGTGTTCTGGAAGGGATACAGAGATTCTCTGGCTAACTGCTTCTGCAGACAAGTTTCTTCAAAAGAAGTGGCATGGAAGGAGATAAAGTAAAAGCCTCTTTCACACAAGCTCCCTCTTATCCCGTGTTGCCAAACAGCAGCAACACTTCCACTCTGTTTGCAGCTGGCTATGACTCCTGAACCTCCTGCAGACAGGTGAGCTCAAGGTGTGAGCTGGGTGTCACAGCAGATCTCTTTCCAGTGTTCCTGGAGGAGATGTGGCATCTGCTGGGAATTTTGGGAAACATCTCAGAGGCCATTTTTGAAGTTCCTGCAATGGTGATGTGCAGTTGGTTGTCATGTTCTGGTTGTAGGATGGGCTGCTGGGAAGCAGCTTTGTGCAGTGGTAACAGGAGTAAGATGAAGCAGTGACTCCCTGTCTGTCATATTCAGAGCTACACATGTGGGTATTTTCCAGCCCAAAATAACCAGAAAGTCTGGCTGAAGCACCCTAAACCCTAGCAGATAATCATTCCAAAGACATAAACCCTGTCCTTCCCAAGATCTGGGCCATAATAGCACTTTCTACACACACAGATGCTTCCCACATCCCTCAGTTTCACAGGACAGTAACCAAAAGGCTCACAAAAACTCAGAATTATTAGGGTTTTGGGCTGGTCTTTTTTGGTGTGATTGGATTATGACAATTCCAGCTGAGTTGGAATGGTTGTAATCTGTTGGAACCACTTGCCAAAACCAGTACCAGAGCTGCCAACTTGTTGGGAAGAATCAAGATGACAAGAGTGATGCCAGAGGTGAGTTCCATGAGATCCACACATGGGAACAATATTGCCAGAACCTCAGTAGGCTGACACAACCTTCCAGGAGTGTTTTGGGCTTCCTGTCTGCAAGGTCAGGCAGAAAGGAAAAAAAATTTTGCCCTCTGAACACACTGAGGAAAGGGATATATTCCCATGCTACTCTCCATTATTTATCCCCACCTCTCTCTGCTCAGCTTTTTATATCTTTATTTCTCCTACAGCACTCCCCATATCCACTGGGTGATTCCAGGTAATCCAAACATCTTCAATGGTCTTGCTTGCTTTTTCTAAATCCAGAAATTCCAGTAAAAACCAGCTTGAGCAGCCACTTGCATGTGGATGTGAAGGCTCTCAAAGAGGCTGTAAAAGTTTTTAACCTGAAAGTGCTGCTGGCAGAAGTGCAGCCAGCAGAATCCAACCTGGCTTAACCACAGCTGGCTCCCCAGGCATGTCCTGCATCTGTGGTTAGAGACAAGCAGCTTTCCTCACCTTCATGCCCTGCCCTCATCTAGATCAGCACATGGAACCTGTCAGTCAGCCCAGCTCAGTCTGGTTGTCTTTGAAAAGCCCACAAAAAGGGACAGTTCAGTCTTATTCTTGTGTCAGATTATTTGTTCAAGGAGACCTTCCAAGTCTCCCAAAACCATGGTTGAAAAGGGTTGTTTCCATCCTTTTTCCAGTGTCATAGGGCTTGAAAGCACCTTAACAACACAGAGTTTTAGCAGTATTAATACTGAGTATTAATAAATTAGCAGGAACCTGGTAATAATTTCACAGGTTTCTCCCATGTGATTGAATGGAGTCAGATTTTTCAGTAAGGCTTTGAACAAACTCACCTCTGGCAAGCAGAACTCAGGCACAGAGTCTACAAACACATGGCCAGAGCACTCCTTCAGTTCCTGTAAAAAACCACACCAACAGAGGAGGCACAAAAATACAACACAGTGTTAGCCAAGGCAGCACATTTTGGATTTTCTAGACACTTTCTTTATCACAGGTAATTTCCAGCCCATTACTACAGGACATTTATCCCCCTTCTAGACACGGTTTGGTGCAGGCAGATCTGCTGAAATTGCTTTCATAGCAGATGAGGCTGCTTGGTACCTGAAGGGATCAAATCCTCCTTGGGAAGGACAGAGAGAGCACTCTGGTAGGTAAAGAAAGAGCCCTGGGAATGACCAGGAAGGCAAGTTTGGAATTGGTTCCAAATAACATCCAACCTCTTCTGTCTTACTAGAACCTAAGTACAATTTATAGCCCCTGTCTCAGAGTATTTGATGACACAACTTTTGGGGATCTAATTTCCACATGGCACATTTTGTTGAACTCTATTCCCTATTTTCTTCCTCTTTTTTAAGGCTGACATCAAAAACTTTTGTCACATGAGAAGTCACATTCCTCAGGGGTGGAACAAAAACATTTCCAACTCTACTCCTAGCACAACTCACAGGTTCCCTACCACCCACCCTGCCTTCTCTCCTGTCCCAAAGCAAGTGGTCTCAGCCAGCTTCAGACTGACAGAATTAAAGATTGAATCCAATTCTTAATAATTACAGTGCACCTGCCAACTAATAACGAATGAGCAATTACATCTAGTGGCAGAAGTCTCCTAACCTCATCTCAAGGGAGTTCAAAATGATTAAAAGTAGATCACAGCACATTTCAATGCCTCTCCAGGACTGAAGTTTTAAAACTGAGTGCTGTAACAGGAATGTCCACCTCACATGATAAAACACCCCCCTTTGACTCCTTCCCTTGGCTTTTTCCAGCATGGGTCAAAGAATTTACCATTCCAAGCACTTACAGTAGTCAAGGTGAAGTTAAGAGATGCTGCCTTTGAATTTTTAACATGATTTCCCTTGCCATTGTGTGAGTTTGGAGGTTTCTCCTGAGCACACATTGCAGCAGCAGCATCCCAGAAATTTAAATATATTCCAAATAAAACTACAGTGACAATCTGTCCGTTCTTTGGAGCCCAAAGCTCTGACACCAAAGCTGGGGTTCAGGAGACACAAATTTCCAGGGAATTCAAACTGAGCAACTCCATTTCTGCCCCTGAGCCTCTGCAGCCCTGCAACTGCCAGTTAGCAAGTGCTCTGAATAGAGCTGTTACTATTTTACCAACAGAAATGCTGCCTGCACAGTTTCTTTTGTCTCCAATGAGAAGAAAAATCGGGTCTTTAATCTATGATCTTCAGCTCCCTTGTCTGTAAAAATCAGATCAATCCATTTTGTCCACCTCAAAGTCCCCTACAAAAGCAACTATTATCACTGTTTGCTTTAATGTTCCCATAGTCAGAGAACAGTCTATTAAGCATTTTCTCCACTGGTACCTATTGCTGCCCACATTTGAAATGTATCTGCCTATTTTACTAACATCTGACATATTTTTGTGCTCATTGTTCCCTTATGGCAGATCAAGCTGGCCGCTGCAGTGCCAAGTTTTGGTTGAAGCCTCAGATAAATTCTGCGTCCAAAACTGATGCAATGAAAAGAGGGGGGAAAAAAAAAAGAGCAATTCTGTGTCTCTCATGTTGCTGAGGAAGTTCTGTGTCTTAGAACCAGGAGGCTGGAGATAATATCCTCCCTGCTATGTCCAGCAGCAGAACACATGTTGATTTCAGAGGCCAAAGCCATGCTTTTCCTCTCTGAGAGACCTCCCATAGGCAAACCATTGCCTTTCTCATAGCTCTGCCTGAAAAAGGGTATGAAACCAACCTCATTTATAGGCATGCTCTGAAGCCTCAGTGTCAGAAAAGTGAGACTGTGGAATAAAAGGCACTCTAAGAAGGCGAAGCACTATTATTTATGGAGCTTCATGAAATACAAAAATATTCATACTGACGACTTCTGCATTTTAAGCAGATTTTTTTATAATCTAGGCTACCTCTGAAGCCTGAGAGTTGCTATTAGCATTTTGTTTCAAAACGTTCTCTGCTCTGCAAGGACATCCTGGCTGCTAGAGGTACACAGAGAAACCTTTGGGATGAGTCAGCTCCTGCAGCACCAGCTCTCAACCTGTCAGGTGGCTTTTTGCATGGCAAGAAAATTCCAAGCATCACTCCTGTACCTTGTCCAGAAACATGCTTCCATCTTTTAAAACCCAGCCAGGAAGTTTGGAAAGCCTGGGGCTGTGGAAAGAAAGAAAGAAGAAAAATTATTTCAATATGAACTGAATTATTATCAGTGGCTAAGCACAGACCTTCTATTTGGTGTCATACAGGCAGAGAACACAATTCCTGTCTGAGGGAAGTAACAGTCCCAATAAAACAGACAGACAGTTTCACTGTGGTTAAGTGTTCACCAAAATGACTTTTACAAATCATGATTATGACACTTATAAGTAAAAATAAATCAGAGGACAAAGCACACAGGGAGTTTTTAGTCATTTATGGTGAGGATTTTAAAAAGGCTCAGTGCTGCTGAGTTCCCTGTGGTGAAAGTGGATGAATAAACAGAAGTTAGGGCAGCAACAAACTCTGTGCTCGAAACAACAGAAAAGCACCATAAAACTGTTCTGGGACAGAGGACAACAGACAAATATTCCCATCAGCAGTGGCAGGGAAAGACTGATGCTCTGGACTGAGTCATTTATAGACACAGGTTGGGATTTTATATCCACATAAAGCATGGCTTTGTGCCTGGGTGTCACCCTGAAGAGCCACACCAACAGCTGTACAGGACACAGGGGCAAGGAGGCTTTGCTGTCAACTGCAGGTTCTAAGCAACAGCAGAGCCCCTTTTTTCATTGTTTCAAATGCTAATAAAGGAATTTAAAGGTAGACTGAGTTTACAGCAGTAATGGCTGCAGCATTTCTTGCTACATAACTGAGAGACTTATTTATATTTCACAGTGACATCTGATTTTTGTATGAGCCTACACCTTAGCTCTAAAGATACTCTCTGCCCAGACTGAAGTTTATTTACACAAATAAAAAAAACTATTGAGTAAACAAGAGAATTGAACCCACCTGAAACCAAACCCTGCAACAAGTTCAGATTTGGACACAGAACCTGGTTGCAATGCACTTTGCAAGTGCTGTGCACTAAGCTCTACAGCAGGCATATCCTAAAAGCACTTTCAAATTCAACATCTTGAACTTAGGAAGTGATTCAAGGAATCACTCAAAGGAATGCTGTGTTCAGACTAACAGCAGTATAAAAGAACAAATTCTGACACCCCAGTAAGTCACAAGGAAGGAAAAAGGGGAATCCATGAGTCAAGGAATGAAGGCAGAAGGTAAGAGGTGAGAGCAGAAGGATCTGTCATGGAGGAGCTGTGCCAGAAGGGCAATTCCCTTCTGAGGATAAAGAGCAAGGCTGAAGAAATCTGATGACAGAAAAGATGAAGTGACTAAATGTGCTGCCCAGTGGATTGTTCAAAAGCACAATTTAGGAGCAGTAATTTGGAGACTGAGGGGGCTGAGTAGAATTGGTGCAGTGAGTCTAAAAGAGTTATGAAAAAAGCAAGAAGAAACCACTCTGATATGGAATAACTCTGTCAGATACAGGGGGATAGGACAGGAAGCTTGGCTGGAAGGGCCACCTGGAGGGCTGCAGTCCAATGTCTCAACACCAGCACAAGGTCAGGTCAGTGCCTTGTGCCTTGCAAATCCCTGGATCCATCTGTGGTTTCAGCAGCATGAGGCAGAGCAGAATAAACTTCACTTTTTTGTCCTACTCCCCATAATTTAACCTAGCAAAAGTTTTGCTTTATTCATGATGAAAGGGCACTAAACTTGTACTAAACTGGCATCCACTGAGGAGTGAAGAGTCAGGGGAGGCAAAATGAGCAGGTGTGTCTTGTGTGTGGCTGAAAGCAGAACAAGCAACACAGGACAGAAAGGACTCTTTACCTTGAAGCCAAGAAGCAACACAGCTCCTCCTGACATCGTTTTGACATTGTAATAGAGTGATTGATTAATCCAAAATAGCTGGAACTGTCCCATAAATAATGTGAGCAAGTGTGTCATGGCTAGACAGGAAAGGTTAAGAGCTCCCCACATGTTCATTTCACCGTTTTGCATTTGACTTTGGTGCAAGGGAGAAAACTCCAGTTGACAAACCTCCTTTAAAGTACAGGAGCATAAAGGGCTGGGCAGCTGCAGGTGCTCAGCACATGCTCCATGGGCTGGTGAGAACAGGGAATGCCATTTCCAGGGCAAGGGGGAATCTAAATACCTTTGCACTGGCATTTCTTTGAGGAGCAAAGAACTCTGAAAAATGCCCAGTCCCTTTAATGCCACAAACACTGCAGCACTTTCCTCTCTCATAGATTAGAGCACAGGCTCTCAAAATATTTGCTCAAGGAGGGTCCCATGCCAGGTAGGACACAGGACTGAGCTGTGTAGCAAAGATCCTCTGTAATATCACACCTTTGGGCAGATCACATACTGAGATTTGCAGAATCCAAAGGGTTCATGGATCCTGCTGGAATCTCTGGCTAAAGACAGCAGAGAGAAGCATGGCTGCTCTCAGGTTAAGGTCTCACTGATGTCCATCTCCAATAAACACATCAGGTTCTGAGAGGATACAGCTGGACAGAACACCAGATCTGTGTTCAAATCCCTCAGGCAGTCAGTCCTTCCTGTCACCTTACCTGGCATCTGATGACAATGTCAGCTCTCTGTCACCCCATGTTGTGTTGATAGCACACATTTGAATTTCAGAGGTGTTTGGACATCATGGTAATGGACTCCTAATCTCAAATGGTACAACTATGAGTACTACAGAGATAAGGACTTTGCAGTGGCAGCCACATTCCTCCTCACATTTCTGACTTATTTCCACAACTCTCTGCAGGACACCTGCTGTGCAGAGGAGATCAATTACTTGCCCAAGTCCATGTGCTAAGGCCAATCCTTGCTCTAAGGGGTGCTCAGTCAACTCACCGACAAGATTGATTGGATTTAAATCCAAATGTTTGCTCCAATTCCACTGGGCCATCAGGGGTCAAATCTGACATCCTCTCTTATTGAGTTTGAGTCATTTTAGTGCCGACATTCTGGAGGGGCTTGGGGAATTCCAGGTTGTGACCTGCAATTTGGCTGTTCATTCCCAGGGTCTGCTATCAGCAGACAAAGCTGCCACATCCCAGGGGAAAGCTGATTCCTGCTGCTCTAAAGAACCTCTTAAGCCTTTGTTCAATCACCTCATTTTGCTACTTCTTCCTCTCTCCATTTCCTTTTTTTGGGGGGGGGGGGTGGGAGAAAGCAAATGCAAGGCAATTCTGTTTGTACCTGGATTTCCAAAATTTGCTGGATCTGTTAAAAATCTATTACTGCACCAGTTGGTGCAGTCAGCAGCTGCACTATGGAATGGGACAAAAATGGGCTTTCCACACTGATCCCTCTGAGGGCATCTGTTGCCTCTCTACAGCACATCCTGAACTCCAGGTTCTTGCAGAACAATGCCCACATTGTCTATTCCTTTCCTCTACTTTCCAAAAAATAAAAAATCATAGGAAGTGCTGGACAAGCTGCTTTAACCTCACTTGGTCACTTAGGAAACTCCCTTTTCCAATTGTATTTTCCCCCTCTCAATCAAGCCTTCCCTGAACCCAGAATGTTCCTCACTTATTTCCTTGTGGATCAAAGTTACTGAACGGCTTTTGAGAAAACTCCTACTCCTCCCCATCACTGAGAGTGACTCATTCCCACCTTTCCAACTGCTAATTTTTGTCATTTATTCCATTTACACAAAACATGCCAACCTAACTTACTACCCAAATTAGTCTAAAAACCTGGGGAAATACAACTTTGCAGCAGGGCACAGAAAGGAGATCTCAGGATTCTGTTCTAGACTCTATTTTTGTTTCTCTGCTGTTCCAATCCCATGCCCAGCTGCACAGCCCTTTTATTTATTTAACTTTTTAAAAGGGAACAATTATGCCATGCAGGCAACTGACAAGGGCTGCTAAGTGCTATTTTTCTTTGCATTAGGCCGTGCTCTGAAGAACAGCCTGAGAAGATGGTGGTTAAACAGGACTTGCTGGGCTCCACGCACTCCATCTCAGTTACCCATTTATCTCATCTTGCATGAAGAAGCCAGAAAGATGACAGATATGTGACCTCACTTGTGCTGAGCAGTTGCAGCAATACTTTACTGAAGCTTAGAATAAATTATCTAGAAAAACCAATCAATAAATCCATAAAATGTCTTCCGTCTACCGAGCCAAAGGACGTTATTTTGATAAAGAGAATTTTTAAGTGAACAAAGTCTATTTATGATATCAGATGATGCTGTTCATTTGTACCCATCCCCTCCCTCCTTCCAATACACCATTTCAGGCACAGCACTCCAACTGCAACCCAAGAAGATGCAGACTAAGTGCTGACAGGCCACAGAACTCACCTCTGGACCAGAGGCAGGGGGAGGAAATTGAGGGTAGACGTCATATCCAGCCCACAGTCCAGCATGATGGTGGTGGATTTGAACTTGAGCACGTTGCATGGTAAGGTTGGATGTCCTGACAGGCAGTACTGGAAGAAGAATGAGGAGGAGTTACTCAGGACCCTTCAGACCATGACCCTTCCCTGCGTGCTGGGCACGGTGAAGCCACACCTTGAATCCAGTGCCAGCTCTGGGTCCCTCACTGCAAGGACATTGAGAGGCTGGAGGGTGTCCAGGGAAGGGAATGGGGCTGGGGAAGGGGCTGGAGCACCAGGAGGGGCTGAGGGAGCTGGGAAAGGGGCTCAGCCTGCAGAAAAGGAGGCTCAGGGGGGCCCTTGTGGCTCTGCACAACTCCTGACAGGAGGGGACAGCCAGGGGGGTCGGGCTCTGCTCCCAGGGAACAGGGACAGGAGGAGAGGAAATGGCCTCAAATTGTGCCAGGGGAGGTTCAGGTTGGACACCAGGAAGAATTTCTTCATGGAAAGGGTGGACAGGCAGTGGGAGGGGCTGCCCAGGGAGGTCTGGAGTCCCCATCCCTGGAGGTGTCCAGTGAATGACTGGATGTGGCACTCAGTGACAAGGTGGGGTCAGTCACAGGTTGGACTCGATCATGGGGGTCTCTTCCAACCTCAGTGATTCTGTGAATGGAGTTCACAAACTGTCTTTCCCCCCTTGTTTTTAAACACAGCTCCTTACACACCAAAATAAACCATGACTGCCCATGAATCTGTGTCCCCTGAGATTTCCCCATGTCAGGGTATTAAGGGGCAGATTTTCTTCACTTTTTCTGATCCCAAGGGTTGAGTGGATGGCAAAGCTTTTCTCTCTGGTTTAGGACACATGCAGAATACCTTTTTTTCTTGCAATCACCTATTTCCCCCAAAACCCAGGAAATCAGCTTCTTCCAAGCTCAGTCCTCTTGGCAAAACTAGAAAATTTAAAAATGACTCGAGGTGGACAGGGAGGCAGAGAAGCCCTGCAGGAACACCAGTTTTTATTTTGGTAAGAATCCTGCCCCAACAACCCCTGCACAGGTGCAGCAGCTGTGGGGCAAGTTCTCACCTGCTTTTTGTCTTGCTAAACACAAACAGGAAGCAGGAGGGACTGGGCAGCCCCACCTGAATGGAAGGGTTTGTGTATCCAAATCCCAAAGGCTTTGCAAGCTTAATGAGCCGGTGAGCAGGTGATGTAGGGGGCACTTGAGCATCATTGGGATGCAGCCACCTCCTGTCTGCAGTGACAAACATTTAACCGGGAGCTTTGAGGGAGAGCAGAACAGAAAGGTCGCCTTTGAAACGAGGGATTAGAGACAAAGGTCTGAGCGCAGCGTGGCCACCTCTGCGGGAAGGTTCCTCTGCCCCGAGGAGGGGTTTTTGCATCTCCACTCTCCCAAGTCCGGGTATCTGGCAGCACAGCCACGCTCAGGTGGTCAAATTGGAGCTTTTAAATTCAAGTTTTTGTCAATGGAGATGAAAATTATCACTTGTTCGGCCGTGCACTGCACTAAAAACAGACTTGGTCTTTTTCTAAGTCATTTATCCCTTAAGCTTGTGTTCTATACTTCCCTCTACCAAGTGGGAAAAAAGGGAGATGAATAATTTTATTTTCTACCTCTGCTCACAATAATGTTAACACAGGATTGCAACTGTCTGGATTAACAGCCCTCAAGAAGTCTATTTACGTACATTCCTCAAAAACCTGCTTTAAACTATATTTAAATAGTGAAACCGACTAAGCCTCAAATATTAAATTTAAAATATCACAGAGAGTTTTGTTTTAAATTCACAAAGCCTTAATTATTAAGGGGTTACATCACACTTTGTCTTTCTTTTAGTAAAGTTTAATAAAAATATGTAAAGCCAAGCTGGTGAAGGAGTGAGGAATTCACTTGGTTTATTCACAAATGTAACACTCTCACGTGAAATTAAGTTCTCACCAGACCAGAACTTTGACAAATGAAGCTATAAATTGAAGTAAATAGAAAGAAATGAAGGGAAAAATAAGTTCTATTTTTGTGGCTTTTAAACTATTGGTAATTAAAAAAGGCAATGAAATATCACCACTTTTATCAGCAAAATATTTTCTTGCCTTTTTTTGTAACCATGAGTGGTATCATGACCCTTACATCTATGACCTAACTGGAAAATCTTCCTTTTTTCCTTCTTTAAAAGCAGCTAAAATCATCTCTCTCTGTGGCTGTCATGTTGAGGTAAATGGATTCCTGGGAGTCAATGGATTCTTTCTACCAGATTCAAACAAAGTGACAGAAAAATAAAAAAGGCAATTTATATTTTCTATACAGCTGTTTGCACAGGTGACATTGCTGGGCCTGCACCTCTGTTAGAATTTTGGATTAGGAATCCAGGAATAGAAATGTTTGCACTGTGTGTGTCTCTACACTTTATAAATGTGATCATTTCCACACAGTTTATATGTTACTGTTTAAAACAGATCCAGAGCTTTCACTCATGTTCCTGGCTGGACTAAAATGCAAGTTTTTTTATTCCAAGATTTGCTTGCTTCCAGCTTGATTCCCTCATGGCTAAAGGCTGGTGCAGCCAACACACAAAGGTGCCTCATCTCCTAACTCCAAAAGTCACATAAAAAAATAACACAAAACACACAAAAGGCATAAATATGCTCAGCTCACAGCTCTCCTGGCAGGATTTGCAAATTGGATGAAAGTTTGGCAGCAGGGGACAAGTTGAGGGGCTGGTTCCAGATGCTCAGGGCCTGGGAGAGGCAGGTTCTCCACAGACATCCCATTCCATGAGCACCTCATGGAGGGCAGAGAGATGGTGGCTCAAACTTGCAGCTCCAAAACACTCAGAGCTGTGCAGGTTAAAGGCAGAGCTTGGAATTCCAAGTGAAGCAAACAAATCCTGCAGTGCATTCCTCCAGTATTAGTATCACATGCCAGCTTAAAATCTGGGGGGAAATGAGCACTGAGGCTTGCCTGAGTCAAAGCACATTTGAGTTGTGGGAGTCTGAGGTTCTCACTGGATTCTGAAGCAGACCTGGAGTCAAAATCCCAGAATGGTTTGGGTTGGAAGGGACTTTGAAGCTCATCTTATCCCAACCCCTCTGCCATGGACAGGGAACATTCCTCACCTCTACCCTGTTCTTCCAAATTCAACCCAAATCTATGAGAAAAGAGGATAAAAAGCATCTGACTCCTCTCCTTACAACCCCAAATTTAGACACATCTCCAGAGAAATATAAGGTGAAGAATCTCATCTTATAATTCTCACTACCTAAATTTAAAAACTGGTCTAAAAATGCTCCGACTCCAGACAGTTTGTATTTCCCTTCTCTCTGTCCCCATGCAAGACTCTAAACATTAAAAGAGCTCTGCATTTCCATTGGGGTCTTTAAATAAAGATTTTCCAGTTTGCTTTTCCCCACTGAATTCTATCAGCCTCTACAATCACACCCAGAAGTGCTTGACTTTGTAGTGTTTGTCCCACTGGAAATATTCATCCCTGCACAGATCCTTATCACACAGGTGAGATTAAGCAGGATCAAGCTCCTTGACCACCTGCCTCTGGAATTAATTGTACACACTTCCAGGGAGAGTACTTTCCTAAAAGTGTTAAAACAGCACATTTATTTCTATGAAGCTTTGTTATAACACACTGCTCAGTCTCAAAACCAAGAGACAATCTTTAATTGAATAACGGTGTCACTTCAGATTAAATAAATCAAATATTATGCTCAGGTATGTTGAAAACTGCTTGGGTTTTCACCTCCAAACCAAGAACTGCAGCACATTATGTGAAACTGAAATTTTTCCTGGAAAGCAAAGCAGCTTCTGAATCCAAGGTCTCCAGGAAAGTGAAACAGTTCAAGAGAGGAGACCAATATCATGGGCCATGTACTTTCTGACAGAAGACTGTCATATCAGAACCAAAACCCCTGTCAGAAGCAAGGTTGGCAAAGCTGTTCCAGGCTGATTTTTTATTTCTGTTAGCATTTCTCTGCATTATCACACAAACCACGGGCATTTATTCACGTTCCTTGCAGAGCCCAGCAGAATCCACACGTGCAGGGGGGACAGCTCCACGCCAGACTCATGTTTAAGGCTAGGAAGGCTGAGAAACATTTTCTCCTCCTTCTCCTCCAGAATCCTACTAAGATTTGATCCCATCCAACACCTCAAACCTTGGTAACCCCACCCCCCCTTACCCTCCTCACTCAGGGCCGACCCCCGCCTTCCCCCACACCTCAGGGCCGACTCCCGCCCCTCTATCACCCCCTCATCCCTCAGTCCACCCACCAAATCCCTCAGCATCTCCTCCCCGCCCCACTATCACCCCCTTATCCCTCAGTCACCCCCCCCCCCAACTCCCTCAGCATCTCCTCCCCCCTCTTTTCCCTCAGGCCCCCCTCCAGCGCCTCAGTTTCCCCTCACGCCCGGCGAGGCTGAGACTGCGCAGCCCGGAGGCGACCGCGGGAGTCCTCCCGCCGCCGGGGGAAGGCCGAGCCCCCTCCCCGCCCTCATGGCCGCCCGCCTCGGGCACTCACCAGCTTCATCGCGTCCCCCGGTTCTATTTACCGGGACAATCCTGCCCCCCTTCCTGCCCGCCCCGCCGCGCCCCGGGGCATCATGGGCGTTGTAGTCCCGCCTCCCCTCCGCCCTAGATAACGTCATGGCCGCCCGATGCGTGCCGGGAGTTGTAGTCCGCCCCGAGCGCAGCCCCGCCGCCCCATTGGCGCGCCGCGCGCCCGCGGCACGCTGGGAGCTGTAGTCCCGGCTCCGCGGGTCTCCCCGTCACCCTGGGGAGGGGGGAACTACAAGTCCCAGGGTCTCACAGCTGCAGCAGGTGGGGGCTCGGATGTTGATATCAACATGGCGCTTGTCAGACAGACAAAGACAGTCGGTCTGGTGTGATTGAGCCAAAAAAAAAAACCACCCCAAAAAAAAAGAGAGGGAGCGGGCGAGGAGGAGGGAGCGGCAGGAGGAGCGCCGGGCGGGGAGGGGGCCGTGTCCTCGGGGGGCGTGGGGGGGCTGAGGGATTTCCTCCCCCCTATTGTTCTCGTCCCTCCGCGCCCCCCGTTAATCTCCCCTCAATCTGGGGCGGGCGGGGGGACCCCCCCAGTTCCGCCCGTCCATGGTGAGGCGGGGGCGCCGGCAGCACCCAGAGGTGAGTGTCGAGGGGGGATACGGGGGGGTGAGCGGCGGCGGCGAGGGGAGGGGGCGGGCGGGTGGGTGGGCTGGAGGGAGGGAGGGCAGCGGGAAGGGGTCCCCCCTCCGCCGGCACCGCCGGGAGTCGCTCCGAGCCGGAGAGCGGGATGTGCGTGAGGGGGGCAGCCGGGGGTGGGCAAGGGTGGGCAGTGGCAGCCCCTCAGCACGGGCGGCAGAGTTGGAGCCGCGGCTTTGGGGGGCTCCGCGGGTGCCCCGGATCGGGGAAGGAGGAGGAGGAGGAAGGTGTCCCCGAGAGGCTGCAGCGGGAGGGCAGGGCACCTTTGGGGTTCGCTGTTCCTGCCATTTGTATATTTATTTTGATTCCTCCCATCTCCCGGGTCTGGGGCACGGAGTGGCGGCCGCGGAGCCCCCCTCGGCCTGGGTGGGTGCTGCGATTTGGGGGTGTTCGGGTGTTGTTCGCCGCTGAGTTTTGGGGTGGGCTGGTGCGACCCCCGCCGCTCCTGTCCCGGGGACCCCCGGGGACGGCGGGGGAAGTAGGGAGGCTCCGATCTGCGGGGATGGAGCCGGGCACGGAGCCCCCTCGCTCCGCCGGGGAGCTCTGCCCTGTGCGAGGGCTCCGGGGGTCTCCTTTTCGGGAGCTTTGTGGCACTGGAGGTCGGGGAACGGGGCTCAGGGGTGCCTCAAAACCCGCCGGCTCTCAGATCAATCTGGCAGCTCTCGGGGCTTCGGGAGGTTTTCGGGAGGGCAAAGGCGTGAAAGCCCCGAAGGGTGTCGGTGTGCCGGAGAGTTTAACGTGGGAACGGGTGGGGGAGGAGGAGGACCCGGAGGGAAGTCGTTCCCAAAATGTGCGAGGAGAACTTGGGTGGGGTGTCAGACGCTTGTTTGTTTTGTACTTCTTGGGAAGAGGTGGATGAATGCTTTTGTGTCCCGTGTCCGGGATGGTTTTGGGTCAGAACGGTTTGACCGCAGGAGCGGTCGGGGGAAGCGGCAGGACATTTCTGCTGGAGTGTTTGCCTCAGCTTCGGGGTTAAAACAAAACAAGATGCGAGTGTGTTTAGGTGCAAAATACACATCCGAGCCAGACCCCGACGAGTTCCTCGACCTCAGTTTTGTCTGATGGGTTCTTTCCTTTCTTTCTTTTTTTCTTCTTATTTTTTTTCCCCCTAGTTGGTGGAGTGTCTTTTGGTATGTTTGCAGAGCACTTCTTCGGAAGCATTTTGTTCTTTGCGATAGGTCTGGAAAAGGCTCGGTTGGACGTGCTGTTTTTTCCCTAGTTCTTTCGTGTTAGGGACAAAAAAAATTTGCTGTTTTGGGGGGTGGGGAAGGAAGAAGGAAGAGGAAATGAAGGTTTAAGTATGTTCGTGGAGTCGAGTCTGTCTCAGTTTCTTCAGGTAACACTGGGAGCGTGATTCGGTGGCTTTTAAGTCCAAAACGTTTATGAACAAAAAACTGGGGAGATTGAAACTTTTTAGGGAGGAAAGCGTTAAAGTGATGGCCAGGGAACGCGGATCTGGGAGACGCTACCTACGTCTCCCTGCTTCAAACTACTGGGGATGGAGTGAAGGAAAAAAAAGAAAACGCTGGGGAAAAATATCCCTACAATTTGCATGAATGATGCCATGTAAAATACCGGAGCGAGGAATTGTGCTCTGCAGACGATTTGTGGGCTGGCGAAAGCCTGAAGTGCCTGCTCGGGTCCCGTGATATGACTCGCTCATTTCTGCAGGGCTCATCAGGTACAGGCTCTGCTTCCTTCCTGGGATGGTGCAGCTGGCATTTGATTTCCTCCATGGATGGGAGAGGAGGAGTCCTGTGCAGTTTTTTTCCCCGAGATGATTGCATTTTCTTTGGCCTTGTTGTACCCTGCCTCATTAGTAGGAACTGCATCTATACTTATTTACCATTATACCGTGTCCCTTGGGAAGCGGGGTGTAGTTTGGAGTAGGTATATATGGATTTATCACGCCTAACATTTTTTTTCCTCCCATCGTGCCATCAACAGCAGAGAACAAACTTAATTTATTTCTGTGTTTTGCATCTCCCTTTTTACCATTTCTCTTCCAAATTGCTAAGAAAACATCTCTGAGATGGAGAGAGGGGAGAAGAAAGAAAGGGATGGAAAACGTTGTCTGTGCAGGGATGCATTTGTTATCTGCATGTCTGGGGAGCCACCAGTGTGGGGAAGGGCAGGGTTTGTTTCTGCATGTGAAAACTGGGATTTGGGAATGTTCTTTTCCCCTTATGTGAAGATTATTCCTTAGCCCTGCGACAGCCACAACTTTTTCTGTCTGGTTGACAGAATTACCCGAGGAACCTGGGCAGGAGGCTGGGAACGAGGAACTTGTGTTTCACTCCGTGCTGCCTGTTCTTCCTCCCCTCGTTCCCTTAGCACCAGTGCAAGCACCAGAACAGGCATCAGCATTTTTCCTCCTGTGTCATCCCACTGTTCCGAGCAGGTCTAGACGACATTGTGGTATGCAGGCTGCCAGCTGGGTTACAGGAATGCTACCCTAGGTGAAACGGCAGGATTTTTAAGGAGGGGTAAGGAAATCTGGGAGAAAATCCTGTGTGAAAGAGGCCTGGTTTTCTCTAGAACTGCTTCACTGAGCGGTGTCAAGCAATTCCTTGGGTTTATTGACCTTTCTGGACAACGTGCATCTCTCTAGCATTGTGATTCTGATAATTCCATAAAATCTGTAGCTGCTGTCAGATGCAGGGAGCTTGTTTTTTAAGGCAGTTTCTGTGTGGGTCTTACTGGTCTCTTACAAAGGGATATTAAAATTGATAGCTGTGCAGTGTTTTGAAAACTAAATTATCATAAAGTGTTTACTTTATAGTGATAATCCATACGTTCATGGGAGTGTTTGGTATGCTTTTTCATTCCTGTCTGGATTTGGGAAAAGAGTGGGGCTCTGACATTCATTTTTAACACTAATCTACTTTTTAATAAAATGCATTTTTATTGAGCATGACTGTCAAAAATTGTTCTGTTGTTAACTTTTGGGACTGATCTTTTTGTGTTGTGTGTCAGTGGGGCAGGGGTGAAATTTGGGTCTTTGGGTGGAGAATTGGGAATTCCAATGAAACTGAACCATGAGAAAGGAGGAAGCTGTACTGTTCCTTATACCAAGGGATCTGGGAAGGCGTTTGGTTGTATATGATAGAAAACAAATGAATTTTCAGGAAACAACAGCACATTTTAATCTAAAGAAAGCAACTTGTACTTACCAGTGATTTCTGTGCAGAGCTTTTAAGGACATTACAGAATGACAGGCTACAGTATTGGCATTAGTAGCAAATCTTTTTCATCTGCAAAGTTTTAGATTTTTGAAATCAAAATACTGTCAGCTTAAGAATCTTATTGCAAAAAAATGAGATGCCTTTGTTCCTCCTGTCGATAACTTCATGCAGCTTTGATTCTCAAGTCCCCAAAGTTTATTTCACGTTATGCTGATTTTAACAGAGCGGGGATTGGATTCTGCATACATGTCCTCGTGGGATTGGGCTTTAATTATACCTATGCTGATAATATGATCTTGTGGGTTATCAATGCAGTGAGACCAATACTGTGATTACAGCAGGATTTTTAGGACATAATGAGGAGAATTTGATTTTTTTAAAATTTTTTTTAGGAGGGGGGTCAGTGTAACTCGTAACCCTAAAGCTGGTTTTATTTGTAAGATTAGTAATAAACTGTATTTTAGCATTCCTGTATTGACTAAATCTCCCCTCTGACTCCTATTAAATTAGGATGGCTGGGTAGCAAAGTGTACTAAGAGTTTGTATCTGAACACTCAGTCATGCAAACGGGTGGTGTGGTAGCTGTGAATGCAATTCCCAGGGTTAATGCTAAAGATAAGTGTTTTGACAAATGCTTTTAATTTGGGGAACAATACAAGCAAGAATGACAGGATATGAAAAGAAAGTGCTATTTTTTTGTCTCGCAGGTAGCAAACAAAGGTGTAGAGGGATCAACTTGCCCAGGTTTCTACAGGGAGTCTGCAGCAGAACTCGCAATCAGTCTGTGATCTCAAGGGTTTGTCAGGGCTTTAATCAGTTTTTCTTCCTCCCCTCATTAATTGGCTAGCTTTGCCATTTTGAAAATAACATCTAGAGATTATTTCTCTTTTCTCCAGTTTCAAACTTTATCGCCTGAAGTTTTTTTTTTGATTTTTTTTTTTTTCATTTTCAGTCAAGCCTTGAAAACACAAGGTTGGAAAACTTGATCTGAGCAGCACCTCCCTGACATATGATACTATCTCCAAACAGCCCCTGACAAGTGAACCCTCTCATTGAAATCATGTGAGGAATTTTATTACTCAACTCTGAAGATCTTCTGGGGGAAAGGAGGTTGCAAACTATTAACTATGTGGTCTTCATTGCAAGTTGGCAGATAAATTGCTCTTACGTATTTGAGGCTGTCATGTGGTCCACAGCCAGAAGTAGAGAATCAGCTTTGTAGTCGCTGACCAACCGAAAATTTCATCTTGTCACTGTGAGAAACACATTTATTTTTGTGTTGTGCCTGCAGATTTCAAGTGAATACATCCCTTTCTTTAAACATGCTCTTGATTATATCCTTCCCCTCTTAACTGGGCGCTTACACAGCGTTATCCTGTGGTCATATGAGCACGTGGAGAAGCTTTTATCCTTGATAACCTTAAAAAGTCTCTTGGGTTTGGGCAGCTCCTGTTCTTTGCTGTTGCACTTGGGTTTAGCAGGGGTTTGTTGTTGGTGCAGGCTCCCTGTGTGACACCACCGAGCTCAGGGCTCATGTCACAGTCCCAGAGCCACTGCTGTGACGATTACGGTGTTGTAAAAGCCCGACCTAATCAGGGCTGATCGATTTATGGCCAGAGCAGCACGGCTCCAGTGGCTCCCACTCAGCTGAGCCGCTGCCCTCCTTTGCTGTTCCATGCCAAAACAATACTTTGTACCTCTGTTGGTAGATCTCTAGAAGTGCTTGACAGAGGTACTGGTGTTTAACAAATGGAGAAACTGAGGCACGAGGGCCAAGTGACTCACGTAAGGTCACGGACTGGGGCAGCAGCACTTCAACACAGGTGTCTCCTCCCCATCTGGGGCACTTTCTATCTGTGATATATTGATATACAGAAACCTTATAAGGAATGTATTTGCTGGTCATCTGCTGTGGTTATTAGAATATCTAAGTCCAGAGATTATTTTTTATGGTGATAGGAGGATACCCTGCTGACTTCTGTGGCTTGACACTTCTCATCCTTACTTAGTTTTTTTTTTGCTTTTAAATCCTTATATTCCACCTCCCATCAGGTGAAAAGCAAACTTTCTCACAAGACTGTGAGGGATTCCCTTCTTTCTCACAAGACTGTGAGGGATTCCCTTCTTTCTTGTACTGCTTTTCTTCTGCTTCATTTAATAGGATTTTTTTGGTGTTGGACTTCTGATCTATGTGAGGAATGCACAGGCGTGTCTGTTACTTGTTTTACTTCAGCCCCATGTTAATACAGACACCAGCAGGTTGAACAATGGCTGTTTTAATGTGCTTTATTAAGAATTAAAAGAAATAATCTATAACTGGTTATTCTCCCTGTCTGTGTGGAGGTTTCCCTTTCCCAGTTCTAAATCAAAGCTGCAGGCAGAGTCTGAACTTAAAGTCTGCTCTTAAAACAGGGAACTGCTGTAGTGCTCCTGACAGAGTGAGCTCTGCTTTATCTTCCTGTGCAGCCAACCAGGAGCCGTGGAAGGTCAGTTCACTTTTTCCTACAGAATTCCACTCTGAATGTTCACTTCATCATCTCATCTTGGTTTCAGTGCAATTACCAGCCTGAAACTCATTACCAAGCAGAGCCCTTCCTGCAGGTTGTACATGAATATACCTAAATCACTTCTGTAATAGGGCTTGACAACGATCCCTCTTGGTGTGTGTGTCCATGGAATGCTGGCAGGTAGTGCTTCCAATCTCCATTTGCCCAATGGGTGGAGTGTTGCTTCCAGGGAAGAGTTTCTTCCAGCCTGAGGAAACAAATTTTGACACCTACCTCATGCACAGAGGTGGCATTTTTTTGTTCTCCATATGTATAAGTTGCATTTTTAAGCTTTATTAAATTTACATGAATCCCATTCACTGCTGTGGTGGTAGATAGGATTTTAACGTTGGGTTGAGGAAGGAATTTACAAGCCAGGCATAAAAATTCTATTAATTATGTTTGGCTCTGCCCCCAGTTGAATCTTGCTTGTCCTGAGTTCCTGGTATAGGTCTTCTCCCCACTTCTGAACTTAATATTTAAGAAGCCTTTTCTTCTCTTCACTTCCTAAGAATTTTTAAGTTCAGCAGCAGGATAACTACCACTGAAACAATAGTGTAGGCTACTCTTTTCAGTGGCCTTGTGAACAGCCAGTTTTGTTCTTCTGATAAGCCCTTGCCCTATCAATTGGGAAGTGCAGCATATAGTCATTTCCTGCATTTTGAGCTGCCCGTTCCTTCTGAGCTCTGAGGCAAGCCCTGAATCTGCTTTTTGTTCTTGCCATGGCTTTGTACTACTGATGGCAGCAGAAAGCAGTTAGTTAGTTCATCAAATACAAGCGCTGTTCCTGCTTGGATATTTATTCTGACCTTTACTTTGGACAGTTTCTCTGCCATGATCAGATTCTCTGATTACAATGTCAGCTTTCACCAGAAATCTCTTTGTGATTTAACTGGCAGCATTTGGGGCTTTGAGCAACTGGGTGTGCGGCAGCTCTGGCATGGAAGTGGTGCTCGAGTGTTGGGAAGTTCTTCCTGGCAATGAAATTTCCTTTCTAGGCTCTACTATAGGTTGTATTTTATGACCCAGGGAAAACTTTTTGACTTGTTCCTGTTCCAGTGTGGGATATGGAAATAATCCTTTCAGGGCTGTTGAGATGCTTTTATATTTAAGAAGTATGTGGAGATTCTTGGCTAGCTGTTAATGGGTGCTGCTACTCTTGGGAGTATAACCCTGGGTGTCAGAGCTGTAGTTACTCAGAATGAGAACTGGTTATGTAAGCTAATACTGATTTTTCCTGGCCCAGGTGGGAGGAGTAAGTAGCTGATCAGAGTTTGCCCAACTAAATTGCATTACATGTGGTTTCCAGACATCATAGCTGGTCAGTCCCTGTTTGTATTTCATGGCAGCTCTGTCTGCTTGGTGGAGTGGTGCTGTTTAGTGATAAGCCTGAAAAAGAGGGAACTTGCTGAACTTGAAACTTATTCCTCCCTCTTTAATTTCCTGGTCCACAGAAGTTGAGTGATGTTAACATATTGGAGATTCATAAAATTTAAGGCGAGAACAGATAATTAAATTGCCTTCCCTGATATGTTTTATATGCTTTGTATCACAGGCCTTTAAATTTTAATCATTTACTCTGAAACTGAGACCAGTAAATGATGTTTGGCTAAAAACAATTTGAAAGCTTTCCAGCCTTGAGTGTCCATCACTGGTAATTTCAGGCTCATCACTTCTCTTGGTAGTTATAAGAGGCTGATTTCTAATTTGAATTAGTCTAAGTTGTGCCGCTGGTTCTTGTTAGGATTTTCCTGACAAGATTAGAGCCCTTTAGTATCCAGGACTTTCTTGCCATGAAGGTACTTACACTCTGTAATCAAGTTACTTGATAGATAAGGAAACAGAGTTGAGCTTTTAAGTCTCACTCTGAGGCATTTTCTCCAGCGCTCAGATCATCTGGTGATTCTTCATGATCTCCGTTTATTTTCAACATTGTGGAGACCAAAAATGGGGCCTGCTCCAGCCTGTGCCTGATCCATACCAAATTCTGAGGTGCTTTTAGCCCTTTTTGCTGCACAGCCACTGAAAGGGTTCCCAGGAGCCCCTTTGCATAGGGAAATCCTGTTCATGAGCCTCGCTGCCCCAGCACTGACATTCTTTACTCAAGTAAAGTCTGCCATTTAGTAGTTACAGTCTGCATTTTTTAGATTATAAATTAGCCTTTGTATTCTGATGGGTTTGGCTTTCCTGAGCTAACTTAAGGCAGGTTTTCAGCCTCCTTTCTCCTTCTGTCCTTTCTTCCTCATAACGTCCTGTTGTGCTACAGTCCTGGTGTCACTCACAGATTTTTATCTGCAGTGATAAAAATGTTGAACTGCATCAGACCTTAAATTTAGTGACAAAAAAAAAATTAGCATGATGCAATCCCAGGAAGTAGATGAAGAAGTGTCTGACTGACAGCTCTCGGATATGAAGCAGCCAGTGTGGGTTTCCACCAGCACCAGAGTACGCTCTGTGCGTGCACTTGACTGTGCTCAACTGCATTTGTAATCTCCAAAGAACAAAGTTAGTCCTTTATCAAGACATTTACCATTGAAACGTGCTGACTGGCACTACTGGTGTCCTTGTTCTGGTAATTCTTTACTGGGAAAACAGATTTTTCTTTTCCTGTTCTCTGCCTGGATGGATACCCAGCTTACAGCTTTGCTCCATCCCCTCGCTGAGCACTGGTGAAATTGAAACATCCACCTGGCCTGGGGTGAGAGGTCTCTTCGGTGCATGGCTTTGAGGCTGATTTGAATGTTTCCCTGCTAATGGATTTGCTGGGAATCATCTTTTATTGCTGGTGAGTTAAAAGGTGTTTCATGTGACAAAGACATGTTGCAGTCTCCAGAAAACTGTTCCCAGTGGTTTTTCCTTCCACTAGAAGGCTACTGGGGTTTAAATTTTCTTACTGGTACTGTGTTTTTTAAGATACCTTGAGTCTTGCACTTTTGCTTTTGAGAGAAACATCCCAAGGCCTTTTTTTCCCTGGATGTCCTCAAGTGTAAAATGTCAGCGTTTTTGGGGTGGTTGTGGTGCATCTGCTGTGAGATCCTGTGGAATTGTGGAAGTGATGAACTTCCCACCTTTAAAAGCAGCTACTTCTGAAGACACTTGTGAATTACCCTTCAGTTCATGGGCATTATTCTCATAAATACTGGTGTCACTCCTCTGTCACACTCAAGGAAATTCTGATTTATTCATAGCACTGTGCCTTCTTGCTTTTTGTTAAAAATGCAGCTGCCTTTGCTTGCTGGCTGTTCCCTTGAATTTCCCTTTTCCTGTCCCAAACTGATTTAGCTTTTACTCCCTCGGTATTGCAGCTGTAATCAGCAGTGCACAGGAATGTTGTCTTCTGCAGGAGAGGCGGTATTTTTGCCATTGGTTTTTAGGATCCTGGATAATGTGGAATCTTAAAACCAAACCTCATTTAAATACCACTAACAGGAAGAAGTAAAATGTGTGGTGTTTTAGGTTGGTTTGTTGGTTTTTGTTTTTTTTTCCAAGTTGGTTGTTTTTAAGGATTTGCTCTCTGAGAAAAATCTCTATTTTGAAACCTGCAAATTCCAGGCAGATAAATTGCAGTGAGGTCGGGCCAGTATCTAAAGTTTGGGGTGTCTGCTTCCCTTCTGGCTATCGGGTGGGAAGCTGGCCACAGTGATAGGCTTTGAGGAAAGATTGGAAACAAGAGAAGAAAGGGGAGAGAGCACTGAGGCACAGGATCTTGGAGGCTGGGAAGAAAACTCTGAGAGAGCCTGTGCCATTTGTGCTCCTGCACTCTGAGGTGTGGAAGGCAAGTGATGAGGACCCAAAGCTGAGGAGTTCTGGTGGACGTGGATATTTCCTGTCATGGCAGCCTCTGAGCTGAGCCAGCAGCTCTCCTGCCTCCTGGTGAAATCAGGATCTGATTTCCCTGTTCCTCTGCTGTCTTCTTGCAGGAGTTGTTTATTGACTGAAATTGTTTCCATATGGCTGCAACGTAGAGCTTGATTACATTAAACGTGGTGCTTTCCTGTGGCATTGCAGGGCTATGGAAAGATCATCCCTCCCTCTCTCCCCTTCCAACCTCCTCTTCCTCCATAAAACCTTGGGCTTGGAACATGGAACTTGTTCAGGTATTAGCTTCTTTTCCCCTCTGAGGCTTGTAAAACCAGAAAACTGGGATCCAGATCTTTTTTGGGTCGTTGTATTTGATTGCTTAGGTGGGTTACCTTGGCGTATAAATGACTCATAAAATAGTTAAAATGAAGATTAAAGTGGCAGCAATGCTGGGACTGGGCCTCCAGGGTGTTAAACACTGAACAAGCAGAAAAGAGTCTCTGCTTCCAAAGAGGTTTGGGACAGTCCATTTGGATTGTATTTGTTGACACTAATGATCAATTTAAATGCTGCTCCAGGAAGGTGTTAAAATTCCTGTACTCTGGATGCTGGAAGGCAGATTCCCTTCTTATCTGGAGCCTGGAGGCTGTGTCCAGTTAGTGGGAAACAGATCTGTTTAATGGCAAATGGATGCATCTGTATCTTTGATAAGAATAAAAGCTGATTGCTGGCTAAGTTGGCTGATAAAACCAGCAATGAAGCATCTCTACCTTCTCTTTGTAATTACACCTAAACCTGAGTTTATAACCGGAATTCAAAAATCTGGTTTTCTATTAAAAAAAAGTTTTCTTTTTAAATCGGTTAAAATATAAAAATGCCTTTTTCTAAAGCCTAAGCTTTTTGCTGTAATGCCTCTGTTCTTGTAATGGACTCCAACAGAACCTCAGCATGGTGTTTCTACTGCCAATATCTCAAATCAAGTCAAACCAGGTGGAGTGGTGAGTGTCACTCCTGGCTGAGCACATGGAACCAGAGTCTGCTGAAACAGTAAACCTGGTTTTTGTCAGAAGTAGCCTCTTCTGCATGTGCATAGAGAATATTTCCTTTATTTCTGTGTGTTCAGATAGTTCATATCACAGCCTATTTAATTCAAAACTGAGAAACCATTTGGGAGCTGTAAATGCCGAAATTCTTGTTTTCCTCCCCTAACATAAGGTGGAAAAAAGAACAATGAGGGAGGAGATTCACTAATACTGAAATCTTTCCGTGGAGGACACAGCAAGGTTCAATTCATTTAATAAAGAGAATTCATTTGTTTTCACTAAAGCATTTTAAAATGCAAACCATGTTTCTGTAACCCTTTTATGCATCCTGCACCTATGATGTATCATTCAAGATTAATAAAACTGTAATACATAAAAGCTGGCATTTTAAAATTGTTTTATAAACAGTCTGGCTAATAACCCAGGGTGGAAACTGGAATGCAGGTATGCTGCTCTTCAGGCCTTTGCCTGGCTAGAGGATGAAGCTCCAGATTTTGGTTGTTTTTTTTTTTTTTTTTAATTTAGTGGAAAATCTTTAGGGGAAGATTTAAGCCCCGAGCATGGGGTATCCAGTGATGTTCAGGGTGGTGTCAGTCACTCTGAGGTGTCCATGGCTCAGAGAAAGGCTCAACAAATGTCCCTCAATTAATGTCCCTCCTAATTTAGAGGTGTCTGACTCATGAGCTGGCAGGTAAAAAGGGAGACAGTGACCATGGAGTTGTCATGGCCATCTCCTCTGCTTGTCCTTAAAGGAATTGCTGCTGTCCAGTTCTTGGAGCAAAGGATGTGGGCACCTTCTCCAAACTGGGATATTGCAAAACTTAAAACTGTGAGAGCTGCCTCCTTTTAGCCCACGCTGAGACACAGCACTTAGGGAGGGTGGGTTTAAACCCTTCCATTCTGCTCTGTGTTTCAGCACTGCTGCTTGTCCAGCATTTCCAGTATCAGGAGGAATTTCCTCATGGAAAGGGCACTCAGGCATTGGAAGGGGCTGCCCAGGGAGGTTTGGAGTCCCCATCCCTGGAGGTGTCCCAGGAAGGGCTGGATGTGGCACTCAGTGACAAGGTGGGGGTCACAGGTTGGACTCGATGATCTCAGAGGTCTTTTCTAACCCAAACGATTCTGGGATTTTGTCTTTTGTGGATCCTTTGATGGATGGCTTGTAGACATTGTGAGGAGAGAGCTTCTCACAAAAGGCTGAGGATCCTGCAGCTGGATGCCTGCAGATCCTGATTTATCTGGGAAACCTCTCTACTCCCTCTCTGTTTTCCAAAACACTGTGGGAAAGGTAGGCTGGAGAAACCTGAGTTTTCTTCTGTCCCTCACACAACCCACTGGCTACGTGGGAGCAAAAATTAAGACAAGGACATTTAATTTTAAGTGTTGTCATCTTCACAGAAAGTCACAATTTATCTTTCCTTCTCCCTGTCACAGAGCTTGTCTGTGCTACTTCTTGCACATCAGAGCTGCTTTCTGCTTCTTACCCACTGCATGACCAGCTGAAACAAAAATAAAATTTCACTGCTTTGAGCCCCTCCAGAACTGCCTTCAGGTAGCAGCTTTACACTAATGAAGGTTAGTTGGCTTGCCAGTTACTTTTCAGTGATTTCCAGAACTGCTGAAACACAATGAGTTGGTGAAGGCTCTCTTGTGTATTTTGTGTGAGCTCAGATATTTGAATATGGAGTAGATGAGTACTAAATATCTGCAATTTCCATTAAATTTCGATATGTTCAAGGGATGAGTCCTTAAAACAAGCTCTTACTGATGTTAGAGGCAGTGGGATTGCTCTCTGTTGGCTCTCACAAGAACTGAACTGGAACTATATTGTGGATATTTTGGTTTTAATTAGCAGATCACTGAGTTCTAGGTCCTTTCATATTTAAGAATAATTAATTCTCCACTGTTGTTGCTTCTGACAGACTTTTACTGTCAGCCTTCCAGAGGAGACATTGGCCTTCCCTCCAGTTATCTGACAAAACAATTTACTGTGAGCAGCCTTTCCCCCACCCCTCATGGCAGAAATTTGCCTCTGGTGTCTTCTGGGGTGGTGCTTCCCACCTCTGCTTTATGCTCTCCATCTCTTCCAAATAAAACCTGCACAGGGATGGGATTGAAACACTTAAACTGCCCTTGCCCACTCCTGACAAGTTCCACAGTGCTGGCTTTCCAGTGAGCAGGGTGTGTTCCATGTCCTGCAAATCACTGGATATGGAGGCTGATCCTTCAGTTTTCTTCTAATGAGAATGACTTCTGAGAAGGCTGCAGGCTCAGGGCCATGCTGCCATTGCAGTATTATCAGTACATTTTGGCTGCAAATGTGATTTCTTTTTTCCTTTAATATTAAAGGGAGGGGTTATGACTTCTGAGCTATAATTGTGTGGAGACATTATTTGGGCAGACCTTCTAAACTCTCCTGCATTAATCTGGATTTGCTGGATATGAGCTCTGTGCTCTTACAGCTGCTGAGGAGAGTCTTGGACTGTGACTGGTGTTTGCAGAAAGCAGAGAAATTGCAAATTACGTGTTTTGATGCTGCACCTTGAGTTTCTCTTGCCTGTTTTCCCTCCTATTGTTGATGGTTTTTCTTTTGTATCCATTCCTGTGCCATTTGCAGTCACAGTTCCCAGTTCTAAATTTAACTTAAACCCAGTTTTGACTTGACTTTTTGGTTTTGGCCTTAGTCAGCCACCAAACAAAAGTGATTTAGCAACATTCCCTGAGGTTTCAGAAACCACCCTGCTGGGCCATGCCTACCCCAGGGCTCTGAGGCTGCTGGGCTTTGTAGGAAGATGTATTTTTGTAGCCCAGTCATTACCCCAGCACCAACCTAAATCCATGTGGATCATCATGTTCCTGCACAGTTATTTTTGGAGCAGGTTGCACTGGAAAATTGCACTTTAGGTGGGGGTTAGACTGGACAAGCTCAAGAGGTGCTGTCCAACCTCTGCAATTCTGTGGTCTGTGCAAAGGGGGGAATTAAACAGATCATTTTCATGGAGATGCATCCTTGTGCTTTTCATCCTGTCCCCTGTTCTCTCTCTCACCTTATTTTTGAAAAGGAGAGCTTTGAAAGTGTTTTATTCTAGTTCTTAAAGACATGCAACTCTTACTGGATTGAACACTGGCTGGCACAGGGAAGACTTAGAATGCAGTTGTTTAATTGGTATTTTACATGATAAACTTTGAAATGGAGGATTGTGTGAGGCTCCTGCTTTGCTGCTCTGTTTCTGTAGGACAGAATGGTACAAAAGTAAGGGGGTATGTCCTGAGAGTGCTGCCTGGAGCTGGTTCTGAGCAGCACCACCACAGGGTGCAACACAGGTTTGTAACTCTGTATTTGGGCAGCTAGAAAGCAATGTTTATGCAAGAATTGCAAAACTCAGCAGAGGAACTGAGTTCAGTTAAAATCAGGTGGAAGAAATGTGCTGTTGGGGTCAGATCAGGAGTTTGTCTTACCTCTGGCACAAGGCTGGATAGTGCAGTGGTGGATGCTGAGGAGAGCCTGGAAGAACAAGGCAAACATTTGACCCCTCCTCAGCACATCCTTGCAGCCATCCTCACTGTGTGCTGCAGGTGTTCTGGATATTCTCTGTATCCCCCCTTTTCCACCCAGGGGGAGGTCCAGATGTGTTTGATCCCAAGCCATGTCCATTGCAGTGTTTTCTTGGCAGTGTTTTCCCCTGCTGAATGTCCCAAACCTGGAGGCCAGGTAGCTCTTGTGAAGGGAGATGTTAGTTCAGTTCCTAGTGAGCAAGTGTCCTTAATTTCTAATTTAAGCCACCTTTTTTTTTTCAATTTGGCTAGTTCCATTCTTTTTGTTGTCTTTTTCTTTCAATCCCTGTTCAGTCCTGTGCCACTTTAAGCATGAACAAATACAGTATTTAGACTCTGTGGGCTGGATAGTGAGTCCATCCCATTCCCATCCTCACCAATGTGTTCACAGGGCTGTTTAATAACTCTGCTACTTGGTTCACATGGAGAACAGGGGATGTGTAACTTCATGGTCTGACTGGAATAAGAGATGGTTTTGCTGGAAGTGATCAGGGGAGTGTCCAAAGTTCAGAGCCAGCAAGACCCTGCAAGTGCTCACCCCTGGCAGGGAGGGAGGGCAGGGCACAGCTTGGATTTCTGATGGATCTGGAGGTGTTAGTTCAGTTCCTAGTGAGAAAGTGTCCTTAATTTCTAATTTAAGTCACCTTTTTTTTCAATTTGGCTTGTTCCATTCTTTTTGTTTTTTTCTTTCTGTGTTTTTTGGTTTTTTGGGGTTTTTTTCTGTGTTTTTCTTTCACTCCCTGTTCAGTCCTGTGCCACTTTAAGCATGAACAAATACAGTATTTAGACTCTGTGAGCTGGATAGTGAGTCCATCCCATTCCCATCCTCACCAATGTGTTCACAGGGCTGTTTAATAACTCTGCTACTTGGTTCACATGGAATCAGTTGGGAGAACAGGGGATGTGTAACTTCATGGCCTGACTGGAATAAGAGATGGTTTTGCTGGAAGTGATCAGGGGAGTGTCCAAAGTTCAGAGCCAGCAAGACCCTGCAAGTGCTCATCCCTGGCAGGGAGGGAGGGCAGGGCACAGCTTGGATTTCTGGTGGATCTGCATCCAGAAAAACACACCTGGCTGTGTCCAGAGTGGCACAAACCTGAGGAATAAGGGCAGGGAATGATTTCTCTCCATTTTGGGTGCTCTCCAAACATCTCTTGGACTCTCAGTTACTGTTTAACTCCAGCTCTGTGTACTCTTCATACGCAGGGACTAAGTCTGCTGTCCTTTAGAAAATGAAGGTTTTTTCTGACCTGTCAGTGCCTTTTTGGTGTGGATGTGATTGCCATTTGCCTGTCATTTCTCTAACTTGTAAAGCTGTCTCCAGTGTATGCAGTTTTATATCCCATTAGCTCGCTCTTTCTCATCTTATCACACAGCACTGTAATCATCTGTTCTCTTTCTACCTCCAAATACTGGCTTTAAATACTGTTTTCCAAAAACCTTCCTCCTAAAAACTGCCTCTGTGTGACATTTCCGTTGCATACAGTGACATATGTAAGACTTGAACAAAGAATTTCATATCTGTTTCATTGTATTTTTTTCCCCTAGATAATGTATTTGATAGTTGTGCTTTTTGGAGCCTCCTAATTTACCTGAAAGGTTATTTTTTTATAGGGGATGTGTAAACACACTGTTTCAAATGCTGTACAACAGTGGTGATTCTTTAGTGGGGGGAAGGAGCTGAAAGCAAAGGAAGTTCTGTGAGTTGCATCACTGAAAGCACAAGGGTTAATGTTTTCTTCTTGCCAGTTGTTAAGTCTGTTTCCTGCTTTTACTTTAATGTCTGCATATAAAAAGATTTTGGTTTCTTTGTCCCCTTGCACTTGAACTAGAAACTGTAATCTATTTGTGGTGCATCGTAGAGAAGTTGTTTTTTTTTTTTAGTACTTTTGGTTTAACAGTTTTTCTGTTGAGAAAAAAAAAAAAGAAAAAACAGATTGAGGCATCCTTCCAGTGAAATATAAAATGAGAGGATTGTGCTATCTGAATTTAGCAATGCCTCTGCTAATAGGACCAAAGATGACAAACCAGATTGAATAGTCCCTTATCCCTCTGTTTTGGAGAGAGTCAGGCTGAAGAGAATAATCTGCAAATAAATAGCTGTGAATGACATTTGCATTTCTCCTTGTAAGAAGTTGGTAACAGTTCTACAAGGAATGGATTGGAAATGAGTTTTCTTAACCTGTAATGAGTAGGGAGCTTAAATTTCATTGCTGCTGAGGATTTCTAGCCAAAGATTTCTGTTTTACAGCTGTTATTAAAAATTTATGGGGCAGCTCGAGATCAAAGCAAATATATATTCTCTTTATTATGTAAACTTGGTTTTGTGCAACATATGCATTGCATCTATATAGTTTAGGCAGGATTTTTTGTTCTAACAAAGGCAAACAGCCTTTTCATGATGCAGTTATATCCCAGTGACTAATGGTGGTCTGATTCTCTCTCTTCATTCCTTATTTCCCAAGTAACTCAGGAAAAGTGAGGTGCTGCACTTGCCTTGTTTGCTGGTTGAAATCTTCTGTACTGTGCTTCATTCTGAGGTTTTGTTACAGGTTTTTTTTTTTTGGTGTTCCACATAACCCAGGTTTAGGTTTCCCACTGGTGTGCTGAAGGACTTCCTTGGACTACCTTTCACTTCTTAAAGCCCAGACCTGAAAATATTTATAGAGATATTTCACCTTATGGGGTGGATCACCCCACAGTCAGGGCTTTAGGCTACAAGAGGTTTTCAGGAATGGGGTGGCCTGGCTTTTGTGCCACACTCCAAGTACCAGACTCCTTATGTTCTCTTATGTACAGAACTCCTTCTGTTCATTCATATTTCTTCTCTGAATATCTCCTCCTTGCCCTCCATTCCCACCTTGCTGCATATGAAAGCAAGCTGTCAATATTAACATCTTTTATCAAAATTTTGGAGTGAGATGTTTTTTTATGTGTTAGCTTTGAGAATATATTGGTTGTCAATCTCAAATATTACCAGGACCTGCGATCTCATTTTCAAAGTGAAAGCTTAGACATGAACCCTGATGGTTCAAGTTGGAGAAGATAACTGGAAAACCTAAAAACACAGGATCATTAAGGTTGGAAAAGACCAAAGAGGTCGAGTCCAACCTGTGACTGATCCCCAGAGCTCTGAGTGCCACATCCAGGCTTTGCTTGGGCACCTCCAGGGATGGGAGCTCCAAACCTCCCTGGGCAGTTCCAATGCCTGGCCACCCTTTCCATGAGGAAATTCCTCCTGATGTCCAACCTGACCCACCCCAGCACAGATTCAGACTCTGTCCTGTTGCCATGTCATGGTTTCTGAATGGCTGTGGTTGCTGTACTCAAGCATCTCATAGAGATTGACACATTCCAGTTCTTTTTTGGTTTGTGTTGCTTGTATCCCACTTCTGTCCCCTGTTCCCAGCTGCCTGGTGGTCTCTGAGCTCTCACATGAACTGCTGCTGCTTTTGCACTTGCTGGGGTTTGTGTGCACAGCCCTGGGTGTGTGTGCACAGCCCTGGGTGTAGCTGAGCCCCTGGTGTGCTGTTACTTTAAAGGCTGTAGAATATGGGAGGGAGGAAAGGCAAAAATCTGAAAAGCTGCTGGATTTTAAAGATTAATCAGCCTGGTTTAAATAACAAGCAAAGCTACAAACAGCCTTTTCTTCCCAGCGTGCTTTCTTCCATTGCTTTTGCAAAGTTGTTTCTCCAGGGGAAGATTTCAAGCTCCATAAGACTTGTGTTCTTATATTAGTGTCAGGACAAGGGCTAAGATTATTTGTGTGAATATGTACAAAACAATTCCATTACCTGGGGTTCCTTTCACGCTTTCTCCCCGGTGGAATTATGGCCTCATATTGCATGATGGTGGATCTGTTCCTGTTTGTACAGATGTGTATTTACAAACTCAGGCCAGGGAGCTCCTGTGCAGGAGCTCAGAGAAGGGGAAGTCAGTGTAAATGACAGCCTATGACACAAAACCAGCCCTGTTTATAAATTTAATGAAGGATATACAACAGTGCTCTCACAAGAGGGGTGCAGGCAGACCTAGGGTTGCTGTAACATGGGTGGTTTGTAGGGTTTTTTGTCTTTTTTTCAATTGAAGAGCAAATACCTGTGAACAGCTTCCTGCACCCTTTTAACTCACAAAGATTTGATTCAGTTCTGCTGCAGGGAAGGAAGTGATAGGAGCAACCTGAAGATGGGGGCAATTCCCAGAACACATCATCCCCCAACTCTGCATTGGCAGAACTGGCAGCCCCTTCTCCTCCCTTTGCTGGGGCTTTTCAGCTCCTCTGCCTCCTGGGTTTGTCTGCTTCCCCAAGCAGGCTCAAAGAAGGTTTGTAAAACCATGATGGGGGCAGGGGGAGCAAGGGAAGCAGGTAGAAATGATAATTTATTCCTTTACATTTTCTCCTCTTTTCCAAATTGATTACCAGTTGTGCTTACAAAGCACCATTTACAACAGAAATCAAACCTGAGGGGGTCTCATTCAGATCTGGATCAAACAGCACCTTCCCATATTGGTGGTACTGACTTGCTGTCTCTTGGTGGACTGTGAAGTATTAGGAAAAGGTCCCTGAAATAATTGCAGCAAATGTGAATGTTCTGTCTCCTGGGCACGTTCTGCAGCATGGTCGGTGTTGCTGGGATTGTCTGAGGAGCAGAAGCGATGCAGGTTTTTATCAATATTTGTAATTAAGAAAATGTTCTGGCTCAAATGGTGAGTGGTTTTATGAATCTGCTGTGTCTTGAAGTATTAGTGGGATACAGGGTGGCCCATGGAGCTGTTTGCAAAAAGTTGGACTTTTTTTTAAGGTTAAGAAATGTGATCTTAACCCAAGGCAAAGGGAAGAAGTGTTGTACACAGCAGCCAAGGTGGACAGGGCATCTGAGGTTGTTGCCAGATCTTTTTGTGCCTGTAAAGTTGATGTGTTTTACCATCATCAGAGGTTGAGATGAGAATTAATAATTTGGAGTATGCTCTGCTGATGGAAATATGTATATATATATATATATATATGACTCACAACTGAAAGTGTGTATTCATTCATTGAACAGCATTTGATACAAGATCAGAGTTTATGTTTAGAGAGATAAAACAGCTTTTTTTTAATCTCACCTCATGAAAAGCAGAGTGAGAAGGGCAGGAGGGCAGGTGTGGGAGCAGCTGGAAGCTGGACTGGGAGGACTGGTTGTGCTCCTTTGTGGGACAGTGGGGCCCAGGAACGTGGTGCTCCAGCATCCTGCCTCTGTGGCAATGCAAAATGTCAGCAGTGATAAGTGATGGAGGGAGAGATTTCGTGCTGGTTGGACATTTATTAGGAAGGATTTTTGCCTTAGAGAGGCTTAAATCGTGATATCCATCAAAGAGTGGTTATTAGATCACCTGGCAAGCAAGAGAAAATAAGGAAAAACAAGAAATTGTGTTTTCTAGCACTCGCTGTCCTGTTGCTTCTCTAGTCAGGATTTTTTTGGGAAAATTGTTTTTGCTGAATATTGCATTCTCAGACAGGCAGTTAAGGGAGAAGAAGACTATTGCTTTTATTTGAAACATCTTGGAAAGGAAACAGTCTTAAAGGCAACAATAAATGTTCTGGCATAATGCAGACTAAACCATCCTTAAAACAAGTCTATATCCATCACTCTGATATACTGGAGTCCCAGTCTGCTGATTTGATGTCAGGATGATGAATTATGACCTTTTATTATTTATTTATTTCAAGGTTTAGTTGCAGACTTTATAAAAACATAAAGTAGGTCTGGATTTGGTTGTGAGGTTTATGGAATGGCTGGGAGAAGCTGATGGTTTTGGAGCACAAGTGGGTGGCTTCTTTTCCTGTATTTGGGTATATTTTATATACACCCAAATGCATTTGTATGTACATAAAATTTATTTATATATACACACACCTTACACTGGGTGAAATTACAACCAGGTGTAAATCACTTTTACTTCTGTACATGGCAGTGGTTAGAGGTCAATTTGTGGGTGTTGCCTCCTGTGCTCAGCAGGGCTCCTGTGTGTAGAGACACAAATTTAAGCTGATGGGGAACCAATTTCAGATGAAGCTTGGTGAGGCACTCACAGTGACACTTGGGTTGTTCAGATTTATTTAAATTGCTCTGAGGTCTGCTTTAATCCTTCCAGTTTGTGTAGACAAGGCCATTGGAGAACATCCCTGAAAATACCCTGCAACTGCTCTGCACAGCAAACACGGTGCTGCAGTTCTCCCAGGCCATTTCAGTGGGGGGATATTATGGGATGGATCCAAACCCCATGGCTTTCCCTGTGTCCCTGCAGATGTGGCTCTTGGCATGCAGGGCTGCAGTGCTCACCTCTGCAAGGCTGTGGAGTCATGGAATGGTTTGGGTGGGGCGGGGCCTTAAAGCTCATCCCATTCTACCCCTGCCATGGCCAGGGACACCTCCCACTCTCCCAGGCTGCTTCAAGCCCCATCCAGCCTGGCCTTGGACACTTCAGGGATGCAGGGGAAACCACAGCTTCTCTGGGCACCCTGTGCCAGGGCCTGCCCACCCTCACAGCTGAGAATTCCTTCCCAATATCCCATCCATCCCTGCCCTCTGGCAGTGGGAAGCCATTCCCTGTGTCTGTCCCTCCATCCCTTGTCCCCAGTCCCTCTCCAGCTCTCCTGGAGCCCCTTTAGGCTCTGGAAGGGGCTCTGAGCTCTCCCTGGATCCTTCTCTTCTCCAGGTGAACACCCCCAGCTCTCCCAGCCTGGCTCCAGAGCAGAGGGGCTCCAGCCCTTGGAGCATCTCTGTGGATTCCTCTGGACTCTCTCCAGCAGCTCCACATCCTCCTGCTGCTGGCCCCAGGGCTGGAGGCAGCTCTGCAGGTGGGGTCTGACCTGAGAGGGGCAGAATCCCCCCCTCCCCTGCTGCCCACACTGGGGAGCCAGCCCAGGACATGGGGGATTTCTGGGATGTCAGTGCACCCACCTGGGCCATGTCCAGCCTCTCATCCAGCAGCACCCCCAGGTCTTTCTCCTCAAGGCTGCTTCAGATTTGGTCAGATGTGCATGGAGAGGTTGCACATTACCAGGCCTTTGTTTTAAAATAAAACTCTCAAACAGCTCTCCTGACCAAAAACCTCATGTTTTTCATCCTCTTTTGAGATTGCCAGTGTGGCTGTTGGAAAGCTCTGGCCTTGGCTTGTGATAGTGTTGATGTCTCATCTTGGTGATTTGAATAGATCAGATACAAAATTTCATCAGTTGCCATATTCCTCATTCAGACTAAAACCTTCTCTACTTTTTGACAGTGAGTAAATTTTCCCCTAAATTTCGTGACATTGCTTTTGCAACTTCCTGGCATGGGAGTGACCAACTCTGCTTGCTCACAGCAGTTTAATAATTTCTAAACAACTTCTTACACCTGTTTGAACATTTCCTTTATATTCCATGTGATACAAAACTCATGCCCAACCCCTTCTAGTTCATATTTTTAGAAGGTGTCAGAAAAAGTGGTTTGATTTTAACTTGCATGTTTCTTCCTAAAGGAATGAAGCATTTGTTTACTCAAAGATGCTCAAGAGCCAAATTCCTCAGGTTGTCCTGTTGTCTTCTCCCAGCATTTCCTTTGCTGCTCAGGGCAGAAGTAGGACTGTCTCCCAGGTAGATAAGATCCATGAAATCCATCCCAGAAGTTCTGTTTCTCCAATAAATGCATCCCATGGATGTTGCATGGACCTGAGTGTGGCTTCAGAGGGTGGGGACTGCACAAAGTTAACGCTGCTGCACGTGGATCGATGCGAATCAAAGTGGTTTAAAGAGCAGGCAGGAAACTTTGGTTTGAATAATTGATCCTTACTTTTGTTTTGCACTTGTATTTCTTGGGCTTTGCAGAGAACTTCAGGGGTTTGTAGCAGGTGTCAGGATGTAACCTGAGCAATTACATTGCTTCCTATACATTTATTAGGTGCTGAATTAGAACATGGTTAATCCTGCATATTTCCCAGCTGATTCCTATTTAAAATCGTGTCAAGCTCCATTTGGATGGAAACTAATTCAGTTGAAAGTGCAGTTTTACTTGATGTTAAGGCTGTGTTACACTTCTGTCAAAATAGAGCTTTTCTTCTAAAGTACATTTATTAAATACAGTGAGTCTTGCTAAGTTAAATTTCACCTAATTTCTGGTTACCTTGTCCTTCAAAACCATAGATCTGGCAGAGCTCATCAACTTACCTTATTTTTATTCCTCATTTAAAAGCGAGAAACTGTTTTTCCTGCTTTCTGAATTCCCAGCTGATTTCTCAACTTTGAAAGCAGCAGTCATTGAACTGAGCTAAATAAGCAAAGTAAAAAGAAAATGTTTGTTCTTTTGTACTTGCAGACAAGGATTCTGCTTGAAAGATGGGTTAGCACTTCATCAGACACTGGTTCCCAGTGCTTACCCAGTGACTTCCACTGCTTCACTGCCTTGAGATTCCTCTCCCTTGGAAAATTTTTGCAAAATACGCATCTTAAAATCGTTTTTCTAATTTAAATTATTTCAATTTAGAAAGTAATTTTCAAGCTTTTATTTTTAAACTGCATGACTCTGCAGTGATGCAGATGCACCTTTGCTTGTGAGTATTGCAGCTGTGTTTGTGAAGTCAAGGGCACGTGTGGCAGCAGCCCCAGCCCTGCTCTGTGGATAGCTTTGAGCTGGATGTGGGATTGGCATCGTGCTGCTGGCTGGGGATTGGTGAACACACAGCCCAGCACTGCTGTGCCTGCTCCAGGACCTCTTCTCCCAAATTTGGGAGCTCCTCTGAGATCAGCCTTTCAGTGGGATGAGGAACCAAGGACTTGGAAGTCATTGAATTATGGATTCACAGAGTGGTTTGGGGTGGAGGGGACCTTAAAGCTCATCCTGTCCTATCCCCTGCTATGGGCAGGGACACCTTCCACTGTCCCAGGCTGCTCCAAGCCCTGTCCAGCCTGGCCTTGGACACTTCCAGGGATCCAGGGGCAGCCACAGCTTCTCTGGGCACCCTCTGCCAGGGCCTCCCCACCCTCTTGGAGAGCAATTCCTTCCCAATATCCCATCTAATCCTGCCCTTACATGAAGTAAGGAGAACTCCAGCTCTCCTTTGGGGAATTCTGCTAGCCCAGAGCCACACATCTCTTGCTACCAGCAGGCCCTGCTGGGGTTCAGGGCTCTGTTTTGCTTCCAAAGGCTCTTTAACGTGCTACAGACAGTGCTTTGTCTCATTAGCTTGTAATTTGCATTAAATGATAAAATGGTTTGGGTTGGAAGGGACCTGAAAGATCATCCCATGCCAACCCCTGCCGTGGGCAGGGGCACCTTCTACTATCCCAGGTTGCTCCAAGCCCTGTCCAACCCAGCCTTGGACACTTCCAGGGGCAGCCACAGCTTCTCTGGGAATTCTGTTCCAGATTCTCACCACCCTCACAGCCAACAATTCCTTCCCAATATCCCATCCATCCCTGCCCTCTGGCAGTGGGCAGCCATTCCCTGTGTCCTGTCCCTCCATGCCTTGTCCCAAGTCCCTCTCCAGCTCTCCAGGAGCCCCTTTAGGGCCTGGAAGGGGCTCTGAGCTCTCCCTGGAGCCTTTTCTAGACTGAACATTCCCAGTTCTCTCAGCCTGGCTGCAGAGCAGAGGGGCTCCAGCCCTGTGCAACCTGGCCTGGAACATTTCAGGGATGGGGAATGTCTCCATAACCTCCCTGGACAACCTGGCCTCACAGGGAGAGGTGATGCTGTCCTGCAGCTGCAGAGAGAAAATGTTCCCTGCTGGACACACAAACTCTGGGTATTGCCCAGCTTTGAGTATCCCAGGGATTTTTCCTTGAGGGGAAAGACCCTACAACTTAGAATATATTCATGGCATGTCTGGACTTCAAAAATACCTGAAGTATTTTACTTTAAGAGCTAAGAGTGAGCTCTTCATGTAATATCTGTGTGAAGGCCTTCAGCTGTTTCAATTACAGGATTTGGTTTGACTTCTTTGTTGTTCCTGCTCTGAAGTTTTTAAGCTGAGTCTCTGGAAGATTGGTGGGAAGGAACTTCCTGAATTGTTCCAGGATCCATGTCCATGCTGGTGCTGCTGGCTGACAGCGCTCTGCTGGCTATTTTGAGCTCGTTTATCTTTGTAGATAATGCTTGTCCTGGCATCATTCGTTGCACTCCTTTAACTTTTAAAGGCTCTAAATGTGAGTTAAACATAGACCATCCACTTCTGAATCCTCCTTTTGTGCTCACGTGAGGCATTAGAGGCAGCAGCAGTATGGAATCATGGAATTGTGGGATGGTTTGGGTGGGAAGGGACCTTAAAACTCATCCTGTTCCACTCCTTTCCTTGGGCAAGGACACCTTCCACTATCCCAGGTTGCTCTAAGCCCTGTCCAACCTGGCTTTGGACCCTTCCAGGCATGGGGCAGCTTCTCTGAGCACGTCCTTTTCCTAAAAAAGCAGTGGGACTTTGGCAGGTGGCAGAGCTGTAAAGGTTAAAATTGGAATTACTGTGTAGAAAAATAATTTCTTATTCAGAGATGGTTTAACTCTGCTGAAGGCAAGGCAGGCAAGTCTCCCTGCAGTCTCTTGAGCAGGAGCTCTGCTTGCTAAAAGAGCATCCTCGACAGATGCAGCTTCTGTGCAGTAGTTAAAAATAAATTGTGAGCAGTTTAACAAGAAAAAAAAAGGTTGAGAAACAAATCTGGGCATCAGTTTATGACAACTCTGGTTTTCTGAGTGCATTGGGGAGTGAATTTTTAAGATCTTGAGGCAGGAAGTGTCTGTACACAGCCATAAGAGCAGCTTCTGCTTTCTTTTTGGGATATTAACTTTTCCTGTTCCTTAGGTCTCGGTTGTTTGTTCTCCTGGAAGGGGCTAAGCTCCATCTGCTTTTTAAAAATGGGGAAAATACTGTTTGCTACACACAGGGATTTGAGGTAGGGTTTTTTTGGTGGTTTGTCCAGCAAGGATATTTTAGGTCAGCAGAATAATCTAATATTAATAAAGTTTGGGTCTTTTTGGGGTTTTTTTGGCATTGAACAGAAAACTACCTTTAGTGTGAACTGAGTTTTGTCATCTAAAAATATTGTCATTTCCTACTGCATATTTTGTTTTATTTACCAATTACTGATAACTGAATAGATCATGAAAACATAGATTTTGCTAAAACTCCTTCACTAAAACACAGAGTATTTATTTTCATCCCTTCCCTCTTAGTTTGAAGTCAAAAGCATAAAGCTGCTTAGGATCAATATCTTCCTGGTTTTCTTAGGAACAGAATTCTTTTTCCTCCTGTGCTTTTTGTCCCACATGTGTGTTGGAGATACCATTTAAGCTCTGATCCTGAAAATGCTGAAGTATGCTGGTAATCCTGCTAAATCCACTTTGAATCTCCCAAGTGGAAAAGCTCACGCAGTCAGGACTGGGCCTTCTCTAACCAAGAACTTTACAGCATGGTAACTTTAGATGGAGAAAGCTGCAGCACTATTTAATCTTTAAAGTACTGTAATACTTTAAAATGTATTGTAATTGGATCAAAGTGACCAGGATAGAGTTATTGGCTTTGTGCTGTTGCATTAAAATGTTTGCTTTTAAAAAAACCTGCTTGTTACTCGAGACAGTCGTGTTTTTGTGTATGCCAATAAAATAGGTAAAAGCACTCAGTGGTTATTCTCTGTTTTTGAGAGCTGTTATTTGCATAAAATGTGCGAGCAGAGCATTGTTTGAATTCTTAGTAGATTCCTGTGCTTGGAAATTCGTAGAATGCCAGAAGGTTTGGGTTGGAAGGGACCTTAAAGCTCATCCCATTCCACCCCCTGCCATGGGCAGGGACACCTTCCACTATCCCAGGGTGCTCCAAGCCCCATCCAGCCTGGCCTTGGACACTCCCAGGGGCAGCCACAGCTTCTCTGGGAAATCCATTCCAGCCCTCACAGGAACTGTTTGGCTTCAGTCTGTATCATCCTGCCATCCTTTGTGCTCTCACCTCCTTCCAGCTTCTCCAGCATTTCCTTCCTTGTTGTTCCTTGAAGCAGAAGCTTCAGGAGAGAAGGTAGAACCAAGGGGAGGAGTTGATATTTTAAAGGGCTTGGACAGTATGAGAGTGATTGGAAAATTCAGGTGAAGAGTATGAGAGTGAAGGAAAGACACAAAAGTGATGGTAGCTGTGAAGGATTTCACAAATCAAAAATAGTTTTTGTAGTGAAGACCAAAGCAAGCCAGGGAGGACTGGGAGGAAAACCCAGCTTTCATGAGATGAATAGAACCATACAGAATGGTTTGGGGTGGAGGGACCTTAGAGCTTGTCCAGTTCCACTCCCTGACATGGGCAAGGACACCTTCCAGAATCCCAGGTTGCTCCAAGCCCCATCCAGCCTGGCCTTGGACACTCCCAGGGCTGGAGCAGTTCTGAGTAACCTTTGCACTGCCTTCAGCAAAGTCAGTTTTCCTGGAGTGAAGGAGCTCCTGCACTTGGTTAATCCCTGCCTTGCTCCCGTGATCAATGCAGGAAAACAGCCTGCTGTGAAAATTTACCACCAGAGATCAATAAGCCCTGGCTACCCAACTGTATTAAAGGGAATTGATGGGCTGAGGGATCTTGTAAACACTTGTTTGTCCCATCAGCATGTTTGTGTGTGTGTGGTGATGGGCAGGACGTCTCCAGGGCCCTGGCAGGGGGATGTGGCTCTGGCTGTACTCGGGATTGCTGCGGAATCGCCTCCGTTTATCTTTTAAACCACTTCGGCTGCCCCAAGATGATTGCGCATCAGGAATGGAAATGTTAGGGCTCATAGGGAATTTTATAAATTTTTAAATAAGGACACACAAGCTTTATTTATGCTGGCTGAATTGAGATTTAGAGAAATACCCAGCTAACTTTGGCCCCTAGATGACATTTTAAGGGATAAACGATCAATGTTATGCAAATGAGTGAATTGATCAAAACTGGTGATTTAAATCACTTTGATTTACATCAGCAAGAGGGAAGCTTTGATTTAAATCATTGATTTTAATCTTGTTTTGGGATTGTACTTTCATTATTTTCCTAAAGATAGGTTGATTTTCATTGGCTGGTAACTATTGGAAGCGTGTTTATTCACAAACAGGTACAGCTCTTAAGTTAATTCCTTCATTTCTTTCGTTGGGCAGGAGCAGGAATGCTTAGCTGGTAGGGGAAGTGGGGTAGGAATATGTCCTGAAGCAGGTACATAATTCAACAAATCCTCATTTAAATTCTGTAACGTTTACATTTATAAATGAACAAATTATTCCTTAAATCTGCCAAAGAGGGCAAAAGTGCTTTAGCACTTGACTCTCCTTCCCAGTGCTTCTGCTGTAGTTTTCACCAGCCAGGACTGGGATTTATTTCCCTTCCTTTCTTGCCTTCCAAAACACAGCAATAGCTAATGCTGCTAAATATTCTCCATGTAATTTTAAATAACATTGTACTAAGTTTATGTTTTGTAGTAGTTGATAAAAATTGTAATGTAACTGCTAAAAAAATTAAAAAACAATTAAAAACCTTTTTTTTTTACATCTTGCTTTATAAATTCTAATATTAATTCAGGTAGGTTTCCTAGTATTTTTCGATGGTGAATGTAATCCTGGTTTGGTAGTCAAGGTGAAAAATGCACTAAGCTATGGAATACATATTGAATTTCTTATTTCGTCTCTGAAGGATTTCAGCAGCAGATTTTTTTAATTTGAGTGTGGAGTGTGTCTCGCAGACGAGTTCAAGTGGTTTGGTCACTGTTTAAATTCCCCAAGTGAACGAGGCAGGCAGATGCTGCTCTGTGTTCTTGTGATTAAAACCAAAACTCTTTCACACTTGTATTTTTTTTTTGTTCCTGGGCCACAGGATTTACTGCAGCCTAAGAGCAGCTTCAGTGGAGATGGAATAAGCACAGACAAGAGATCCTGGTCTGTTTAGGTTTTCTATTACACTTTGTTAACATTGATGGGATGATGATAGCTTTGTCTCAACTCTAAAGAGCACCTTAAATCCTTTGGTAATTAACTTTTTGTTTATTACTCTGCATCCTCAGCACTGTGTAAATATTTATGTTTAGGAAAAAAAGGCAACAGTTTGAGGTGTTGAGCTGATAATTCCCATCTTCAACAATATCAAACCTGTGATGCTGCTTAGAGTGCAGAGCCTCTGCTGAAAGTTGCCAGCATTTGGGTAAAAGATGCTACAGAGTTTCCCTTTCCCCCTTCCAGAAAATGAAAATTAATTCTTTTAATTGTATTTTTTTTTACTTTTGTAGCACTCTAAAGCAAACTCCCTCCCTGTGCTGATGAACCAACACTCCAGTTGCTGGACGTGCTGCACTGTAAATCAGGACAAAAGTGAGGTCCCAACGTTTTGTCACTCTCAGTTTCACTTGAGTTCTGTATTGTCAGGTCATTCATTTGCTGCTGTTTGTGTTCCTTGGTGATGGGGTGATAAATAGCTGTCCCTGCCATCACTCAAGTGCCTTCTGCTGGAAGTGACAAAGTGATGCAGGAACCAGGCTCTTGCAGATCTTAAGCTCTGCTTAATAAGTTAGAAAACACTTAATTTTTTTCTGATGAGGACAAAATGTCTTTATTTGAGTGCAAAACGCTGTTGCTGCTCAGATCTGTAAAAGTGGAAGGGGGAAGTTAATAGTGCATGTGACCTTACACCTCTGGGTGCTTCTGTCCTACATCCTAGATTAGGTTTTTAATTTTGAATCAAAAAATTCCACCATATATGACTGCAAATCATATGTTAGTGGCTGAGATAGTTTATATGTTGGAATATCCCTTTGCAATAAAAACAAGTTGAGATGGAATAGAAATGTCAAATGATAAAGGGAAATTAAGTGAGAAGAGCTGTTTCCCCATCCTTGTAACACAGAGAATGGTAGATGTAAAACAGAGTGGAAGGATATCCTTCAGGATACATGCCAGCCTGCATAAAAAAGATGAGGATTTCTTGTCCATTGCTGTGAAACATTTGATTCTTGGTGGTGTTTTGTGTCAGGTCCCTTGAAGATGTGGATATGGGAGCTGCAGTCTTTGATCCCTGCTCATCAGCCCCTGTAGATGCAGCTGCAGCACACACTTCCTCTTGCTCAGCTGCAGAAGCAAAGCAAAATGGGATGGGAATGTGGGGCAGGAACAGGACTGGAAACAAGATGTGGTGAAGTTCATGTAGAAGCTGAGAATGTGGCAGTAAAAGGATGGAGAGATGATGAATTCTGGGAGGATTCCTACAGGGGAAGGAAAGAGCAGAGACCTTTAAAGTGAACCTTTCAATAACCCACCCCGCTTGCCAAGAGTTGAGCAAACCCAACGTGGAAGTTTCTTGTAGGGAAATGAGGAATATGATGTTTTCTTATCTTCTGTGGGCAGTACAAAAAAGAGTCAACCTGATTTTCAGCAAGAAAAGGATATTAGGAAAATAATTCTGTGCTGGACTTCTGAAATAGCTCACTTGACGAGTCTTAATATTCTGGTTGCTGTTCCCTGAGTTGCCATAAGCTTTTCCTGCCAGTAACTTCATCTCAATGCAGCAACAGTTATCTGTAAAGTCTAAGTGATCCTGCAATAAAAGGGCCTTCTTAATCAGAGATGGTAACGTCTGAGACAGTCAGTGCTTTCAGCATTGGCATCCTGTTCTGCTCAGGCAATCCCACGTAGGAGGAAGACAGACACAAAAAGTGATTTGGCTGTAATGCAGCAAAACAAATTCTGGCCAAATTGTGGACTTGGAGTTAATGGGTACACAGTGTTACTCTGCAAGTCTGCAGCGCTGCCTGGAAATCAGGGGCAGTTTTGTAGCCTGTTAACTACTTAGGACTGTTTTGTTATTTCAAGTTTGGCTTCAGCCAGTGAAAAATGGGGCACTTTCACGTCTTATATTTCAAAAATAAAAACGTTTTAAGAATATTAAGGGCAAGTCTTACTCGATTGCTTTAGAGCGGGCGCTGAGGCTGTGATCTCATCCATTTAAATGCCGTGTGTGTGTCATCCCCCTTTCTCCCCCAGCCAACTGGATGTTGACTTATGGTGTCAGTTTTCTCCTTGTGGATGTGGAGAGAGCTTTTCCTGCCGTTCCATGTTTTACAGTGCATCCACGCTCCTCAACGGCTGCACATAAATTGTGCCCAGGCCATTTCAGAACATCGGATCCTGCAGGGTCAGACTGGCTGACGAGCCCAGGAACCAGTCTGTGATGGCAGTAAAAACACTCCTTGCACAAAGTCAGCCTTCAGATGGCAGAAACCACACCCAGGGCTTCAGTTTCTGGGGTTGTTCAACCTGGAGAAAAGGAGGCTCTGGGGGGACCTTGTGGCTCTGCACAACTCCCTGACAGGAGGGGACAGCCAGGTGTGAGTTGGGCTCTGCTCCCAGGGAACAGGGACAGGAGAGGAAACGGCCTCAAGCTGCCCCAGGGGAAGTTTAGGTTGGACATTAGGAGGGATTTTTCCATGGAAAGGATTGTCAGGCTTTGGAGCTCCCCCAGTTCCAAGATGGCTTGGATTCCCCATCCCTGGAGGTGTCCAAGGAAGGCCTGGATGTGGCACTCAGTGCTCTGAGCTGGTGACAAGGTCATGATGGGTCACAGGTTGTATGTGGTAATCTTTGAGGTCTCTGTGATAATCTTTTCCAATCTAAATGATTTTGTGATTTATAGATTGACTGGCAAAATTTGGGCCATCAGGTGTCGTTTCTCTGCCCCTGCCCAAATGTCCCCATTATCATTTTTCCTGATAATCCCTAACCCTCATTCTAGAGCTCTTCCTCTGTGAGCTCTTTTCAGCAAAGGCACTTGCTGGTTCTTGCCTGATCAGTCTCAGTCACGGTAAAAGTGGCTCCAAACTAGTTTTTACAGGTTAAGAGAATTTTTTAGATCAATTCTGTTTGGTTTTTTGCCAAGACCTTTATATTCCAAAGTATTAAGACTGAGTAGTCTTTTGATATTAACTGCTGCTTGTTATTTACAGCATCAAATATACCAAATAAATTCTTATTAAGTCAGGGTTTGGCAAAGTGAAGGACACAGGAAGGTATGATGTATTTATTTACTTTACATCTCTCAGCTTTTATTTTTTCTCTTCAGATCATTTGACTCCACAAGCTGGAGCTGAAATAAGAGCAAATGTGAACTTTGTGAGGACAGTGGGAGAAGGGCTAAGATGTTTCACTTTCTGCTTTGGATTGTAAAGGAGATCCTAAAAAAAGGGACTTGTCACAGTTACCCCACTTCTCCTTTTCTTTCTCAAATCCTGAAATGGTTCTGTTGGTGCAAATCCTTGGTGAGAACTGCAGGGCATCAACCAGCACTGTGCAATTATTAACCCCTTCCAGTGATCCAGGTATTTAATTATTTCCATCACCCCTCTCCTGCAGAGCTCATTATGTGTAGTCTAGTGCCAGCAAGAGGGGAAAAGCTAAAACAGGTTGCTCCATCCCTGGGAATGTCCAAGGCCAGGTTGGAGGGAGCTTGGAGCAACCTGGGATGGTGGAAGGTGTCCCTGCCCATGGCAGGGGGTGGAATGGGATGAGCTTTAAGGTCCCTTCCAACCCACACCATCCCAGGATTCTGTGATAATCAGATTTTTTTTTTTTTTAAATACAAAATCAGTCTAGGAAGATCCATCTGTTTTGACTACGAGATGAGAACTCATAGCCAGTGACTTTTGTGCTGTTCTGTTCTCTAGAGGAGCTTGCAGCAGTCTTGCTGCTGTAACTTTGGAATGTCTTCCAGGAGTTGTTTAAATTCTGGGACCGACCTCAGGCATGGGAATTTGAATTTGGCTTTGCTTTCAGTGGTAAGTCATGTTTCAGCAGGGGTTAAACTGGCTTAACAAATTGTCTCCTTGGGTGGATGATGACAAAGATAAGTGTGCCAGTGTGCCATTCTTCACTGGGTGTAAAGAATCATAAAGAACTAAGTAATAAATGAAGTTGAAAGTACCCCTTTATGTAAGTCAGTGTTTTGGATAATATTCTTAGAACTAACTAAAAAGATAAAAATTCATCCTCCCGTCTCCTGTGCTTGGCAGCAGAATTGTTGGTCAGCAGGAATGTGCAGAACTTTGTGAAAAATTGTTTTTTAGATAATTGCCTGTTGCAGACTGTCTAGAGGAACTCACATTTTATTTTTGGCATATTGCATTAAACAGTAGCTCTTATATTTTAGGCCTGATATACTGATTTATATATCCTCCAGTCCTCTGGTGGACATCCAATTTCCAAACTTGGATACCTCTCTTGAGTAACTAAAATTTTTAGTTCTCAGACAGGAAGAGTAACTTTCCAAGTCAGTACCTGTCCCAACTCAGAGAAAAACCATAAGATGATGATGGGGATGGATCTAAAACGTGCACAGGAAAGGCTTTACAGTCATTCCCACCTGGATTTTGGGGTGAAGACCTTTGGACATCTTGGCTGTCCTTTTGCTCAATACCCATGCACTTGGAGGAAGTCTGGAAAATTATCTAAAAGTTCAGCATCAAAGTGGAAGTCAGGTTTGAATTAAAAATACGGGGCTTTTTCTTTCATTGCCTTAAAACTGGAAGCTTGTTAACAGCAGCTCATTGTTCTTTTGGAGATATTGCACAGATATTTTTGAATTTTACTTGGTACAGCCAGTTTTGCAGGAGGAAAATGCAGTTCCTTGATGGTACAACCACAACTCTTGAAATATATTTTAAGGGGATGCTGCTGGCTCATCTTGGTACCCCAGCAGCTGGAAAGTGAGGGATGGAAGCATTCACACCACAGAAAGATCATGCACCTATTTTTAATTGACAGTTATTGTAACTTTAATTAATATTTGAATGACACCTGTGTAAATATGGGTTTGTCTCCAATTGCTGCTTCTCTTGTTTTAGAGTGCAACTGAATGGGATGAAATTAATGGTTTCTTCCATTTATTTGGGTTGAAAATAAAATATGTACATAAAAATAAAGTTACATAAATACAAACCTCCCTCTAGGAGCCTGAATGGCCAAATGTAAAGAATCTTCCCAGATCTTTGAAACACAGGGTGAGGCGTGGAAATGGAAAAATGTGTTTGGAAATGGTGGAAGACAGGGCTGGTTGCAGAGTTCTTTTCTGTGGGTTGTCATTCCAGCAGGTAACACAGGCTGAGTTAAAGAGGGTTTGGACAAACCCTGATGTCAGCAGCTCGCTGATGTTACAGCTCAATGCTTTGGAATATACAAAATATCTGAATGTGGGGTTAGATACTATTTTGGCCACTTTGCTGCTGCTTCCCCCAGCACCAGCCTGGACCTTGTGCTTAATCTAAGCTCAAATGTTTGGTTCATAAACCAGCTGTAGTAGATAATGCATTTTCTTCTTGTTTCTGGAAGTGCAAAAACTCCATAATCAATCAGCTTTGAGAATAAATTAGGGGCAAGTCTGCCTATGTTGAGCACAGATGATTTGTTCCTAATTCTTCCCATCCCTTTACCTTCTGACTGGCACACAGTTAGCAGGTTTCCTGCAGACATTACCTGCATCCACTTGCATTATAGATGGAAAAAAAGGAAGTTTTCAGAGAAGTTAGCAAGTGAAAATGGAGGCTGTAATGGCAGCCAGAGCTGTAGCCTTTGCTGCCAGTGACAGCTATAATTATATATGGGGCACATACATTCTAGCAGATCCTTCCATTTAACCACCCTGGTTTAAGCACAGACCAAATTTAGGATCTGAGCTTGGTGACCATGGCACTCACTAAATCTCTAATTCCATCTTCTGCCATTTACTGTCTTTCTCAAATGCTCAGTGAGAGGTTTTTTTTTCCCCTAGTTGTTCTATGGAACAGCTTTGATTTTTCTCACTTTGTGGTTATTTTAAGCTTCAGAAAACAATAAGAATGTACTTCCTTTTTTTTTTTTTCCCTCTTTCCTCTGTGCTTTTATGAAAGCAGAATCTGTGTAGATAAAGCACAGTTGATCTGTTACGGATTACTGTTTCTCAGTTATTCTTTTGCTCTTGCATATCATGCCTTTATGTAGAAGAATATTTAAAGGTGCCGTGTAGAACAGTGAGATGAAAGATTCTTTGTGCATTGAAGAATTCTGGTGTCACAGGAGTCCACCTGTTCTCCCCTAACTTTTTTTTTTTTTTTTTTCAAACAAGTTTATTTAAAGTGGTTTTTAGTGCTTAGAAAAGCTGCTGCCTTTTGACAGCCTTCAAGATTGAAAGGCTGTCCCCACAGGTGGTGGCAGCAGCACTGTGGCCTGGAATTCAGGGCACAGGAGTGGGAATCAGAAGATCCACGTTCTGTTCTCATCTTTATCTCAGCTGACCTTGAGCCAAGTAGCAGCAGCTGAAGCTCAGCTTTCTGTGGGGAATTTTACCCCAGCTCACGAGGACAGAGTTGTAAAGATTTGCTGCTCGCTTAGGGGAGAGAAGACAAAGGATGAAAACTCCTTGCATCATCATCAAGCAGCAGAGCTCGTGTCCATTCTGCCAGCCAGGAGAATAATTGGCAGTTTTCAGGAGAAGATGTTACCAGCAGCCTGTGGAAAACCTTGGGATGAGTGGGAGTTCTTTTTGTCTGTGGAAAATTGTCTCAGAGGGGCTAACAAAGCCAAGCTGGTATCTTTTGGTGTGTCCTGCATGAATGAAATCGTGGTGATTTCTGTGGAGAGTTGAGTTGGATCAGCCCAGAGAGCCATTGGGTGTAGCTTTGTGTGTCACATTGTGGTCAGTATGGGACAATTAATGCACCCATCCAGCTTGCAAAGCTCCTCTGATTAAGCACCAGAGGAGTTCTCTTTTTGACCCTTTCAGGCCATCAGCTTAATTCCCAGAAGCTTCAGATTTAATTACCCAAATCATTACCACAGCATGCGTAGCTGCAGATTTTATTAATGACCATAAAATTACTGAATCCTCTGTAAAATGAGTGTGGATTCCCAGCCAGAAGTTCCCTTCACACCTCAGCTCTAGTACAGGTGAATCCCACAGGTTGGTGCAGCACCTTGGCAAGTGCCACCTTTCTGCCCCTGATCTCCTCCAAATTTACTGCCACTAGTAATACCCTTCTGCAGTTCTGCCACCAAATTCAGGTGTTCTTGCCTCTCGAGTGGTAGCTGAGCTGAAGTTTTACAATTCTCAGAGCCTGTTCTTATGCCTTTAGCAGCAGCCTGACCTTTACACCTCTCTGTTTCAGATTCCTTCCACTCACTCTGCTGCCTTTGTGCCTATCCCTAAAATGTTCTTTAATCCATTTCAATTCCTTCTCCCTGCACAATACTTTATGACTTTGTAAATCAGCCTGAGTGGTACAAAATCAAATGCTTTCCTGAGATCCTGATAACTTATGTCCACTGTTTCACTCTTGTCTAACCTAACGATTTGGTCGTATAATAAAAAGGATTTCAGCAGATTTGTCAGGCATGACCTTCCTTTTATGAATCCGTACTGAATGTCCTCTACTAAATTATGCATTTCCAAATGTTCTGCAATTTTGGCTTTTATCAACACTTCCAATACATACCCACAGCTGAAGCTGGATTTCCTGTTGGAAGATTCAGCAGAACTCTGTCACAGCCCAATGAAATTCATCAGTTTTTCAGAAGCCTCCATCATACAACTTCACCTTCTTGTCCTCGTCTTACTGTGTGGTTCTTTCTGAGAAAGAATAGGTTTAGATTGGATATTAGGGAGAAATTCTTGGCTGTTAGGGTGGGGAGGCCCTGGCACAGGGTGCCCAGAGAAGCTGTGGCTGCCCCTGGATCCCTGAAAGTGTCCAAGGCCGGGCTGGACAGGGCTTGGAGCAACGTGGGATAGCGGAAGGTGTCATGTTAGGAGCAAGGTGAGCTTTAAACCACCTTTCTGTCCCAAACTATTCTGTGGTTCTATAATCCTTGACATTGAAATCAGTATTTTTGTTTATAGAGCTCTTACAGTCCTGAGTGCTCAGGAAATACACAGGATTGGTGTCACACATGGGATGAGATGCTGAGTCTCAGCCCACTCACAGGTGAGGAGGTTTAGGCCAATAACTCAGTCTAAATTTGGTCTCTAGCTTCCTAAATAGTTTCAGTGAGACTGGAGGTCAATTCACCTCTCTGTGCATCCATTTATTTTCCTTGCCTGTTTCCTAAAGAGCATTTTCCATTGCATACTTGTGTTGTGCTTTTGGCTGAGTATATATGTGTGAGGGGGGATGGAAAACTCCAAATCCTCTGAGTGTTCTTGCATAAAGCCCTTATGTTTGTGCTTATACCTACTTTGAACGTATACCTTGTCACTTGGGCTATGCTTCCAAATCTGGATTTCTCTTGGAGGGATGTTCTGACCCACCTACTTTGCACTGCTGATATATTTAGCAAAGTTTTGCCGTAATAGTCCTCTGGTGCTGTCCCAAAGCTGTCACCTGCTCTGCTGCCTCTCTCCTTCCCTGGCCCCTTCCATGCGTCAAAAGCCACCTGCCAGAGTTCTGCACAGGACAAAGGGAATGGTTTTAAGCTGAGAATAGGTTTGGAGAAATTCTCCCCTGTGAGGGTGGTGAGCCCCTGGCACAGGTTGCCCAGAGAAGCTGTGGCTGCCCCTGGATCCCTGGAAATATCCAAGGCCAGGTTGGACAACGCTTGGAGCAGCCTGGGATAGTGGAAAGTGTCCCTGCCTGTGGCAGGGGGATGGAATGGGATGAGTTTTAAGGTCCTTCCCAACCCAAACCATCCTGGGAGTGCATGATTCCTTGTCCCCAAGCCTGGCTGATGCAAAGCAAAGGTGCTGCTCAGCCTGGTTAGATTGAGAGTGACACAGGAGGGTCCCAGCTGGATCTACAACTCCCTGACAGGAGGGAGCAGCCAGGTGGGGATTGGCCTCTTCTCCCAGGTAAAAACAGACAGGACAAGAGGAAATTGCCTCAAGCTGTGCCAGAGGAGGTTTAGATTGGATCTTAGGAACAATTTCTTAGACAAAAGGGTGGTCAGGCATTGGCAGGGGCTGCCAGAGAGGAGTGGAGTCCCCGTCCCTGGAGGTGTCCAAGGAAGGACTGGAGGTGGCACTCAGTGCTCTGGACTGGTGACAAGATGGGGATCAGTCACAGCTTGGACTCAGTGATCTTGGAAGTCTTTTTCAACCTCAGTAATTTGGGATTCTTGGGATCCCAGTGCTGGAGCAGAACATCTGGGGATGGAGTATTTGTTAAGACTACAGGGAGTGGTCGATTCTTTAGCCTGGACTCAGCTTTTAGAGTACAAGCACCAATAGATCCCTGCTTGGGTCTGTGTCTGCCCTGTATCTGCTGCTTATTGAAGGAGAAAATTGGAGTTATGGAGATACTTAACTTAAAATTACAGAAGATGCTCAGTGTTATAGATTGGCTTTTCTTTAAAAAGCCAGGTTCTGCCTCCCTCCTCCAACCTTCCTGTTAGATGTCATCCAAGATGGATTCCAAGTGCAAAAAAAAAAAAAGGAAAAGAAATAAAGCAAGTGAACCTGCAGCAAGTGAATCATTCCTACTAAATTTAAACCACTTATTATGGGGAGGGAAAAAAAAGAGAGAACTCGGATTACAGGTTTAGCAAGCGTGAGCACATACTTCAGCATGTATTGCTGGATTTGCAATGGCCAAACTACTGATTTCTTGGAACTCTGCTATTAGCATTGTTAAGCAGTGTTCCAGACAGTCACTCCTATAAATCCTGTTAAAATGTTAAGCAGGAGAAGGACTTTGAAAGAATAATATTTAGCTGGCAAGTGATCTTCATTAGGGTGTGTGGTCTGGGCTAAGGTAGGGGAAGTGACTGTGCTTGCTCTTGGAATGTGTGTCTGGAGCATCCAGTTGATGTTTGCTTGGATGTTACTGCCATTTCTAGTGGGTGCTTGGGAATATTTTATTTATTTTTGGGAGAAAAGTGTTTAACAGGGGGTATGAAGGGGCCAGCAAGAAAACTGGAGAGGGACTTTGGTCAAGAACCTGAGGGACAGGACACGAGGAATTGTTTCCCCCTGCCAGAGGGCAGGGCTGGATGGAATATTGAGAAGGAATTCTTGGCTGTGAGGGAGGCGAGGCCCTGGGATGAAATTCCCAGAGAAGCTGTGGCTGCCTCTGGTTCCCTGGCAGTGTCCAAGGCCAGGCTGGATGGGGCTTGGAGCAACCTGGGATCATGGAAGGTGTCCCTGCCCATGACACAGAGTGACACTGGATGAGCTTTAAGGTCCCTTCCGGAACAAACCACCCTGTGATTCCATGATTCCCATGACTTCGGAATTAGTATTTTGTTTCACATGGCTTTGAGAGGACTCTGTGCTCAGATCAGGGTACCAGCAGCTCCGACCTGCAGTTCAGCAGGGTGGGTGTCACACATGGAATGAGTGTCTGAGTCTCAGCCCAGTCACAGATCAGTGAGTTCCAACCCCCTGCCCCGTGCAGGGACAAGTCATCTCTGGCCTGCATGAGTCACTGGGTAGAAACAAGATGAAGTCTCTGGTATAAAGTCACCAGAGCACAGCTTCACCTTGGACTAAAAGCTCATAAAGCTCATCCTCTCCCTTGTCTCTGCTGCTGTTCCTCTGCAGGGGTGGCAGAGCCCCTCAGGCTTTCTGGCAAAGCTGTGAAAAAGGAAACTTTGATCGACCTCTTTGCTTGCCATGGATAATTCCTGTAGAGGGGAAGCTGATCAAAGTCCAGGTCAGCTGGGAGGAAGAAGAGGGGAAGCAGCAAAGGACGGTGGAGCCACAGATCGATATTTTCAGCACAACAGGTTGACAAGGGCACGGGGTGGAGCGGGGAAAGGGGACGTGTTTGATCTGTGCTGCTGCAGTGGGGACATGTCTGCCACAGCCCAGCCCTGCTCCAGCGTCCCTGGCAGATTTAGGATTCTCAGATAACTCCTTGTGTTCTGAAGTGAACAACACATGGGTGCCCTGTGACCTCCAGCAGAAATGACCACCAGACCCTGGTGACACTGCCCTGCTCTCAGCCTCCTTTTATGGCACAATTTTTATGTAGACTTTTTTTTGGAGGTGAAAAAGAGCTGCATTCTTATTTTATTACAAGTAACTGAGAGCTCACAGCATTTTTTCAGAACACCATTTTATATTTTGTAAAGTTCCTACCAAGTTTATTGTTTGTACAGCATTTTATCACATTCCTTTTTGGGAAAAAAGTAATGATGATCTTAAATCCAAAGCCTGTTTTAAAACAGATAATACTTAAATTTTATGCAGTGAATTTGCTATTGTCAAGCAATACCACTTTCCTCCAAATACTTTTTCTTGTGCCATAGAGCAGTGCAAAAATAAAGGATAGTGAGGCATGACTTGTTTCTCTTGCTTGTTTCTGGTACAAGTGATAGCAGATACAATTCTGGTTTCTTTTTTTGGGTCAGCAGCCGGGTGTAGGTTCTTGAATTCAATTCACCTGAATGTGTTTCTTGTATTGAGCATCTTCACTGGATTGTGTAGCTGCAGTTCTCTGTCTCTGCCAAGGGTTTTACATCCATGCAAATGCAAATTCCAAGCGTGGTGGACCACTCTAAAAAAATGCAGCTTTTGGAAGTGTTCCCTGATTTGGCACAGGAAAAGTTAAAATCAAGTCAAATAAAAAGGAAATCAAGTTTGATTCAATCAAAACATTTCAAAGCCCTTGTCTTGCAATTAATCTCCCTTTGTCAAGGACCCAGTGCCAAGTGCAGTTTCTGGAATTCCACTAAAGAGGGTTTGGGGCATCTACAGAGGTGTTCCCTGGAGAGTCATGGATGAAGGAAGGTCCCTTCCTGTCCAGTTGGATTTCTTGGAGCTGTTGTATCTTCTGCAGTGTCCCTTGTTGACCTTACCCTTTCCCACACAGAATCTGTGAGTTCCTCTTCCTGGTGGACTCCTGAATCCCCTTTGGGACAAGCAGCCTGGTGGATTCATGGCAATGCAGAGGTTGTGCTGGGCAATAGAGCACCTCACTTCACTCGGCATGTCCAGGGCTCCTGTGTCCCTCACAGAAAACTGTCAAGGTAATTTGTGTTAATTGGATGGTTTTTGAAGGAGCCTCTCATTTATTTGATGTTTGGACTCAAGGACTTGGCAGTCTCCCATCCATCAGTTTTGTGTGTTCCTTAGAGTGTGCTTGGAGTTCAAGGTGCAAACCCTGCTGGTGTCATGTGGGGGCTTTAAATCTCAGTTCCACTCCAGGGCCTGTCTTGCCTCTTGCAGCTCTGTAGGAGTCAGGTGGCTCCTAATTCACTCTTCCTCTCCCATTTCAGTGCTCAGAGTGATCTGAGGAGGCTGAGAACCTGTTTGATCCCTAAGGAAATGGAGTTGTAGCAGTCAATGGCTGTCCATACTGGTCAGGAGTTTGTGCCTTGCTGCCATTCTTCTGCTGGTGACATTCACATGTTATTTCAGCTGGAAAACTCAATTCAAGTCTGGTCTTTGGTTCCAGGCACATTTTTAGCCATGACTGGAAAGGTCAACATACAGCAATCCAGGAGATAGAGCAATGTAGGTGGTTGGGATGTTAAGGCTGGAAGCTCAGTTGTAAGCAATAACCAAAGTACAACCCAGGTGCTCTGCTCAAATGGGTCTGCAGGGGTGGCTTGGTGACAGAATTTCGTTTCCAGCTGCCATTAAAGACAAAGCAACATCCTTTTACTGGGATTGCATTGCCTTTGATGGATCTCTGGGGGACTTCTGGTGCAGCTCAGGGTCCTTTCACAGATGGTCATTTCTGCCTTTCTGGAAACCTTGGAGTTTGGGGAACTTCATGATTTTGTGACCTCAGTTTTTCTGTAGTGGGATGTGTTGCCAGTCAGCCTCAAAATGGAGCCTGGCCTCTACCTCATGCTCTAGGAAATTCCAGTAAATCTGGGCAAGGAGGTTTCTTTAGTATGGGGTTTGGGAGGTAGAAGAAGGGAGAAAGAGTTTTGACTGTGATCCTTGGCTAATTGTCCTGTGCAAATGTGCTGCAGGGCATATTGTAGGAGCAATAATTTATTTGCTTTTCTACGTTTACCTGTAATAAATGATAAGCTGTGGCTGTATCATAAGAATGAGGTGTTTGTTTTCTAAAGGGGAGAGGTTTCTGTCGATGTTTTCCCTTCAGAGTTCAGAGAAAAAAAAAAACAAGATTCCATAAAAAAATGGTAAACTTGTTAACTTGACAAGGAGCTGCTGCATTCCCTCACCATAATCCCAAAATAGGGCCTGCTCCAGGGTTGTACTGTGAAAGGTTTGGTAAACAACACAGTCACAGTAAGAATGAAAATAGCAGTGGCTGGAGGTGACTTCTGGGCACTTTTTCCAAGGATTTTTGTGTTCATAAAAAGTGTTTCCGCTCACTGATGCAGGTTGCTCAGAGAAAATGAAGTCTTAAATTTTGAAGATACTCAGGACATGGTCCTGAACAACTGGTTTTGGTGGCCCTGCTTGAGCAGGGAGCTTGGATAAAAGGATTTCCACGTGGAACTGGAAGCTGCACGTCACCAAGCTGTGGGGTGTGCTCAGGAGGTGGCAGTGCCTGGAGAAGGTTCCTAGCCTTGCTTCCCAGGGCACAAATAAAACACATCCTTGAGTCATATGGCAGTGCTTTTTTTACTTTTTTTTTTTCCTAATATGCCTATTTTGGGAAAATGGGCTAGAGAGTCCTAGATTAGCTCCAGTATTTCGGACATTAGTCCTACTTTTGTGCGTGTACCCAGAAGAATTTAAGTTTTGATACAAATGCAGTACCTGGACTTTGAAAAGCACTGGGTAAATAAGAGCCTGTCTGAACATCTCCCAGGAATAAAGGACTTGGAACAGGCAGAGGAGGGCTGGAATGTGAAGCCAGACACATTCAAAGTAGAAATCAAGTATGAATTTGTAATGGAGAGGGTGATTAAACACCAGAATGAACTGGAGTGGAGGGATCCTTGGTCTCTTGCTGGTTTTGAGGCAGGCTGTTCTGGGACAGAAGTTAAACCAGGTTACAGCTTTACTTGACACTGGCCTCAGTGTAGAGAAACCTACTGAATCCAAAATCATTTAGGTTGGAAAAGACCTCCAAAATCATCCAGTTGGAATGAGTCCCACCTTTGAGAGATGCTTGTCACCCAGACTAAAGCATTGAGTGACGCATCCAGTTGTGCCTTGGGCACCTTCACCACATCTCTGGGCCCATTCCAATGTTTAACAACCCTTTCCATGAAGAAATTCCTCCTGGTGTCCAGCCTGAACCTCCCCAACACATGTTCATGGACATGTGTACACACATGTGCACAGGGTCCACCCAGAAGACCTCACGATTCCTACAGACCCTAGGCTGTACATTGAGTAAAAGACCTAAATTTTCAAATTTTTGTTGTTTCTAGGAGAGTATTGGTTTGTAATTATGCGTGGAGTTGGGGATCTGCCTTTGCTGCATGTTCAGCAGTGGTAGAACTTTGTTCTTAGGGCTGAATTTCTTCACCAGCCTGGACCTTGGTGGTTTCTGTATTTCAGGAGTGATGTGACAATTGTAGTGCTGGGGCCTCTGCTGTGTTCAGCCACTGATACTGCCCGGATGGCTTTTAGCCAAGAATTCAGCCCCTCTGTTCATGTTTTACTTAGGTCAAAATGTTGATGTTTGTCTTCCCCAAGGACAAAAGCTTTTAGTTTGTTATTTGTAAATCCCATTTTAAGAACTCACCAAGGAAGGTATTAGTGAAATACGAAATGATGGCTTTTTAAAAAAAAAATTTATACTCTGTGAGTCACTCAGAAATTAAAAGAGAAAATTAGTTTCTCTTCCAAATAAGTGATATCAGCCTCATCTTTACCAAGTGACTTTCTCCTTGCTTCTGCTGGGTGTTGTGGATCAGGGTGAACTCTACTTCAAAACATTTAATTGCACACAGTGCGAAATGAAGAAAACTGAAGGAGATCCCAAGAATGTATTAAAAATCAGAACTAAAATGAGAATGATTTCATGTCAAGTGAGACAAATGCAGAGTTGATACTCCAGTGCTTCACACTTCCACTTGTCCTTGGCACTGAGAAAATGAGATTTTTAATATCTGAAAAATAGATTGCCATGAAGACTCATCCATTGTAAATTTAAGCTGCCTTTATAGCAACTTAAGCTGGGAACAAGATTGTTCATTACATCTGATTCTACAACTGCAGCCATGATTTCCATATTAATAGTGACTGTTTTTTTTTTTTTATTGTCTCTACCAGAAATAGGAAGGGGAGCTGGTTGTGTTTCCCCCCAGTTAGCAGATAATTTATTTAATGAATAATGCGAAAAGGGCAAAGGTTTGTGAGTTCTCACTCCCATATCACCGCAAAGAGTGGTGACACCTGCCTTGGCCGCTGTGCTCAGACTGCTTTGGTGCTAAAAGGAGATTGAGGAAAAGAGAGATATTGACTCATGATTCAGAGTCAGGATTTGTTGCTGATGGAATTTATGTTGGTCGGGATTGAATTGTTTTGACTCCGATTTTAGGTGAAGGGTTTGCTTGTTCCCTGCCCGACGTGCCCTTAAGAGACAAAACCATTGAAGCAACTTCTCACATGTGTCTGGGGGTGGGGAAGGTATTTCTGTGCCACTGAACTTTAGACCAACGTGGAGTCAAAGACTGTTTGTGCCCCTTTTCAATAGCGGCCGCTGGGGCTGGCAGCGGCCGGAGGAAGCACCAGCTTCCTCTCCTTTCTCTGGAGCTGGGTTTCCTTTCACCAGCCCTGCTCCCAAGGCAGACCTGAGCCTTCCCTGTCCTTCCTTTCTTCATCTGGGACGGTTTGTGGTTGCATTCTGAGTGTAGTAAACCTGCTTGACACTTAAATGTAACAAAACCAGAGAATTATCCCTATTTTCTCATGGATTTGCTGCTGTTTATTTCTGCTGAAATCCTGACGTCCTCTGTCTGCACTCACAGATCTGCAGTCTCTTGAAAAAGCTCATCTTCCTCCTCTAATCACGTCCCAAATTTGGTCTAGATCCTAATGGCTCTTCTCTTAAAACATCTGAGGTCCATACCAGCTTTTTCCTCTTTCATTGCTATCACTAATATCATCCTCCTCCCTTTGTCATCTCAAAACCTGAGTTACAGCAGCCTTTTCTTTGCTTCTCTTATCTCATCTCCTCATGTTCTACTTTTAATCCTACATTTCGTGATGATGGAAGGTGATTTTTTTTTTCCCTTTCTGGTGCTACATCCATACTCTTCACCATGAAAGCAGATCTTTCTCTGAGGAATCTAGTTCTTTATCATTAGCCCCTCTGACCTTCAGAAAGTTTGTATATATTCAAGTCTAATTTGTTCCTCTTTGGAAAACAAAACAGCTCTCTGTATTAAAATTTGGCAAGAAGTCAGCAGCATGATCTCATATTTTTTGTGACTGCCTCGGGGAATATGTTTAAAATGCAGTTAAGAGATTTGTCAGAGGAGGGGTTTGGTGGGGGAGTCTCTCTAAAAGGTTTGGAGTGGCTGACAGGGAGGGACCTGGGTGTTTGGCTCTTCATCCATCAGTGGTTTGGTGTCGGTGATTCTCTCCCAGCTCGCAGAACGTGGCCTCTGGGGGTCTGCTGGGACCATTCGTCTTGGTCACCTCTTTTCCTGGAGAGAAGGAGGCAGCTCAGGACCTCAGGGTGGGCCAAATGAGTTGTTCTGGAAGAGCAGCAGCCAACTCTCAGCACCTCCCCTCCCTGGAAACACCCAGAGCTCTCCCTGGCCACAGCTGGGTGGCAGAAGGCTCTTGTGGACGGGCTTAAACCTCCCAGGAAAGCTGGTGGTCAAAAGCTGAGTGCTTCCACTTCTGGGAAAGCTCATTCAGCCCAGCCTTTGGTCCTGAAAGTTCATGAGGTTCTTCATGGAGGAAAAATGGGTGAAAAACCACATAGAGATGATATCACCATCTCTGGAGGGATTTAGGAGCCATGCAGATGTGGCACTTGGGGACAGCCTTGGCAGTGCTGGGGTAACAATTTCACTTCATGGTCTTGATGGAGGTGGTTTTCCTCCTGTGCTCTGCTTTGTGAGACCTCATGTGGAATTCTGTGTCCAGCTCTGGGGTCCTCAGCACAGGGAAGATGTGGAGATGTTGGAGTGAAACCAGAGGAGGCCACAGAGCTGCTCTGAGGGCTGGAGCCCCTCTGGAGCCAGACTGGGAGAGCAGGGAATGTTCAGCCTGGAAGAGGCTCCAGGGAGAGCTCAGAGCCCCTTCCAGGGCCTAAAGGGGCTCCAGGAGAGCTGGAGAGGGATTTGGGACAAGGGATGGAAAGACAGGACAAGAGGGAATGGCTTCCCAGTGCCAGAGGGCAGAGATAGATGGGATATTGGGAAGGAATTGTTGGCTGTGAAGGTGGGGAGGCCCTGGCAGAGGCTTTTCAGAGAAGCTGTGGCTGCCCCTGGATCCATGGAAGTGTCCAAGGCCAGGCTGGACAGGGCTTGGAGCATCCTGGGACAGTGGAAGGTGTCCCTTGGCAGGGGGAGGGACAGGATGAGCTTTAAGGTCCCTTCCAACCCAAACCATTCTGGGGTTCTGTGATCTTAGAGAGCTTTTCCAACCTAACCAGCTCAGTGCCTCTGCATCCCTGTGTGCACAGTGGGCTCCATCTGGGAGAGGTGCAGTTCTTCCCCAACATCTTCAGCAGGTGTTGAGGGAGGAACAGTCATTCTCTGGTGTCTGGATCACTTTTAACCACCGAGAAGAGCCAAGATGTGTCCGTCCATGGCTGCTCTCCATGGATTGGCAATCCACAATTGCTGATGTTACAGATGGAGCAGAGGAAAATTATCCCATGCATCTCCCTGTGCTGCTGTATCCACTCATTTTCTATCCCAGCTTTGCCTGGATAGAACATCCTGCTTCTCTCTTGCCTCTTGGTTAATAGTTTGACTTTTGGAGCACTCTCAGTCCGTGTTAGTTTGTGGAGAAAGTCATCAGCAGTGATAGCTGAGGAAAATTCTATTAGGTCATTCCTCCTCAGAACACAGTACCTGTCTCCTGAGCTCTTTGAGGATGTTGGCCAAATAATCCTTTTAATAGCTTTTGTGAGTTAAAAGGGTAGGTAACTGTCATAAGGCTAAATGATTGCATAGATTAATTTACTTGTGGTCGAAAGAAATCAATTGTAATTTAAATTTTTGTCTCTGGACTGATTACAACACCAGACATCAACTTTCTCCATAAGAATCTACCGTGTGCATTGAGGTCTGTGAGTCTGGATTAGTGACAGATTATCCAGAATGATGTGATTGGATCCCTTTGCCTCCCCCAGACATCTCTAATGTTCTTGGATCTTTTCCTTGTGTCTTCCAGAATGGTGAATAACACTGAAGACCCTCAAGAGGCTTTGTAACGTCCCATCCTCATGTAAAGTATGCTCAGAACTTTTCCAGTAGTGTAAGTACGAGCTGAAGAAACTCATAATAATTAAGAGTAATTTTGTGGTGTTGTTCTGTTAAATTGTCTAAAAAAAGCAGAGAAATGGTTACAACGATTATGAGCAGTTGGCTCAGTTGGAGAGTGTCACTGGTTTAGTGGAAGATTTAAACCAGAGAAGACATTTAAACCAGAAATAGTAAAATAACTGGACATTTAAATTAGGGAGTAGTAACATTGAATTGCTCACTTGGTCTGGCTCATGTATTGTTTGTGCTTCTGCATTTCTGTCACTGAAACAGAAGGAAAATGATGCAGTTCTTAGAAAATCAGTCTTGATCAGAGAAAAATCAGTGTTAAAGGAGAGATCTCCATACAGCAACTGAACAAATAGGAGGGATAAAGAGTTTAACTCCACTCTAGCTTTACTGAAAGGGATGAGCCACCTTCAATTTAGTTGCTTCTGGCAGAGACAAAAAACCTGGGGCACCTCACCTAATGCTGGTGCTGGATGCCTTGGTCCAAGCAACTCAAGTATCTTCAGTGCCAACCGAGGTTGTCCAAATCTCATTGTGTAATTTCAAATCAGTTCTGTCACATCTCTTCAATTTCATTGGTTTCCATGCTGTTTCTTCAATAAATAAGCAAATGAATTCAAATTTTGAAGCTTGTCAGGCTGAAAGGAAGGGCTTGACCTGCACTGTGCTGTCACTGGCCAGTCCTGTATGGCTGTTCACAATATCCCTGTTACAGGCACAACCAAGTGCTCATCCCCTGCAATCAGATTCCTGAGATACTTTGACCTCTTGATTTCAGATTGTTCTTTCTGTCAGGTCTGGAAAGAGAAACCTTTTCTGCAGGATAGGTAGCAAGGAACTGGGCTGCTGGGAATGCATCACATTTTCCCTGATGGATTATCTCAAGGTTGAAGATCTATCCCTGGACAGTGATAGTGCAAGTGGCAGTGCAGCCACAGCCTTCTGTAGAAGGAGTCACAGCAAAAAATAATGACTGACAGGGATTTAGTGTTGGAAACCAAACTCCAATGGATTTCAAAAAGCCATTAATTAGTGATTTTCTGTTGCTGGTGGTTTAGGGTTCTGTTCAAAACTGGTGGTTTCCTACTTTGCTGCCAGTCCCTTGAGCCACCTCCTCTTCTTCCTTTTAGCTGGAAGGATGTTGGAGTTCAGTATTAAAATCACCACTTGAAATTGTAAAGATCTGGTTCACAGCAGGAGAGAAGTCTGAAGGTAAGGCCACATCACCCTGGGCATCTTTGTTATCCCAGTAATTTGGAGTTTTGCTGGGTGACCTCGAGCTCCTCTGTGCTTTGAGTGAATACAAGGACATCTCACAGCTTTGTGTCAGGCTTTGGTCAGAAATTTCCAGACTGGGAATTGCATAGCTTGAATTTCCTGTGCTTTAGCTCAATTTCAGTCATGTTCTGCCCCTGTGCAGTTTTCTGCTGCCACCTCCCAGCAGAGCAGTAGCAGCTTCCTTGATTTATTCCAGTGTATGTGTAGTTAATATGGCCATGGAAGATGCTGTAGAAGTAGAGGTTAATCATTTTTGACTGAGGGAAAACTGGGGGGAACTTATTTGGAGGGGATTAGAGAGTATTAAATTAGAGGAAATGGGCCAAGATGACCCATTTAGATAGAAAGTTTCCAGATTAAACCACAGATATCTTTTAAAAAGGGTAAATGGGATTGTGAAGGGGAAAGAAGAAAATGGAGCCTTAAAAAAATTTAAAAGTTTGAATTTAAAATTGTGATTAAGATTGAAGAGTTGCAGAACTGCTATGGTAAGAGAATAGTTGGGTTACTCCTAAGAGTAGGAGTTACCTGGGTGCAAGTTATCATTTCACTGCCTCATTTTACCCTTAGTAGGATGAGTCAGTGCTGGAGAGGAGTTTGAGGTGTGTGAACCCAGAACTCTTGATCCTGGCCTCACAGGAATTAAGAATTCATCTAAAACTAAGCCCTGTAGCCAACAGCTTTATCTCTATTGGGCTCCCCATAAATATGGGAGTAATTACTTGAGCTTTGTACTCTATATTGATTAATTAATATGTGTTAATAGTGATCTATGACTATCAGTATGTTTTACATCCCTCAAAGTATGATTTCTGATAGAACCAGACAGTTTCACTGTTGTCACTTCAAATTTACCAGGATGATCAGGCCAGTGCTTATGAATTTAACTGCCAGCAATGGCAGGGAAGTCTGGGCAGTGAATAAAAGAAAATCAGGGTGAATAATGCAGGTGGAGAAGGACTGGATTGAAGCCTTGTCATCATTTGGGAAAAATAACAGGAAGAAAAGAACAAGAGTGTAAACTCTACCAAGTCAGCACAGATTGAAGAGCAAGCACTGGACTTGGAGTGCCTCAGAAAATCACCACAGGCTGAGCTGTGCCTGTGCAGTGTCCTTGAAATGTGACACAGAACAGGTTAATTAAACTCAGGTAACAGAAAACTCAGCTGATTTTCTCCTTTTGTCTTCGGTGACAAGGTATTTTGTAAATAGTGGGTGACTCTGGGAGCATTCATTTGGCTTTTTTAGCTTCTTTAACTGAAACAATGTCCTGCCTGAGTCCTTGGTTTCACTTTAAGATAAACCAGATGAGTTAATTCATGATTTCATAGCAAAAGTGACCTAAAGAAAAAAATCTTGTTGAATGGTAAAGTTCTTTTCCTCAAAAGGGTTTGGCACAGCTGCCCAGGGAAGTGGGGGATTCCCTTCCCTGGAGTGATTTAAAAGCTGTGTGGATGTGACACTTGGGGACACTGGTTAGTGGTGGCCTTGGCAGTGTGGAATGTAGACTGGGTCTTGTCTGTCATGTAGGAGATTTCCCTGGTTTGGGTCTGGGTTACACAAAGACATGTTTGTTGCTTAATTAAGGGCATTAATTAGGATATTAATTTCTTTCTGAAATGCTTTTAACTAAAATAAAACTCGAGTATGGAAGCAGCAGTGGCCAGAAGCCCATGGTTTTTGCTGTTACGATTTATTTTCTTCAAGGAGACACTGTTATCTATTCCTAAGTTTTCCAAGTGTAATTTCTGTCTTCACTAAGGCTGTGCCAGTAATACTGCACTTACAAACTGTTTTTCTAGTGGAAAATTATTTGCTTTGTAGTTAAACACAAAAACAGGGGTAGGTGACGTTCAGCTGTTTGCTGGGTTTGGATTTTAGTTTCTGAAGTAATTAATTTCTCTTTTAAGGAAGTGTTTTAGTTAGTGCTGGTGATAGGTCCTGAAGGAGAATGAAGGTGCCTGAAAAACTTCAGAATGTCTCTTTTTCTTTATGTGTGGAAGAGGTGGTGGAAATCCTGGTGATGGCTTTGCTTGAAAGTTGTCCTGCACTTTGTCATGTGTAATGCTATAGATGAACCTTGTATGTGGGGTGAGAAAATGCTCAAGAGTTTGGCCAGGCTCTTGTTCTGCCTTCTTGAAAAATTCCTCAGTGACTTTGAAGGAGTCATTTGGACTTGTCCAGAGTCCAGCCCCTCTCTGGGAGCTCTTGGTCGCAGAAATTACTGTAGTGTTACTTGCCTGCCTCACAGGTATCTTGTGATTGGAGTATTTAGATACCCCAGGGGGCAGAATTATTGGGGAAGAGTTCTGAGACTCTGCCTACGTTTTAATAAAGGATTGGTCAAATTTTGAAATGAAATGGAGGAGGCAGAAGACAGCACTGTACCCTGTAATCTTGACGGCTGAAAATGATGAATTATTGTAGAATCCCAGAGTGTTTTGGGTTTGGGTTGGAAGGGACCTTAAAGCTCATCCTGTCCCACCCCTGCCATGGGCAGGGACACCTCCCACTATCCCAGGTTGCTCCAAACCCCATCCAACCTGGCCTTGGACACTTCCAGGGATGTGTCAGTCTGGTGTCTAGGGCAGGCCCATGTCTCAGTTTTATTGATGACTTTTTAAATGACTGTTTCTTCACATGGATTACACTATTTCAGTGTGTTCATGAAATTTACTGTAACTAAAGCACACAAGTCCTGCTTTGAGAGCTGTTACAGAGCTTATATATCCAAAGTTTAGTCTTTGGCTCCCAAATCCAAGAGCTCCTCCTTGCTCTTGGCACAGGTTTGGGCTTTGGGCCCTGGTTCAGCACTCAGCTGCCACTACAGTTTTTCTCTCTGTTTGTTAGTCCTGCTGTGATCCCTCATTCTGCCCTTGAATCCAGGCTCAGAGTTTGAATTCCTGCCTTGTTGCTGAAGAATTGCAACAATAGCAGGAAACCCAGATTTTGGAAGTAGGGAAGGTTAGGGTTAGACAGATAAGGTGTCAGTGTGAATCAGTGCGTGCCTTGAGTAGAATTCAGAAGTATCTGGCTGCCAGCCCTGTGCTTAGTCAGAGGTCAGTCCCTTTTGTAAGACTTGGATTATGACAATAATTGCCATTTATATTATATTTTTGCCTTGTAAGATCAATCTCAAGTTCTCTCTCTCTTTCCCAGAGATGTAAAGCAGAGTAAGTTACTCACCCAAGTGGCAAAACGACTGGGTGTGCTCACTGCCAGCATCCATTAAAATTATTTTATCAGCAGAGAATTTCAGAGAATAAGTGGAAGAACAGCTTGTGTAGAGCAGTGACTCGGGGTTTGGGGCTCTTTAACCAGCTGAGAAACTTGAAGCCTCCTGAAGAAACGATGTGTTGATATTCTGCTCTCAGCTTGCCTCCTCTAATTTGTGTAGCGGTGAGTATTTGATTACGCCGGATTTATTTTCAGAAGTTTCAGGCTGCTCTTATTAATTGTCCCCATTTTGATCGAAGGCGTGTGGCAGAGCTCTGCATTCCAGAGCTGCTGTTTTGCATCCCTAAACAGAGCTGCTGATGCTGGGGCTCTGGGGCTCAGCTCAGAGCCTGATTTCCCTCCTTGCTGCAGCACGAGGCTCTCGTTTCCCTGGCATGAGAGCAGTCATTACAAGAATTACATTTTGTTTGTGAATCAGGATGAATGGGAGTAAAGGCCCTTTTTTTTTTTTTTTTTTTTTGAAAATCAGAAGCCAGAGATGCAACTGCAGGAGATAATTATGCAAACGTATGGGTGAGGATGGCTCTGTGTTCGTTGACATGATGAGCACTTCAGGCCTGAGGTTTTTTCTTTTTTTCTCTCTCTCTCTTTTGAAAACTGATACAACTCCTCTGAAAATACTGGAGTTGCAACTGATGAGCATAAGTGATGAGTCAGATCCTTAATCCTCTGTTATGCCTCAGAATTCACAGCATCAGCTCCTGGTTTTGAAGGCAGCTTTGCTTAATATGGTGCAAAGTTTTAGGTGGTTCTGAAATATTTATATTGCTGTGAATCATTGAGGCACACAATGGTTTGTGTTGCAAGGAACCTTAAAGATCATCTCATTCCAATGGCAGGGATGCCACTCACTGTCCCAGGTTGCTCCAAGCTCTGTCCAGCCTGGCCTTGGACATTTCCAGGGATGCAGGGACAGCCACAGCTTCTGAGAAACCTGTGCCAGGCCCTCACCACCCTCCAAATTGAAGGAGATTAATTTGTTCAGTAAGAACAGAAAAAGCCAAACCTTGAATTTCAGAAGACTAGATACTGTTATGCCCTAAATGCCCCAATTCTATTCCAGCAGTGCCTTAGAGCTGCCCTGGAAGGGTCACAGTCTCTGCCTCTAGGCTTGATCCTTGTTTGTCCCTTCTAACTCAGAACATTCTGGGATTTTTTTGGTGATACATGTCAGTGCTGTTGGTGGAACAGCTGTAGCTTAGTGAAAGCCCTTCCTTTGAGTGTCTTGTAAGAACCAACTGCATCCTTTGGGATGGAGTGAAGGGTTGGATGGAGCCCTGATCAGCCTCATCTCTCAGTGCCATCCCTGCCCATGGCAGATGAGCTTGAAGCTCCCTTCCAACCAACACCAGCATGGAATTCTGTGTAGAAAAGGAAGGACTGAGTTAAACTATACTTTAAACTATACTTTTGGATCTCATAAATATGTGTGGAGATAGAAAAAAGCTTGCATAACCTAAAACAGGGTTAAAAAATCACCGTGGGCAGCTGGAAGTGGAGTTTCTTTGTAGTTGCTGGTTCTTATAGGAAGCATCTGGAGCAATACTTCATGTGGATTTGGTGCTTGAATGTCAGACTGGGTGATAAGCAAATTGCATTGCTTTGGAAATAGCAATGCCATCCTTAATGCCCCTTTTTAATATCAGGAGGACATCCACCTCCAGAGCTGCTCAGGCTGCAGTTCTCACCAGTAATGGATGCACAGACACACAGGGAAAATCTGGCAGGTTAAGGAGTTCAGCTTCCAAGTGTGATGGTAGTTAAAACTCTGGTTTAATTAAAGAGTTGTAGAAAGTGTTTTTTTAACTGTGTACTTTGGAAGAACCTATTTCAACTGGAAAGCCACAATTTATGTTGTGATTTTCCTCTTCCGTTTAAATGGTGAGATGGCAGTGAATGACACTAAGGAGGTGCCTCTGATGTTGTGAAAAATGCTGGTGCTGTAATAAATGAGATGACAGATGCTGGATGTCCCTGTGAGCAGGCCAGTGCAGTGCAGAGGTGTCCTACCCTGTGCTGTGGGTCAGACAAGGGGAAATGTTGGCATCTCTCCTCATCCTGCTCTCCTCAGTTGATGGGACTCGATCAGAATCATTCTTAAACCAATTACCAGACTTAGGATCCTGTTCTGAACACTTTGGCTCTTGCCCACATCCATATTATGCAGATTATATCAAATATAGGTCTTACAGCAGAAAGCTCAACTGGTTTTGTAAGTCTTAAGCTTTGCTTATTAGATAAAGCTGTGAATTTTAATGGGAATGGAGAAGGACCTCTGCAGAAGAGCATCTCCTCAGTGATGCTAGAGTGCTTCCTACTCATCTACAGTGAGTAGAAGAGTGGAAAAAATGATTTCTTGTGATCATTAAAGGGTCCAGAGCCATTTTCTCAAGTGTTAGAGGTGTTAAGGCTGCTGTCTGGCCTTATTCCCAAATGGGTAATTGAATTGCTTTGAACTTCTGCGAGTTCAATTGGACATGGACTTAACTCGTAGCTGTTTTTATGGGATTATTCTGCTGTGCTCCATCACCTAGAAAGTTAAGTGTTGGGTAAATGATTCTTGTATCAGCGTGGGCTTGGGCTGTGAGAGTAGGTGAGAAACCCTTGATGTGTTTTTCCTTACTTTTCTCTCTACATTGCAGGAAAATAAGGGAAGAGAGCACTCTGGCCATATATCCCCACTGGAGATCAGAACAGTCAGACTGGGGAGGGAACCCCACATCCAAAGGGTGAAATTAATTAAAAAAAAAAAAAAAAGAGGTTAAATAAACCTTGATGGAATGAGAAGGACAGGCAGTGCTGGTGAGAGCAGCCCTTGAACAGCCTCCACTCCACAAAGTCCCCTCAGAAGGGGAGGAGTGGTGCTGCATTGGGCTGGTTGGGACCTGCTGGATATTTTATATCTGTGGGTTTGGGCTGGAGATAAATTCCTTTTTATTCACCTCCTTAGAGTTCTCCCTTCAGTCTGATATTCAGGTACCTCAGGTTGCTTGTGGATGAGCCATGAAAGATGAGCATGAAGTTTTAATGCTTTAGAATGGTACCATTGGACAGTACAGTCAAACTGGGGAGGGAACTCCACATCCAAAGGGTGAAATTAATTAAAAAAAAAAAAAGAGGTTAAATAAACCTTGATGGAATGAGAAGGACAGGCAGTGCTGGTGAGAGCAGCCCTTGAACAGCCTCCACTCCACAAAGTCCCCTCAGAAGGGGAGGAGTGGTGCTGCATTGGGCTGGTTGGGACCTGCTGGATATTTTATATCTGTGGGTTTGGGCTGGAAATAAATTCCTTTTTATTCACCTCCTTAGAGTTCTCCCTTCAGTCTGATATTCAGGTACCTCAGGTTGCTTGTGGATGAGCTGTGAAAGATGAGCATAAAGTTTTAATGCTTTAGAATGGTACAATTGGACCATCTTTTGGGGGGATGATTGCCAATTTAGTGTAAGGAATGTAAATAAATTTGATATTTTAGGCTACTTAGATTTTTTTTTCTGCCAGAACTTAAAAGAAACTTTGTCTTAAAGGGCAAGATTTAGTTGTTAAAAAATCAGTCACTTTTAGTTTTGAGCTTAATTAGAAATTTGCAGAGGTTTTGCTTGCAAAATTTCAGGGAGAAAAAATTTACAGCTGTTCTCCCTTGGTTATCTCGCCTTTTTTTGGGTGTCTCCCCAAGGAAATTTGACAGCCCATTGTCAGTGGTGAGAGTATTGATAACAGATAAAGCATGGGATGTAGAGGATATTTTGCTACACAGGCAGCAAAGTTTGCCTACAGCAAAGTCAGTCCACAGACCTGTTCTCAGGAAAAATATTTTCCATCCTAATTTTCTTCTATACCCCCCAATCATTCTGCTTGTCTCTATCTTATTTTATTCCTTGCTACTTTTGCAGTTGATTGTATTTCAAAAGGAAAAAGAGAGGGAAATAAATTGAATTACAGGTAGCCAGAGGAGTGCAGGAGGATAAGAGGCTCTTACTGCAGTGTGTGGGGGGGATGAAGTGCTGGAGAATATTCACTCTTTAATGAGGTGAATGAAATTAGGGTGATTCTAAAATGGTTGATTTAATTAACTGCTTTGTAAATTGATCTTTAAACAGGATAAGTTTATTAAAATATTTTAAAAAGGGAAAATAACCAAAGCCCTGCTCGAGTAACAGTTTGAAATAATGCTTGCTGTAGTTATTCATTAAAAAGTTGTGGATAGTTGGCAATGTTGGAACACGTTCAATAATACCACATTTTGCAATATTTGTTTTGGGGTTTTAATGGAAAATTCCAAGTTTCTGCAGCTGTTTTCAATCCTAATAGTCCCTCAGGAGCATTATTTCTAGATCTCATGGCTGTGGAGAAAAGCACATGAAGATGGGAACGGGAGTTCCAGATCAAGAAGACCAATGAGATGTGTCAGTGCAATATTTGCTGAGTGTGCAAATATAAGCAAGGCACTTTGGGCATCTCTGTATGACTTTAGTGAGACCAGCAGGGAGATGCTTTAATTTTGGTTCTTACCTCTTAAAAATTACCCAGAAGTTGCCTTAAAAGTTATAGAGGGCTGGACTAATTCTTTGCATGGACAGACAAGCAGAAAATTGATTTTAGTTTGGGTTTTTTTTTTCAATTTGTCCACATTTTTCCAGTGCTTGTGTTAAATACGGTATCATGGAGTTAATTTGACATTAAGTTTGCTGCTCTTACATTACTTTCTGCAAGGCTTTAAAGTCCATTGATGAATAGGACTTCAGAACACAAGTTGGAAATCACTGAATATCTTATTCTTGGGGCAGAGGGTGGCCTTGCCCAGCAGCTTTTGCATCCTCGTGAATTGAAATTCCTGCACAAGCTCAGCTGTGTCAAAGAGGGACAAATTGAGGCCATGAGCAACGAGAGGTCAACCCCTGCCCCTGCATCTGAGAACTCTGTACTTCATTAGCTGGAATTCACTAAAGGACACTTAGGATTCACCAAATCATTGTGTGTAATTCACTAAAGGAGATTAATTTGGCCTGGGCACCCAGATCCAGGAGCTGAGCCCTGGCACTTCAGACAAATTAGGAATGGCACCCAAATTTTAGAGAGAGTTGCTGGCCATGGCCACCAAATGCTGCAGGAGGTGGTGAGGCCCTGGCACAGGGTGCCCAGAGAAGCTGTGGCTGCTCCATCCTTGGAAGTGTCCAAGGCCAGGCTGGACAGGGCTTGGAGCACCCCAGGATAGTGGAAGCTGTCCCCGCTCATGGCAAGGGGTGGAACTAAATGATTTTACAGCCCCTTTCAATTACCCTTCTGTAATTCCATGATTCTGTGTTGCTTGACATTCTTGAAGCCATCTGGAAAGTCTTGCTTTTGTCAGATGGGAGTTTTTTAGTTCACGGGGCTACAAGGACAAAAGTTCTGGGTTTCTGCATCTGTGATAAATTAACGATTAAATAATTTAAAGTATGCTTTAGTATTAAATGCTGAAGAGTGGAGGTAATTCTGATTGGAGGCTCTGGCTCATTAAATTCTCCAGTTCAAACAAAGAACCTGAGCACATGAAACTTGGTATTGACAGATAAATGATCTGGGAAATGGTGACATTAGAAACATCAGTAAGAAATGCCCAAACCAGGTGTTGCCCTGAGGAAGGGTGAGCTGGCGTATCCAGTGAAAACCACCTCAAGGCCAGATGTTTAAAGAGATTTTTCTGCTTGAAAATGGTGCTGCTCAGAGCTGGCTGTGATGAGTCAGTAAGTCCTTGTGACACTTCTCCCAAAGCTGGGAGAGGAGGATGGAGCAGCCCTGCCTCCTCCACAGGCCAAACCTGGAACACAACGTCTGGTTCCAAATGCTCCCCGCCAAGCTCCGAAGGTCTCAGCCTGGGATGCCACTTCCAAATTGGGGTTGTTACAATTCCAGTCAGTTGCAGGTTGACTGCTGCATTGCCTGCCATGCCCTCCTGTGGTTCAACAGTCTGGGTGCTTGTCTTGGAAAATTTTAAATGGCCTGGACGTTTCCAGTAATCAGTTTTCCAGAGGACAGCACATTCCCGTTGGGCTGAAGCGCTGATGTGGATGTAGAACGTCTGTCTTCTCACACAGGCATTTTCTTGGATGGGAGTCATCCCCTTGCATTGTCCTCCTGCTTCCTTCTCCCACAAAACAATCTAAGGAGCTCAGTAGTTGCTGGATGAGGGCAAAGATGAGATTTTCTTCTCATTTCTGTATTTCCCAGGCTGCAAGTGCCATTTTTGTGGATTTGTGTATCCTGGCTTTGTCTTTACAGCTCTACTTCAGCTCTACTCCAACAAGCCAGTTCTCAGTGTTGTTCTTAAGCCCCAACTATGGATCTTGAGTCATTCCATGAATCCTGTTAGGAACTTCTCTGTGCCAGGGCAGAAATCACAGAATCACAGAATAATGAGGTTGGAAGAGACCTCTAAGATCATTGAGTCCAACCTATGCCCTAACACCTCAACTAGAGCACAGCACCAAGTGCCATGTCCAGTCTTTTTTTAAACATATCCAGAGATGGTGATTCTGCCACCTCCCTGGGAAGAACATTCCAGTACTTTATTATTCTTTCTGTGAAAAATTTCTTCCTAACATCTAGTCTATACCTTCCCTGACGTAGCTTGAGACTGTGTCCTCTAAATGGACATAAGGAGTCATCCTCAAAATTTGTGGGGAGGAATAGGCAGCCCTGGAAGGTCTCTCAGCCTGACAGCCTTTTTCACAGGGTCCTTGGAATTCTTCCTTGACTTTCCCTCAGCTATGATTTGCTCTGGCTCTCAGGGATTGTACATCAGCTCTGTCACGTCTCCTGGAGTTTGAGCGATCTCTTCACCCTGCTCTCCTGCAGGAATGGCAATAAACCCTTGACTCACGAGAAGATTCCCGAGAAGGATGGAAAATGCCATATTCTGCTTGCCAAGTTCTGCCTGCCCTCCATCTGCCATCCCTTCTTCTCAAGATCCAGAGTTCTGAAGGAGGAGATCTTGTTTTTTGTGTGACATTTGGATCTGTAGCCAGGAGACTTAGGAATGAAGCACGATTAAGGGAGCATACTGGGATTTTTTTCAGTTCCATTTCTGGGCTTTGCAGCAAATAATATTCATTGTTCTGGCACCTTGGGAAGTTTAGGAGTTAAAAATGATTTTGTTGAGCCACCAGGATGGTCAAGTTACCTAAGGAGCCAATCTTTAGAGGAGAAAAAGCTGAAGACTTATTTCTTTAAATGAAAGCTCAGGAGTAATTGGATGTGCTGCACTTTTCCTTGTCAGGGCAGGCAATCTGTGACAACATTCCAGGTTCAAAAGTTCCTAACTTCAGAAATCCAACTTCAGTCAAATCAACTTGGGTCCTACAGGCCACTAGAATTTCCGCTGGGTGTGTTTTTATCTTCTTTTTTTTTTCAAGGTAGCAACAAAAGTTAGGGCAACTTGAACTCTTTGTAGTTAAGATTTGAAAGAGTAGAGATTCATAAATCTCATGTCATAACTGGTGAAAACTTGTCCAGAAAAACTCAGATCTGTGGCCCCCACAGAAATCTGAGATTCCTGTCTGGTGGGTACTTAACACTGGGCAAAATTTTGTCTGGGATCAAGTTGCAGCCATAATTACTGAGCGACCACAGTCTCTGTAGCTGTGGTTTATCAAAAACAAAAAAAAAAGGGCACAAACTGCAGGGTGTGGGGAATGTCAGGAGGGGTCTGAAATGCTGTTGGAGCACTCCAAGGAAAAGAAACCCTTTGCTGTGTAGTGAGATTGGCATTCATGGCAGGTGTCCAGCTGAGGTTGGTTGGAGGTGGATTTTGGAGCTGCCGTGTGGAGGTGGATTTTGGGGCTGCCAGAATTTATAAAGTACCTTCCACGTGCCATGTAGAACTATTGAACTGAAATATTTTGTATTTTCCCTCATTTCCAGCCTGCTGGAAACCATGTCTCACTACACAGACGAGCCAAGGATTCACCATAGAGCACAAAAGGGCACAAACTGCAGGGTTGGTGCAGGTATGGGGAATGTAGGGAGACGTCTGAAATGCTGTTGGAGCACTCCAAGGAAAATGAACCCTTCTGCTGTGTACTGAGATTGGCATTCATGGCAGGTGTCCAGCTGAAGTTGATTGGAGGTGGATTTTGCTGTGATTTGCACTAGAATTCATAAAGCACCTTCCATGTACCACGTAGAACTATTGAACTGAAGTATTTTGTATTTTCCCTCATTTCCAGCCTGCTGGAAACCATGTCTCACTACACAGACGAGCCAAGATTCACCATAGAGCAGATCGACCTCCTGCAGCGCCTGAGACGCACGGGAATGACCAGGCATGAGATCCTGCACGCCCTGGAAACCTTGGACCGTCTGGACCAAGAGCACAGCGACAAATTCGGGAGAAGATCCGGCTACGGAGGCGGCTCCTACGGCAACAGCACCAACAACGTGCCGGCATCGTCCTCGACGGCCACGGCTTCCACGCAGACGCAGCACTCCGGGATGTCCCCGTCCCCGAGCAACAGTTACGACACCTCCCCACAGCCTTGCACTACGAATCAGAACGGGAGGGAGAGTAACGAGAGGTTGTCTGCCTTCAACGGGAAGATGTCGCCCACCCGCTACCCCCTGGCCAACAGCCTGGCCCAGAGGTCCTACAGCTTCGAGGCTTCCGAGGAGGACTTGGACATTGACGACAAAGTGGAGGAGCTGATGAGGTGAGTGATGGTCTCTGTAAAAGGTGTGGAGGTGAGAAGTGCAGCAGTGGGTGTGTTGGAAGATTGCTCAAATGAGGTGGTAAAATGCTGGCACAGTTGTCCGGGGAGGTGGTGGATGTCTCATCCCAGGAAATATTAAAGGTCAGGTGGGACAGGGCTCTGAGCGACCTGTTCTAGTTGAAGATAACCCTGCTTATCACAGTAGGTTTGGACTAAATGACCTGAAATGTCTCTTCCAACCCACACAATTCCATGAGGATTTGGTGATGATGATGATGATAATGATGATCAGGAGAGCATCAGACAATTGCTTCAGGCAGTTCTTCCTTCAAGTGCTCCAAGGGTCACCATCCCAGAACCTCTCACCTGCCTTGTGGAAGCAGCCCCAGTCCCACAGTCTGACTGTTGAAGTAATTTTTCCAGTGCTATACCAAAAATTTGGATTGATATTAGAGCACTCTTTTGCTTTTATTCAGGATTCTGATCAAATATCAATTCACATGACTCCTTCTCCACTATTTCACACCCATTGTAATTCCTTCCATATAGAGGGAGAGTAGGGAATCCAACTTGGACTGTTCAGTGCTTTCCAGTGGGATCTGGAGAGGATGCATGCTGTTTGTTTATAATTTGTGGCAGGGATTTGCAGAATGATGCAGAAAAATACAAATAATGAAGAAGCAGAAGTTTTCTCTGAGAGCCTTTGGGGTGGTTTTTTTTCAGGGCTGACCTTCCTTTACTTTTAGAAGCTTTCTTTTCAGCATTATGGCAAAGATGAAAGGAGGGGATTATACTCCTGAGGATGAAAGTCAGTCAGTGGGCTTTGAGAGCACAAAGAAGTTAAGAGGAAAGGCCAAATGTCTCCAAACAATTTTGGTCATAATGTTGGAATTTATTTCCCCCCCCCCCCCCCCAAAACTACACTATTCCTGAAGTACCTGTGGGAGGACTGGAGTCCATAAGCTCCAGAATGGAAATGTGTTGGACGTAGTTTGGAGATTTCAGGGAAAGATGTGGCTTTTGGGGGAGAGGATTAGAGATGAGCAGTAAGAAAAGCCGATCAACCTCATTTGCTGTCGGCTGCAGGATGATGGAATTGTGCAGGAAGGGGGTGAGTACAGCAGAGTGCCAAGTTCCCATGGCTGAGGTTTGGGTTCCTGTGCAGTGAGTCTCAGGTAATGCTTTTAGTACTTATTTAAACTGAAATTGCTTGTGTTTGCAGGCATATGGATGATGAGTGTTGGGTACAGAAATAAAAATGAACCCACAGCACAGCATTCATTTTGCATTTACATTTGCAAGCTTGAGTCTGCCTTCAATGCAGCTGGGGCAGGAGGGGAGAAGGGGAAGGAAAATGTCTCATAAGGCCTAATAAAGGCTCATTTTAATTGTCTGCCCTTCTCAGGAAGGGAGAGAGGAAGAGGAGGGGCAAAGTATGTGTTTATTGCAGTTGAAATTTGCTGTGTATCACAGTACTTTTGCAACCTCCAATTTATTTGCTTTTAGCACAGTTTTAGCCCCTTCTGAACTACCTGTGCAGACCTTGTAAAAATGATACAAAAACCTCAGTTCATTCAGTGCAAGCTCTGGACTAAGTAGGGGACTGAAGGAGGGGGTGTGAGGACAGAGGCTGCGAAATTTTGGATCTTTTCCTTGGGATGCTGGTGGAGGTTGGTGTATGCATATTCATTTGGGCAACTAACCATGCAGCCCCTGCTATCCTTTATTTTTTATTTTTCTGCCTCATTTTTACGAGTGAGGTTTTTATGCTGGTATGAGAGATTTATTCATCCCTGTGTAATGAAACTTTGTACATTCCATATGGCAGTGCTGCACCTAATATGAATTATATGGGACATGAGTCATCCATTCTCCTGCTATGGTACTTTGATCAAACGTGACACTTGTTAAAAGAAGTGTCCAGCACCGAGGCACTTGGGCTGTTTTAATGCCAGCCTTCCCCACTCCTTGCCCCCTGAATAAAGGAAATAAAGGCATTTTGCATCTTGCAGGTGCACTTTGGTCTGTCCCTCTTTTTGTGTGTCCTGTTGTTGTTTTGTTTTGGTAGGAGGGACAGCAGTGTGATAAAGGAGGAAATCAAAGCCTTCCTCGCCAACCGCAGAATTTCCCAAGCAGTTGTTGCACAGGTAACAGGTAAGAGCTCGGGGAGGGGAGTCCTTTCCTCATTTTGGGAATCTCTGTGTCTGAACTGCCTGTCTGAGCAGGGTGCAGATGTTGGAATATCACTTGGCTTTCTGCATTGCAGTGCAGATCTGTCAGCTTAGTCATAATAATGTATGCCTTTGATTTAAGACCCATTGTCCTGCACATCATGGAACTTCCCCAGTGAATCACTTTTTCTTTTTTCTTTTTTTTTTCCTGTAGCTTGTGCTGGCAGATTTTATTTTACAGCATTATAATAAAGCCTGAAGTTCTTATCTTAAAATGAAAACGGTTTTCCTTAATTCTTAAATTGTTGTTGAGTGCGGCAAATAGATGCATATCTGCATCTCTGGGTATGGAGAGAGAGAGATAAATGTGTATTTATATATTAAAAAGTATATGAATAGTCAGGAGACACAGCTATAGCTGGTACCACTGCAGCCAGGAGTTGGAGGATGAGAGTTGAAAGTTTTATCCATCCTTTGAGTCACAATTAATGAAAATCCAAAGGGAGGTTGAGGGATGACCAGACCAGCTCAGGTTTTACCTGGAAAGAGCAGCAGTTCTGGGTGCCCTGTGCCCTGAGCCTTCTCTCTCACATCCAGACAGGTGAACTCACTGCAGTGGTGCCACTTCTTCCCTGGGTGTGTTCCCTGAGCTTTACAGAGAGGGTAACAAAGTCCTGTTGCTCCTCCATGGGGTGAGGTGCTGTTATTTCTCCCTTCCAGGCACACAGGCCTTGCCTGGAACAGCCTCAGAATCATTTTGGTTGGAAAAGCCCTCTAAGACCATTGAGTCTGATCCCTCCCCCAGCGCTGCCAAGGCCACCACTGATCTGTGTCCCCAGGTGCCACATCCACAGGGATTTTAAATCCCTCCAGGGATGGGGACTCCACCCGTGCTCTGAGCAGCTGTGCCAGGGCTGGACAGCCCTTTCCAGGCAGGAATTGTTCCCAATATCCAACCTGAACCTGCCCTGGCACAGCTTGAGGCTGTTCCCTCTCATGCTGTCCCTTGTTCCCTGTCAGGGAGTTGTGCAGAGCCACAAGGTCCCCCCTGAGCCTCCTTTTCTGCAGGCTGAGCCCCTTCCCAGCTCCCTCAGCCCCTCCTGGTGTTCCAGCCTTTTCCTCAGCTCCATTCCCTGCCCTGGATTCACTCCAGCCCTTTCTTGAGGATGAAGATTTGATGATAAAGTTCAGAAAGCTCAGTCCTATGTTACACCTCTAAGATTCGTTAACTACTTAACCCAAGCTTGGATAAAAATCTTGAAATAGGTAATTTTTAAGGTAGCTAGATGTCTGGGAATGCCAAAGCAGTAGGAGGAAAGTTGTTGTTTTATGATATTTCCAGGATTTGAAATGTCATAGGAATCCCCCTGTCTGGGAGCTGTGGCTTTGCAGACATGGCAGCAGTTGAGGTGGGCAAGCACAAAGTGGTGCTTGAGCCAAAGAGCCAGGAATTCTTTTCATGTCTCCAACTCTTCTGTGATCCTGGATAAAATGACTTGTCTTTCCCTGGGCTCAGTTTCATCCTGAAAATCATGAGATTAACAATTTATGTAAATGTAAGGGATGTTTTTGGCCTTATCAGATGTTAGCACAAATACTTCAAAAATTAATGTATAAGTTGAGTTGCTTAAATTGTATTGTATGTGAACTTTAAAATTTTGGTAGTTAGTGGGTCACTCTCCTGCTTTTGTTCATTCCTTGCCTGAATATAGTCCTGGAAGAGCCCATCTCTGAATTAACCTCTGTGTAGCACCCAGCAAGTCAGGCTGGCTTCCCCTGCAAGAGAAGGAGTGCAAAGAGGGGAAAATTGCACAAAAGGAGTCTTTCCAAAGGGAGCCAGTGTTTGGGTTTTTTTGGCCAGTTGTGGGTCATTGAATCAGAATCACCACACCAGACCCAAGTCTGTGTCAGTGAAAGGAATGGATCTAATTATAATTAACTGATTAATTATAATTAACCCTTGATGCATGTGTTTGATACCCTGCAAGAAGCTGTAGGAAAGGCAAGACCAATCTCTTCACACCTGATCCTTTCCCTCCTTCCATCCTGAGCCTGTTCTCTTGGATTTCAGTGGCCATTAAGTTGGCATTTAGCTTTTGGGAGCTCTCTTTATTTCCTCCTGTGAATAAATGACACCAACCCATCCACTTGAGATGTGGCTGCCTGGATTTCACACCCATCCCACTCAACCCACTCTGTGCTCACAGAGGGACCAGAGAAATACTGCCGGGTGTCAGTGGGACAGAATGGGGGCTGAGCTGAAGGCACTGGGTTATTATCTTGTTTTGGAGCCAAATCCATGGGAAACCAGTACATCTTTACATCTCAGTCATCCTCCCTGGGCTTGGTGGGAGCTGATTCATTGTAAATCAACCCCTGGCCTTGTGTATGCAGATGTGTAGCACTTATGTGCCACCCCTAAGTGCATAGTAATGGCTTATCTGAGGGAAATGGTAAATCTCAGAGAGATGTTTGGAAAAACCAGATTAAAGAGTGTGCTCACCTCTAGCAGGGAGAAACATCAGCTTCCTCTCCAAAGCAGGGAGTGGTGAGGAGTGGCTGAAATATCTTGGGACAGAGATCCGGGGCAGAGCATCCCAGGGCTCTCCCTTCCAGAGCTGTCTCAGCCTGATGAGTGCTGGATGGCTTGGAATATTCTTCAGATGCCTCCAACATCCCTTTCAGCTGGGGAAGAGACTCCCAAGGAATGTCTGGAAATCGCTTCTGGTTCAGTAAAAAACCAGTTTGTATAGGCAGAGGCTTTGCAGAGTGTGTGATCCCAAATGGCATCACCTCAGGATTTACAGCCTTAGTCTTACTGATAAAGATTTTCTGTAAAAAGTTACTTGTACAAGAGGAAAATAGAAAAATTGGCTTTTAGTCTTCATCTCTTCTGCCCTGGGAAAGAGGCAAGAAAGAAATGAAAAATTTATGGCTGGTTCTGTCCAGGAGAGTGGCTTGGCTTGGCTACCTCTGCTGGCAACTTTTCCTTACAACCTCCACCAATTCTCTGTTTCCTCTGTCCTTATGACCTTATTTATCCCCATTCTGTAACTTGCCATGTTCTGTCCTTGGTGCAGAAACCTCTGCTGCAGTTGTGACCCCTCAAAACCTCCTTTTTGCCTAATTTTGCTAATTCTTCAAACTACACTTTAATTCAAAACCACATTTCTCCTTTTTCCCATTTTAATTCTAACCTTGCAGAGCACTTACAGAATCCATAGTCCTACAGAGCAGTTCTGCATCAGTAAACAGGTTTTCCTCTTGTTTTTCCTGTTGCAGCACAAGGCAAGTGATGGAGAGGGAGGATGCAGGAGAGAGGAACACAGAGCTGAGGGTTAAAGTCAGCTGTTGCAGTAGAAAAATGTTGAGGCTCTCTTAATCCTTATAAAATTACCAGAAACTCTAAAAGTCATTTAGATAATGAATCTGACAGGAAAAGTTAAACCTGGAAGACATTCTACAGGGCTGCCTGGTGTATGGAGAGGACAGGGCAGGTTGAAAAATAGTAACAGGGTATTAAAAAGTGACTTGAAAATAAAGAATGATTGATAAGCAGCAAAAACTTAGCATAACACTTACTAGTGCTGGTCCTAAAAACAGGAGCTGCTTTTTATAGAAACTTTTTTAATGGTGTCTGTAATAAGATAAACAAGAAGCACTTGGGTTGGGCTCTGTATAAATAATCTCCTACTGATAAGAAAAATGACAGTATAAACAGGAGCTAATAATAGTTCCTGCGGAATTTCCTCTCCTGGTGTTTGGAGCTCCTTTTAACATCACTGCAGCCTGCTCAGGGCTGGGGGTTCAGCCCCACTTGGGGCAGGTGAGCTGCCAAATTTTTATCAAATTTAAGTCGTGTGGAATTTGCTTAAATTGCCACAAGAATTGTACTTGGGCACCAGGTTATGGTCAGGAGGCAGAGGATGAAGAGAGAAATGTAAACTTCTGTCAGAGATGCTGTCTGAGCTTCCAAAGTTAGATGGAGGGTGGGGAAACATTTTCAGGAGCTGATGTCTTTCTGTTCTACAGTAAAGGAGAGAGGGAGGAGAGCACAGGGATGAGCCCTCTGCAGATGGGCTGAAGTGGTTTGATGGATGATGCCTCTGCAAGGTTTGGAAATATTACCTTTCCTGTTTTTTACCCATAGGGAGGGAAGGAATAAAAAAGCCACCCTTATTTTCCTGAAGTTACAGAGCAAAAATTTCAATTCGGTTTTTTCAGTTCTTAAAAACATAAAACCCAAGCTACCATTAAAAAAATCCCCAAACCCATCAACAGTAAAACGCAGAAGTCATTTTTTGGGTTGTTTTTAAATACACACAGAGCTTTCCAGGGTGCAGTTCTGGTACCCTTCCCAATTATTCTGCTTGTACAACCCAGCCCTGTCCTCCTGTCTCTGCCTTAATTGATAGGAGATCTCCAGGACTTGGCTTTAGTTTATGCTAAACACACGTGCAGTGGAGGGCAGCCTTGGAGCACTGCTGGAACAAATAAAATCCCCACAGGTTTGGAACCCACACACAGGGATGCTGAGCAAATGCCAATACACAGGGAAACTTAACTAGTTCCACTCTGAAGAGAATTCAGAAAATTCCTGAATTATTGATCACTCAAATGGCATGAAGCTGCATTTTGAGAAACATTTTCCTTCCTTTTTGTTTTTTTTTTTTTTTCTTAATACTCATGACAACACAGAGATTTGTTTTTTATGATTTTGATCTTTGCAGGTTTTCTGTAAACAAGCTGTGCTAATCTCCTAAATTGATAGGTGTCCTTTGCAAGCACTTGTTCTCTGAATCTGGGACTTTGCTTACAAAGTGAAGAATTAAAACACAGTCAGTTAACTTTCTTCTCCAGGCTCTGACGTATTCCAGGTGCTTCTAAAAACCTCTCCTGAAAGAAACATTAAAGAAATGCAAAGCAGAGCTGCTGAACAAATCTATCAGTGAAGGTGAAAACCAGTTCTCAAGTCAGACTTGATGAATAGCAGAGTTGAGGGTTATGAGCAGATTTGAGCTGCACATAGCAGTGGCCTTCTCTTGATGATGTATTTTGCCATTTATTTTATATATTTGAAGGGGAAACTCTCCCCTAATCAGTTGTGTAGGAGACAGCAGGGCTGGCCAGGGGAGTGAGCACAGACTGGTTTGTTTATCACTGGGAGGTGTGACCTGCTGTGGGAAGGAGTGAGTGTGACACAAGCAGTCAGCATCTGAGCTGCAATAATCCTTTGTGGATAGCACATTCCTGCAGTGTTTTCTGTGAGAAAACTGCTGGTGTCCATAACCAGGTGTGTTCCTGGCCCTGCTGATGCTGAGCCCAGAGCCCTCCTTGAGGTCCCTGCTTCACTTGGAGAGTGAATTTCCTCAGCTCAACTGGATTTTCAGTACTCCAGAGAAGTTATTTCATCAGTTGTTTCTGGGAGCAGGGTGATTTCTTTTTTACTGCCAGTGCAGTTCCCTAAAGCAGAGTGTGATTAGAGACAGTGTGACAGGAGGGTCCTGGTGGTCACTGTCCTGTGAGTCAGCTGTGTGAAACCCACTTGAGATGCAAGAAACTCTTGACATGACAATTTCAGGAATTTGCTTTTTTTTACAATGAAAGGAGTTAAGGATGGGTTTGGATCCCACAGCACAGGGATCTGGCAGACCCTGGATGAGTTCTTCTGAAAGACTTTGCATGTGACCTTGGGTTGGTCAAGCTGTTGGGATAGTTTTGAGGCCTCAACCTTGCTGAGGTACAGATAAATTTTATGCCTTAAAAACATTTTTCAGAAGCAGCTTTGTGAACTGTGAGGACTTGCAGTAGGTCACAGGCTCAGCTGCTCTGGCTAAATGACAGCCACAAAAAGGATCCCAGCACAGATCCAGCTCTGTTTGGGAGAACTTTGATGCAGTTCAGGACATTGGGACAGTGCATAATTTGTGGAAAGAAGCTTTTTACAATGAGGATGGCACAGGTTGGTCAGGAAATTGGTGTCTGCCCCATCCCTGGAAACATTCAAGGTCAGCTTGGACAGGGCTCTGAGCAATGTGATCCAGTTATGTCCCAGCTCATTGCAGGGGGTGTTGGACTAAATGACCTTTAAAGGTCTTTCCAACTCAAATTTTTCTGTGATTCCATGAAAGTGGACATGGCAAGGCCCAGCTTGAGTTTTTTGGCTCCTGCTGCTGTGCCCTGTCCTTGAGCACATTGTCTGGAGTGGTGACATCTGTGCCACGTGTGACAGTGTCAGGCAGCCTCTTGAGCACGATTCAGATTTTCCACTCATGGCAGACATTTAATCTCTGTTTATAATTTTTATCTACCAGTGCTTTGTGTTTGTATCTTAGGTTGTTATCCAGACACTCAACACACTAATTCCCTGCAATGAGTGTAAGTGGACCATAGTAAACAACAAGTAAATGACTGGAGCTGTTACCCAGTGATTAATTAATGGGAACAGGGCAGCCAAAAGCAGTGAGACACAAACCTTTGTGTCCCACAGCCCAGGACAAGAAATGGTTTTTATAAATCATAATAGGTCAAGAGTTGCACATTTTCAAACCTTGGACTTTGCACTGGTGATCAGGCATGCAGATGGCAGGATTTCAGCTAGGCTGGAGCCTAAGAGTCTTATCAACTTACACTGCCTTCTTCTGCTATTAACTTGTGTGCTTCCACAGTTACTTGATGTAAACTTGGCAGGGTCTGAGGGCTGTGTTTGGTTGAATAATTCCAGTTCCCCAGTAGTATAAACTCAGTTTGAGATCCCACTGTAGGCCCTGGGGATAGGCAGCTCTTCTTGGCTGCCCCAGCTGTTCCTGAACTCTGCCAGTTGAGGGCAAGGCAATCTCTGGGAGTGGGGTCTGGGAAAATCAGGCTCTGTTTTGTGGGCAGAGCTCTGCTGAGCAGCAGTGTGCTGCTGTATCTGAAACAAAACACACCCATCCCTTCCCCCAGGACAATTAAAACTTCATTGCCTCCAGAATTCTGTTTGAGGAAGAGCAATTAAGAGCACAAACCCAGTGATTTTAAAAATCTGGTTGGTGTAAACCCAGCTGAATATGATACCTGAGAGTCAAGTTGAGACATTCCGAAGTTAACTACCTTCAACACACCAAAAAAAGCATAATAAACCCCCACTTTAGAAGTGGTAAAACTACAGGGGGCTGTTTTTTATGAGTTAAATATGATTATGAGAGCTTATAAAACCTTGATGCATCTCTAGAGGGGGGAGGTAGTTTGGTTTCTGTGTGCAAACCAACCTCTACCTGCCTGGGTGATATCACCAAGCAGGTGGTGGCACAGGTGGTGTTGGCAGTATATTGGTACTTGGAGCACCTCCTAAAACTTCACTTCTCAGGAGAGTTTGGATGTTGTTAACCTGTTCTGATAGCTGAAGGGCCTTGTGGAAAGCACAGGGAGTTCTGAAGTAGTGCTTCAGTTAGTCAGCAAACTCTGCATTTTTTACATTTTCGGGTAAACCTATTGCTGACCTCTTCATGCACTTCTAAACCTCTGGTTTTATTTAGTTCCACTGCTGATCTGATCTTTTCTTTTTTTTCCTTCCCTTCCTGCATTGATCCTTCATTCCCTGCTTTGGAAATAACTGTATTAACTTCTAGGAATTTTTTTCCCCTTCTTACAGTTTTCTTAGAACTCTTGCTTTAAAAGCAGCAGTGTTTTGTCCATGATCATGTCTGGGTACCTTGAGTTTGGCTCCTGCTTTGCTGACAGACATCTGCTCCTTCTGGGTTGTTACAGCTGCTGACAGTTGGTTTGCTCCATTTCTGGGCTGAATGTGATCTATATCACATAAACTGTTTTCTGTGTTTATCTCTGTTCTTATTCAAGCACTGAATGATAAGGATTTCACTGTAACAGTCATTATTTATAGGTAATAGTGGGGAAGGGACTTGTTCCCATTTCACAGAATCAGAGAAGGTGTGGACAATTCAAGTCTATGATAGCTTTGGTTTCCCAATTTTTCCCCTCTTTGCTTTGGGGCTGATTATGCAGACTCCAGGGTGTTCCTTGAGTGAGGTTGAACATAACCCCAGGGACAAATTCAGGCAGTTTGGGACAGAGCAGGGAAGCTTCAACTCTGCTTTTTCTGGGATTGAAGCATCACAAGTTACTGGGCTTTGTAAGACACCGCCTTTTATCAGTAGATAAACCACTTAAAAACTTTTGGTAAAGAAGAAATTTTCTCTTTCTCTCTCTTTTTGTTCTGTTCTGGTTTTTCACAGGTATCAGTCAGAGCCGGATCTCCCATTGGCTGTTGCAGCAGGGGTCAGACCTGAGTGAACAGAAGAAAAGGGCATTTTACAGATGGTACCAGCTTGAGAAGACAAATCCTGGTAAACAAATGCAGCCTAAACATCTCCTGCTGTTTATTTACAGAATGGAAGCCTTTTGTTTATTAGCACTGATAATTCACTTCTTGGTTTGGGGTACTCCAGAGGTTCTCCCTCTGACCAGGTTAATTTTTAGGAGGGTGGGAAGAAATCTGCTTTTTGCTTTGCAACAAATGATGCAGAGCTGCCTCATCCAGAGCTGTCTGTCCAGAGCTGTCTGTCCAGCTCCTCAGCCACAGATACCTGCCCTGCCCTCCCACCACTCACTAAATCTGGGAATCAGAAGCAGCCAGTGAAGTTGTAGTCAGTTCATGTGAAATATAAGCTGAGGCTCTTCAGAATGAACAAATAAAAACCATTCATAATGGCTGCATAATATAAAGTTTCAGCAAAAAACCCCACACATTTTGTCAGAGAGGATCTTCAGAGGGTTTTGGGTTGGATCTCAAGCTCATGGATGGGATGTTGATAGTTACAGTGATAAGCTGGAGATATGTCTTTCAAATCCCACCTGCTTCTCCAAATCTCAAAATAGATCTTGAATACAAAAAGAGAAGTAAAGCTCCTCATTATCTTTAACTAACCAGCAATCTTCAAAATCACAGTTTAATTAATTTCCTTGTATTGTTCTTCTCCATAGATTTTGTTTGACCACAGTTCTTATTTTTCCCTTTTAACAGTTTTATTGTAAAGATCAAAATGTTTATGTTTAATTTCCTTTAAACATTGGCTTGATTAAATTAACTGTGTAATTGTTTTAAGGAATTTAAAACTCAGGCTCTCTAATGTGAACTTGGCTTCAGTATCCAGAATTCTATTAAGAAAAATTCCAGGGGAATCAGAGCCTCAAAACTTTTGCTTTGTGTGTAAACTGAAATTCAGGAGGCTCCAGCTGACAGTTGGCCTGAGAATAATTCAGATTTAAGTTGGGTGGGTTCAGAGGAACAGCTAAGCCTGTTTTTTCTCTTAAGCATGTTGATGCTGTTTTTTCTTAAAGTTGTTTTAAAGAGTAAAAGTGCCAAGAAGCCTTGATTTTTGCACTGGCTGGAATTGTGATTCTGAGGATCCCAGAATTCCTGGGTGCAACCATGCAGTACCAGCTGCTTGGAAAGGCTCAGGTTTTACCCTACAAAGTAACTCCCTGACATTTCCCTTTGATGAAAGGTGTTGCCTCCAAAGTAGTGGAGAAAACTTGAGAGTTTTTGGAAGGTGTGAAAACTACCAAACCCCTCTCCAGATGAAACCTTTTGTGTGGATTTTTCCCAGCCTTGCATCCTTTATTTGCAGTGTCACATGAAGCTGTTTAGGAAACAGTATCTTGTGCTAATAACAGAACCCTTGTTCAACTTAGCTCTAAAATCTTTACTTCTTCCTCTTTACCTTCTTTTTTCCCTGTATCCATGAGCTCACATCTTCTTTGTCCTTTTGCTCTTGAAAGGTGTCTAAGGAAAGAGGACTTTCCACACTGAAGGTTGTGGCTGAAATTGAAATGAATCAACTTTGGCTCTGCTTTGCTTTAGACATGGAAAAACTCCTTGAAGAGTGGTTGTTTGAGTGTAACCTTTTTCCCAATAAGAGATCTTAAACAGCATTTTCAAGGAGTGTAAAAGGCAAATTGTTTCCTCTGCCTAAGCCAAGGGACTATTTGGATGCACTTAAATTCCTTTTAGAACCAGACAGCACTTGGTTTCTTTTTAGAGGCTGAGGTAGAGGGAGGAACCCTCAGTTTTCCTGTTGCTGTTGGGAAAATTTACTTGAGGAAAATGGGGTTGTATTTATTTATTCATTGTAGGACAATATAACACTGCTTTCAGTTATTGCCATCTATTATATTGCAGGTCAGCCCAGGTAGCCAAGAAAAATTAGCAGGGGTATGAACAAGTGTGTAACGGGAGGTACCAACCTTGTCCAGAGAATCCTGGATGTAAACCACTGTTACAAAACCAATCTGCAGCTGAAGTTTTGGCTACTACTCACAGTATCCTATGATTAGTAGACAGAGTAATGGGTCTGGTGTCCTCCTTAGAGCCAGAAAATGAGGAAATCAGTGGAACTTCCTGCCACATTCCCAAAAAAGGGATGCCATCACCACACTCTGTAGGGTGTGAAAGATTGTCTTCTTTGGAAGAAACCTGGGAGATGAAATGACTGCCATGTGTTTTTTTCCATTTGCTAGCTTACTGAGAGGTGGCATCTGGCTTTTTGTTTTCATACACCCCATCTTTTCCAGTTCCAGCTGCTGGGAGGGAAATCTCAGTCCTTTGAGAGAAAGTCAGGTCTGTGTGCTGAGGGACCTGCAGGTTTGAGTTATCAGAGGGCCAAGTGAGGCTTTTGGGAACTATTGGTTCCCCAATTTCTATAATTCCTTATCTTGGAAAACTGGATCTTCAGAGTAAATCCATTTTTTTGGACTGAATCTGTGTAGTAATAGAAAGAAAACCTAAAATTGAAACAGTTTTGAAGGACTAGGACAGCAGATGTAATCAATTCCTAAATTGTGAAGGGGGAATAGTTTGGGAAAGGACTGGAGATCTCTTGGCAGACTTTCCCTTGGCTCTGCCAGTTTTTCTGTGCAACTTGTAGAATTCACCCTTTATCTCCCTTTCCCATCTCCTGGGTGCAGGTGAGACTTTTCCCTGTGGGTGACACTCCTGCCTTGCCTCCAGCTCCTCACAGCAGGACCTGTCTTTTACTGTGCTTATAGAAGCAAATTATGACTTACAAATATATCAAAAGACATTTTATTTCTCTTTTATTTATCTCTTTTTCTTTTCTTTTAATGTGTTATGTGAGGCTTTAAATCATCCACAGGCAGTGCTGCATCTGCAACCAAAGGACTTGGTGCTGGGAGCTTTAGGGCAGTTTTAGGGCATTGCTGCTGTTCAGATGCTGGTCCTATATGGACAAGACTCAGCAATTCCATCCCTTCCATTCTTTTCCAGCTGGCTTTGAGCTCTTGAATGTGCTGTTTGTTATTTGCCTTGGTTTGATTGCTGGTTTGCATGGGCAGTTTCTGCATTTCTCCTGTCCTTGATGTGGTGGGTGTTCAGACAGCACCAGACTGGAATGTTGCAAAGGAGACTTGGAGTCTCATGGAACAGGAGAAAAACACCCACTTGTCCCACTGTATGCAATAATCTTGCTCAAAAAAAATGTCTTAATCAATGTTTTCTTGGTAGGAGTGATGTCAGAGTTAATGGCAACGCTGTGAATTCCAGTGTGCTACTGATTGTAAATTTTTCTGGAAGGAGTTGCCAGTTAGGGTGAAAGGCAGGTTTTTTTTTTGTTGGAGGGAAGAAGTAAATGCTAAATGCTGATGTTTAAAAGATCTTTATTCCAATTAATAGGGATGCTTTTCATTTAGATGGAGCTTTTTTTTCACACAGGCACCACTTGTCTGTCCTGTGTTTTGTGGAGGACTGAGAACATTTTGGCAATAGATAAATTTTATGTATTTCAGAAACTGGTAGTGCTACAATGTTCTCACTATTTTTTCAGAGCTCATAGGTTTTAAATAATTTTTTTTTTTTAGATTGGTAGTTATTAGCCTGATTAGTTTCCAGGGCACTGGGTGTTGGGCAATGTGGGAAGTTTGTGATGGAGTAACTTCAGCTTGTCTCTTGCCTCTGTGTAGTGCAAACTGAAGCTGGCACCTCAAAATGCTGTGTTAAAGTTACAGATGGATACAGACTGCTTCCATTTAGGCTGGGCATTTATTTCTGCCACTCTTCTCTAATAGGAAGGCAGCTGTGGTCACCTTGGAGAGAAGCATGGGCACTTCTTCCTTGAACTAAAGGAAAATAAAATGAAGTTAATATCAGGATGTAGCATCTCTTCTGTAATTTTCAGAGTGGTTCTTGTTTAGCTGTGAAAGAAAAGCCAACCCAAAATCAGGGGCTCTCCCACGAGGTTTTCACTGGGAAGGGATGGTTGGTGATGTGCTGTTCCACAGAGCTGCAGAGCAAACAGTCCCTGCTCTGCTCCTTCTCCTCCCCTCCCTGGGCTCTGTAAGGGAACCTTGTGCTGCTGCTGATCTCAATCCAGCATGGCTTACTCTGACCAAGAGGTGTTTTTTGTGTGATCTGGGGTCAGCCTGGCTAAAAATACACTGAGGCATCTGTTCTTATCAGGATAATGTACAGCAGGTACTTGCTGCAAATGAAAACTTGCCAGGAAATGGTTTCTTGGAGCTGGGAGACACCTGAGGCTTTTCTGTGACTGCTCCATGGCAGGGCCTTCCTGAGCCCTGGGATGGGGGGCAGTGAGTGCATGGGATGGGGGGCAGTGAGTGCATGGGATGAGGAGCAGTGAGTGCAGGGGATGGATGGAGAGCAGTGAGTGCATGGGATGGATGGGGAGCTGTGAGTGCATGGGATGGATGGAGAGCTGTGAGTGCATGGGATGGATGGAGAGCAGTGAGTGCATGGGATGGATGGGGAGCTGTGAGTGCATGGGATGAGGAGCAGTGAATGCATGGGATGGATGGAGAGCAGTGAATGCATGGGATGGGGGGCAGTGAGTGCATGGGATGGATGGGGGGCAGTGAGTGCATGGGATGGGTGGGGGGCAGTGAGTGCATGGGATGGATGGGGGGCAGTGAGTGCATGGGATGGATGGGGAGCAGTGAGTGCAGGGGATGGATGGGGAGCAGTGAGTGCATGGGATGGATGGGGAGCAGTGAGTGCAGGGGATGGATGGGGAGCAGTGAGTGCATGGGATGGATGGGGAGCAGTGAGTGCATGGGATGGATGGGGAGCAGTGAGTGCAGGGGATGGGGAGCAGTGAGTGCATGGGATGGGGAGCAGTGAGTGCATGGGATGGATGGAGAGCAGTGAGTGCATGGGATGGATGGGGAGCAGTGAGTGCATGGGATGGATGGGGAGCAGTGAGTGCATGGGATGGGGAGCAGTGAGTGCATGGGATGGATGGGGAGCAGTGAGTGCATGGGATGGATGGGGAGCAGTGAATGCATGGGATGGATGGAGAGCAGTGAGTGCATGGGATGGATGGGCAGCAGTGAGTGCATGGGATGGAGAGCAGTGAGTGCATGGGATGGATGGGGAGCAGTGAGTGCATGGGATGGGTGGGGAGCCGTGAGTGCATGGGATGGATGGAGAGCAGTGAGTGCATGGGAAGAGGAGCAGTGAGTGCATGGGATGGGTGGGGGGCAGTGAGTGCATGGGATGGATGGGGAGCACTGAGTGCATGGGATGGAGAGCAGTGAGTGCATGGGATGCTCTTAGAGCAGCTCCCTTCACTTGAGGATGAGGTCTGGGATATTCAGGCCTTGGCCAGGAAGAATTTGGAGCGTGGAGAGAGCTGCATTCCAGTTGGAGAGCACTTCCCCTGCCTCCTCTCCTCCAAAATCTCCAGCAGCATCTTCAGTCACACAAATTCACAGAGAAAAGGCAGTGCTGTAGGAAAAGGTGCTGAGCACTGGCAGGGAGTGAGAGCTGTCTCCTTTCATTTCTGTGTGTGAAAGGAGCTCTTCCCAGGCGCTTCACCTCTGCACCCCTCAGAGGTGTCTTGCTGTTTGATGCATACACTGAAAACCTTGTAGTGCGTCTTCTCCACTCTGTCTGCTCAGGAGAGAAGTTTCACTTCTCCTTAAAAGCTGTTTGAGGGGTTTAAAAAAAGAATCTGAACTGGTGACTAGGGTGTAACTTGCTAAGTTATAAAGAAGTGAAGCTGGGTGGCGAGAGTGTTGTGATGGAATGTTGGAACAGCAGAATAAACGGGAGCTCGTTGAAGAGAGGGGGATGAGGAAAAGCTCCATAGGTTCCCTATCAAATGTGCATGTCATAAATGATGAACTTGGGTTTGAAGTAATCTCATTCCACTCCCCTGCCATGGGCAGGGACACCTTCCATTATCCCAGGTTGCTCCCAAGCCCTGTCCAGCCTGGCCTTGGACACTTCCAGGGATCCAGGGGCAGCCACAGCTTCTCTGGGCACCCTGTGCCAGGGCCTCCCCACCCTCACAGCCAGGAATTCCTTCCCAATATCCCATCTATCCCTGCCCTCTGGCAGTGGGAAGCCATTCCCTGTGTCCTGTCCCTCCATCCCTTGTCCCAAGTCCCTGTCCAGCTCTCCTGGAGCCCCTTTAGGCTCTGGAAGGGGCTCGGGCCATCCCACGTTCCCTTTTTTCCACATGTTCATCCAAGCCCATTTTGGGCCTCTTTATGCATTCAGGTCCTCCTCTCTTGCTGTGTGGGGGTACTTGCTTGTAATTCTCAGCATATTCCTCTCTTATCTGCTGCTGATATTGATGTTACCCCATAGAAAAGAGAAATGGCTGAATTGATCTAGGAAGGCTACTAAAACAAAAAAAGTGTATTATATTCAGTATGTGAACATACCTGTAGCAGCAGCAGAAAATTTATGCTTTCAATGCAGATCTTTTTTCTACCTTTGTCTGAAAAATCTCAGGCAAATTTAATAGAAGGATTCTGCACCTCTTGGCTTGATGTGAGGGATCACTGATACTCCTGTACTCTCCCTTTGAAATCAAATCTTCAGGTGGGGAAAGTATATTGCTAACACAATGCAGGAAAACCTAATTTCTATTCCTGTTCTCCCCTGCCTCTTTGTAAAATTGTAATTTTAAATTTTTTTTTAAGTATTTGAAGTGTATTTAAGGCCTGGCAACTTGATAGCCACCCAGCCCCCTAAACTGTGCAAGTAGCAGAAAGACTAGATAAGGAGCTCTCCTTGAAATGGCCTCCCAGTAAGTTGGCACTATAGGAAATATTTCATGTTTCAATGGAACCAAGTAATCTGTGTGGGCTCGTTAGCTGGGAATTAGGGAGAGGCACCGTGCCTTGTGTGTGCAAGGCAGAGATTGTGGGCTTCACTTCCTACTGACTCCTCCTGGGGAGCATTTGGAAATTATTTTGGGCTCCAGTACCTAACACAGATGCAAGCCCCTGGCAGGAAGGGAAAGACTCTGTGTGCATTTCTTGAAAGGAACACGGCCAAGTGCCTAAACAGCTTATTTCTTGCTTTTTAGCTGTAGGAATTTGTTCATTGGTTAAACTCTTGGGTTCCCTTGACCCTTTCACTCCTCTGTGTATTAGAGGAGCAGTGTGGTTGCACTAACACTGTGTGGTTTGATGATTAAATCCCAACCATTCTGAGTGAGCCTGAGCACCCAGAGGGGTTTCACAGCCCTGCTCTTGAGTGTGCCCAGCCCTGTGAGCAGGGCTGCTGCTTCTCCTGGGTCTGACCAGGCTGGCTCAGTGCAGAAATTCCACTGGAGCTCAGGATGCTTATGGGATATAGGTGGTGATTTATTTTTCATACAACTCTTTTTTTTTTTTTTTTTTTTTTTTTTTTTTTTTGTATTTTTTGCACCCTAGAACAGCTCTCTCTTCCCTGCAGGGGAAGTCACTGAGCACAAAGCTGTCCTTCAGAACATACCCTGGTTTCTGTCCTCGTGTCCTATCCCAGGTTCCCCATCCTCACCAAGGGATGTAGGACAGATCGATCTCCCAGTGTTGTCTTGATTTATCTTGATTTATTAGCTGAGAGGCTGTTGTGGAAAGGATCAGGGGTAAGATTCAAAGGGGCCTTTCCTGAAGGCATCTTGCCAAATCCTGTCTCATGCCTGATGCTTTCCAGCTCAGACTCGGGGAAAGAAGAAATACATCCGTAGAAAGGGAGCAGGAGAGGAAGGTTGTGATGTTAATTTGCCTTCAGTGACTTTTTCAGGCACCCTGGCACTCGTGAGCCCATGTTTGCCCAGGCCACAGGGTGTGTTTCTGTTGGTGGAGCTGCTTCAGGTATCTCCTCAGCTCTTCAGACACACTGAAATACCTTTGGTATAAAGCAGATTTCCATTTTGCTTCTTGAAGCTGCTGTATAATTAAATAGAAACTGCTATTTCCTACTTTGTGACAGCTCAGGTGGCAGCACAACCTGAATGAATCCCACCTGGGGCACAGCTCACCCTGTCTGTGTGATCCTTTCCCTCTTGATGAAGACAAGACAGATTTTCCTAAGTGCCCATCAGCTCCTTGGATTTCCTTCTACCTTGGAAATAGGAATTCTAGCTGCCTTTGTGTATCTTTAGGGTGTCTTTGATAATACTTTATATTTTTTTCCATTTGAATGGTTTCATCACCTGTCTTGTGTTTTTTTTTTTTTCACGAGCAGGAGTGAGAGGATGGGCCTGACTTTTAACCCTCTGGGAAACACAGTGTTTATTGTCCTTAGGGGCTACACTAAGCATGAGACCTGCTCCCATCCCAATAGAAGGAAGCTGCTGTTTCCTACTTTGTGACAGCTCAGGTGGCAGCACGACCTGAATGAATCCCACCTGGGACACAGCTCACCCTGTCTGTGATCCTTTCCCTCTTGACAAAGACAAGACAGATTTTCCTAAGTGCCCATCAGCTCCTTGGGTTTCTTTCTGCCTTGGAGGTTGGGAAATAGGAATTCTAGCTGCCTTTGTGTATCTTTAGGGTGTCTTTGATAATACTTTATATTTTTTTCCATTTGAATGGTTTCATCACCTGTCTTGTCTTTTTTTTTTTTTTTTTGCACGAGCAGGAGTGAGAGGATTAGCCTTACTTTTAACCCTTACTTTTAACACATTAAACACAGTGTTTATTGTCCTTAGGGGCTACACTAAGCATGAGACCTGCTCCCATCCCAATAGAAGGAAGCTGCTGTTTCCTACTTTGTGACAGCTCAGGTGGCAGCATGACCTGAATGAATCCCACCTGGGACACAGCTCACCCTGTCTGTGTGATCCTTTCCCTCTTGATGAAGACAAGACAGATTTTCCTAAGTGCCCATCAGCTCCTTGAATTTCCATGGTCATGCCCTCTGCCTTGGAGGTTGGGAAATAGGAATTCTAGCTGCCCTTGTGTATCTTTAGGGTGTCTTTGATAATACTTTATGTTTTTTTTCCATTTGAATGGTTTCATCACCTGTCTTGTGTTGTTTTTTTTTCACGAGCAGGAGTGAGAGGATGGGCCTGACTTTTAACCCTCTGGGAAACACAGTGTTTATTGTCCTTAGGGGCTACACTAAGCATGAGACCTGCTCCCATCCCAATAGAAGAGCCAGAATGGAGACAGACGCCTCCCCCAGTCACAGCTACCTCTGGGACCTTCAGACTACGGCGAGGCAGTCGGTTCACGTGGAGAAAGGAGTGCCTGGCTGTTATGGAGAGGTATGTGCTGGCTCTCTGAGGGGGTTTGGAGATGGGAGTTCTAAAGGACTTTTCCCTGCTCTGGTGAACACCAGTGTTTTTTTCATTAAGCTGTTGTAGCCTCGTGCAAGCCTGTAAGAATTGGATTTGTGATGATGGAGTGGGAGGAGCTGTTTTGTCTCTTGGGTTGTTTAAAAAATTGTAACACTGCTCTGGACAGGAGCTCTTTATTTTTGTACATTGTGTCCTTAGCTCAGTCTGAGCTTGTTGGTGTTCAGCTCTTTGCTTTTGTAGAAACTTTTCCACTAATCCTGATCCAGGCTCTCTTGGGAGGGTCTTGCAAGCTCTTTCCATTCTGCATTTCTCCTTCCCACTTTCCTGACTTTTCCCCATGACGCCTCGTGGTGGTTTAAAGTGAATACCGTCATTTCAGCAGCACTGTAATTGTTTGGGATGCAGAACTTTGCCTCACAAGCAGTAGATTCCTGGTCCAAAAAGGCTCTTAGAACCCTCTTACCTGAGCTGGGAGCTGCACAGAGCAAAGTGGATCTTTCAAATCCCTATGCAGAGTGGCAGGTGATCATTAGAGCTCCCAGCTCTCCTCTCTGAGCCCGGGCATGCTTTGCCTTTCCCTCTCCTTACAGGAATGTCTCTTTTGTGGATAATGCTGTACAGTAGAAAAAGGCTGGGGAATTTGGATGTAGTTTAGGGAGAAATGTTTATTTCTGTCCAGGGCTAAAAGGCTGGGAGGAGGTTTTTCCCCTCTGAGAGCATGAGGAACCTCCTTTCCATGGAAGGACTGGATGACTGTGTGTCATACTCCTAGGTTTGCATTCCCAGTGAGATCTCAGTCAGCAGATTTGTAGGATGTGTTTTTACCATTTCTTTAATGCTTTCCTTTCCTCTTGCTTGCTTGGGGGTCTTGGGAACTGATTAGGAGCAGGAGAGCATCATTTGCCTGAGCTGAGGCTGAAATCCTGAACTCCCTCAGGAACACAGGCTGGACACACTGCTGTGTCTTTGCAGGACTGGAACCAGTAACTTAAATGTTTGTTTGCCTCTTCTGCCCTGGCACTGATATTTTATCTGACATTGATATTTTTGGCTTTGCCTGGATGTTTCCCCAAAGGAAATAATGTAAATGTTTGAAATCTGTTCTGCTTTGTTAGACCCAACTAATGCAATGCCCTGTGATCTGATAGTGTGTTTTTCTAGTGTCCCCCTCCACAGAGGCAGAACAAGGGGCAGGACAGCATCTTTAGCACTTTGAAATGCTTGTCTGACTGTCCTGATTGTGTGTGCAGAAGGACAGAACCACCACAGCTCTGTGTGCCTTCAGGGCAGCAGCATCTCCTGATCAACTCTGTGTGTGAAATGCTTATTGGGAGTGGAATTAGAGCTCTTTGGGCATGGCTGGTTTTGGGCATGGCTGGTTTTCTCCCTGGTTTCTGTCTGGCCCAAAGTGCAGTAACTGCTGTTATTTGCTGTTTGAACCTGATTGTGCCTCAAACTCCTTTGCTGGGGAAACTGCTGATAGAGAGCTGAGCAAGCCACCCTTTCCTCATCCACCTCTCTCCTCCAGCCAGTCTCTGCTGGGACACTCTAGAAATTAAAACTCTGGTGTTTTAATGCATCTGTTAGAAATGTGTGAGATTTGGGTTTGGATATTGAAAGAATCAAGTTGGTCTTGACACTGGGAATCATCCAGTTGTGAATGCATATACATAATCACTCAATCTAATTTTTCATTAAATTCTTCTCTGTGTCTTGTGCTCTGTAAGGTCTTTGCTGCCAGGGTTTTCTCCTTATTCTGCTGCTGCCACATTGCCTTAATCCTGGCTTTTAATATTAATTTGCCAAGCCCTTGGCTAGGTCACTGTGGGTGCTGGGTTTCACAGCCTTGTGTGGGGTACTGAGAAGCAAAGCTGAGGAGTTTTACTCGAGGCAAGAACACAGTAAAAGTGTTGTGTGGCAATAAAGCTACACCATAAAGCAATGGGGATATGGTTGTTTAACTGTTGTGCTTTAATAGACCTCGTTGAGCTATGAGGATGAGCTGTTTTATGTGACAAATTTTGAAAGAGTGGGAGAAAAACGCTCTTTTGGAAGCCCTTGGAAAAAAAAAATCACTAATTTCACTTACAGGGCACTGGAGTTTTCCAGGCTTGGCCATGATATGACTCATAACAGCAGCAGGATGAAGGTAACCAGACCCCTCTGGCCCAAGCAGATCAGGTTTCTCTGATGCCCCGGGGTCAGGAATAAGCATTTGGCCACTAAAATGGTGTTTGGCATTGCCTGTGGGCAGGTGCCATTTGTCTGGTAATTTGCATTTTCCTCTGCAGGATTAAGTTTTGGCTCTTAAGTGGAGGCATCTCAGTTTAATGGACTGTTTTCCTAATGAAATTCATCTTTCAGTGCACTGAGTTTGTGTGTCCTGCAGCTTCTGGCTTTGATGTTGGTGCACACAAGGATTTGGGCACCTGGTCTGGAGCTGCTGCTCTGGGAACCTCAGGAAAGTGCTGTTCATTTGGGCTGATACCTGTCCAGGAAGGAGAGACAGAGATCCAGGAGACAATTCCATCCCACTAATGCACTCAGAGGAGGACTCTGTGCTTTCTGTCCTCTCTGGCTGCCTCCTGCAATTAGAACTAACTTTGATGGCTTAGTTTAATGCCTGAAGATAAGAGGGAGGAATCCAGACCTGAGAGGAATCTCTGCAAAACTCCTCCTTCCCTCTGAAATGCTTTTGTGATGCTGTAGAAACATTTTTTTGGCTGAGGATGGGGGTGTTGACCTGCTCCATCACTTAATTGTGCCCCCTGCTTTTGCTTTTGTCTTGGATTCAGTCAGTAAAAATTGTAGTTGCTAAGAGTCCATGTGTCAAACCAGCTGAGAGCACTTCAAGGGAAGAATCTGAAAGCAAAATAGCAAAATTTTGAGGGATTTGTTTCTTAGGAGCAGGCTCTCCAATTGAAAATGCACAGCACCGGTCAGGATTTGATCCATAAACTGAATGAGAAAGGTGAGGGTTGAAGGGACAGTTTCTCTTTTTTAAGAAAGATTTAACTCAACAAAAAAATTCCAGTTCAATTAATTATTATATTGGTGCCAACCTGATAGAATGAAGATTAGAGTTAGGGCCATATCCTGAAATGTCTGATGTACCTGAGGGTCTGAGTACAGGGTATGTGTATTAAATGAACTAATTGGTTTATACTGGACTTCCAGGATGCTGCTTGTGGTTTCTGTAATTCAATTCTCCAGCCTTTACTGCTTTTTTGGAATCCTCCCAGGGTAGTTTATTAATCCCTGCTCTGAGATTTTTTGGACAATAGATTCAGGTCTCTTTATCCCTTTACTTTTTATTTTTCTGTAGATATCTCCCTGAATATTTATGTTCTGAAGGTTAAGAGGAGCAGTGGTTCCAGAAAGTAAAGTTCTATATTTAACTGCAGACTAGGTGTGGTTCAGACAACTGCAGTGCTACTGATGCCAACCTTGACCTGTTCTCTTCTGGAGCCTCCTGCTCCTGGAATATGCTGAGTTTTGAGTGTGTCGAGGTTGTTGTGTGGCTTTGCCCTCCTTTGGGAGAAGAGCTAAGACTGCAGGAGTCCTTTCTGTGCAAACCTGAGGTTAAACTTGAAAGCCTCTTTCTGGTTCCCTTTCGTGTTCTTTTTTTGTTACGTCTTGTCCCACAGATAATGTTGTGTTGTGTTGTTTTTTTTTTTTTTTCTCTTTTCTCTGCTTTGCTTCTTCTCTTCAACCCCTCTCATTAGAAGTATGAAATTGAAAATTTCCCTTAGGGCTTTCTCTTTTTTTTTTTTAATGAAGCTGTGTTGTCTTGTCAGTCTATTTTTTTTATTATTATTATTTTCCCCTCAGTGATTTATGCTTCTCTTCTAATCGTATGTTGGAGTTGAGGTTTATCTTCTTTTTCAGGCAAAAAAATAACTAAGATTGGCAGCAGAATCAGTGATTTTATACCCATTTTAAGGCACTTTTTATGAGGGCTGTTTAAGACTGGGGGGGGGAGTTGAGTGTTGTTTTTAAGTATATGCTTTATCCGAAGATTAAATTAAAATAACTGTAAATTCTGCCCTAAACAAAAATGAATAATTCATCAGTTGAACGTATTTCAGTTTGTCTAGGGAGCAGGGGCTTTGCTTTCTGGTTGAGGGTTATTTGGTTTGATTTTATGGCTCTGGATTTTTATTTTAACACTTGTCTGTGCTTCTGAAGCTTCATTTGTAAAGGTGTATTTAGATTAAAAAAGACTGAGATGCTATAGATCCCCATCATCCCCATGTCCTAGGTGGCAAAACAGAATCAGGTGTTTCACTTGGCTTTATTCAGAAGAGAAATGGGTGTAGATTTCCCAAGATAGGGGGGTACAGTTTCGTGCTGCAGCTCAGCTGAATTACCATTTTGTCACCAGCTCATCCTTAGGTGTTACCCTGCCTCACCACCCTTCTCAATTCCTCCTCCTCAGTTTCCCTGCTCCTGCCACCCTGGGCTGTGTCAGAGATGTTTCTTGTCTGATGGAAATAGCAGCCAATTCAGCCTGCTTCAGGAAAAATAAATCCTTTTTATTTCCCCTTGCGTTTTCCTGAATTGTTTTGGCTTGCTGTGCCAGGGCCGTGCTGGGGCAAAGGACAGGAATGCACAGCTGGGACCACCAGGAAGGGCAGGTTTAACAAAAAGATGGTGATTCCCTCAGTTTGGAGTTGTTTGGTCTGCTTGGTTTTGTTCTGATTTTGTTTGGTTTGTGTTGGGTGAGTTCCTGGTTTCTTTACAGGCACGGTTGTACTGGCATCGTGGAAGAGGGGTCCTTTGATTTTTCCAAGGTATAGGAAAGTATTAGGTCCATGAGGATCAGAGGGATGGAGCACCTTTCCCCTGAGAGAATCAGGAGTTTCCAGCCTGGAGAAGAATCTAGGCAAAGCTTGGAGCACCTAAAGGGGCTCCAGGAGAGCTGGAGAGGGACTTGGGACAAGGATGGAGGGACAGGACACAGGGAACGGCTTCCCACTGCCAGAGGGCAGGGATGGATGGGATATTGGGAAGGGATTGTTCCCTGTGAGGGTGGGGAGGCCCTGGCACAGGTTGCCCAGAGAAGCTGGGAAGTGTCCAAGGCCAGGGTGGACAGAGCTTGGAGCAACCTGGGATAGTGGAAGGTGTCAGAATTGTAACAAGATGAAATTTAAGGTCCCTTTCCGAGTCAAACCATTCTGTAATTCCATGATTGCTGTGGCATCACTGCCCATCTCTGTCTGATTTAACCATTTGTGGCTTTGTTTCCCTTCCAAAGCTGAGGAAGGTCATCTCCATGCCGAGACCAAGTCACTGCTGCATTCCCATGATGGTGCTGGGAGATTCAGCCTTGTTTCCCTCCTGGAAGAGGCACATCCCACCCTGGTCCTGAGGCAGTGCCCTGGGCATGGTCCTGGCCCCAAGTGAGATGAGGCCTGACGTGCCTTATTAGAAATCCTTCCGACTGTGAAAGCGCTTTTACTGCAGCTCTCCTGAGCGCCGGGGCTTCCACGGCTTCCCTGGGGACCAAGAGAGCTCTATTAGCTCCTGAAATTCAGTTAGGAAATTTTCTTAGTTAATTTCATCCCATTACTCTTAGTTATGTCTTCCAGCAGAACCTTAATACCGGCCCCATAGGGGATCTAAGTTTCCTGTGCAAGGCTTTGGAGGAGATTTAAGTTTGGGATTCATTGCGTTTCTCCCTTTCCAAGCTGACAGCAGAGCAGGAAGTAATGTCCTTTGGCCCCTTCCATTAGGCTGCTACATTGTTAGAAACAGAACAGCAGCTTCTCATCAATATAACCATGGCCACGGGTCGGCTCGGGAATGCTGCTCGTCTTTCCTGGGTTTGCTGGGAGGTCAGCAGGGCTGGGAATTATCTCTGCTGTCCCTGTGACCCTCAGGTGTCCTTGAACCTTTTGGTGACTGCTTGTTCTCAGCTGTAAAATATCCACTACCAGCTTCAGAGATGAGTCAAGCCCAGGGAAAAGTGCCAAAAGCCTCTAATTCTTGGGTTACCGAGGAATATTGGCGTTAGGAAAAACTTCCTGACTTCAGGAATGGCACAGCACTAAGCAGGTTATCTACAGCAGCTACAGAACATTTCTCAGGAGCAAATCAGCTGAAATCTGTCAGGATGGCTCTGAGATACTTGATCTTAATGCAGAGAGAAACATCAGGTGATTTCTTTATATTTTTTCCAGCTCTTTCAATCCTGTCATAAGGTGTTCATTAGTCAGCAACTTCCAGGGGGAGATTCAACTTCATTAAATCCTTTGAGATGCAGGGAATGGGTTTTTTTTAGGATCTTTGCTGTTTGTGCTCCTGAAATGCTTCGAGATCTGAGCGAAGGCACTTTGCAAAGGCACCCAGCAAAGTTCACTTTACCACTCACACTAAGGCAAGATCATGTGGCTGTGTGAAGGTTCAAGTGGTTTGGCTCAGGGTCATTGCTCTGTGTCTTCATAAAATGCAAGAGCAGCCATTTTCTGCTTGGCACACAGGATCTGCCTTATTTTGCATTAGATCAAGCTCTGTTCCCTCTCAGACATGCATAATATCCAAGCTTCCTATTCTAATCAGCTGTAAGCAAATCCCAGTTGTTTGGCAGATTGCAGGCAGTGAAATAGAATGTAAGGATATCTGCCCAAAGCCTCACCAGACTCTGGTTTCTTCAAGGATCCAGCACCTATTGAGTTATTTTGCTTTCTAGAGAGCTCAGGTGCTTTTTGTATCCTTGTGTTGTCTCTCTCTCTTTTTTTTTAAATAATAAAAGATGATCTGTGGGAGGGGCAGCTCCTTGCAGCAGACCTCAGATAAAATTCTTGTGTCTGCCAAGGTCAGAATAACTGAAATCAACATTTAGAAAATGCAACTTTGTCAGTCTGGTCTGTAACAGCTCTGGCTGGTGCAGCAAACCCACATTTTAGAAATGGGAATTCTCCTCTAGTCCAGATACTCTGCTGCATTTCTCCAGCACCAGTTGAGATCCTCAGTGTTCTGTCCCCCTGCTCATGAAGGTGACAAGCAGGATCTCATCCCCAGGTGATGATGGTTGTGATGTTTATCTTTTTTTCTACCTCTGCTCTTCATCCTGTGCCTGGCTCACACCTGGCCAGCAGCCATGTGGCTGTGGACAAAAGCTCTTATCTCCTATCCTGTATTTTTAATCCTGTTATTGCAGCTCTGGGTGTTCTTATTATTCACATAAATATGTAATTCCTTCTAAATCCTGCTAAGGTCTTCAGGGTACTTCTGGAGAACTAATTATACCTAGTTTCATTTTAAATGCTAAAATGTGTTTAAAAAGTCAAAGGTCCCTTTGGCATGAGTATCATGAGAAAGAATAAGGCAGAACTTTGCATTTATCCAGGATCATTCTCTGTATGTGCTGCTATCAATGTGCTGCTCATTTATCTCCTCTCTGAACTTAACAGTCACTCTCTTATCTCTTCCCAGACACCAAGGCTTCCCTTGCCTCTAATAATATTAATTGTCACTCTTCTCTGGACCTTTTCTATTCTTACATTCAATTTCTAGTGACCTGGGGCAGGTGAGTGGGGACCCAAGCAGAGCTGATTTCCATATTTCCAGGGTAAATATTCCAGCTGAATCCAAGTCCTCTTGTTCTCTGACCTCCAGCCTAACATCTGGGTTTTTTTTGCTGATCACTTTTGTGTATTGATTGAGAGTATCTCATCTTGGAATAGTCTTTCCTGAAGAGCTACTACTGATTTAGACCTGGTCATGTACGTGAGGAGTTGGAATTTGCTCTTTTCCATGTGCAGTGCTTTGCTTAATGCCAAGATAACAAATGAAGTTCAGTCGTGGGAGTGTTAATTGCTGTGAATTTCAAAAATACCAGCTTTATTTGTATCCAGTATAAATAATTCTCCTTTGCAGAACTTTATTTACTGTAACTGTTCATGCCAGTTGTTCTAGGGCACAGCTTGAGTGAGTCAAGGGCTTGTGCTGGGTTCATGCACAGAACCTCTTGCTCTTTGCAATCATGTTGAGACCTCTAGATGCTGCCTGCTGTAAGGACAGTGTGAAAACAGAGGTTTGGTGCTGTGATTTCTGTCTCTTCGAGCTTTCTTGATTTGCCTCAGTCCTTCGTGGTGTTGTTTTTCCTGTGATTATCCTGTTTAAAGGACACAGAAGGAATTAGGAACAAAAAGCTTGTATTAATCAGCTAAATTGTTCTTTTCTCAGGTATTCTAACGTGGATTCAGGAGGCAGGGAAAGCCATGACAGTCTTGTCACACAAACTGTGTGAAGTGGCCCCTGGCAAGTTCAGGCTGTATTTTATGTGGTTGTTCATAATGTTTGGGCTGTCCAGAACAGCTCCAAGCTGTGGGAAGTTTCCCCTCCCTGCAGGATTCATCCAACCCGTGTGTAATGTTACCCCTGGAACAAACCCCCTGAAGTGAATTGTCAGGACCCAGGACATTCCTCTGACTACCCTGAGTGATTTGAAACCCCAGCAAAGAACTCAAAGACCTTAGCACAAAGTCAGAAACACCTATGCCTTCGATTTTAGTCCATAGGAAAAAATTACCAGCTTTGTGTGAAAATTTACAAGCCACAAAAATTTGAGTAAAATGATAGCTAATTTGTCACAAAGTGAAAAAGTAAAATTTTAAAGTTTTAGAATGGAAGTTCAAAAAACAAAATAAAAGAATCTGAGCATGTCCTGTCCTTCTTCTCCTTCTTCTTGTCCTCCATCTTCTACTAAGATAGTGACACTTTTTAATTAGTTGAAAATAAAGACAAACTGTCTAATATAAGTAATAAGTATTGGAAAATTATTATAAATAATTATAATAATTATATTATAATAATATAAACAAATTACACATAATTCATAGTATAAAAAGTTAACACCACCCCAAGGGCAGTGGCTGTGCCACAACCCAACCTGCTAAAATAATCTCAACAAGTTAAAGAAAGAATGTAATAAATAAAAGAAAAATAAACAACCCTGAAAAGCAGAACCAACAAATCTTGACTTCTTCAGTCGCAAAGCTGAAAAAAAAAAAACCAACTTTCTGATACTTCAGGGGTCATCTCAACCACCACGAAAACCCAAAAGTGAATGACAGAATTCACTTCCTGAGTGGTCTGGGAAGTGTTCAGAAGGAATTCAGGACCAGGCTGGCACCTTGTCACTCTGCTTTGCTGCAGCCAGGGCTTTGCTGCTCCTGTCAAAAAGGAGGATCCAGGAGCACCACCCAGCCCAGACTGGGTTTATAATTTTAATTTAATTTAAGTTTAATCCCAGACATTAGGATTTTCCCATTCCTGCTTTCCAGAGCTGTGCAGAGCCTTCCTGCTGACTCTCACTGCAGCTCAGCTCTGAGCAGAGTCCAGCCCTACCTCAGCCAGAGGAAATTCTCTGCCATGGAGTAACAGATGGGAGGTCTTTACACAAGTAATAGAGAGAGTCATTACCAGCATAGTGAGCGAGGAAAATTCCAAAGTCAGACTCTTAAGTTGTTGCATCATATATTTATGGGCTCTTGGTCAGACTGTGGAGCACTTTAAAAATGTTTAAATGGAGCACCTGAAAAAATGTTCTATCAGAGAACCATATGGGCTTTAGCCACAAAAGTCATTACCACATCCTAGATTATTTTTTTATTCTTTTGGGGTTGTTGTGGTTTTTTGGGGTGTTTTTTTTTGTTTTTTTTTGGTTTTGTTTTTTTTTTGTTTGTTTGTTTGTTTTTTTTGGTTTTTTTTGTTTGTTTGGTTGGTTGGTTTTTTTGGTTTTTTGGTTGGTTTTTTGGTTTTTTTTTGGGGGGGGTTGGGTTTTTTTTGTTTGTTTTTTGTTTGGTTTTTTTGTTGTTGTTTTTTTGGGTTTGGTTTTTTTTTTTTTTTTTTTTGTGATCCAGGATAACCCAGCTTTCTTATTTGTTTGATTTTCCTTTGGAACACACGTAAGATTTAATTTGTTTTGAATACTTTGCTGTGTGTGAGTGAGGAACTCTGTCAGCAGCATAGAAGAAGTGCCTTTTATAAAAATGCTTTTCTCTCTGGATAGGGAATAGCAGCATCCCCATCCATGTCAGGCTTGGCCTTTTTGGTGCTTTTGTTGCATTGTATCTTTTGGTCACAGTGACTTCACAAGAGCTGATCTTCCCAGCTGATGATCTTTCTGTGCCTGTGAAGTTGTTGTTCCCAAAGTGGGTGACCTTGGCTGCTGCACTGTTAAATTTCTGTTTAGTTCTTGCCCTTAGGATTCTCTATTACTTTTTATGGTGCTTCAATTCAGTGTATTGATGTGGCTTCTGACTTTGGTCTCAGCAGATTCATCACCATGTGCGGACTTTCTGTCAGGATCATTAATTGGTTTTATTTTTAAGATGCTCCAAAGATGATACTTGAGGAGTATCCCTGATTGTTGTCTTCAATACCATTATTTTTTCAGCCTCTTCTTAGTTAGATGTTTCCTTTCTATCCTATCTCGTAATTATGCTAACCTTTGTATTTCCCAAAATCATGAATAATTTCCCATTCGTCACTTTATCAAATACTTTACTAAAAGTCCAAAAGTGCTAAAAATAATTAGTTTTTCTGGCCAACAATTCCTCAGTTGGCTTTGGAGCTTTCCTACCAGCACTGTTTAAGTCATGCCTCCTAAAGGATTGTCCCCAGGGAACTCAGCTGATCTGAGTGAGGGTGACAATGACATTTAAGAGGAAGCACATGGCAAAAACCATGGCTCAGGGCAAGGAGCACAAATCTTGGAGTAAAGAGCTGTGGATTGATTTAATCTGGTTTCTTGGCTCTGTATCTTTTAACTTTGATGCTCTTCTACCTGTAAATTCTTGTAATAATATTAAAGAGTAAGATGAAGAAAGACAGTTTCAGAATACTTTGAAAGGAGTTGGTGATCTGGGTATAAAAAGTGCTCTTGAAATATGAAACATGATGGATGTTGGTAAATGAAATAATCTTTTGAGTCTTTAGTGCTTATTATTTACAAGATAATTATTCACTATACTGTAGGCAAAAAAAAAAAAAAAGAAAATAGTAAAAAATTTGGATAATAAATGCAGGTATTTCCTCTCCCTATGGATGGTTAGTGGTCACTGAACAATCTTTAGCAAATAAAGAAAAAGATGCTTCTGCTGCCAGGTTTGAGAAATATTCTTTAAAGATCCCAAAGTTTCCTGATGGCTTAAAATGTCCCTTAAACTTCCTTTTTTGCTGTGTTGTCTTTGAAGAACCTCCTGAAGTTGGTCTTGGCACTGTAGTAGTTTAATTCACTGGCATTACTGGGTTCATTCATTATTTCTCATTTTCCTTTGCTTCTGTCCATCTCTTGTATTGTATTTATGTTGGAAGGGAAGAATAGATTGATATTTAAAAATTAAATACATTTTCTGCTACCTGGCTGTAAAACACTTAATGGGATAACAATTTTGGCCCAGATCTTGGAGATACTGTGTGTCAAGAAAAATACATGTATTGAGCCAATGTCAGATTTCATCTTGATTTTAGGTGCTGGATATCCAGGTGAAGGATAACTTCAGGTGCTGCAGGAATTGGCCTTGTCTGTGGAGTCCTGTAGGATCCTTTCATTTAGCTGAATTAATTTTTATTTTCTGAAAATGCAGCAGCAACTGGGGGCTCTGCTGAGCTGAACCAAGTCTGGTCCAAAACTGGAAACTGAAAACAAAACCTTGTGGTTTTTTGAGGGAAAATGCTGGTGGTGATGTTGGGAGCTGTCAGTTTATACTGAGATATTAACCCCAAATTTCATGATTGGTATTTTTCCTCTCCTGGAGGCTTGGGACAAAGGGAGGCTCCAAGATTCCCATCCAGAACAACTAAAACCTTACTGAAGCTCAGGTGAGGGAAACCTGAGGGACCTTGGTGCTCACACTGACATTATTTACACACATCCAGTGTGGTGGTGTTCGCAGGGGTCCCAGGACAAGAGAAGAGAATGTTGACTCCATGTTTAGAAGGCTGATTTATTATTTTATGATATATATTCTATTAAAACTATACTAAAAGAATAGAAGAAAGGATTTCATCAGAAGGCTGGCAAGCAAGAAGAAGAAGAAAGATAACAAAAGCTTGTGTCTGACCTAGAGTCCGAGACAGCTGGACTGTGATTGGTCATTAATTAGAAACAACCACATGAGACCAATCCCAGATGCACCTGTTGCATTCCACAGCAGCAGATAATCACTGTTTACATTTTGTTCCTGAGGCCTCTCAGCTTCTCAGGACAAAAAAATCCTAAGGAAAGGATTTTTCATAAAACATGTCTGTGACACATCCAGGGCTGAGCATCCCACTAAAGCAGAGTTTTGAGGCAGGGATGGGCTGTTATCAGAATACCCAACCAGATGAGCTGAAAACTGAGCTCTGCCTCTGCTGAGTGGAATGTTTTGTTCCAGAGAGCAAACAAAGATGTTCTGAGTAATGTAAAAACCCAAGTTTTGCTATTTGTTTATGTTGCCGTATAAAGCCTTGGAACCCTCTGTTGTCCCGTGAGGGGTGTGTGTAAAACCCTCAGTGCTGATTAGAGTTTGTCTGGTTGGAATTGTGGGGCAGCAGCAGCAGAGCAGCCCTTCCCAGTGGGTGGGCCAGGGCTGATTCCTGGTTCATCCCTCCTTGGAGATGTTTCACCCATGGGCTTGACCCTGCCTTGGCTTTGCTTGTGAGGACCAGATAATCCAAAATACAACTGAAATAAATAACTCTTGCCCTGTAGCACGTTAAAAAATGAAGATGAGATGTTTGTTTCACAGTTGTTTGCAGAAAGGTTTTGTTTATCACTCGCAAAGTCCAGCGCATTTAAAGCACATAAATATCCCTGCAGCATGGAGGTCTCCATTTAAATATTCCAAGTAAATAAAAGGGAACAAGAGATCCTATTATTCATGCTTAGATGCCTTGTTAGGAAGAGCTTTGAAGATGCAGTTTGCTTACACAAACCAGCAGGACAATTCTCACTTTATCTTGTCTCGATGTGTTGGTTACTTGCTGGCTTCAAAAAATGTCCACTTTTATTTTATGAACAATTTAGTGAACTGCGTTGGCTTTGAGAGTCTGATGGTGCCAGTAAGTTTAAGTTTAAGGATATTCAAAATCTCAGCTGTCAGTGTCTTCAAAAATGTCCACTTTTATTTTATGAACAATTTAGTGAACTGTGTTGGCTTTGAGAGGCTGGTGGTGCCAGTAAGTTTAAGTTTAAGGATATTCAAAATCTCAGCTTTCAGTGTCTTCAAAAATGTCCACTTTTATTTTATGAACAATTTAGTGAACTGTGTTGGCTTTGAGAGGCTGGTGGTGCCAGTAAGTTTAAGGATATTCAAAATCTCAGCTGTCGGTGTCTTCAAGGTGCCTTAAGCAAAAAGTATCTGTGTGTTTCAAATTGCTGCAAACTCCAAATCTTGCCATTCAGGAGAGGCCTGTTGTGTAATTTCAGAAATGCTCTTATCACCAAATCCAATTAGAAGGAAGAGTAAATCGCCACCTCGGATGTCTTAACTATTCTTTTTTTTAATTGTTAATTATCTCGACAGTAGGGTGCTAGAGATTATCTTTTGCAAGTACAAGGCTTTCAGAGCTATTATCAATTAATTCTGCTTCTAAACAAATTCTAGGATAATATGAATAGCTTGATAGGATTGTGGTCCTCGAGACCACTGTCAAAATTCTGAGAAAATGATGTTGAAAGAATGAAAACCTCGTTGTTCTGTCAGCTTTGAAGGTCATCCAGCTTTACCCACTCCCGTGCAAGGTGTATTTTTGGCATTTTAATCTACGTGGCAGAGGAGATTCCTGCTAAGAAACATCAGTGAAATGCCTCTCTTGGAGTTTAGACAGCGACTTGTAAAGCCAGAATTGAGAGTCAGCTCTGTTGTGTGAGGGTTTTTAATGTGTGCTGACATGGCTCTGGAATTTATGTATTCAGACACGTCCTGAGGTGTGAAATTATTTCACTTTCTCTCTGTCTGGTGCTCTAAGTCATCTAGGGCTGGTGAGATCTCTCCTCTAGATTTGCACTTGCAATGAAAAGAAATCCAAGAATGAAACATTTCTTAGAGTGAGAGGCTTAAAAACTGTGCTGTCCCTGGACAGAGTGTGGCCATACCCTGGGCCTGAAAGCTCAAGTGGGGAATGAGAGAGCTTTTTAAAAAATGAGGATTTTTTGCAGTTTATTTCCAAAGGTGATATAAAGTTACAGTAGATTCTGCATTGGATAAATCCCCTGTTTTTTTATGTTGTGACTGGATATGTGTGCAGGTTGGACAGAAGATCTGGGCTTAATTCTGGGCTTCCAGAATTGCTGGGACACCTCTTGTCAGTGCTGTAGGAAAGGTCAAGCTACAGTCCTGCAGTGGTTTCTCCATTCCTTCGAATCCATGGACCTGTGGAATCCATTGGCTAAATGATGGTGCTGTGGAAAAAGCAGCAGAGAGCTGCAGCCATCGTGTTTGTCAGTGGTTTTTCTGGGCCAGGGATTTTTTTCTTAGATTTGTTTTGCTGCTTAGGTCTGGTTGAGCTGATGCCTCAACTGAAGTTCATCCAGAGAGCTGCACTTCCCATCCATGCCTGGTTATGTTTTGCAGTCCTGGGGGAAGTTCTCAGCTCCATCAGAGTTTATCTGTGGAGGAGATATCTTAATTTTGCTGTCAAAAATAAAAATGACTTTATATCATGGGTTTAGTTGACACCCATGTCATTACTAGGGAATCAGTAAAAATATCAGGAGATAAAACTGGTGGTGTCATCTGCTGACCTCACTGAGAGTGGCATTAGTGATATTCTTGGCCAGTATTTACTGGGAAATAAACCAGTCATTACACTTTCTGATGAGATTATGCTCTGAATGTCACTCCTCTGACAGTCTGTCTCATGCCATGCTGAGATAAGATCTCAGGCACAGATGACAGACTAACTTCAGAAATATTTCCATTGATTTGACAGCCTGAATAATAGTTCTGCCACAAGCCACAAAGGCTGGAACAGTGACCTCTGGCTGCTGGGTGGTACTGGGGTGATAAATGTACTAATGAGAGATAAATAGGTAACTACATTTGAGTGTTTTCTGTACCTTGTCAGTGGAAAGCAGAGGAACTCATGGGAGGGAAACCAGATAGGGAGCTGAAATTACAGGCATCTTATCAGAGCCAAAGGAGCAGCTTTCACCTCATGTATTTTGAGACACCAGAGAATTTGGCAGGGAGCTCCAACCCTGGGGACAGCACAAGCTTCTGTTCATCCACAGGGGTGGGAGCTGGACAGTTCTGCTTTTCCATCCCTCTCTGGGCTGGTGGCCCAGCCTGTGGCTCTGGCTTTGCTTTCAGCATCCCTTGGGAGAGAATCTTTGGGAGCTGCTGTGGAAGGAGCTGGGCCCAGCTGCCTTTTCAGCCGTGTCCTCCCGCCTCCCTTGGCTGCACAACCGCTGCTCTTGGCACGTGGGGGGAGCTGGACCGGGGAGGCAGCTGGGCACAAAACATTCCTGCAAAAAGGAAATGAAGGAGAGGATGGGATCATTCCCTTTGCTCTGTGATTAAATTGTGTTAAGCTGGACTGCAGCCTGAAGATAAATCTCCCATTTCTGGAAGTGTCCAAGGCCAGGTTGGATGGGGCTTGGAGCAGCCTGGGATAGTGGAAGGTGTCCCTGCTCATGGAAGGGGGTGGGAATTATAGAAGGTCTTCAAGGTCCTTCCAGCCCAAACCATTCTGTGACTCTTTGGTCTCAAACAGAGGAGTTGGAGCCCCCACAAGAGTGCCAGGATATTTCACTTGCAGGTGAAGCTCTCGCAGGGGTGGAAGTGGGAACCCAGGGATGCAAACACAAAGTGAGGGAGTGAGCTTGCAGCATGTCTGCTGTTCTTCAGTAAATATCCATCTGTGTATTCTTGCCACCCATTAATTTCAAGGTCAGTTGTCCTCCAGTGAGGGTCATCTGTGTCCCCCTACCTGAGTGACCTCACCTGGGAATGATTCAGCTGCAGCAGCACTATGAATTGTTACCTGCAACACATTTGAGCCCCTCCACTCTGAACCCCTGCCACACTTGGAAGTTCTAACCATTAGGTTCTGCTGTAAACCATGCATTTCCTCAACTTGGGGTCTTTTGATCAGTTTTGGGGGGCTTTATCTCTTTCCTTATCTGGAAAAGCACCAACTCCACCCATCCTTCCGTGGCTGTCATTTCAGACACTTCCCTGGCAGCTGCAAAGCTGATAGGAAGCAACAAAACTTCCACTGTGGATTATCAGGAACACTACTGAGGCATTGCTTAATGCATCTGATATCTCAGCCTCGAGAACAGAAGGGCAAAAAAAAAGATTGGCAGCTATAGCAGGAATTCAGAGAGGGGCACCTTGGTGAAGAGCTGGGGGGAGACTTCTTCTTCCATTACAGAGCCCTGGGCTGAGATGGATTCCCTCTCCATCATTGTCCTAAGCACATTATCCCTGAAAGAAAGAGGGTTTCTCTGAATCTGCAATTTTTCTAGGCTTCAGTGTTATTGAAATGAAACGGCTTCAAGGATATCTACATTCTTTACCATCATATGGATTCTCATCTCATGTAAATTATTTGGCCACTTTTCATTTTAATCCTCCACTGTCATTTTCTACAAAAGAGATCATTTGGTTTCTTCATGGAAGGTATTCAGCTGACAGCTGCCCTTTGTCTAGAAAGCAGTGTGCCTTTGCAGGAGTTACTTGTGCCTGTTCCTTTTTTTTCCTTCCTTTTAAGTTCATATGGCTTCATATTTTTCATCTGTAGCTTTCAGAAACTTTTCAGACTGTGAACAGGTTTGTGGCTGTGAAGGGAATTTCAGACATCCTGCGTTCTTTCCCTGTGTACCTGGCTGATAAGAAACAGAACTAGAGGGCAGAATAATTAATTTACTGCGAGAAGAACTGTAGTCCAAAAAAATCACAGTGTTTTCACAACTTCTACATGAGCAAACAAAATAGTCAGTGATGAAGTCTTGAATATTTTTCCATGGCTTCCTTATCTTGGAAACTTAATTATTCTCATCTGCTTCTCAGGAATCATAGAATCATATAACCATAGAGTCATTAGGGGTGAAAAAGACCTTTAAGATCATCAAGTCCAGCCATCAACCAGCATCATGTTCACCACTAAACCCTCAAGTGCCACGTGGTGGGAGGTTTAAAATGTTGTGCTTTGCCACAAGACCTTGATGGGATGGGGATGAAATGTGATGTATTGGTAGAGTTTATGCACAGGGGATTTGGAGGGTGAGGAGGAAAATCAGCAATTAGGGTTGGATATTTAGGGTTACCTGGAGCTGTGAGACCTTTTCCTTTCAGGTTATGAACTCTGATGAAGCAGCTTGAACTCCTTCAAACACTAAAAGCACAATGTGGTCATGGAGAGAAACAGAATGGCCTCAAGAACGGCCTTAAGCTGAAGAGGGGTAGATTTAGGTTGGATTTTGAGGAGAAATTCTTCCCTGGGAGGGTGTGAGACCCTGGCACAGGTTGCCCAAAGAAGTTGTGGCTGCCCCTGGATCCTTGGACATGTCCAAGATTGGGTTGGAGCAACCTGGGATGGTGTCAGGTGTCCCTGCCCATGGCAGGATGTTGGAAGTGAATTCTCTTTAAGGTCTCTTCCACCCCACACCATCCTGGGATTGAGTTCTGAGGAGGAGATTCAGTTTTGGGGAGCACAAGTTGAGGGCTGGCCAAGTTTATGGAAGTGTGGGGGAAGGAGAAGTCCCATCACTAATGAGGACAAGGAATAGTCCAGCAGGGGGAGGAGAGGCAGGTTTTAAAATTACTGTCAACTGCAGAAACAGAGTTTTAACTGCTCCACTAGTTCCCCTTCCAGGTGGTACCTACTTGACTTTGGGATCCCCACAAAAAGGACCAGGACAGCTGTGTGAGAAAAACTCACTGAGATTTTTGATGCTTTTTCATAAATTGAGATTTAGGGTGAGAAGAATTTCACATTTTCTAGTGAGAATCACTTTTCTTGTAGAAATTTTTAGACATTTTACGTGAAAAGATCAGAAATTCCTGTTTGAATTTAAAGAAAATGTTTCAGACTGATGAGAAATGTCAGGCAAATTAATTATTTATAACTTAGTTGTAAAATGTTTAGAGATAAGAATTACTGCTTTAGCAGTTTCTGAATCACAAAAATGACTGGAATACACAAAACTCCCTCATTTGCTAGAAGAGATGCCTCATTCCTTGTCCAGTTCTGAGAGTTTGCTCCATCACAGGGAGATTTCCTGTTATCCCAAAGAAATGTAAGCACGGGCTGAAGTTTTGTTGTTGGTAGAAAATATTTTTATTTGTTGGAGGCAGCAAAAGCCTGGCTGTGGCTTGGGAAAGGGACATTGTTGAGTTAGGTGACAAGAAAAGGGTCACTGGTAGCTCTGGTGTTGTCTTTGCTGCTTTAATTAGCGTCTCAATTTCTTGAATTAACAAGAATGGGCACTTCAAGGTCACCCTGATTGATAATTTTATGTATTTTGTAATTCTTCCATGAATGTTGTTTTTTGTACATGTGGTGCTGTTTAGGACTCCAGGGCAGGCAATATGTTCATGTAAATAACAGAGCAGCAGTTTTCAGCTGTGATCTCTTGATGCTCCTTTATCTCAGGGTGCTTAGAAGAGGAAATGATTCTTGGCTCTGGGCAGAGGGCAGTGCTCTGTAGGTGGGAGAGCTGAAATATTGCCATGGGTCTGCTGAACTGGGATCTTGAGCTTCTGCTTCCATCACTAACTACTGGAAAAAGCATTTTCTGCTCTGTCTTCCAAGCTCTCCATTCCCCAAAAATGCACCTTTGTCCAGAACCCTGCAACCCCTTTGAACAGAAATTTGCAGGTTGAGATGGACACACACATCACTTCAAAGGCTGGAATCACACAAAGGGGATAGACGTGGAAGAGGGGAGAATACACTTTAAAAATTACCATGTCCAGAGGGCCTGATGTGCATTCTAAATTCTCATAAAGCTGAACAAAGACACCAGTCCTGTGTCAGGGAACTCCTCCTTTGATTCTTCAGTCACCTTAATTCCAGCAATTAGTTTGCTCTAATTTGACAAACTCCCAACTTTTCCAACACTTGAACTGAAGTTTGAGGCAGAGCTGCCCTTCATTTAGAGAAGATTGAGCTATTCCTGTGGTCCCATTTGCTCTCTCCTAGGAGATCACCTGGAAGTACATGAATGGTGCAACTCTCTGAGCTCATGTGAGATTTCTGTTACTCACTGAGCAGCTTTGAAATAGGACCCCATTTTGGGCATAGCTGTGACTGTAAATGACTCTGTGAGCAGGGGGATGACGTAGTGGCACCTAAAATTCAACCTGAGTGTTCAAAGTTTGGACAGAAACAGTTCCTGTATGGAACAGAATCTGGATTTCCATAGAAAGTAACTGGGGCCATGAATAATGGAAAATAATAATTGCCTCAATATGCCTGAATCTCCTATTACCAAATGATCTACAGTTAAGGAAATAAATATTTTATTTTCAAATCCAGAGCAGCTGTCCAACAGCTGGGCCTGCTGCTGATCAAAGTTGATAAAAGAAATCCTAGGATTATATATTATGGATAATCTACATAAAAACCAGTGGTAGGCCCTGCTTGTGGTGTGATTAGCAGAGTCCATTGAAGAAAACAGGACTTTTTGTTGGTTTTAATGCAGATCTGATAAGCCCTGTGGAATGTAAATCAGTTCATTAAAATTTGCAGAACAGTTCAATGAGGTAAAAGAGGAAACAGTTTTAACTTCTATAGGATGTTTACTGCATATAAAGTACAATAAAATCACAATTATTCCAGAAAAAATACTGTTAGAAACGTGCTGTACTCAATGTGTTGTTCTGAGGAAGATTGAAGAATTTTGAATTGTGGTTTTAAAAAAACAGTCTGACTCTAGAAATCATCCTGTGTAATTTCATGGCATCTCCACACCACATCTGTCTCTGCAGAATTTGTGGGGTTTTGCTTAATACAGATGTTAAAAGTATGTATGGATGTGTATATATTAACAAATACATCAAAATAAATGTTAAACAGCTCCTTCTACCTAAGCTGGGGCTGTGTCAGGGGATAAATAATAAATAAATGATGGTAAAATCAAAGGCCTGTGGTGTCTTGGAGATGATGCTTCACTTGACATTCTTAACTCTGATATCCATGGAATTGCCTACATTTTTGAGTGTCCTAGTACAATATTCTAAATTCTGAGATAATACTCATTTGTCTGAGGGATTTGGGAAGTTTCCTTCATTCCATGTGGACATAAGTGCAGGCTGATGTTACTTTACCATAAAATTCACTGTGGTACCTTTGGAGGAATGATGCATAAATCAGCAGCTGACACCTTTTAGTGGAGCTGCTTTGGAACCTTCATACTCTGATTTCTTAAGGAAAATTGAGGGTTTTTTTCTCCTTTTGCAGTTACTTCAATGAGAATCAATATCCCGACGAGGCAAAGAGAGAAGAAATTGCCAACGCCTGTAATGCAGTTATACAAAAACCAGGTGAGGAGCTGCTGGGGGGGTCCTTCCAAAACCAAAGAGGTTTCAGCACCTTGAGTTCTCAGACTCATGTTTGGAGAATCATTTGGGTTGGAAAAGACCTCTAAGGTCATCAACCTTTGACTGATAAATCAGGTTTTTGGAGGAGGAAGGAGCTCAGCTCTCCTGTTTTTCAGTGTTTTACAGCTTCCTGACATGGATCTCAGATTAGAACCTGGGTGTGAATGGAGGACCTTCTCTTGAGGTCAACAAGTTGCATTTTCCCCGTTTTTGGAGAAATTATACTTAGGAGAGGAGCATGAATATTCAGTGTAATGTTAGTGGATGCACCTGCCTTTGCTTAGTTTTGCTAACCAAACATTTACATAGATTTCAGAACTTGTGTTTTGGATATATTTAGATTTCTTACAACCAGAATAAAAATTAATGAGAAGGCAACTAAAGTGTGAGTCATGCACGTGGAATCACAAAATTATTTAGGATGGAAAAGCCTCTGGGATCATTGAGTCCAACCATCCCCAGCACTGCCAAGGCCACCACTGATCCATGTCGTCAGGTGCCACATCCACAGGAATTTTAAATCCCTCCAGGGATGGGGACTCCACCACTGCCCTGGGCAGGTGTGACAGGGCTGGACAGCCCTTTCCAGGCAGGAATTGTTCCCAGTATCCAATATCCCAATGTTGGGAACAATATCCCAGTTGTTCCCAATATACCCGAGCATCCTTGGTGCATCTTGAGGCCATTTCCTCTTGTCCTGTCCCTGTTCCCTGGGAGAAAAGATGGATCCCCACCTTTTTATCCTTTCAGGGAGTTGTGGAGAGCTAGGACTGTCACAGGATAGCTGAGGGTCAGACAGTTTAGAATGGAAGTGACCTTTGGAGTTCATCTGGTGAGGCAGGACCAGCTTAGATGAGATTGTTCAGTTTTAGTATCTCCAAAACCAGAGGTTTTCCCATCTCCAGGCCTCTGTTCCACAATTTTGAGCACTCTCATGGCAAAGTACTTTTTCCCTAATACCTGCTGAAATTTTCCCTCAAAAATCCATCAGGTAGAGGACCAGAGAGCTGAGGATTTGATTCCTGGCTGTGTTGCTGGTTAGTGGAGCAACTTGGAACAAAGTGCTGCAAGGCCGTGTCGGGGAGCAGTAAAACACAGCCAGTGCTGCCGATGCAAAGCATTAGGCAGCAGCCAAGCTATCAATTTCCAGAGTTTTCTTTCTTTCACTTGTCTCATCTCTCCTAACTTATTTAAGTGTGCAGATTGCTGCAATTACATGGGTGTTTTGTATGCTGAATAAATAAACTTTGGAAAGGAGTCAGAAGCAGGGGGGGCTCAACCCTGTGTAGCCTGCAGAGGTCTGAGGATGCAGATGTGGGAATATTTTATATAGGGTCAAGAGAAACTAAGAGGTTTCCAGGATGTCCTTGGAATACTGAATCCCTCCAGTCTTCCCTTATTTGTGCTGATGACCAGATAAAGGCATAGTTTTCTATAGCTGCCTTCTGGTTTTGGGGAATTTTTTGTTGGTTTAAATGTAAAAATCCAGTTTCCAGCATCCACCCCCATTCTCCCAAAAGATCCTGAGTGTCCTGGCACAGTTGGGAGGGTGTGATGGGGGCTGAGAGAGAGGAAAGCAGATTGCAAGGGTGACACAAAACCGCTTAATTCATTTTACTGCTGTATGAAACAGTGAACTGTACCCTCGTGACACATAGTAAGAGAAGGAGCCCCAGGGATGGGGTTTGTGGCAGGAATTTCAGTTTTTTGGAATCTCTATTTTGTGCTCAAACTGGAAAAGCAGCCCTTCATTCTCCCATGGCTCTGGATTGAGTTGGTTAAAGCTGCAAACAAATTCCTGTAATTCAGATCTTTAAAAAACAGAAGAAAAGGAGACATTTGTCAGTTAGTGCCACAGCACTTAGACACTGGAATGTGATCCACATAAAGTTCACTTTTTTCTCAGTTATAATAACTTATTAACTATTTAATCTATATCTATTAATTATTATAATAACTATTATAATAACTTGCCAGTGCTGTTTGTGTTTCAGGGGTTTATCCTATAAAATCCCAGACTAGTTTGGGCGAGCAGGGACCTCAAAGCTCATCTAAAATTCCAATCCCAGAACAGGGACAGGGACACCTCCACTATCCCAGGTTGCTCCAAGCCTTATCCAACCTGTTCTTGGACACTTCCCAGGGATGTGGCAGCCACAGCTTCTCTGGAACCCAGTGAGTAACACCACTGAAATATTATTTTAACACCACTGAACTATTATTTTTCCCTCTGTTGCTTTCCTAGGAAAAAAGTTGTCGGATTTGGAGCGAGTTACCTCCCTCAAAGTGTACAACTGGTTTGCCAACAGGAGGAAGGAGATCAAGAGAAGAGCCAATATTGGTAATGTATCACAGAGCCTGCCTGCAGGGCTTGGGGTTTGCTCAGGAGAGGTGGCAATTACGTAAGAATAAATTAGTGAAAACACCAGAGGTGCTGACAGCCTCGGGAGAAATGTGGAGGAATTATGAAAATGAATCCCTTGCTGTTCCAGATTTTTTTGTGAAATACGTGTAATTTGTAGAATTCTGTCATCAGTGCAGGAAAAAGTGATGCAGTTACAAAGTTTTACTGGAAGATCAGCTTTAAAAAGCAAAGTGAGAATTTTATAGGTGGAAGGGGAGTTGCATTTCCCTCCTTTGAGTATCCAAACTCAAATCTGAAATGAAACCTCAAAATAAAGGAGATAGAAATGTTGGCAGGTTCACAAGCTTAGTGTGGTTTTTATCCTGGTTATACCTCTGCCCCTGACAGCTTTCCAAGGTTTTGCCCAGGGACATGTGGCTAGAAAAAAGCCACTTTTTTTGTTGATAATCAGGAAAAAACAAAAATCACTTCAGAGTTAACCCTCTGGGTTCTTAGCTGATTGTAGGGAAATCAGAAGTGGCTCTGAACTTGTTGGAAGGAGACCCTCTGTGATGTGGATAAGATATTCTAAAGAGAATAAATCACCTCAGTGATTTATTATTTTGTGGATTCAACAAACTCCTGCCATTCATAAAAAGTTTGATGCCCTTACTTAGATATTATGCAGAATTACTTTTGCAACACATGGGTGAACAGACATCCATATCTGCTCACTTCAGTATTTTTAATTATTTCAAATATTCCACTATTTTGCCTTATTTCTGAATAATAAAAAAGCTCTCTTATTATACCATTTAACACGTTACTGAAGTTTAACTAAATTTATTTTTCTACAAGTGAAAATGGCTTCTCAAAGGGATGGGAGAATAAAGCAAACTTAGTGTTTGGAGAGGAGGTTTGAAAAGAGATCGAAAAGAATCAAGGGGAGGTTTAGATATATGGATCCTACTGGAAGATGGATTTTTTTTGTTTTCAAATCCCTGAAGTGCTTTCAGAAATTTCTCCCATCTATTTTCAGACACTCCCCACCCCCTTGAGTCCTGCCAGTCCAAACTATGGGGGAAGATTTACAGGGAATGCCTTTGCCACCCCAGTACCTCAGAAATGACGCTGACTTCTCTTAGGACTGGCTGGAAGACAGGGATTTTTACTCTCAGACAGGTCTGGAAGTTGGCAGGGAAGGATTTCAGGCAAACCAGTGTTTGTACCTGTGCTACATTCCCAAATGTTGGAGAGTGACGAGAAAGGTGCTAAGAACTAACCCTGTTCTTCCAGTTATTCTAACTTCCTAAAAAAGCAAAAAAAAAAAACCCTGAGTTACTTTAACTTCTCCAATGCATCAGATAAATGAGGGATCCATTTGCTTTTTTCGAAGAAGCAGCAATCCTGGAGAGCCATGGAATAGATGTACAGAGTCCAGGAGGTCACTCCAACAGCGACGACGTGGACGGCAACGACTACTCAGAGCAGGTGAGCACTGGAGCCTCATGGCCCAAACAGGGAGAGCTCAAACACCTCAAAAGGCCCTTTTGCCTCTTGAAAATCCTGTTTCGTTTGGCTTTTATGTCATTGTGATGGGGAGAGGGTGAGAATACCCAGTATTGACCCACGTGGATTTGTTGCCTCACAACAGGACACTTGGCAAGTACGCAACGGGGAGGAGGAGGGACGATGTTCCGAGGGAGGCAGAGAAGCAGAGAAGGTAGAAGAAGACAGGAGGATCTGCTCCAAACAAGCAAGTTACACCCCTCACACCACACACAATGTCTGAGGCACGGCAGGAGAGCCTCACCTCAGCCAGAGCCCTGCCATATCCATGCTCTCCTTCCCTGTCACTCTGAGTTTCCCTCCCTCAGGAAGGGATGGACAGGTTTTTCACAGTCCTGTGTGTTAGGCACCAACAATTATCCCTAAAAAACCGGGCACCTCTTGCATCTCTGATTTCTTCCTGCAAGAAAGGCCCTGTTCTAGCCAGGGCCACCCCTTCTGTGAGCTGCTGACCCAGCCCCAGCCATGAGCAGGAGGGAGCCCTGCCCAGGACCTTTCAGAATTCCTTGTGCCAGCCTTTCCCAGCAGGATTCTGAGCACTGAGCACCCTCCTGGAGGTTCCTGAGCTCCCTCTGTTCTTTCAGGAGCTTCTCAGGATCACCCCTCAAACACTGGCAGACAAAGGGTGAAGGCTGGGGGGAAAGGATTTGATTTACTAAGCTCTGGACTTTAATTGGCCTATTCCATATTGTTCTGCAAGAGTGTGCCACTATTTGGATTGTTTACATTGAGACAGAATAGAAATTTTTCCAGAGTATAAATCTATTTTGATTTAGGTGTCTTTATCTGTCTTTTTTGTTTGTTTGTTTTTGCATTTTAATCCTTGCCTGTTCTCTCTTTTTCTTGGTTATTTTTAACCCTTGACAGCAACTTCTTTTTTAAATTCTCTAGCAAAAGAATACCCCTTCCCACACTGCCTACCCTGCCCTCACCTACCCTAAAGCTGGTGACCCTTCCTTCACACACCTTCCTGACAGGTATTGCATCCCCTTCCCAGTTCTCCCAGTGTTTGCCAAACCCCCGTGGTTTGGAACCAGTGATTCAACCAGTTCACTCCTGCTTTTTAGAGGAGATATTTTTGTGCTACCCCACAGCTGGGCTGGATCACTTTTCCCTGCCTCTTTCGGGAGAATCTGGGAGTTCTCCCTCTGCAAAGGCTGCTGCTGGAGTGGAACAGCAGCTGAGTGTCCTGGAATGAGTCCCTGGCACACTTGGCTCTGGCCCAGTGCAGCAGATCCCTGGCAGAGGCATCCCCAGATGCTCTGCTCCTGATGGGGATTGAGACCCTTTTTGTAGGTCAGCACCAGCAGATTTGGTGGGACCAACTTTTCTGGCTCTCAGTGATGAGAAGCTGCTCTGTGACTGCCATAAAATATTTAGAAACCACTGCCAAGCCCAGAAAATTCCCTGTCAGACAGACAGGACTGGAATACTGAGGTGGAGCATGAACTGAACTATGTTTTTCTTCTGTGCATTAACCAGGATACTTTGAAAAGATAAATAAATGGGTTGTTAAAGTTTAAAGATCTTTGTTTAGAGGCCTTAGAAATGACATTTCTCAGTAATCTGGGCTCCTCTACGAGGTGTAATTAGTCATGAGCAGCAAAGCAGATTAAATGGCAAGTTCTCCTGATGACCATTTAGCATCCCTTAGTTGTTAAACCCAGAAATTCTGTTTTCCACAGATAGACTTAAACTCTTAATAAACTTTAAAACACAAAGTTCATCTGAATACTAACAAAGGGCCTAAACCCCAGATTTTAGGGCTCTGTATTTGTACCATGACAAAGATTTCTGAGTGGCCCTAAAATTTACCAGACCCTTGTTATAAATGAATGAATCCTTCTAAATAACCTCAGGATTTTACCAAATCCTGGGGTTTTTTTGTCCTCCTTAACATTTGCCACCCATCATCTTAATTTAAAAATGCTCTATGCATGTTTTAAATTTTAAATCACAAAAGTTCATCACTTGAAGGCTGTTGGGATACTGATAAATGTTTATCATTTCCTTTCTGTAAATGGTAATGATTTAAAAATCCAAGATCACAGGTGGGTAACTATTAGTGCCCTGTTTTAAAGAAGGGAAAGCACCATGATTTTTCCCAAAATTCCCTATTTGATTTATGGTGGTTCCAATCCCCTTCAGTCACTGGTTTTCTTAGCATTGGAAGAGTTTTCCAGCATCTTTTCACCTGTATCTGTGTGAATTCAATGTTTCAGAGGATGCTGACTTGGACCAAGGCTTAGGCTCAGTTTGTGTCATGGTTCTGGTCAATAATAGCACTTAAAGAAAAAATACTTCTCTAATGTATATAGAATTATTTCATTCTAGTAGCTTCCAGCTTCTGTAAGTCAGTAGTTTTAAGAGGCTTCCTGAGTTTCCATAATTTCTAGCAGACTAATTTCCCCTGGATTTGTCAAACATACACCTTTTAAAGCCATTTTTACTTTTGTCTGATGTAAAAATCAGTGAATCCTGAACTGAGCTGTGCTAAGTGAGCAGTGCTTCCCACTGCTGCCTTGGACCACATTATCATTCCAGCGAGTGTCTTTGATTATTAGATCATAAAAAACCAAGGACAATTGTCCTCTTATTTTCCAATTATTTGTAATCAACATTTATCGTATCAACCGTCAGCCATTTCTTCCCCAAACTGGAGGACTTAACTCTGTTTAGCTTCTTCTCATGAGGAAAACTCTTCCCTTGGGATGTTTTTTTTCTCTGCCTTTTCTTTTTCTGTTGTGGCATCAAATAGAATCAGAGAACCCACAGAATGGTTTGGGTTGGAAGGGACCTTAAAGTTCATCTTATTCCACCCCCTGCCATGGCCAGGGATGACCAGAACTGTATATTCCAGCTATAAGCATGGACCCGTGCCATGCCCAGTGATTCCTGTCTTAATTTGCTTTCCTGATTTAACCTTATGTATCACTTGTGTCTTTATAATTCAATATTTTCCTCCACAGCTGGGTCCCCCACTCCCTGCCTGGTTACCTTTGTCTGCACAGTGAGGGAAACCAGTCCTAAACCAGTTGGAAACCAGTCCTAAACCCACATTATGACCCTGCTCTGTCCCTCTACAATCACTTGGCGCATTTTTTTTTTTTTCTCCGCTGTGGTTTTCTGGACTTGTGGAATAACCCTGCTTCTCTCTGCTCCTTCCCACATGGTCCCCAGGATGACAGCACTAGCCATAGTGACCACCAAGACCCCATTTCCTTAGCTGTGGAGATGGCAGCAGTCAACCACACCATCCTGGCGCTGGCCCGGCAAGGAGCCAACGAGATCAAGACAGAGGCTCTGGACGACGACTGATGCCAAGAGAGGGGAGGGTCAAAGCAAGAAGTAACTTAGTTTTAGACGTAGCACCTTAGCAGACTTTCCTCAGTCCTTAATATGTGTTCTTACAGTATAACTTTGCAGTTTCTTGTACGTCAGTTAGCTGTTAGGGTCTTGTTCTGTGAAGATGGCATGGTGCCCTCAGCCTTTGCATATACTCTCTCAGTATTAATTCCCAATAAATAATCAATCAACCAACCAACCTCCCTCTCCCGGCCCCCAGTGGCTAGAAAGGTAAAATTAAAAAAAAAAAAACCTAAAAAAAGAAAAAAAAAGAGAAAAAAAAAAAATCTTGCTGCTCTGTCTTAGCATTCAAAGTGCTTCCAGGTATTTTAGACAGCCCTCAATTACAAGTCTTTAGGCTACACTTAAAATCTTGGATAACCTTAGAGATGGTGTTGAAACCGATAGTCCGTACGCTTTCCCTGCCCTGAGACTGGAAGGATGCAAGCTGAGGTAGTGGCACAGGGTCGATGGACACCAGACTGGGAGTATCAACAGAGAGTAAAAAGAACACTTAGAAACCCCACTCCAGCATGGGAATAAATGATTTCCAGCTGCAATAAGCCGTGCCTCACTGGTCACACAGTGACTCCGTTTACTTTTCGGGTGCTGTGCCGAGAATGTCCATTGGAAACACATTCCCACATTTCAGTTGATGCTCACATGTTCAGCACAGACATCCTCTGCTCTCACAAGCTGCGTGGCTTAGTGGAGAAGTGCTGCCTTCTGCCTCTGCGACCATGGTTGAAGCCCAGCCTGGGATCAAATGAAAAATGAGCTGAATGTCTAATGGACAGCAGTCCACTTCTCAGAACCACTGCTCATTCTTGGCATGGCTGGCAGTGCCTGCTCAGAAGAGGTCTAGACTCTTGGCCATCTGTCATTAACAGTTTCACCTTTAATTCCTCCTCTCTCACCTTTTCTGTCCCCGCTCTGCTCCCCTCTCCACTTTGCCACTTTCGAAAGCAATGTTTTCCAGGAAGGTTGTTAAGGTCCTAAATGGGTGAGTGGATTTTTACACGCCTGTGTAAGTAATGCCTACGTCCTGACTAGCCTGAAAGGTTACTGGAGAATTTGACATCTGACCTTTGCTAGATAACCATCAGAGCATAAATATTCTCCTAAATATGAACTTTTTTTGTTTGTTTGAAGGCAGGAGGATCTCTTACCTGAGAAATGGGGTGTGAATGTTTTGTGTTCTCTTTACTCTGTCTTTGTTAAGGTGTGAGAAAGCTATACTGCTACGAGCAATTTAATTAATAATTGGAAGCCATACTGATAATGGATGTGGTAATATTTGTAAAGCAAACCTACTCTAAGTAGCAGGAACTAATGGAATTGTTTTCCTTGATCATATGTAGCACTTTTGTTACTTTTTTCTTAAAGATATTTATATTTGATAAGTCTTTTTTTTATCATTTGAGAATTCCAAATACCAAACAGCGAACTTGCATTACAGTCACCCTGCGATCACCTTGTCATCTAGTATCTAAATGATGAACTGTGTGTGCATCTAAGAAAATTACATCTGCTAGCATTGTGTGGAAATGATCTCCTGGCATCCTGATAAAATGATATGTTGCTGCCGGTAAGAGGATGGAAACAGCATGAGAAGCGTTAGAGACGGGCAGGGCTGTGTTACATTAACAGAGAACAAATTCAAACAAACCTACAGAAATTTTTGTATAGAGACACATATAGACAAGTTTGCATAGCATTTCCTCCACATTCCTCTTTATCTTCCCAGTTTGTGTGGGGATAGCCTAAAGAGGGGAAAACAGCTCAAGGATGGGTTTCCCTTTCCTCCCCTCCGCTTTGGAGGTAGAGCAAAGGGAAATTCCTGCTACTCGCCTTGTTCTCATCCCTTCCTCCCTCTTAACCCTCAGAGAGGTTCGTGATGGCTCCAGTATGGCTCCTCAGCAGGTTTTGAGCCAGGCTGAGCCCTCCAGGTCAGCTTTTCCTCTGTCCATGTGGAGCAAAGTGCTCCCCCACGTGCCAAGGGGATCCTGTGCTCTCAGAGGGCACCCCCGTGCCACCTCTCTGTCCCTTGGAAGATCTATAGGTAGGGCTTGGCCTTGACTTCCACTTATGGATTTCATTGGAAAATGTATGTGCTTTCCTTAGATACAGATCACTGGAGCAGAATGAAGCCGTCTTTTTTTTCCTGTTTTATTGCATTTCTGGAGTAGGCAAATTCATGAGTAGCATCAGGGCGGACTCAGGAAAGGCAGGACTTGGATCAGTGACCATTGCACCACTGCAGTTATTTTCTTACTGCCTGTATGAATGTTTTGGTACTTAGGAGTGAAAGGATGGGGAGAGCTTTTATTTCTATTTTTGCACAGCAGAATGATCGAGCAAACTCGAGCCTTAGTGGAATTTTACCTACTTATTCATTCCACAGTCACACACTGAGCTGACAAGCAACATCCACGATTTATAGTAAGGAGATTTTAATAATCGATGACCTCTTTACGTTGGGCTTGCCACCACCATTTGTTCTGGCTGTTTCATTTTAAAAAGAACAGACTCAAACTGTTGGACAGCTGCAATTTTAAAAGAAATATTGCTTATTGCTTACTATAGTATCTGTAAAAAAAAAAAAAGGCATTGTTTGAAGCTTTGCCTTTTTAAAGCAATAGGGAAGAATAAAAATAATATTAGAACTTCTGTATCCTGATTATAGGTTCATGTGATGCAGGATCAAAGTAACACCACTGAAATTGTGTGTCTGTACCATCTAATGTAGAATAATCTGGTCTTAATTCTGTTTGTCACTGTCAGGAAGCTGCTGACATCCCACACAGTATCTTCTCTGAAGGTTAAACAGGTAAAAAACCCCTTGTGAGCAACTGCATATTGGCAGATCTTCCTGGGCTGTAAATACCCAGTTTTCTACCTTCCCACATTGTCATCTTACCAGAGAAAATATCAAGTATCTGGGGAATCAGCCCCTTGGTTCCGTGGGGTCCGTGTTTGGGGTGTGTCTGTTCTGGCTTCTCCTTGGGCACCAGGAGGTACCAGGAATGAGTGGCACCTCAGAGGAAGGAGTGGCACCTCAGCTGTCCCCGGGGTGCTCCTGGCAGGTTGTTCCCTTCATTCTGGAAGTTCATAAGGAGCCATTTGCAGCTGGTCAATCCCTTTTTGGTTTGAGGTGAATGATCTGTGATGGGACAGGTGCTGATGGTACCGAGGCGAGCAAGTGTGATCTGGAGTAAGTGAAACAATCAGTGGAGGGTGTGTCCTGGAATTCAGGAATCCTGGAATTCTTTCTTTTGGGGGTTTTTCCACAATATGGGAGTTGTCTTTGTCTTTCTGTCTGTGGGCTGCCTTGGAAATGAAGCCTCATTTTGGTAGCACTGCAGTGGAGTGGCAGTTTGTTGTAGCCAGGCTGGAGTCACTGCAGTTTGTTCTCTGGGGGTTCCCTTGAAGTGGCTCTGGTGGCACATCCAAGCTACCTTTTTGTTCTGTGAACAGAGAAGAAGTTAATTTAAGAAGCTCCTCATCTGTGATGGTCACAGATTGCTTTTACCTTTGTAGAGTGAGTTCTGGCTGATATTTTGTCCCTCATAAAGTCCTTTTACTTGAGTTGTTGTCTCTGACCATCTTCTTAAAACAACAATTTCTACCTCCACTTCTTTTCCGGATTGTTTTGGTGTTGGGTATTTTTTTAGATTCCCCCCACACACACCTTTTTCCTGAAGTATGAGATCCCAAACATTTGCAAAAGCCTTATGAGTTGATAAAAATCAGCGGATTTGTTCTCTGTTGAATACTCTGCAGACACACATGTGGTTATAGTGAAATCCTGTGCTGGATGTGAGTCTGCAGTTGCACCCTTGCAGCAATTAAGGAATCTCATTAAGAGCCTTCAGGAGGTCCTGGAAAGGGTTTGGACACCTCTGTCCATCATTTGTGGGGCCGTTGTGTGGGCAGGAGGGGGCAGATGGGAGGGTTGGAGCACATGTCACATGCTCGGAGATTGCAGGAGCTGGGATTGTCCAGGCTGGCTCTGGGGACATCCCAGATTTTGGGTTTTAACTGTCTTAATAAATTAGTTTTAACTTGGGGGTCCAGTGCAGGATCAGGAGCTGGACTTTGATGATCCTTGTGGGTCCCTTCCAACTCAGGATATTCTGTGATTCCAGAGAAGACAGAGCCAGGCTCTTCTCAGAGTGCCCAGCAAAACCCTGAGGGGCAGAGGGCTAAAGTTGCATGAAGGAAAATCCCAGATGAATAGAAGTATTTTCATGCTCAGTGGTAGAAATGGCCCAGAAAGTCAGTGAAATTCCCATCCTTGGGGATACTCAAAATTCAACTGGACAGGGTTGGATTAGAGACCTCCAGAGGTCTCTTCTGACCTAAATTATTCTCTGATTCTGTGCAGACCTGCTCAGGCTGAGGTGTTCCCTAGTTCTGATTTGTACATGTTGACTTGTTTAAAGAAATTCTGTTAATTTGTTGAGGGTTTTTTCTGTTTTGTTGTTCATAAAAATTATCTTTTCTAGTTTACTAATAGAGGGGAGCTTTATTTGCAGGGTCTGGCTCCAGGCTCCAATCAAGCCATAAGTTAGAGATTTCATTAATTATTTGCTCTGTTTACACAGTTCTTCAGGGATATTTGACTTATTCTGTTTGTTTCATTGCCTAACATCAGACTGGTAAGTTTTTCATGTTTTTGTAACATTTGTGATTTGTAGATCAGTTTTTGCCTTCATTTGTGAAGATTTATCTTTGTCTTGCTGCTGTGAGTGCAAGTGAGAAACTCCACATAGCTGAACCTATTTCAGGAAAAATTTGGATTAACTCAAGACCACTGGCGACTACTGTGGTGAGCCAGAAATTTTGGGTCAGCAAATCACAAATTGGTGATTATTAGGAGCTGAAAAGGTTTGATTGGGAAAAAGTCAGATTATGCTCACTTGGATCCCCCTTTCCTCATGCTGTTGGCCACTTCTAGGAAAAGCAATGTGGTAGCTGAAATAGGTTTTATTTTTCATACAGATCAACCCACTAAAATTGGTGTAAGAATTTTTCAAACTCAGAATTGCTGCCCTCATGCAGGATGTTGGTTCCCTGTGCGTGATCCTAATTGGAATCCAAAGCTGGAGTCATTTTCCTTTGCAAATTACTAAATTCACTGTGAGACCCTGCCCATAATCCTGAGCTGGGGATGGTTTCCAACTCCTCCTCTGCTTTATCCCCACTCATTTTAATTAATATTTATAATAATGTTCCTCCTCCCACTCCAGCTCCATCCTGGTGCAGCCTCCCTTCCCAGGGCTCATCAGCTTCTTTCAAACTCATGGTGTGATTACCAGCAAATTTTAGGGGTTTTTGTCAAAACTTTGCTCTTATTTTATCTGAGTTTTCTCACTCAAGTAGCTCTTGCACTCTTTGAAGTTATTTAACTTGATAATATTCTTTTGATCAAAGTCTTAAGCTTGTAGGCAATAATCTTTGGTTTGGTGCAGCTTTTGGCATTTGGCAGGAATCTTTCTTGGCAGGATTGGTCTTAAAATTGTGTTACATGTCAGTGACCTTAATATATGTTCCTTCCATGGATTTTGTGTGTTTGTAGCAGCAGTCAGGGGTTGGATCCTGATCCCAGCTACTTCAGTGGAGTTTTGTGGAGTTTTCACTGTGATTCCTTGGAAGGGAAGGTTGATGGCCTGACCAAAAAAACACCTTGCAGTTCCCAAGAAGAGTTGCAGAGATAGTTCAACCTAAAACATTCCCCTTTGGGCTTTTGAGCATCTGGGATATTTACTCAGGATATTGGATCAGTTATTGGCCAAAAGGGATTTGGTACAGGCCTAAAACCTTCCTTTCAACCTCTCTTGCTGCTGTCAAATTTATGGGGTTTAAACTGTCTGACTAAAGACCTTGCACATTCATGAAAACCAGAGGCATTCTAGAGATGGCAGCTACAAATCCAAATTTAAAATACACTGAAATTATCTTTTTTTTTCCTTTGTGAGAAATGTGTTACAACTAGAGGAGCACGGTTGAGTGTTTTGAGGACTGTCAGTAAGGTGACAGTGATTTGATGTTGGTTTTTGTCCAACAAACGTAAATCAAATCAAACCAATGGAAGTTTATCTCAGTGGCAGCAGTGAGGCAGAGGAAGAAAAATTTAAACTCTTTTACTAAAGGGTTTGTTGCCATCCTTGGCCTTAGGTTTTGTCACTTAAAAATAGCCTGGAATTGTTTGTTGTGTAGTTTATATCAGAGAATTGTGGAATGGGTTGAGTGAGAAGGGATTTTAAGGAGCATCCAGTCCCACCCATGCCATTGACAGGGACACCTTCCACTGTCCCAGCTTGCTCCAAGCCCCAGAGTCCATCCTGGCCTTGGGCACTTCCAGGGATGGAGAGCCCCAACTGCCACGGAGCTAGAAAAGAATTCGCCATTTGAAACACGGGGAGGGGGAAAAATTCACAGAACATTTTAAATGTCCCTTTTAATCAGGCTGGTGCAGCAAAAGAACCGATGGGCTTGATGGCTGCAGTGTGGAGCTGTTTCCCATTCTTTCAGGGAGGTCTGGAGTGCTCCAGCCAAGAGCTCAAGCAGGAATGAACTGAAGCCATTGAGCTGGAGCAGGCTGGTGCTGGGCCTTTGATGTTTCTGTATGTGCAGAACATCTCTCCCTCAGCTGCCTTGGCAGAAGCCTCCCTCTGCCATTTATTCCCTCTCTGCTCAATGGCAGCGGGTGTGTTCTGCTGATCAAAACACCCGGCACACTTGTGCTGAATCCTTTCAGGCTGCAGCCAGGGTAATTGGGATGGGCAGGATAAATGCATGGGAGTATGGCAGTCACAGTGATGGCAGAGCTCTTTTCAATGCCTGGGTGTCCCTGACGGGTAATTAGCAGCTTTAGAACTGTGGGGATTGGCATGGCCGTGATTAAAAGGATTTCTGTCTTTTCTGTGATTGAAAACAGAAGATCTCCCACCCCCTAATTCTCTTTTAATACCGGTGTTATTAGTGACACTTGGAACACAGCTCCTCTGTAAACTTAAATAATGACCTCAGTGAATGGTGACTTAAAACAGCAGGGACTGAACCGAGCTCAGTTTTCTATGCAAAGCTGCTCCTCCCGATTCTGTGTTCCTGCTCCACGTGCTTGTCACTCCCAGTGCGTTTGGGAGACAAAGAGGACATTTGGTTGTGTGACAGCCTGGGGACAGATTGCCCAGGGCCTGGTTTAGCTCTTCCGGCTCATTTTGGATTGAAGGAGATGAAGAGAATGAGCCGTGAACTCCACTGGACTCATCCTGAGTTTTCCTTGGAGCAGGGAATGTCCCTGGCTCTTGGGCACCATTCCAAATTCCCATTCCTTGTTTGGAAGCCTTATCAGCACTTGTTGCCGTGTTCTCCACCTCTGCTCTGTCAGCTAACACAGTGTAGTGACAGGGGCTAACTCCCCTTTTCCCTTCAAAAAAATCTCAAAATACCCCCAAAGAAGAGTTGGCTGGACACCATCCTTGCCATTCACCCAGGATATCTGGTGGTGACCCAAAATATCGTATTTTCCCCTGATCTGTAGCTGTAGTCTCCAAAAGCATCTGCCACAGGGTGTTCTGTGCCTTTTAAATCTGTTTTTGTGAGTGTCTGTTGCCCACTGAGCACTGCAGAGGCTGTGCTCCATTTTTGCCCTTAATTTTCTTGACCAGATTTTTCCATAGTGCTGTTCTCCACTTACCAGGCAGGTTTCCACATTTTGTTGGCATGTAAAGATGCTTAGAGGGACTCTTGAGTCAAATTTAGTAAAACTAACAGCTTCCTATCACCAAAAAATCCTCGAGAGAATTTAGGGACTTCCTTAGGCTTTTATTTAAATCTTCCAGTTACTTTCCAGCTTCTTTGCACTGACATCCATGTGAATCCCAGTTCAGAGCAGACCTGTGGCCGTGGGTACTTCAGTTCTTCGAGCACAGTTCCCACCACTGCACTCAACAGTACCAATGGGAGCAACTTCTGTTTTAGAAAATACATTTTTAGATATTCACTTGCTGCTGTCACTGGCCTCAATTCAGCTTCCCTGTCCTCCTCTCACTTCTCCTTAACTAATTAAAGTCTTCCATGTTATGGCAAGATGGCATATGTAGCTTAAATAACCCACCTCTTTAATTAAGAGGTTGGATTCAGCCTTCTGAGATATATTTGACACCATTTGAGATTTAAAAATACATTTTACTTACACAGTTTATCTGTCAGATCGCTCAAGGAGGGCAAAGAGATAATGAAAGTAAATTATTAATTAATATTTCTCACCCAGTATATTCCATTAAGAATATTAAGCATTTGTTCCATTCCTCAAAGCACATTTGGCTTTGGATAGAATTTTTTTTTAAAGTCTGCCTGCTGATGAAGTTGCTGCTGTCTCTCTTTGACAGGGCTGTAGGGACAGGGTGGAAAAAACCCTTCAGGAGCTAACCAGAGCCAGGAATTCCTAATATCAACTCACTGACCAGGTTTCCCACTTCCTTTATGCATTGTGGACAGATCTTTTCAAGCCCAGCATGCCACAGACTGTCCCTGACACATCCAATCTGCTTGAAAACAGTTGGTGAAATTATGGAGCGAAAACAGCAGCAGGAGCATCTCCACCTCCAGGATAGGGGATGGAGTGGGATGAGTTTGGGTTTGGAATGGTGAAGGAATTCGAGATGTTGCTGGGAAGGGCCCAGGGGCATTGCACAGCATCTGGAACTGCTCCCTGAAAGGGGGAAACACCTTGGGATCTTTGTTGGTGAGAGAATTGGAGTGGTTTAGGAGCTGGAATTTGAGCCGTGCTTGTGTTCATTTTCTCACGGAGGTAGTTCAGAGAATCCTGGATTGGTTTGGATGGGAAGGGCCATTAAATCAATCCCATTCCCATTCCTGCCATGGGCAGGGACCTTCCACTGTCCCAGGCTGCTCCAAGCCCTGTCCAGCCTGGCCTTGGGCACTGCCAGGGATATCCAGGGGCAGCCACAGCTTCTCTGGGAATTTCATCCCAGCCACACCCTCCCAGCCAAGAATTCCTTCCCAATATCCCATCCATCCCTGCCCTCTGGCAGTGGGAAGCCACTCCCTGTGTCCTGTGCCTCCATCCCTTGTTCCAGTCCCTCTCCTGGAGCCCCTTTAGCCCCTGGAAGGTGCTGGAAGGTTTCCCTGCAGAGTTCCCTCTCAGTTCAACCAAACATTCCCACCTTGGCACACAGGAACAATTCAAGCAGTTCAATTCAGCACTTCCTTCCTTCAGAGCTCTTTACTTACACAAATCTTTCTTCTGTAGAGCTTTGTAAGTCTCAGTCCTCTTTTTCCAGGGCCTTGGAGAAAAATGCTCTTGAGATGTGGGAATGTTTATAAATCCATTGGATAGATGTGATAAATTTGTAAAGAGTGATGCAGAATAGAGAGACACTTTCAATTAGGGTTGGGTTTGTTTATTTTTATTTCTATTTTTATTTTTATTGTTATGAAGTAGATGGAAATAGGGAGTTTGCATCAGGATTGTGGGAGGCCACTTGACCTTCAGGGTCTTCTTGTAGGTGACACACTGGTCCCTTCTGGCCTTAATTGTAAATCTGTGACTCCAAAGAGATAAAACGTGTCTTTTACCTTTAGAACTTGTTCAGAATATTGAATAGTTTATAGAGATTTGAGTTCTGGAGGGGTTCTCTGCAGCAAGAACTTTCCATCAGAGAACACGTTGTGCCTTATGTCTCTAACCCCAGTTCCAGTTCCATACAATAAAAATCTTGCACCATTACCCCAAAAAAATCAGCATAAATACAATTTGATCAACTACCACCCTTTTATTGGGCTGCAGTGCCTCAGCAGCTGATTTCCACAAATGCCATTTTAAGAGGGCTTCAGAAACATCCCACAGCCAGCACAAGCCCTCTTGCTAAACTGAAGTCTCCTTATTTCCTCCACGGAGCCTGCATTCCTTGAAGGAATTCCTGTGGACTCTGAGCTCAACCCTCCTCAACTGCTCTGAGCCATTTGCTTCCCTCTGAAGTTGATTCTCAGTACTGAATTTGGCACATTATTTTCCCAGATTTCAATGCTTCTCATAGAAATAATTTATTTTATCTTGCATGCAAGCTCCAATAATCCCATTTTACCTGGTTTGCCTGTTCTGAAGTGCTCTGACCTGAAGCTGTTGTCCTTGCAGCCTCCTAGTGAGGGATTTATGTTGTTTCCACCCTATAAAAAGCAATTCAGTGTAGGGCAGAAACTTCCAAACTTTCTACTCTGGGGTTTCTCAGCTCTCAAACCCTTCCCCCTTCCCTCCTTGCAGTTGGGATGATTAAAAAAATCACAGAAATAGCAATTTTTAAGTATAATTTTTTTATTATTATTATTACTTGGTCTGTCTTCTTTTTTTTACTGGGAAGATTTGTTTACTGGGAGACATCCCCCTTTCCTTTGGCCTATTAGATGGTGCTGTATCCATTACTTACTTGAAGTATATATGAAATAAATAAGAACAATTTTATCTACTTTGGCCGGTTTAAAAACAAAAAATCAGCTCATAAATTCAGCCAGTTTACAGCAGGTTCTTCACTTGCACAATCCTGTGTGAATCAGGGGGTTGGACCATGGGAGAGGGACAAGGTGGAAATGGTTTTTTTTTTCATACAATCATGGAATGGTTTGGTTTGGAAAGGACCTTAAAGCTCATCCAGTTCCTGCCCCTGCCATGGCCAGGAACACCTTCCCCTATCCCAGGTTGCTCCAAGCTCCATCCAGCCTGGCCTTTTTTTGTTCCAGTTTATTTTGCCTTGCTTGCCCTTTGTGTTGGAACCTTAATTGGAGCAGTGGATTTTCCTGGCTTGGGTGCCTGCTTTTAATGTGGGTGTTTGGGACAGGATGCCTGGATTTGCACAGCTTTCCCAGGAGTCTGCTGCTTCCCTTGGACACTTCATTTATCCAGGGTTAGGGATCCCTCATTGCAGCCAGAGTAGCTTATTTTATTATTATTCTTATTGTTAATAAGAATAATAATAAAATAAGTAGCTTATTGTTATTATTATTATTATTCATAAGTTGGTTTAGGCTTGAAAAATCATTGGAAAATCTTGAAGTCAGTTTTCCAAATGAAAAATTACAGTGAAAACAGTTTGGATTTTGAGCTTCCCATCTTCCAGTGTTACCCACTGAATTTTCTGTTCCTTTTTTTTTTTTTTTTTTGCTTCTGTGTGAATTTGGATGTCATCCTGAGCCTTATGCTGACCTGAAGCTGGTTTTTGGTTGCTCTGAGGTCAGAGCCCTGTTTGGTCTTTCGGGAGTGACAAATTCCCCATTCTATCGCCCAGTAAAAACCCAAAAGCAAGATCCCTTTTTCCTTGCTGTTGGCTCCTGGAATGTCTTTCTGAATGTCATCAAAGCCTCCCTGATTTTGCTGCTGGAGTTCTGGATGGTTCTGGGCAGCATCTCTCCCCTTAGTGCTGCTGGCTGAGGCTGGGAGAGCCCCGCTGGAAATCAGATCCCGTGGGATGGCACAATGGGACAGGCTGTGCCCTTGGGGAAAACCCAGATTTAAACTCAGTTTAGCTCCACAGCAGTTCTGTCAAAGGGTGACGAGTCAGAGTCAGTTGTGGCCATGGGGAGCACCATTTTCCTGCCACATTGCCTTGGCTGTCTTCCTCTTGGTCTTCATGATCCTCCCAAAGCCTGGAAGTGGGAGATTTGTGCAGTACTTCTTTCATTTTAGGTTTTGTTTTTTCTTAATGTCGATTTAAAAAGTGCCTAAGTGAGGAACAGGACTCCAGAGTGAGCTGGAGGAATAGGATTAGACCTCATTTCCCTCTTAAGAAAAGAGCCCTCCCTGCATCCCTCCACACATCCCTCCAGTGAGTCCAGAGCCCAGCAGAATTTGGCTGGAAAAACTCCCCTGTTCTTCCCTCGTGCTGCCCCCCTTGGTTCTCAGTATTTTGGGAGGGATCTCATTCCTCAGCCAAACGTTTGCAATCTCTGGTCTGGGGTGGATGGCAAAGAGGATGGAATTCAGTAGGAAACTGCCTCTTGGATTGCAGATACAAAGAGCTCTGTGTGATAAATCCACCTCTAGAAAACCAGGTCTGGGTGGAAAAAGCTGATGTGCTTCTTTAATCGCCTCCTTTGGAATCACAGAATGGTTTGGGTTGGAAAGAACCTTAAAAATCATCCAGCCATGGGCAGGGACACCTCCCACTATCCCAGGTTGCTCCAAGCCCCATCCAGCCTGGCCTGGAACATTTCCAGGGATGGGGCAGCCAGAACCCCTCTGGAATCCCAAAGGCAGTTTCTTCCTATATTCTTAATTATTTCTAGGTTTATCATAGTGGCACCTGCTAAACATTTTGTCCAAATAACCCTAACTATTGGCAGGTGGTTATAATTTTGTAAAGGTGAGAATTCTATGTGGGTTTGAAGAATAGAGGTATCAGTGATAGTTGAAAATATTTCATTAAAGGAGGATTTCTTCTGACCACAGCGAGAGGAGGTAACAGAACACTATGAAGGAGTTGTAGTAACACTTGAGGGTTCAGCAAATGAAAGCAATCCGTGTGTAAATGTTTTATTTTTCGTTAGCAACAAAATCTTCTCACTCCGACAACATCTGAGGTGGGAAGGCCTGGGAAAGGACTGTTGGCAAGGAAAGCTGTGAGGGCATCTCTGCAGAGGGCAGGAACTCAGCCTCTGGGGAGTGGATGGGTGCTGATAGAAGCAGTGATCCCGTGGGAATCCATTGCTGGGGTCCTGATGGAAATCAGGACATTTCCTGATGGAAATCCACTTTTTTAGTGGAGCCTGTGGCACACACAGACCTTGGCCCTGCTCCGAGATGCCTTTTGGAAGTGAGATTTTCCCTGAGCAGTGATTGTCACTGTCAGTGGCTGTTGGTGACAGCAGATGGATGCTGTAGTTGAGTGTTGCAAGCCCACGAGTGAGGGCACAGTGGAACAACCTCAGAGCCACACAGGAACAACAAAACCCCAGTGAAGGCCGGGGAGGTTCTCACATCCAAATTCCGTGTGCCTCGACTTTGTCCCACTGTGCTCTCGGCCCAGGGGCTGGTGCCAGCCGTGCATCTCCTGTCTGGGCTGTGCTGGATGGCTCCAGTTGCCTCCTGTCACTTCAGTGTCCCCAGATCCACCAGTGACCCCCCAGAGGAGCCGTGTCCCATCCCTGCCCTGTCCGTTCCTCCTCTCCCACCCAGCTGCTGCTTTGCCCCAGCTGGGCCCTGTGTCTCATCTGCTGTAGGTGTCCTGCCTACCTCAAGAGGTAACCATGGGATCCTGGAGTGATGTGCTCATCCTCTGGTCGGTTTTCCATGAGCACTAGCACACACTCACACTCACACTCACACTCACACTGGAATGTATATTCTCCTTACCCCCCCCAGCCCCCAAATAACCTCTTGACCTGATCCTTGCTGTAGCCACCACCAACTCCTCTTGCAAATTGGATGCTGCTTTAAATGTGAAAACAAATGTTCAAGAAGCTATAAAACCTGAATGAAAGCTAAAGCTGAATTTATAAAGCCTTGTTGCATATGAGCCAAAAGTGCAAAAAGCTCTATATAATGAACTAACCTGCCACTCATATAAATATAAATATATATAAATATATTAAAATCAGACTGTTCTACAAAATTGTGTATTTGTATTTTTGTGTACGTACAATTTTCTGCTAAGCAGAAGGAGGATGTAGTATAGGATGATGTGAGAAGAGATTTTGTTTAATCATATTTCTTTGTTACTTATTTTTGTTAACATCCAGATGCCTGTCTTTGTCTTATGTGTATGACACTGTTCCAAAGGTGCAGTATCCCTCTCCTGCCGTGTGTCCAACCTCCTTCCTCCACAGGGAACGAGTCAGGTGATGCCCCTCATCATCATCATCATCATCCTCATCATCATCATCATCATCCTCATCATCCCCTTCAGATCCACCCTGGTCTTGATCATAGAGGCTGCTCGTTCAGCTGAAAGATGAGATGTTTCATTCCCCAGCTCCTCTTCGTGGTGAAGTTGAATATTCATGTTCTGGTTGGCTCCTCTGCACGTAGTTGTTCCCTAAACACGTTCCCATGGCCTGCTGCTGCTCCTCAGCCTGACATTTTAGGGGAAAAAAAAATGGATTGGATAGGTTGGGAGGGAGGATGGGCAGATCCTCGTGGTGGGAAGTTGCTTGTGGAGAAGGAAGTGCTGGGGTGGTCCCGGGGTGAACCTCAGTCCCACCCCTGGGGCATGGAGGAAGCACCTCGTGTTCCCCACGCTGGCTGCTCATGGAGGGCTTGACTGTCAGGAAGGAGGGCTGGGGAGTGATGGGTTGTAGCTCTCCCTGTGCCCCCTCAGGAACATCCACCCCTGGTGGCTCTGGGGCTCTTTGGCTCTTTGGGAAGGTTGGAGCAGCTCTGAGAGGGGCCCATCTGTTCTTGCCAGATGCCCTTGCAGTGAAGGCCCTGAGTGTTGAGAAGAGCATCCCAAACTCTTCTCCCAGTCACTGCCTTGACCTGCAAGGTGCTGGTAGCTCCCTGTGAGGAGAAAAGGAACAGTGTAGGAAACCTGAGAGCCCTTGGTGTGCTTGGGAATTGTTATTTATCCATCACAGAGAAACAAAGGGCCAGAGGAGACTGGATAGAACAGGATGTAGTGGAGTAACTGATGGGAAGCTTGGAGCAGATGATGGAAGTTCACCTTCAGTCCCACCATAGCCCCTTGAGGAAACTGGTCCAGCCTCCCTCCCAAGTGCAGGTGAGGGTCAATATCCATCACACCTGCACCTGGCAGCAGCTGCTGTGAAGATGAACCATCAACCTCTCCCCTTGTGCCCTTTTGGGTTTTTTTTTCAGTTTAATCCCTGTCTTTGTCAGAGCTGACCCGTGGCCGGGGGAGGGCGATACTGCACCTTTCTACGTAGGGCTCATATTTATAACAATGTGTAATGACTGTAGCAAAAGTCCTTGTTTCTGTATGTGAATGGACAGAGAAACAAGTGCTCTATTGTATTGATTAAAATAGTTCAAATGAGTCCTGTATCATTGTATCTCCTATTCTGGATTAGTGCCTTTTGGACAGTAGACTGTTCTGTAATTAAAATGTAGTATAACTGCTTTTTTGTACAGTTTTGTTTTAATAAAACTTTTTTTTAATTTGTGTTTATTTTAGTATTGTACCTATTAGAAAATAAAAACGTATAACTCAACACTGACCCTTCTCTTCTGTCATCCTTTTTGTGCAGGGCTTGTCTGAGACCTAAAATGTGTCCTGAGAGCAAAGTGAATGTAGAAAATTTGGATTTGTTTGGGGAAAAATTAATTCTTTGTGCACTCCCCCTTTGGAAGGGATGAAGGTGGTGGGGTGGTGGATTTGGAGCAGTGGAGTCACTTGGAATGTGAGCCATGGGTTGATTCCAGAGACCTTTTGGGGCAGTTTCCACTCAAAGGAGATGTTGAGAGTGGAGTTTTCCCTCCTTTGCCTGGGGTTTGTCCCAGGTACAAGTTCTGGCCATACAAAGGTGCTGTGTCCCCTTCCCTTTGGGAACCTCCCCCAGCAGGCCCCCAGAGCCTCAGGAAGGGCCCTGCGAGCCCCATCCCAACCATCCACGTCTCCTGCTGAAGCAGCTGAGCTCTGGAGGGAGCAGACCTTGTCTGACAAACCAGAAGATGCTGAATTATTGAGAAGCCCCAGGCAGGAGGGGCTGTGGCCGCCCTTTGGTCCTGAGCAGCTTGGGGGGGTCTCAGAGAGGATTTATGGGGTGGGAAGAGCTTCCTCAGAGTGGGAAGAAATTCCTGCAGGAGGTGTGGAAGCTGAGCTGGGTGGCAGAGAAGACACAAAGTCACAGGAATTGATTCATTCGGTGAAATGGTGCCCAGGTCCTGCCATCCTGGTTAAAATCAGGATGTGCAGCTGTGGCTGGGGGGTTTGCTCAGGATGGACACCCCAAAACAGGGAGGAAGGCAACTCTGGAGGGGTGCAGATGATTAATAATGAACTTCAAGGGGGGAAACACCTTTCAGACTGCTCCTTGTGCCTCTCAGACATCAAAGAGGGGGATAAAATTTATCTTAACCCTCCCCATCATCAGCTGCTAGAGCTGCTGTGTTTGCAGAGGGAATTTTCTGGAGAGAGGAGACTGGGGATCATGGAATCCCAGAATGGTTTGGGGTGGAAGGGACCTCAAAGCTCATCCAGCCCCACCCCTTGCCACCTTCCACTGTCCCAGGCTGCTCCAGGTTCCATCCAATCTGGCCTTGGACACTTGCAGGGATGGGAAAAACACTTCTGGGGTGTCTGGCAACATCTGGCATGCTGGATGAAGCCCACTCCCTCCTTCACAGCTGAAAACCAGGAATAAAGTAAAAGCTCCATTTGGAGATGTTTTAAAAAACACAAGAGGAATAAATCCACGTTGGAGGTCTGTGCTTTGCAAAGAAGCTGCACTTCCAGCTCTTTGTGCCTGCTTTGGTGGGAAACCAGATTGATCGGGGAAAAACCAATAATTTCTCACAGGTTGGTGTCCAAAGGTGAGCAAAACACCCTTGGAAATGTGCCCAGCCCGTGGCAGGGCAGCTCCTCTCTCCACTCAGGGTGAAGCCCAGGAGCTGCTGCCTCCCATAGCAAAGTGTTTGAAGCCAAGCGAGGCCGATGGAAGCGGTGTTAATTTGAAGGAAAACGGGGAAAAGAGGTGTTCTTTGTTAGTTTTGGAGGTTTTAAAAAAATTATTTTCCTGCTCTTTTTGATGGGAGTCTTTTCAAGCCAGCTTTGGCTGCAGAACAGAACGTGGCAGCGTGGGGAAGGTGCCACAGCCACCTTCCGGGAAGAGCGAGGTTTGAACAAAGTGATGCTGCTTCAAACAGCTCCTGTGTTTCAGCCAAAGAGGTTTTTTTTTTTCTTTCAGAAGGTAAAACATAAAAGGGAAGTGGCTTTAAAGGAAAAAAAAAAAGCTGTTTTCGTGTGCTGATTGCAAGACAGTGCTGATAAAAATATCCTTTGCTCGCTGAGTTTCAGTGGGGATGGGGAGGATCAACGCGGTGTTTGTTGCTTTAGAAAAAAGCCAAGATAAACTGAAAAGCTACACAAAATAATCCCAGTCAAACCCTGCCTGTTGTTTCCAACATGAAGCTGCATGGTGCCAAAGAGAAAGGAAATGATGTGGCCCAGGCAGGGGGTTTCAAGGACATCATGAAATGTTGAGGGGGGGTCTCATCGCCCTGAGGCCTTGGCAGGGTTGGATGTGGCAGCTCCCTGAGGCACTGACCTCCTGGAGCAAGGCAGAGAAATCCTTGGGATCCTCAGACCACTGTGAATATCAGGAAAAAATTCTTTCCCAAAAGGGTGGTCAGGTACTGCCACAGCTGCCCAGGGAATGCTGGAATCACCATCCCTGCAGGGATTTAAAAGCCCTGTGGATGTGGCACTTGGGGACACGGGTCAGTGGTGGCCTTGGCAGTGCTGGGGAACCACTGGAATCAATTTTGGAAGCTTTTCCAACCTAAACTATTCCTATTCTAAACATTTTGGTGCCATGAACTGGAGCAACAAAGCACAGACATCCCAGCTCTAAAGAAGATGTTTATTCAGGTCCTGCAGGCGGCATCGCACGTATGATACAATATTACAGTCATTTAGTATGGTACAGAAATAATTAAAAACTTTACAGCTCATTACAAAGTCTCTTTGGATTTCAGCTCATTTAAAGTACACAGAGCCCCTGCAGGGTCTGACCCTGGCAGGGCCACACGAGCTCCCGGGGAACCCAACGGGATCACGGCTTGGGAACGGTGGAGAGGGCAGAAACCAAAGACGGACACGGGAGATGGAGCAACAAGACACTTGATCGTGACCCCACTGGAGGTGTTGTGAAGTGTGACCAGCCCACACCGTTCCTCACCACCTCATTCCCTAAAATCCAGGCACCCCGAGGCTGCAGCCCTCACTGCTGGCCCCGGGATAAGGCACTGGGAAAACGAAATGTTGTGCAAAGAACCGGAGGAACCAGCGGTGGGAGCATCACCATGGACAGGGCTGGACAACACCCAGGCCCTGCTCAGGTGGGGTCCCACCACTCTGGGGAGGAATGAGGGGGGTTCTGCCTTTGTAGGAGATGGTGTTGAACGTTCCACCCCAGCCAAGGACAAAGCCCTCTGTTCAAGGACCCGGGCGGTGCCACCACACAGAATTTGCTTCTCTTCGTTTTCCTCAACTCAACAACATCATGGAACAGCAAAGGGCCAGAACCTCGGGATGAACAGGCTTGATTTTGGACATGGAGATCAAAACACCTCAAGAGCTGAACCTAACACAGGAAAAAGCCGTGGCTTGGCTTGAGAAAACCCCAGAAAGTCCCTCTGAGCAGCCTCCTCTTGGCTGGCTTGGTGCCACAGACACCCTGTGGGGAGGAGGGACCCCCAGCCCTGCAAACACAGGGGGGATGGAGCCTTTCCAACCCAACAATGCCATTTCCCAAGAATCTGAGACCCACCCACAATTCAGGGACACAGCCAGCAGGACTGAACCCCCGAGAGACACCAGAGGAGATGAGACACTCGATACAAACGACACTCGCCCGCATTAAATCTTCTTCTTCCCTGTATAAAGTGCATGAAAATCTTGGAAATATCTGCATAGCTATTCACACACCAGCCTCAGTGCTGGGTGGTTCCAGTTAACAGCACCTCCTCCTTTAGGCTGAGAGCAGAGCTTTTCTAATATTATCAGTAAAAAATAGATATTATTACCTCCATGATGATTTTTCCCTCTTTTCTGGTCAATTGGCTTAACTGGGGTGAAGTAACAGATGGCTTTGAGTAAAGGAATGTGCACTCACTGTGCCAAAAATCTGAAAAACACCTTTAGAAAAGACCTCACTTGCCCAGGAAAGCTGTGAGGGAGCAGGAGAGAGTCAGGGAATCCTCCAGGAACACCCTCATGGCCAAATTTGATGGTTTTGGCTTTCTGGAACTTGTGCTGCATCAGGGCGATTTTAGGGTGCCATGTGAGGAGAGGTTTTGTTTCCAAAGTCAGGGGAAGGGATGAAAAGCAAGAAAGCTCTGAGCAAGGTCCTCCCACCATGAAGGCACCGTGGGCTCCTCGTGCTCTTCCTGGAACCACCCCAGCCCTGCTGGACAGATTTGCTTCCAGAAGCAGTTATCCCAGAGGAGGGATATCCCATAGCTATCCCAGAGGAGGGATATCCCATAGCTATCCCAGAGGAGGGATATCCCATAGCTATCCCAGAGGAGGGATATCCCACAGCTGTCCCAGAGGAGGGATATCCCATAGCTATCCCAGAGGAGGGATGTCCCACAGCTATCCCAGAGGAGGGATGTCCCACAGCTATCCCAGAGGAGGGATATCCCATAGCTATCCCAGAGGAGGGATATCCCATAGCTATCCCAGCAGGTGTGGGCTGCTCTAAGCACCCTTCACATCCCTCTCTGTGGTTCTGCAGCACAACTGAGGGTGGGAGGAGAGGGAATCCAGCCCCTGGCCACGTGTCCCAGGTGTGCAAACACCAAACCACGGCCAGGGCTGGAGCCCAAACGGGCCAGAGGAGTTTATAACCAGCAGCAGAAAACAGGGAACCACCAACCCAGCTCCTCCCCTTCTCTCCTGCAGCCTGGACACCTTTCCCTGGGGAAATCCTGGATTTCCAGCACAAGAAAAGAGGCTTCAAAAGGACTTGGAGGTTCCTCCCTTTGCATCTCCCCCAAAGGGGCCACTGAGCAAGCAGGGAGGAGTTTTAAAGACATCCCTAAACCCGAGTATCTGAAATGCTGAGACTAAAAACACACAACTCTGGGGAGGGGCTGCTTCGCGCCAGCTTCTTCCGGCAGCACATCAGAACAAAGTGCAATTAAAAACACGGTCAGGGTGGAGTTCAGGGAACCAACAAGGCAGTGTAAGAGGCATCAAATTAATTAGTGGGTGGTCTTTCATTGGCAAGACTCCTCAGACCCCAAAAGGAAGAGTTTCACTGTATGGGTTGCGTTCATGAAACCGGTTTTAATTTTAAAACCCGGGATTTCAGCATCAGAATTCTTTACTACCAAATTCCTCCCCCATCGTGGTGTGGATGGACAGGAGCTTCGTGCAAAGGGAAAAAGAGGGAAAACTGTACACTAAAAATATCTTTAAAAAGCTGCTCTGTACATTTTATATTAAGATTTCTTGAGGAAAATTTAGGAAACACTGAAACTACTTACACCAAGCTGGAAGGATACACAACCCCTGGCAGTTCTACGCAGGCTGCATTGGAACCCAGCCCGCTTATTTCTGCTACAGATTAGTTTCTATTTTAATTTTATTCCTTCTGCATAAATGATATTAATTACAGTAAATCAGCATAATTATCTCCTTCACTAAGCATCCCTATCTCCTTTGATACCAATGGAGCTTTTCCTTGGACCTCGGAACCAGATGTTTAAGGCACTTGGATACCCACGGGCAGCGACTGGAGAGATATTAAAGTTTAATCATTAATTTAGCATCCTAAATAGTCCCCACGTAGATAAAACATCTATTGCTCAGGCTGTCCAATCCCCCCGTGATGACTAAACAAGATACAAACAGCTCAAGATAAAAAAATCTGTGGCTTTTCAGGATTTGATAGGAAAACCACTGTTGGCCGATCCGTGCGTGGACACACAGACAGGGATACATCCCCTGTGCCACAGGCAGCTAAAAACCAGCCACAAATAAAATCAAGTTTTATAAAAGCCAGCCCAAACCTCCCCCTTTCCAAGAGAGAGGCTGGTTCTGGGGATGACAGAGGCACCTCCTCTTTGGATCGGCGCTCGAGACGGTGCTGGGAGAGCTCCTCTGTGGGGGATGATTGTAAAGCGCAAACATTTCACGTTTTAAAAGAATAAATAAAAATAAATAGACTGGATTGATCCTGTTATGAGGACAGAGACACCCTGCTTGGCAAAATTCCGAGTGTCTCCAAAGGCTGGGTGGGAACAGGGGAGCACTTCAGTGCTGACACCTCTGCTAAAATCCTCTTGGCCCACAGGGAGGAGCCAAGAAGGTCCTGCCACTCTGGGGCAAGTGAGAGAGGGGATCCTGTCATGGTGAGAGCAAACATTAAATGGACCAAAAATCAAAAATAAGACAGAGCTGGCCATGGGCTTTCTCCCATTCCCAACAAACCAGTGGGGAAGACCACACTGCTTTCCACAGGAGAGTGGGATAACGGGGCAGTGATCCAAACAGGCACTGGGCCCAGCCTCATAACCCAAGGGCTGCTGCTTCTGTAAATAAAGGGACTTTAGGGGTTCTTTATCTCCAAACAAAGTTCTGCTTTCACTTTTCTGCCCATCTGGAATCATTCCCACCTTGCCCTTTCACGGCGGATTACACGATACTGACACAGCTCTTACGGAATTACAACAGAGCTGTTGCTGTGGGGAGGCTCTTCAAGAACTGCCCTGCACTTCCAGGGAAGCACTGGTGCCTGGGGAGGATTTTGAGGCTGTTGGGAATCTGTGGTTTGACCGATTTTCCTCTGAAAGGAGGAAGAGAAGGAGCTCATTACACCCACCCAGCGCCGCGCGCCGGAACCGGCTGCCGTCGGCTGCCCCCGGAGGCGTCAGGATTTGGGACAGGAAACGAAGGATCCAGCACCACGACGAGGCAAAGAATTATCATGTCAATCACCCAGAGCAGAGAGAACAAACCCTTCATTAGTGTTTGCCACCAACTGGAAGTTGGGATGGTTGGTTTCGCTTCCCGAAGCCACCGGCTCCCCCGGCCGCATCCCAGGGCGTTTGCTGGGCTGGGATCTCTCAGTTTGCCCAGGATTTTCGGTTCTCTGCGTTCTTCTGGCTCTTCTCCAGTCTCAGAGTGGATCCTCCTTCTGCCTTGGCCAGGGCTGTGAGGGAGGCCAGGTTGGAGGCTGACCCGGAGAAGTTCCCGCTCCTCCTGTTCTCCGCTCCCTGCAGCCTCAGGCCGGAGCTGCGGCGCCGCGCGGGGCCCGTGGCCCTCCTGACCCTACCCGGCTTCACCAGCAATCCATAGCCCGGGTTACACCTGAAATACTGCTTCCCCCCGATGGAGCCGTCGTTCTTGCCTGCAACAAGACAATCAGAGTGGTTTGGGAAGGGTTAAATCCCATCCTGGTCCAACCCGGCACCTTCTGCTGTCCCAGGTTGCTCCAAAACCTGTCCAGCCTGGCCTTGGACACTTCCAGGGATGTGGAAGCCACAGATTCTCTGGGCCACCCTCACAGGGAAGGATTTTTCCCTACAAAATGGGGTTTATTCTGTGCAAATTGGTGCTACTGCACCCAGAGAAGGAGGCAAGGAAAACGTGCTGAGAGGGGGAACAAATGGTCCTTAAAAATACACCATGGAGGGAAAACTTCCCTGCTGAATCCCAGCAAGTGCCTCTGAATGGGACACTCTGCCTTGTCCTTTCTTCCCAATTGCTCTCTAATTTCTCCAAAAGTGGTAAATAATCACTTCTGTTACCAAAGTACTGGGAAGGAAGGAAAAGCAGACATTTAAAGAGCTTTTGGCTTTCTGAGCTGGTGTTTGAAGTTGAGGATTGTCATTCTTGCCAGGTTGTAAACCGTCCATAGAACAGGAAAGGTAATTTCTCTGCGCTGGTGCTGTTGAGATCTTTCTATTCCTCATTTTAGATCATTTAAAATTCTCAGGGGAACTGTTCAGGGATTACTCCCATCCATAAAGGGAAGGTGGAAAGATCCAACAGCCCTTTAAATGATACTGAGTCACAGGTTTGGCTTTTGGGGTGTTTCCTTCCTCCTTCCACCAGCAGCACGTTGGGTCCAATGTATCCTCACATGGCCAGGACTTGGGATTTCCATGTCCCTGAAGTTCTATCCCTGTTTGCAGCGTGACAAAGACACCACTCTGTGACCACCTTCCCCAAGGGAAGCTCCAGATGTGCTCCAACAAATCAGGGTCTTATTCCTTGTGGAAACAGAAGGGGGTGAAAAGAAACATTCCAGCAACATCAGCAGCAGAGTCCTCAGCAGGCCAAAAATCTCCTTACTTTTCCATGGAAGCTGCTCCATAGAAATGTTACTGGGATGTTACAGAATCAGCACTGGAGCAGCCTGACAGAGGGAGGGTGACCTTCCAAAATTGAAATGAATCTGTAAATATATATATATATTTTTTAAATTTTATTTTATTTTTTAATGAGGCACGAACCCAAGACTGAGGAACTACTACAGCTTGCAAAAGGATCAAGAGCTCCAGTTTGCTTTCCAGGGTGGAAAACTCCAGAGAGTTTTCTGAAAGCAGCTGGGAAGTCACTGCCCAGTTCAGCTCTGATGAGGACATGGGGAGGGCACAGGGAGATTTGGGATTTCTGGATCCTGGACAGTGTTGTGGTGGATGAACTGCTCCAACCCCAAATGTGCAGCAGGGAGGAGCGTGGGCTCCCTGGGATGTGCTGATTCACCACCCAGCCTGGGAATGCTGCACTTGGCTGAGAGGATTGGAATAAGGAGTTTTTCATGCCCTGGGTAACCCAAATTCTCTCACTGTCACTGCACTTCTCCTGGATTTTCCACTGGCACTCCCTGACTTCCCCCAATCCTGGAGAGGAAAGGGGTTGGGAAGCCTGGACTCCAGCAGGGATCAATCCCAGCCATCATCTTCCTCTCCTCTCCTCTTGTGCTGGAGACAACCCATTCCCATATCAACAGGAGCAGCCTCCCCAGGAACTGCATCCTGGTTTCCAAAAAAATCCTGGAAACACTAAATTCTGGGAATTCCACAGCTGTACAGAAAAGAGTCAGGCAGGGATGAGATGTGAGATAGTGAAAGAAACCTCAAATTACCTGTATCACCTGGTGGTCAGGGGATGATTATTTCCTACTGCTTTTCACATATATAGGGATGTATATATATATATATAGAGTGTATATATAGTATGTGTATATTTATATACATATACACTATATATATACTCTATATATATAGCATGTATATATGTGTATGTATATATTTATATATAGTGTACATACATATATAATGTGTGTATATATACACACACACACACACACTATATATATATATATACACACACAGAAATAGTCTTTTGCAATTTTAAAGCTTACTTTAAAATAAAATCCCATTACCTCTTAATACCTATTAAGAGACTTTGCAACTCATTTAGCCTAAATGTCCCTTTGAGCTAAATCCCACAACTCCTGTTGTGCTTTGAACACCCTTATCCTCACAGCAGAAGCCCAGGAGAGAATCCTATGGACACAAGGCTTGTCCTGCAGCTGCTGCATGGAAGAGGAATCCTGATTCCTACTTCAGTGTGAGAAGCCAAAGAAATGACTGAAAAGGGACAGTCAGGGATCACAGAATGGTTTGGGTTGGGATCTCAAAGGGGTTGGGAGTGAGAGCAAGTCTGGAAAAAGATCACAGCAAGGAAGACCTTTTACATTCCCCTTTTCAAAATGCCTCCTGCAATGAGCAATAAACCCCCCAGTGGGTAATAAACCCCCCAAAAAAGCAGCTTTAAGATGAGCTCTGCCAGCTGGGACACACCAGCTGCTTCCCACCTGACCCAGGGGATGTTTTACCTGAAGGCAAATCCAGCTCCACACCAACCCATGTTCCTTCCTGGAAGTCTGTGGGCCCAATGTACCTAACAGTGCCCGTCTTATTGGTGCCAACTGTGACATATTCTCCCTCTTTCAGCCACTCAGGAATTTCGTTGGCATCTTCAGAGTCAGAAATCACCTCCAGTTTTTCCTCTGCTGTCTCTGACCCGTTGTGGTTCAGTCCACGGGCACTGGAGGTGCTCTTTTCTCCTTCCTGCTGCTCTTCTGTGCCCAGGGAACTGGTGGGGTCTGATCCCAGCATGCTGGTGAAGGATCTTAGCTCTGATGTTTTCACCTTCTGGATTTTGAAGGGCGAGGCTGCAGCGCTGGGCTGGTCGGGATGAGCTTTGGGAAACCCCAGTTCTGAAGCCCCAGTGGATGTTTCCTTTTTCCTGGCTGGTCCTGCTGACTCCACTGATTGTTTGGATATTGACTCCTTTGGAGTGGAGGTAGAGAGAAGAGGTTTTGCAACAGTGGCTGCAGTGGCATCGTTCCCCTGCTCGCTGGGACAAGGAGAAGTGCAAGACTTTCCATTCACTTCAGGGCTGTCCCTCTGTTTGGGGGGAGCACTTGGAAGGCTGAAGGTGGGGGGATTCTCCCTCTTTGTGGCCAGAGAGCTCTCAGGAGCCCTGTCCTGCACATCAGAAGGGACCTGAGCCGCTGCAGGAGCAGGGGAGTCACTCCCTGCAGGTGTTGGACCTCCCGGCTGAGCCACAGCGTCGCTTCCCGCTGCCAGGGCCTCGGAGAGGGTGGCTGTGGAGACACTGTGGGAAAAATACCCACTGGAGGCTTCACTCAGGGGGCTGGGAGGTCCCTCCTGGCAGTCCTGGGCCTGGGTGTCCCCTGTGGGCTGCTGCAAAGGCACTTTGGGTGTCTTCTCCAGACACTTGTCCGCCTCGGGCGTCTGCGCCGCCGTTTCCAGCGGCTGCTTTGCTGCTTCCTCTTGGTTCATCTGAAACACAGGGGGAGAGGGGCTGTGTTATCCAAAATACCTGGGCTAAAAGCACAGATCCCAGACCTCTGGCAAGCACCAAGGCTTTGAGCTTATCTAAATCCCTGTGTAGCTGCCATCTGCAGAAGATGGAAGCTGATCCCCAGTCAGCCCTGCCAGCGTGGAAGGATTGTCAGCTCACTCCTCCCATTAGTAAGGGAAGTGTCAACCCCAAGAAATACACTCCCCAATATTTACTGAAGAATTATTTATATTACAGGACTGGTCATTTGCTGTTTGAACAGCAGGATTTATATGGAATGGGAAGCAGCCATGATCCATAAGTCTCTCACAGTTATTTGGCTTAACCCACAGGGTGGATAAATCATCCCCCTGCACCTAAACTGTCATTTCTGTCCCCATTTCCAAATGCCATTCCCACCTCAGAGCCACCAGCACCTTGCACTTCCAGAGGATGAAATTAACTGCACCTCATGAGATTAACAGCCCATTTCAGTGATGTATTTCTTGGCTGTAAAGTTTACTAAATCTGATAGATCAATATCTTTTGCCAGCACATGTACTCTAAAAGATTAGGATGTCTCTAAATCTCTTTGGGAAGGAGGGAGGGGGAAGAGTGCTAATAGGAAGGGGGGTGGAAAAAAAGAGGTTGGAAAAGGGCAGATTTGAACAAATCCTGTATCAGGTGAACATTTTTGTTTATTATTCACAATTTTGTGATTTCTCCCATCTAGTGTCCCAAACTACAGGATTTTCAGCTTATTCCCAAAATGCCTTTTCCACTGGAAACTTAAGCAGCATTTGAAGAAAGAGGGATTTGACTGGATTACTAGAATTTCAGAACCAAAGGTTTGCTAAGTAAAATGTAATTAAAAAAAAAAAAAGTTTTTTTTTTTTTTAAATATTCCAGCAGATTAAAAACATATTGTTCACTTTTCTATGGCAAGGGTGGTGTCCATCTGGACTCAGGAGCTTTGCTCTTTCTCTGGATTTTCCCTTTGGATAACACAGAGTTTTCTAAGACAATAAAAGCACAGTGGGAGGAAGCTGATGTGCTGCTCAGGAGAGTGAAGTTCTGCTGCAAAGTGGGAGATCACAGGCTCTATTTTCTCTCCAGCTTAGCAAGAGTTTTTCCATGATATCACGACAAAAATGGGGAATTAAGCTCCACACTTAGAATAGCCACATCCTGCTTATAGACACTGTCAGAGCCTAGAAATTTTCCTTTTTAAAGCAGCAAACCAGCTAAATTTCAGCTAATTATCTGCTAATGCTTTCAAATATCAAAGTGGAAGCAGGAATAGGAGAGGAGGCTTTACCAGGACCTGAAACACCCAGCAGAATTTCACTGTCTCACAGCCAGGCAGCAGCACAAGTGCAACAGGTTTTAAACAGCTGAAGCTTTGGCCACCTCTGGCAGGTGAATATAAAAATTTTATCCTCACATCTTGGGATGTGCTCACCTGTTTTATCCTTGCAGCACTGGCCTCCAGACTGGCTGACTGAACCATAATTCGTGGGACAGCCTGGGGGGAGGGAAATGAAGAGAATCAGTCAATGACAGGATTAAATATTGGCAAACTGGTAAATGTTAAGGCTGGCATTTGAAATTTTGGGATCCCAAGCAAAGCTTTGTCATGAAAGGATGGAAAACTAAATTTTCAGTGGCTGAAATGGAGTTTGTCAAAAAAAAAAAAGAGGGAGAGAGGCTTTTTACACAGGCAGAGGGAATGGTTTTAAGCTAAAAAATATTTAGATTAGATATGAGGATAGAATTCTTCCCTGTGAGGGTGGAGAGGCCCTGGCACAGGGTGCCCAGAGAAGCTGTGGCTGCCCCTGGATCCCTGGAAGTGTTCAAAAACCACCTGGATGTGGCACTTGAGGACATGGACTGGTCCTGACCATGGGGGTGGTGCTGGACTTGATCTTCAAGGTGTTTTCCAACTTTAAGGATCTATGGTTTGATCTCCAGAATTTTTCTCCTTTTCCAGTCTCTAAATTCAGTTTGGATCTGAGCATTATTGGCTTTAACACAAAAAGGAAGGCAGAATCCATGTCTGTGCATCCCCTTTTCCAGGAGGACATTCCTCCTGGCACTGACAATGAATGGCCCTCGCTTGCTCCATATTCAGGTTTTTATGTTGCAGATTTGAAGTAATCCCTCTCCTGAGAGCAGAGCAGCACATTGTGACACCTGATATAAATCTGAGGTTATGCTGTTGGCTTGGGCTGTCGCACAGGAGGGGAAGGAGCCACCAGATCAGTAGAGAACCCCAGGAAAAGGAACATGAAGAGAAGGAGAGAGGAGAAAAAGGCAGAAAAATCTCTTTAGCACTGTCAAATAATGCACTGCAAGGGCAGGTTCAGGCTCTGAGGGGCAGAGCTCCTTAAGGCAGACACATTACACAATTTGGGAGCTGCCTGCTTTTATTTTTTTATTATTTTTTTCCCCCAGGGATTCCTTCTGTACAAACACACAGGCAGTGCTCAGCTCCCAGACAAGTGATTCCCAGAACTCAGCACTGAAATCTTCCAGCTGAAGAGTGAGGAACCTTCTCTTGCATCCCTTCTAAGCCCAGTAAAGCAGGGATATGACTGATCTTACCCCCAAGAGGAATAAACATGGGAGAGAAGGGCAGCTTTTATTTATACAGAGATTGTGCCAGGCATTAAAAAACCAAAATGCTTCAAGGTAGAAACTAAAAAGACAAAAAATGGACAAAACCCCGAGAGGGTCACCAAATAAATTTTTTAAAGACATTAAAACTTCAGTTCAATAAAAGGAAGCAGGAGGGGAGGGGTTTTGGCTTGTTCCTAAACCTGCTAAATGAAAATTCACCCCTGGAACAGGGTTCAGAGCAAACTGGCTCTGTTTGGGGTGCACAAGTTTGTGCATTTTGAGATCCTCACTCGGTCAGGACCTGGGGCTCCAGGAAGTAGATGGAATAGAATAAACCAATGAAGAACCCCTGCAAAGTTTAGGTTTTATAAAATTTGGCCAGCCTTAATATCCAGAAATAAGAACTCAGAATTGGAATAAGGAAAAGTATTTAAAGCAGTTAAATCAATGCCTTTGATTCCCTTTTCTCCCTTTAAAAAAACAAATAAAATGTTTGTTTGGGTTTTTTATCTCTCAGAAAAAACCAATGAAGAACCCCTGCAAAGTTTAGGTTTTATAAAATTTGGCCAGCCTTATTATCCAGAAATAAGCACTCAGAATTGGAATAAGGAAAAGTATTTAAAGCAGTTAAATCAGCTTCTTTGATTCCCTTTTCTCCTTTTAAAACAAATAAATAAAATGTTTGTTTGGGTTTTTTATCTCTCCAAAACCTCCAATCTTACAACTTGCAAATCCCCAAAAATCTAAAAATCCAGTTGGCATCACACAGCAAAAGAAAGAAAACCATTAGGCTTTAATCACTCCTCATCCAATTCTCCTCCTGAAAGGATGACAGATCGCCAAACTACAGAAAATGTGCCATGCAAAGTTTAGAAAAGCAGGGAGAAAAAAGGAATTCTGAGGGTGCTGACAAGAAGCAGCAGGGCAGGAAACCCCTCAGAGGGCACCACACCAGACCTGTGGGATGAAATGCAGTCAAATTCCTTGGGGAGGAGGCTGAAAACAAAGTGTTGGGACTATCTGGGAAGACACTGCTGGATGAAAAATATTTCTGGATCCAGAGCCAAATTCTATCATTAAATGTTTGTAGGCAGTGGCTGCTAAACTTGATGTATCTATTTATCCAGGAGCCTTTTACAGTGATGGATTCTGGCAGAATTTCTTCAACCAAGCTGACAAAACACAAGAGTGAGGGAGAACATGAAAGCTTTGCACTTTAAAGCATCTTTGATTGTCTTCTCCTAAGAGCTGCTGCTCTGTGCAGGGAGGTGATGAGGATATAAAAAGCTGCACATGCCCAAGGTGGGTGCACTCACATCCCAGAAATCCCCCAAGGGCTGGGATGGTCCCACACTTTGGGCAGCAGGGGAGGAGAGGGGGGGGATTCTGCCCCTCTCAGGTCAGACCCCACCTGCAGAGCTGCCCCAGCCCTGGGGCCAACAGCAGAAGGACCTGGAGCTGCTGGAGAGAGACCAGAGGAATCCACAGAGATGCTCCAAGGGCTGGAGCCCCTCTGCTCTGGGGCCAGGCTGGGAGAGCTGGGGGTGTTCCCCTGGAGAAGAGAAGGATCCAGGGAGAGCTCAGAGCCCCTTCCAGGGCCTAAAGGGGCTCCAGGAGAGCTGGAGAGGGACTGGGGACAAGGGATGGAGGGACAGGACAAGGGGAAATGGCTTCAAACAAAAAAAAAGTGGAGATTTGGGTGGGATATTGGGAAGGAGTTGTTCCCTGTGAGGGTGGAGAGGCCCTGAGGTTGCCCAGAGAAGCTGTGGCTGCCCTGGATCCCTCAAGTGTCCAAGGCCAGGCTGGACAGGGCTTGAAGCAACCTGGGATGATGGAAGGTGTAAAGGTGTCCCTTGTCCTGTCCCTCCATCCCTTGTCCCCAGTCCCTCTCCAGCTCTCCTGGAGCCCCTTTAGGCCCTGCAAGGGGCTCTGAGCTCTCCCTGGAGCCTTTTCCAGACTGAGCACCCCCAGCTCTCCCAGCCTGGCCCCAGAGCAGAGGGGCTCCAGCCCTTGGAGCATCTCTGTGGATTCCTCTGGACTCTCCACAGCTCCACGTCCTCCTGCTGCTGGCCCCAGGGCTGGGGCAGCTCTGCAGGTGGGGTCTCACCTGAAGAGGGCAGGGGGTGGGACTGGGTGAGCTTTAGGGTTCCTTCCAACCCAAACCATTCCAGGATTCCATGGTGATTCTATCAATCTTAGATTTTTTTTTTTTTGCCATTTTCTGCTCACTGAGAGGTCCCTTTGCACCATCTCTGAGGTGACCAAAGGAGAGCCCAACCTGCCACACTGGTGAGCTCGAAGAGCAAAAGCATTTGTGTGTCACTCCCCAGTTACAGAGACACCAACATTAATCCTGAATGAACATTTTTTTATCCCATATATTCCACATCTATAGAATGGCCACCTCTTCAAAGAGCTCAGCAGAACACATTTGGTATTTCTGTGTCATTAAGCACTTTGTGAAATGCCTCTGGCAGCAGTGACTGATGCCTTCAGTGCAAAGCCTTTGATTTGGTGTCACTTGGATGAAAATCCCTCAGCATTAACACTCAATATGCAGAAAGTTCAGTGGCATTTAAGAGAACAAATCAGGCCAGTGCAGCCAAGAATTGCCCTGTGAATGCCAGGAATGGCTTAGCCAAGGTTGATACAATCCTAAAGGGATTTTATCCCAAACCTCCACTGTTCTTTTTGCTTTCCCATCCCCAGACAGGAGTGGCTGAGCCCAAGGGACCCTCCCACTGACAATGTTATGGAGCCATCGCTATTTAACAGCAGCTACTGGGAACTTCTGCAGCAAAACAGAGATTTAAATCCATTAAACAGAGATTTAAATCAGTTTGGAGCACTCAGGATAAAATATTTCCACGAGGTGTGCATGGGAATGCAGGGAGGAATCCAAAAATTCCCTAGTACACTGTCCCCAAAAAAAGATTCCACCTTTAAAAGGTACCTCCCTGCCCCAACAATATTCATCTTGAAACTTATTTTAAAATTGACTGCAAAGTCATTAATCACTCAAATATAGAATCTCCCACCTTCCACAAGGAGATCTGAAATCCAGTGCAAGTTAATTTGTTGGGGTTTTTTTTTGTGTTTGCTCATTTTCTTCTCTAAACACACCCTGTATTTAAATATTAACCCAAACAACTCCCTCTTATTTCACAGTCCCTATGTGAAATGTCTCAGCCTGTAGTAAGACATCAGAATTCCCCACTTCTAGTACAATTTATACAAAATTACCCACACCATTTCCTATGCAGCTCAATTACTTCGTTTCTAGGTCCTGGCAGATTAAAAGAGTAATTCATACCCATTTTTAAGTTAGTTTACAAAGAAATTCGAGTGGTTTGAAACTTCCAAAACCAGTTTTCCACACTCATTCTCATCAAAAACTATTTGTGTTTGAGGATGACAGGGAAAACTGAGCTCAGAAAGAAATCAAAACACCAACAACTGAGTCACAAGGAGCCACACGAGCTCTGCTGTGCAGCTCTGCTGACTGCAGCATCCAAATGATTTTTCACTTGGAACTCTGAAGGAAAAAAAAGCCTTCAAGATGTTAAAGAAGGTTCTCTGAGGCCACATTATTTACATTTGATTAAGGAATGTCAGTTCTAGCAATTATACTGTGCACCAGGCCCATCCATGAAACTGTTATTTTTTAATGGACTGCCAGGAAAGGGTTTTGTCTATTTAGAAAGCCTTTCATTAACTGCATTTCATTAGTTTTTAAGATTAATTTCTATGCCTGCATCAGAAGGTGGAAGGAAAAGAAGTGACAGCTGCCCTCTCCATGTGGCTACACCATAAAGCAAAAATGAATTATATGGAAATTCAAAGAGTTTATATTTTTTTGTTTTATTTTAAGTAAATCTGTGACTCAAGATCTCTCTCTCTCAAGACATCTGAGCATCCAAAAAGATTCTTGGATAGGAAGGTGACCAAAATCCACTCACCAAATTGGCCACAGTAATTTCCTTCTGCCACAGCAATGCCAAAAACCCAGAAAGTGGAATTTGATATGTCCATTTTTAATGTCAGCACCCAGTGATGCCCTGAAATGTGATTACACAGGCAGTTCCTGGAGAGCCACACGGGGTCACAAGGGAAAAGAACAGGAATTCTGCTTGGGGCACACTGGGAAAGCCTCAGCATGTGAATAAAAAAAGAGGGATTTCAATTCCTGCATAATATAATTAAGCACAGGCAGATGAAACTCTGCTTCTCCCTCCACCTGCATATTTTAAACAAGGATTTTAAGCTTCTCCCCATCAGCAGGGAGGGTCAGAAGGCTCCAAATCTTACACTCTGGTTCTCAGCTTTTTCAAGAATGGGCTGGGAAAATAAAAAGCAATTCCAGCCATTGAGAAAGCTTTAAATTGTTGGGGTTTTTTTTATTATTTACAGACTACTAGCAATTAATTTAAAGGCACCAGATAAAGGAGAAAAGAGGCATTTTCTAACTTTAAAGTATATAAACAGCTTCATCAGAACCCAATCTTTTAGGTACATAAACAGCTTCATCGGAAGCCATTCTGCAAGTTACATAAAGAATCCTATTATGCCAAATTAATTCAATCTAACTAATTAGAGAGCAGGAAGTTCTTTCAATTATTTTATGTGCTGTCTGAGAAACACACTTGAATACGAGAGCAGATTTCATTAATTGCGGTTCATTATTCTCCAGATTAGTTACTAAACTTGCAGCAGAAGGTCAAAGACAGCAATTTTGTTCACTGCCACCACCTTGACTGGGATGTCTCTGCCTTTTTTTTTGTTTTTGAAGCACAAGGACCCACTCCAAACAAGGGGAGATCACTTTGTAAAGGTAATTTTGGGTGGGCTCGCCCACTTTAATGTTGATGCTGCTCCAAGCAATGGGCAGGACTGAAATAAAAAGCTGCTAAAATAATTTAAAAAGTGTATTTTAATAATCACTGATCAGGACTGATCTCCTTTTTTACCAGCACGGGATCAGAGATTTGGTACCACACCCACTTGGAATAGTCATGGTGAACTTAACTCCAAACCTGGAAAAAGGTTCAGTCCTGTTCCTTGGAAATCTGCTTTTCATGGAATCATGGAATATCTTGAGCTGGCAGGGACCCACAAGGATCACTCAGTGCAAGCCCTGGCCCTGCACAGAGACCCCAACAATCCCACCCTGAGAGAGCTGTCCAATCCCTCCTGGAGCTCTGGCAGCCTTGGGAATGTCACCATTCCCTGGGGAGCTGTTCCAGTGCCCGAACACCCTCTGGGGGAAGAACCATTTCCCAAAATCCAACCTGAATCTCCCCATATCTCAGGTCCCAGCCCAGGAAAGGATGATTCAGATCCTCCCATCCCCTTTGTCATTTCAATTCCTGAACCTTGCTCTCCCAAATTGTTCTTTACAGCAACAAAACTCCAGCAGTTCCCAGTTAAGGGTCAGATTCCTTTGCAATTAGAGCCAAGAAAGTCCTTTAGGCTTTGCCTCTCCCTTACAGGATTTTCTCCCACCTTGCACATTCATTTATGTCCCCTGCCACTGTGCACTGAAATTTCCTTCTCCCACAGCCTTGGAGGTGCTGTTCTGCATTCCCTGAGGCTGAGAAAGATCTCAGAAAAATTATCAGAGCTCAATTTTGGTGTCCCCTCCGTGGCGCAGTTTCTCCAGCTCCACAGGAGTTCCTGGCTGCCTGGAGTGACCCCCTGAGCCCCCCATGTCCCCCTGTGTCCCTCAGCCATCCATCACCACCCCCAGCTCAACTCCCATGCCCACATTTGCATCCTCAGGCCATTAGAAAGAGGCAGCACTGGAAATTATGGGATGGGATGGGATGGGATATTGATGATCTTCAAAAGCCAGATTTGCTGTAAAGGCACCTCTTCATTTTTGTGCTGGAGCTGATTTTGGGGCAATTCCTTCTGGTTTTTTTTTTCTGTCTTCTGTGTATCTTTCCTTAGGGTGGGATTAGGAAAAGGTTTTTTCCCCAGAGGGTGTTGGGGCACTGGAAGAGCTCCCCAGGGAATGGTGACATTCCCAAAGCTGCCAGAGCTCCAGGAATGTTTGGACAGGATGGGACTTTTGGGGTGTCTGTACAGGGCCAGGGCTTGGTCCAATGATCCCTGTGGATCTCTCCACCTCAGGAAATTCCACAATTCCCTGGGATTGCTGACAGCAGTGAAAAAGCCCCATTTCCCTATGGATAAAGCTGCAAGGAATTTGTAAAACCTCTTAAACCATGGAGGCGCACTTGCAATACAGCTGATTTGTTCCATTGCAAAACTTGAAAGTAGAGAAAAAATCCAACATTTCATTACATTACACAGACCCACTGGTCATGGAAACCCTGAGCTGCTCTCCAGTGCAAGCACTGAAGCACCACCCACTCCTCTTATTTTTTTTAAAATAACAAAGCATTAATAGCATTTTCCCTATTATTAAAAATTGCTGAGATCATGACCTGGTTGACTTTCCATAGTAATCCATAACATAAACTAAAATCTCATTAAAGAGATGTCTCTGTAGTTTAAAAGTTGATTTCAAGACAAATCATCCAGGACTGATCTTGAACAGGAAAGGAGTGGGAACAGGTGGTTAGACTAGAGGCAGGAAATTAGGCCTCGTTTCTCCTCTCAGCTCTCACTGATTCACTGAGGATTCAAGAAGGTGTGAAAGGCTCTCACTGCAATTGTAAGAGCACCTATTTGCATCTTTCCATACCCAAATACCTTTAAAGAAAGTCACCACCTTCATTTTAATTCTCTACAGTTCATAGATGAGGGAGTTTGTACAATTCCAGCCTCAGCACCAAGCAAAAGGTGAGATTAAAATGTAAAATGAATCCCCAATCAAGCTAAGAGTATTTTAAAATTGCCTTGTTCTTATTTGTGCCAGAAATTTCTTTTAAAAATATTTAAGTGTTAGTAGATTTATTTTTGCTCTATCTATTTAATATTTTACAGTATTTCTATTATGCCAAAACAACTTCCTGGGATGTTCTTGTAACAGCAGGTTTAGTTGTAGCAAACAAAATATCTGGATTCATCCACAAAAAAAAAAAAAGAGTTGTTCAGGGATTTTAGAATTTGTTTGGAGGAAGATATTCTTTAAAATGTTTGCCTGCATGGCAAGAGGTGAAGAAAAGTCTGAGTTAGTAAGTGATGAGCTTCCAGAACTCCAGGCAGAGAAGAGGGTGAGAGCAGAGCCAGCATGGACAGAATGGAATCCCAAAACCTTTCCCACCAGATCTGGCTCCAGATTCATCTTCAAAACAGTTTGTTAAACCTTCAACATTTACTCTAGAGGGAAATATTCCTTTATAAATAAATATTCCTCATAAATAAAGGAGATTACATGATTTAGAATGGGATTCTCTATTTCATCTGGCGTTTTTTTGAAAGACAGAAGTGTTTTTCCAGTCAGCCTGACTGTGCATCAACCTCTGCTCAGAGCACAGGAGCCACATCTGGAGCAGGTGGGAGCTCTGCAGCACAACACCCAAAAGGGAAAAAAGGAAATCAAATGCTTCCCTGACATGTGGAAGAGATAAGAATGAACAAAACAACTGCCCCAAGTACACAGGGAAAGATGGTAAAAGGTGACACAAGCTGGGATGAGGGGTGGGGATTTGAAATAAGGAATTAAAAATAGAATTACATTTTCCTCCTGGCAATACACAAACAACAAGTGCCCTTCATAAATTTTACCATTGTTGCTGTGAGTGGGAGGCCCATAAATCACCCTGGGAGTGGAGCTGGCACTTGGAAAAAGCCAAGTGGGCTGAGTGTGTGTCAGTAAGTTCCAGCAGCTCCACTAACCCTGGACAGGATGGAGGGGAAATGGATCAAAAGCTTGGTTTGCTCTGCACCAACTTTTCTAAAACATCTCTCTGCCAGCAAGCCCAGCAGCACTCACTCACCAATACTGGATTTTGTGGGTGATTTGATGCCTTACCTGCTGTGCAAGGGGAGAGCTCTGCCTGCCCTTCTTCTCATCTCTAACAGGGAACAGGGACTTCAGCAGCTTTGGCATCTGAGGCACGAAGGACTTGACAGGATTCAGGTAGGAAGCAGCCAGGCTACCAATACCTGTTGGAAAAACAAAATATTCAAACATGAAAAGAATTATTCTTTGGAGAAAGGAAAAAAAAAAAACTCCAAAGCTGACCCAAAACCTTCTATAAACATTTTTTAAAAACTTCTTTTTAAAGGAAGCTTTAACTTTTAAAACTTCTTTTCTAAGATGACTTCTGTAGTCAAAGAATTAGCCAAGGGAAAGCACTCTCTGACTTTTAGTGACACTCAGGAGCTGTGACTTTATTGAGCAGTGACTTTATCCCACATTTAGGAAGTTCCCTGAGCTGTACCTGGATCAGGAGAGTTTTGTGAGTTAAAGAAGAGCCTTACCTGGATCAGGGGAGTTTGTGAGTTGAAGAAGAGCCTTACCTGGATCAGGGGAGTTTTGTGAGTTAAAGAAAAGCCCTTACCTGGATCAGGGGAGTTTTGTGAGTTAAGGAAGAGCCTTACCTGGATCAGGGGAGTTTTGTGAGTTAAGGAAGAGCCTTACCTGGATCAGGGGAGTGGTTCTGCTGCCCAGAGCCTGGCAGGGAGCTACGAGATGGACTAATGCCTCTACTGGAGTTTGTGGCACCTTGGGACACATCTTGCTGACTCTCCCATCGACCCTAGAGGGGGAAAAAAAAAAAAGGTTTTTTTCCAAGTTAGTACAACAGCAGGAGCACAGCAATCCTGACACACCCTGCACAGCCCCTCTGCCAAGCCCAGAGTGCCAGAGCTGAGGAAAGACCCTTCCCCAGAGCTGTTTTAGTTGGCAGACCCAGCCCTGCAAAGATGAGCACCCTCAGCATAAAGGCACAGAAAAGGTTTATTTCTAGACCTCACAGCTGTAATATTTCACTCACTTATGCTGCTGTGTTGTGGAAGCTGAGTATGTTACAACCAGGTGAAAATAATATGGTGCTGTCTGCCCAAAATTCCTGAATATTTTGTGTAACTACTCAGGAGAAGTGGAAGCAGTGCCAGGAAAAAGGGTGAGGACAGAGCTTTAAACAAGACAAGAAATACAAGACCTAAAGGCGGGATATTTGTGCCTGGAGTCAGAGAAAGGAGGAATTAAACACATTAACAGGAAGCAACTGTGGCACTGCAAAGTTTTCTGGCAAAGAGAAAGCTGGAATATCCCAGCTGTGGATAGCAGGACAAAAAAGATGAGGACAGGTTAGGGTTAAGACATGGGTTTTGAAGATTATTTTCAGCCCTACAAGAGCCTGATGCAGATGAGGAAGAAACAGTGACAGAGAAAAGAGCAGCTCCTTTGCCTTCCCAGGATCCCAGGGCTCTCTGGTTGGGTTTTCCCCTGGATCCCACACACCAGGGGTGATTTCTCTTGCTTTTACAAAGGTCCACTGTGGTTTTGGAACTTTCCTCTCAAACTCACAGCCAGACACTGGCTCAGTGACAAAGCCTCTTGGCTAACAGAGAGAAACTCCAGGCCACTGTTTCACAGCAGCATGTGAGTGTGAAGAATCTGTGTGTCCAAATCCATTTTTTATTAATTCTTCTATCTTGCTAGGCAAAATAATTTATAAATTTGTCTGCAATGATTACTCCAAGTGACTGTCCAGGGTGTGGCCCTGCTGGAAGTGAAACCAGAATTCCACAGGGTTGTCCTGAAAACACCTGAGGGAGGCACACATGCAAAATCAAACTGCCAAAGCAGCACCTTCTCCTTCACCTAATTTAGAGGAGAGGAAGGCAACTCAATACCCATTTATGAGCCTATGGGTCAAAAAAGTCCAGGCTCAGACTCTTCAAGAAGTCTCAGGGTCTTGTGGGAAAGCGTTGTCCTGTTCAGGTGGCAAAATGTTCTCAGGATGAGCGTGCAAAGCTTCACCTTTCCACAATCAGGGGTTGCAAGGACAGGATGGTGCAGCCAAAAAAAAACCCCTGAAGTCTAATCCCTGATAAAAACTGAAGTCCAATCCCATTTAATTTTCTGGTGAAGAGTTGTGCTATGGTTGGTGCAAAATCTGGATTTTATTGTACACCTGAATTTTGCTTGTGTTTTGAAAGATGTAACAGGAAGAGAAATACTTTCACAGTAAAAAGGTGCAGGAGTTATAAGGGATGGAAGGACCTGCTGCATCCTAGACCATAAGTTTAATGTATTTTTTCCTGGAAGAAGAGGGGGAAAATGTGGTTTTTCAAGTAGCTCCCCACTGCTGGATGCAAGGAATTAATCTGACCTTGAACATAAAAATAATGACAGGCAGCCAAACTAATCTTAACTGGAACCTGAAGTCATGAATGTTTCACAAATAATAAATAAGCCAGGATAGGAGGAATAGATTTCTCCACTGGGTTGAAGGTCATGGTGAGCAGCCCAGGGCAAGAATCATTTCCATTTGGATCTATAAGTCAGTCCCAGGGAAGCTGCTCCTGCTTTGAATAGCCAAGTAACCTCACTTGGGCAGAGCAGGACCTGTCCTCAGCCCTCCTGCTCCAGGTACAGCCAGTGCTGCACCTGGGAAGACAAATTTGGGATAACTGATGGGTGTCTGAGGTCACTGAGGCATCCTAAAAGTGAAGCTGATGGAGGCCAGGCTGGGAGCAGCAGCGGTTTGTAAAGCTGCTGGTTTTGAGGACTTTGGTGTTTAAACCCTTCTTGGAAGCTTCCTGCTCTGCCCCTGCCTTGAGCCTCCAATTCCAGCATCATCTTTGACCTGCAACTCATTTATTTCTTACACACATCCAAGAGTCGTGTCTGAGGCTGGAAAACTCCACAAAATGCTTCTTTCCTATTCCTCATCCCCAAACTCTTATTTTTTTGGGGCTTTCGTGTTTCTATCAGTGCAGATTTCTCTCAGGTTGCCTTATCATGTGCAGAGATTAATAAAAAAATAGAAGACTCAAACCAAATAGCACAAGAATCAAACTAATCTTGAAATATTGGTTTTGTTTCCTCCTGGCCTAGTCTGTCATTACCCTGGTTGATGTTGGCACTGGATTAGGAAAAAGAGCTATGGAAGAGTGAAAAGCATCTGAAAGCTTCGTTTCTGGAGAATATAAAGCTTGATTAGTGATCCTTTTGGATCTTGGGATAGTGATCCACTTAAAAAGACAAATGGATCAAAATGCCACATCTTGAACCAAGCCCAAGTGCTTCTGGAGGCCACAGAAAAAGAAGAAACAGAAAGAATATTACAAATACTCAAGAGTATTGTAGCTTGCTAGAACAGGGACTCAGTGCAGGTAAAGAGCAACTAAATAATTTTCTGAGTCATGACCTGTGTAGTCAGAAGTGCCCTTCACTGACTGTTCCAAGAGTACAATGGTTTCAAGGAATATCTTGACTTTCTAGCCCTGTTTGGGGAATGCTGAAAAACAGAGTAGGTAAGAACCAGCAGAACCCTTTCAGAATATTCATCCTGCACAGAAAGAATGGCAGCATTTGGTGACTTTTTCTGTAGGAAAAGGCTTTTTTATGTAGGATCTTCCAGAAATTTTGCTTCAGCCTTGATACTATAGATGACCACATTTTCTATGTCATTTTAAGTATTTTGTCAGGAGAAATAAAATTAAGGTCCTGAGAACAGGAATGAGAAAAGAAAAAAGAAAAAATTGTGTGGTTGTTTACTTAAGGCATGTTGGGTTTTTGAACTACATTTGCTTTGGAGAGAGTGCAGAGATCAGTTTTAGCCTGAAGGTCAGATTTGGGACCCTCAACTCTGAGATGACAACAAACCATCAAAATTGGGTTAATCAGGGCAACAGTTGGAGAAACGTTTGGAAAAGAAAATACTGGAGACAACTGAAGTGTCAGCTACTCAGCAGAGGGAAAAGGTAATTCATGAATGATTTTACTATGCTGGATTGAAAGATAGCCCATGTCAATCTCACTAAAATAAAAATAAAAATGATTATAAACTATATTAACTCGATGAAGTTTCCAGGTTTCCCATCTGGACATCATCCAGCACTCTCCTGTGCTGCTTTGTGCATGCACCACTAAAAGTTTTAAGACTATTCTTCTTATTATTTTTTAAGTGCTGTGAATCTCTTCTCTCTCAACAAGGGTGGTGAGAGAAAGAGAGGAAGCTTATAAATCATTTGCCCAGAGGAGTCATCATTTCATGAATATATTTGCTCTCTGCCAAGGGACCAAAGAGAGGTCAAGTGATTTAATTTAACAAATCCAAGTAGCCACCAGAAGAATGCACGTCCCTTGACGTGTTTTAATGCTGTTTATAAAGTGGTTTATTTTATAAAACCTTCTCCTTCTTCTCCTCTGCCTTCCCTTCTTCCACACATCCTCTCCATGAGAAACCCCAGGGGATTTATTTCATGCACAAAATCTTTAGGGCAGGTAGGGATGATCACTACCTAAGTCATCTGGAGGCTTTACCTGACAAATCTTTCCTTGAAGTTGACAGACCATTAAAATGCAGCCACTGGGTAAGAGAAATGAATAATTCTTGTGTTTTATTATTTCAGCAGTTCAGAAAAGGCTTAGGAAAAGGTGACCATGGAGCACTGGAACACAAGCAAACAGCTGGGACACACAGCTGGGACAAAAGGCACTTGTTCTCATGAACAGCAGGATTATTCAAGTTCAATTTACACAGTGTCAATTTGCTGAAAAAAAACCTCTGGTTCCCAGAAAAACCTGAAGGTTTAATGGCACCATCTTGTCTTACTTGGAGTTTGAGGTACACATACTGGGCCTTTGGGAAAGAAGGACAAATGTCCAAGACAAAATGGTTCTTGTCAGAGGTGTTGCAAGAGCAACTTGTGATATTTTTCATCAATATGTGATTTGGTCTGATCTGTAAAACACCTCAGAGGTGCCTTCCATTCATTGTGCCTCTGATTCATCCTGTTTAGTCAACTCAGTTTTTAAATTCTGAATTAAACTGAATTAAATTTCCAACAAAAGCCCCCTTGAACATGAGAATTCACTCCGAGTATTTGATATAAAGACTAAGATACTCAATACCCCTGCATCACTTGATGTGCAAGGAGAAATCAAACTCATCTCACTCTCCCCACATCTGCAGTGATAACAGGAGTAAAAATTGCCTTTTTCTCATTTAAGCAAGCAGACAGAACCCAGAGGTTCAGGTCAGTCCTGCTGACAATATGAAAGTCCACAAAACTCTTCTGAAGTAAATTCAGAAATTAAAAATTCCCAGGAATGCAGAGCTCAGTGTGAGTTGTCCTGCTCCCTGGAATCCCTCTGTGCTCTCAGCACACTGGGATACTCTTTAAGGTGGTTTTTGCCCAAAATGTGCCAATCCCACACCTCTGCTCCAGTCCTGGAGAAGGACTTTTCCAGCTCTTCAGGAGGATGTGACCACCCATCCATGTTTTTACTGCCAAAGTCTGCAAGATGAATCCATGCCTCAATTCTTGAAATTCCTGAGCTGCCTGCTGTAGTTGCATTGACACCATCTTTAATTCTTATTTCAACTATATTCTTGTTTAATCTTTTTTTTTTTTTTTAACAGGGGAATGAGCCTTGGCTCTTCTGAGTGATGGAGAATGGAGCAAATCCCAAATTTTACCAGCATGGATGGTGCTTGACATAAGAGGAATGAGACTCAGGAGCCCTTTCCACAAAGCTAAAAATCCATGGTAAAGGCAGCAGGGACGCAAGGAACAACAATTAGAGAGAGAAATAAAGAAATGGAATAAAAGTTAAGGAAAGGAATATCCTGGAATGTGCAAAGGGCTTCCATCAATATTCTGCACCCAGTTCATGTGTTGTCACTGTCTTGTGACTGCTTTTGCCTGTGGTACATTAAATCACTTGTTTGGGATTGGCTTATTATCATAAACAACACCCAGTTCCTGGTAAAATGGCAATAAAATAACAATCCATGACTGCTGGAGAAGACTTCTTTGCCCCCAAATTTCTCACCCAGGGGCAAGGACATTCAGCTTAACCAAAACTCTGCCTGTCAAGCTCTTCTCAGGTCCTTTATGCTAAACTGGCCAGGACTGATCTCACCAGTGAGCTCTGTGATGTCCAGGTGCTATAAGGACATTTAAGGATTTGTTAAATATTTCACTGGGATTACAAAAGCTTTTGCTCATCTTCTAATTGAAACTGGATCATGGCATGACAGAATAGTTTGGGTTTGGAGGGTTTAAAGATCACCAAATTTAAATTCCACTTTCTGCCATGGGCAGGGACACTTCCACTAAGCCAGGCTGTGCCAAGCCCCGTCCAACGTGGCCTGGAACCAGAGATCCCTTCCAAACCAGGAATTCCCAGCTGGGGAGGTCCCATCTCCATGTCCTGAGGAACAAGTGCCTTGGGTTGAAGCTCACTGCAAGCAAGGGGAGCAGCTCCACCACCTCAGCTCCACATTCCTGCAGCACAGAGTCTCTGGCAGCAACTACAGCCACGGCCAAGAGCTGCAAAACCTCATGCAAACCATTGCCAAAAATTCCAGCTAACCAAAGCTTGGGTCATTCCTCTGAGAGCACTACCACAAAATTAAGAAAAAAGCATGTTTTCCATTGGCCCAGTGATTATGTTAAAGTCATTTGTTCACAGAAATCAAGAGCTGCTCACACTGAACTATAAAAGCCATAAAGGCTGAGCAAGATTTGAGAGAAAGTCTCAATGTTTATCTCATCTCCAGGCTAATATTCACTGGCAGATATTTAGATATTTGCTTGCTTTCATGTCTGGTTTTTTCAGCTGAGAGGGAGTTATTTCTGAAATTACTTCACCCTGTCCAAAAATCTGTGAGAGATGGCACTGAACAGCTCCAGCTCTTTAAGAACCCATCAGATGCACCCAAAGAGAAAAGTTCTCTGCTTTGTACCAGTTCACACTGCATTAATGACAGCATTTCAATGGAAAAACTCGTTTGCTCTGTGCTATGCAAATGAGGCACCACCAGCAGCATCTTCAAAGCAGGAAATAAAAGCGTGTGAGTGAGCAAAATCAACTTTATAGTGAGATAAAATTATTATCCCACTCATTAGGTGGACCTAATGCATTACCTCTGCTGGGACCTTTGGACTCTGAAACATGCAATGAGAGAAATCATTGAGGGGAAGGGAGGAGAAAAACAGAAATCATTAAGAATCCTAATCTTTAATTTTTGCTTTAAAAGCCTTACAGTATTGAAACACCCCACAGTTCTCTCCAAATAGAAGTTGCTACAAACACTTTATCACCTGCACATATTTTAGCATTCTCTCCATGGATCAGATGTAGCAGATTTAGCAACCAATGCTGGAGCACTACATCAAAATTCTATTATTCTGTGCAACTGCATTATGCATTAAAATGCCTTGTCACCACCAGATTCTCCCCCTCAAAATGACTCCACACTTGCTGGGCAGAATATCTATCAGGAGGAGATCCTTCAGTTGATCTAGGATTTGGAAAATAAGCTTAAATTTAATTTTTCACCTTTTAAAGGAATGCTTTGGGTCTACAATGGTGTTTTTAAGGAGTGAAATGGGCTGGATTACCACCCACCACAAGATGAGGACCACTGGGAGGTCAGGGACTTTCTTCACAGCCTTTATTCTGTCTAGAGCTGGACTTGAACATAGGGACCCAAACCTCTTCCTTTCTCCCAGAATTTTTTCCTCCACTCAGGTGAAAGCTCTGGAAGAGCTCTAAAGCTGGAAAATGCTCCTGAGCATCCCACAGGGGCTGGGACAAGAGCTGGGAACTTCCCCAGAGAGGCCCAGAGCAGCACATCCAAACCTATTTCTGTCCCAAGGATCCAGGAGCACATGGGGGTGGCCCATTTTTCACAGATATTTCCTTTTTATGCTCCTAATCACTGGTAGAGTAGAGAAATTTCCTTTTTTCCCCAGTTTTCCCAGGAGATCTGCAGATACTCACCCTGTTACTGCTCAGGTTATAAGGGGGGGCTAAATCCTGGCGGCTTGCAGAAAGCTGGAAGAGTTAAAAGAAGCAGAATTATTTCTTAACAAGAACTTCAAAAAATTCATAACTATGCCTCTTGACTAGTAAGGCTGAAAAGAAACAGTTTTGTGGTTAAAGCAGAAACAAAATCCAAGAAATTAAAGGTGAAAATTTAATTCTTGACCTGGGAGGAGCCAGAATTTGTCATTAGTTTGATAATCAGTTCTATCAAATAATTTCTTTCCAAATTTTGGGTAGAAGAAGTCTCATTTTTATGCACAACACTGGTACAAAGCTTAAGTTCAGCTTACACTTGTAACTTGTTTTCACATCTTCTAAAGAAAAAGAGAAAAAAAAACCCCTTCAACTTGGAAAGGAAATGAAAAATATCCATTGTTCAGGGGAAAAAAAACCCGAACAGCACAGAGGGGTCAAAAAGAAGGAAATTCATTGCTCTATTCCATGACTCCAGGACCTGAGAATGAAGAGTGGAGCTGCTGGAGATGCCAGCAGGGAGAACTCACCCGGTTCACGTTGGGGGAGCTCAGGCTCCTGCGGTAGAGTTTTCCTTTTCCCATCAGCTGCTCCTTTACAGCAACTTCCTGGCAGTCACAGAGAGCAAAACGGAGAAAATAAATGTATTTGGCAAGAATTAAAGCTCTGATCATCCCAGGATAGCTTTGTCTATACAAGTAAAATGTTTCTGAGCTGCCTTGTGGCACAGGCTGCTGTCTGTAAAGTTTACACGGCTAAAATTATGAATGGATAAATTTTAACATCTGGTATTTTGCTGATTGGCACGTGTAGGATTTTGCAGTCTTGATTCTAGGAGATGACAGAGATGCAAAGACTGAGACTCTCTTTCCTAGCTGTGCTCCTATTTTAATCCGTTCAACTAATTATAAATGACAGGGAACTTGCTTTCAATATTTAAAGTGCATCACACTTCCCTGTGAATTTATAGTGGGCAGGCACAAGCTCCAGCTTGTTTTGCATAACTTTTCTCTTTGTGCTTGCATAATTTATATCCAGGAGAACAATTTTCAACAAATGTTTTTCTCTCCTGTATTTTTCCTGGTAAACAGATCAAGTTATAGTACTTAAAATTAACCCAATCAATGTCTTTTTTTTTATTGGCAGGATGGCTTTGGTGAATTCAAAGTAGAATGTGGGCAAAATGACAAAAAATCTACTGGCAACTGCAGAAACTATTGGTAGAGCTTCAGAAAGCAAAAGCTTGTCACAGACATGTTTTATGAAAAATCCTTTCCTTAGGATTTTTTTCTCCTGAGAAGCTGAGAGGCCTCAGGACAGGAACAAAATGTAACCAATGATTATCTGCTGCTGTGGAATGCAACAGGTGCAGCTGGGATTGGTCTCATGTGGTTGTTTCTAATTAATGGCCAATCACAGCTGTCTGGACTGTCTCGGTCAGTCACAAGCCTTTGTTATCATTCTTTCTTTTTCTATTCTTAGTCAGCCTTCTGATGAAATCCTTTCTTCTATTCTTTTAGTATAGTTTTAATAGAATATATATCATAAAATAATAAATCAGCCTTCTGAAACATGGAGTCAACATTCTCATCTCTTCCCTCATCCTGGGACCCCTGTGAAGACCACCACAAAAGCTAAGGCCGCACAACTCCTTTTCCTGAACCAGAATTGGCAACGAACAACCTTAAAACCAAACCAAGCCCCCCAGAACTGAGCCCTGAGCAGGGAACTCCAGCCCCACCCATGCTGGAGCTGCGTGAGGACATCTCTGCTCCCCTGCATCTTTGCCACAGGCCCACTTTGGGAGGCTGAGGTGTGCACTGGGGTATTTTTGGGGGTTGCTGGGTATTCTGTGTGTGCTCAGGAGGGTGTTTGGATGGCACACAGTGTTCTCAGCACTCCCTGCTGCAGCCAGACCTGGCGCAGCCGGTCCAGGGTGAGGATGTTCTCCACGGCCAGGACGCTCCGCAGGTATTTCTCAATGTAGGCTTCAGAGTCAGCTGAAGCTGCATCTTCCACGTTTGCTGCCATCCTGGCCAGTGCCTCCCTCTCCTCAGCCCCCTGAGCATCCTGGGGAGGCAAAAAGAGAGGGCAGAACTTGAAAATAAAACCAAAATCTCCCACGTCACTCCCAGAGAAAATGCATTTTTAAACCACTCGGCACCAGCTCAGTACTGTTTGTCCTTAAGCTCAGAGGCAGATGAGAATCATGAGAATAGTTTAGGTTGGAAGAAACCTTAAAACTCATCTCATTCCACCCCCTGCCATGGGCAGGGACACGTTCCACCATCCCAGGTTGCTCCAAGCCCTGTCCAACCTGGCCTTGGACACTTCCATGGATGGGGAGTCCAGAACCTCTCTGGGCAATCACTGCCTCACCACCCTTGGAGAAAAGGATTTCTTCCTAAAATCTATTCTAGATTTCTTCCTAATATCTATTCTAAATTTCTTCGTAAATATCTACTCCAAATTTCTTCCTAATACCCAATTTAAGATTCTGATCCAAATAAACACCTTGTGCCATGCAACCTGCACAGGTGCTCCTGCCACTGTCACAGACATCTCAAGCTGTACGTGGTTATTGTTTTGAGGCTTTTTGGGCTCTTTCTGAGAGTCTCACAGCAAGACATTGCCATTAATTAGCAAAAGGGCTGCATTCAGATATTTCATAATTAAAAAGTGCTTGAGCACATTTGGGGCGTTATCTAACCTGAGAGGAAAACAAAATTTCAAGTGAGCTGCAAGAAGCAAAAAAAATAGAACATTGCTTGAGAAGCATTTCAACACAGAGTGCAAAATGCAGCAGAACATGAAAGAGCCAGGCAGCAATCAGAGTTTTGGCTCTTCATGTGTTAATGTTTTCACAAGTGCCCTGATAGAGCATCTCTTTGGAAAGAAAGGATTAGCATCTAACTGGGAATATGCTCAGGAATCAAGAGTTGCATAAAGACATTACTGAGAAAAAGCCACTTTGTTATTTTTTTCCATAGATTCTCGTGCTCCCTGCAGCAGGCACTTCACCTGCCCATTTTTCCTCCCTCTTTCCCCCCCCCATTTCTCTTCAAACTGCCTCTTCAAGGACCTGAGCAAATAGATGCTCACTCAACAAAATACACAGTGACACCTGATGAGACAGAGGCTGCTGCTAAGTCACAGCATGCAAAGGAACAGGCTCCATCTTTTACAAACCGCAGTTTATGCTGGCAGCAGCGAGAGCCAGCACGCTCAAAATGAGGGGGGAAAGCACAAAATTGGAGGCTCTTGGCCAATTTGAGACACTCTGGTTACTTCCTCACCTCTGGAATGTTTGAGACTATCTCAAAAGTGACGCCACAGCCAGGGATGGAACTTCGGGGGGACATTCTCCGGAGGAAACTCTGTGCAAAACCCTGTGGGGAGGAAACACAAGGAAAACGTGGATTGATAGCTTCCAGCTGAAATAAATATGAGGAAAATGTGGATTAACAGATTCCAGCTGTGGATTAACAGATTCCAGCTGAAATAAATACAGTTCACAATGAAAGAAGCCCAAACTCCAAAGTCTAACCAATAAATATGTAAGAGCCAAAGATTTCAAACTGGAAAAAAATCATTTGCTTGCTTATTGTGGATACAGAGAAGGAGTCACTTCCTTCCTTGCAAGGTGACTGTTTCACCAAGCATCAGCTGCTTTTAGAGGTGCTTTTTTTTTTCTTGACAGAGCCCTAGGTGACTTGTCTTGAATATTGACAAGTACAGACATTAAATTCTTGACCAAAGAGATCGTTATGAAGAATGATTTAAGGGGCATGGTCATTGTTTATGCTGACTTGGCGCCTTGCAGGGTTAAGAACTGGACTGTTGAATTAATGCAGAGATGAGTCATTCAAAGATGCTGCTGAGACAAACTCCCAGGAAAGGTTATTGACGGGGGTTTTCAGAAAAACAGGAAGAAAGCCAAAGATTCTGTGTCGGATGAAAGTAAAAAAACGGCACTGACTAAATCTGTAGAAAACAGAATTGATGAAGACTTCACCCGGTTGTGATTATTGGCACATTCAATTGATCTGTTCAATACAGTCTCCCATTCCATATGACAAAAAATTCACTGCTCTTCCCTTGCTGAGAAAAAGCTTCTGCCTGATGGAAGCACCAAGAACTGGGGTTCTACTTCCAGCTCTGGGAGTTCCCTTCAGGGTTTCTGGGTGTGACCACACCTATTCCCTTTGCTCTTGTTTCAGATTTTAACTACAGATGTGCAACCAGAATAACAATCCAGGCTTTCTGCTTTGTCATTATCACTGCCAGGGGAGGCTGGATTCTCAGACAGTGCTGAACAAACTCTTCCTTCCCCATCATTCTCAGAATTTATATTATTTTCAGGGCATGATGCTGCAAATGGAATGACAACTTCACTGCCTGCCATTTATCAAACACCCTGCTCTCACCTACACATTATTGCAAGAGCATCAGCTGGAAAACATAAAGGACCAAGAGTGATTAATTCTGGTGAATTAACACAAGGGATCTCTCCTTCAACTATTCCTAGGTGATACCTGGAGGTGTAAATACAAGTGGTTAGCAGCAATGTGTGGACTTAATACAGGGCTAGGGAAACAGAGAAGTTCCTTTATGCAAAATACAAACTCTTGAGCTCACAAGAAATTAACTCTTCTTCTTTTTCCAGTGAGAAAGCCCTTAAAAGTGGTTAAGAGAAAAACTAATTCCTCATATTTAGATGCCTTAAAAAAACAAGCTGTGTCATCATCCACAACACAAGGGATACCAGGAAAACAACTTGGCAGCTCAAAGCCCCACTGGACGCCGCTGATCCGGCGCTTCCACGCGGGCTGAGATGAGGGGAGAGAGGAGGGAATGTGAGTCCTGGGAAGTGGGAAGGGCTGCAGGAGCTGTACCTGTCTGCCATAGACGTTGACACAGATGCGCTTGCGCAGCACCAGCTGCATCTCTGCAGGGTGGCTGAGCTGGACAGTGGCTCTGACAATCAGGTAAACCCTCTCCTCCGCCGCCGTCCCCTTGCTGAGCTGGATGCAGTCGTGGACCGTGGAGTCCCATGAGGCTTCTGCTTTCACCTGCAAAAGTGGGGGGGAGAAAGAAAATAAATGTATCCTCTAATAAGCATAATTAGGTGTATAATTAACTGTAATTAATTAAGCATAATTAGCAAAAATACATAATACATAAATTTTGAGAGTCGGCTTCTCCGTTTCTCTCCCTGTGAAGAAAAAATCCCTGCACTTTAGAAGAGGCCATTTAAAAATCAAGATCAGTTTGCCAAATGAAGATGTTGGGATTAAAATGCCAACTTGCTCAAACTCTGGAACATTTCCTCTTGAAAAAAGATCTTTGAATATCCAGGATCATTGCAAATAAATTATAAAATATGCAGAAGTGCAGGACCATTTGGCCTAATTTATTAAGATAAACCAGAGAGCAACAGAGATTGCAGTGGAAATCTTCCATCACACCACAAAAATTCTCCAGTCTGTATTTGAGAAATAACTTTGCTGAAGCCTTTCTAGCAATACAGCAAAAGCTGGATTATTTTTTTCTTGCGTGTTAAAATATAAGTATTAATGAAGATTTAAATGGTTTATCTTCAAGCCATAAGAAAAAAGGCCTGGTAGCCAAATTTCCAGGCTCTAAACACAAATCAGGACCAAAAAAAAAATCCCTAACAGAACTACCAGGAATAAAGCTCCTCTAAAAACCAAAAAAAAATCAGAGAAAGGAGCAAAACTGTAAGGAATAAGTCGGAGATTCTAAATCTAATAGTAGAAATTATAAACCAACAGCTGTAAAGTTGTGAAACTATGAGTTATGTGGCAAAATGGAGGATAATGAGTGTAACAATGCAGAGGTTAAAATGTTAACAATTAAGATTGACTGTTTTTTCAGCTGGGACTTTTGTACTCTAATTTGCTCAGGGGTTTTGCTTTGTTAAATACAAACTGAATCTCAGGTTTTTGGGATGAAGGAAGATCCTTGAGTTTTACTATTTTCCAAATCATGGTTATACTTCCAGTGAATATTCCTTGAAAACACAGTTGCTCACAGGAGAAACAAGTGCTTTATCACTTTTATGACCTATTTGATGCATTATTTTCACATGTGGACATATAAAAAGAACAATTAGAAGACTGAAATTCCCTGGTCTGCAGCTTCCCTTACCTCACTGTCGTGATGCTTCACAATCTGCAGCTCAAAGAATTCCTCCTCCTCCTCTGCCACCAGAGTAGCATCCCAGCCTCCTGCCTCTGGGTCATCCAGGTTATCCTGGGAGCTGAAGTCATCAGCTGCAAACAGGAGGGGATGTGGAAGGTGAGGAAACACAAAGCAATCATCCTTTTTAAAAAACATCAGCAAGCCATGAATTCGCATTTTCATCCCCAACTCCCCACCTTAGCTACTTAGACTTCACCAACAAAATTAAAGCTGAATTGTTCTACTTAAAAAAACCCATCCAATTTCTATACAGAAAGTGTGCACAAAGATTTGGGGACGCAGACTCCAAGGTGCCTAATAAAGGGCAGGAATCTCCCCCCGTGGCAAACACACCTTCCTTGCCCACAGGTGAATTTTCAGCTCATTTGGCATCAAATATGCGGTGCTGTTAAGATAAACTGGTGGTTGAACAGGAGAAAACACAGTACTTTTAGATCATGATTAAACAAACTCTTGATCTGGCTTCTGAGAAGCTCAACCTGTCCTGCCTAGAGTCCCTCTCCATGAATTATTAACCAGCTCCTCTCTGAAGCCCTTGGATCCATGGATGTGCTGTTCCAGGTGCACAAACCACCAGTGCCAGAGGATTGCAGCCCAGGTCTCCTCCCAACAGGCTGAGTGTCACCTCCCCTTCTCACCTGACACCTCTCATCCAAATGTTAACTTTCTTTTAAACATCCTATCAAGGATTTGTTTAACTGATTACTTCCTGGATTTTCTTGGAGCTTCTTGGTTCCAACTCCCCATCTTTGGTAGGAGCATGTGACAAATACATTGTTCAAACTGGATCTTGCATTGGGATGCACTGAAATGGGATTATTAAAACCCTACGGTTTCTTCCATACACAATATTGCTTATTTTAAAACATTAAGCAATATGTTTCAGGAAAAATGGACACTTCTCCAATTCATCCATCTGCCATTCCAGGCTATGGTTAATTTTAAGAGCTTGCTTCAATTCTGAAACCTCAGTGGCTGGACAAAGTTTGTTTCCAAATTACTCTGCCATCTTAAGGACCACTTACCATTCAAGTCAAGGAATATAACAGGAATGTGGGTTTCCATACCAGCCACAGGAGTCCTAAAATACAAGACAGGGACAATGGTGGCATTTAAAGTAAGAGAGATTTACCCAGCACACGTCCCTGGTGGTCCAAACCCCCAGGACATTGCATTCAGTCTGCAATTTTTAGCCAGACCATTGATAACCTTGGCAAACATCTTTTATTTTAATTTACTGCTGCAGACTCCAAGAGACTCAAATAAATTAGTATTTCTTTTATATCAGCTCTCTTAGAATTATTATCTTCTTTGACCTCTGCTTTCTGAAGTGTTTTCTCTCTCCTAAATCCTAATAGCAAAGTTAAATTTATTTAATCTGACACACACATTCATGAAACACAAACCCCTCTACTTTAGTGATAGCAGGGAAAATGGGGAATCAGAAAAGCCAGTCTCAAAGTTTTTAAACTAACACTGATGCTGCCACTCCACACAGTTATTACTCTTTCTTACAAAACACATCTTGAGCCAAAACTGATGAATTTATAGTGAACAAGAGAGTCTTGTAATATATGAAGTGCTTGAATCATACTGAACATTCCCTCTGGTGCAAACCAGATTCTTCCTGGAGCAAGTTTCCTGCAGCTCCCCCCCTGTTTTCAAACCTAATGAAACACACTGATGTGAAAGTTATGTGTTTCCAACAAGAACTTGATATTTTTATTATGTTTTAGAAGCTCTGACAAACTTCAGCTTCAAACTCCATGACACTCAATTCCATCAATAAATACTGTTAGAGGCTCACTCAGAAAAGATATTCAGGAAGTTTCAAGGGACTGAAGTTGAGTTGGAGGTGAAACAACCCCAAATCCTTATCTGCAGTTGTTGCTCACAGCTGATCCAGCACAGCAGTCTCAGTCTAGTGCTCTCTACTATTTTTAATGTTCAGAAAATTACATGGAACACTTGCTGACTAAACAGAGTTTGTTCTCAAACCAGGAGTGCAACAAAATGCTCCTGGAGATGCAGTTTTATGATGAGAGGGCAGCCTTTTAAGTGAATGAACTAGGTGGTTAACATATTAGCTAATTTTTTTAAATGGCAAGTGCAGTGGTAATAAATATTGATTCCTTTTTTTTCAGAAGGTTATAATTACACCCTGATCAATAACAGCATCGTTTACCAAACAGCATTTCTGGATTTCAGAGACACAACCTGATAAAATAATTTAAGCAAGAGGCCTAATTTTAACAACTTTGCTCATACAGGGTACAGAGGCCAGATTGAAGAGAGAAAAAAAAAATGGCCACAATCCAAAGGCAGGAATGGGCTGTGCATTATTTTTATATCCCTCCTCTGGGAATGAATGTTCCTACCACTCTGCTGGAGCTCCAGGGATCCCACTGCCAGCAGAAGGAACCATCACAGCATTCCTTTCTTCTGTGAGGGTCAGCCTCATCTCCAAGAGCTGAGCCTCCCGATCCGCGTCGTCCTCGGTTTTATCTGCAAGATGTCAGGAGGGCAGTCAGGACAGCAGAGCAGCTCTGAGTGCCTCTGGCACATGGCAGGGACTTTCTACCCCCCATGACAGAATAAACCTGCTCTGCTCACAACCCAGCACACAAAGAAACACCTCAAACCAACAAACAATTTCATAGAGGCTTCTCCAGCTTTAACTTCACCCCCCCAAAAAAGCAAATTACTGCTGAGTTCAGAGATCCAACTCTCCATGGACATCTTTTCTAAATTTGACAACATATTGAGATAAAAAGTGTGTGCCCATCTCTCAACCTTTTGCCTTTAACAGCATTTTCCTTACCAGGCTTCCCCACGAGTTTCTGCAGCTGCTGATCAAGGTACTCCTGGCGCTTTGTTAAGGCACAGAGCCACTTCCGACGGAGCCTCTCCAAATCCCTGTCCTAAAAAGGGGAAAAAAACCACATTAAATATTGCCCCAGGAAAGCCAAGGTTTCCTGATTGTGGTTTGCACATTTTCTACAAACCCTTCTGCTCATCCTACACCCAAGCAGAAGATGAAGACACATCCAAACCCTTCAACTTTCCAGATCTTATCTGAAATATTTTTGCTTGCCAACTCTTTTGCTTTTTTTCTGTACTACCCAGCTGAAATTTATACAATTTTATACAATAATTTTATACAATTCTTTGCCCTCAAACTACTCAAAAACTCACTAACCACTGGAGCTGGAAATCCCAGTCCTCACCACTCCCCTCAGTGTTTAGCAGCCTCCTGTCAGGAATCCATCCCTACCCCACACCATCCCACTCTTATGGCATCTGCAAATGTGCCCTTAAAATTTTTTTTTCAAGTGCTTATGTCCTTTAAAAAAACCCCAAAACACCTAAGTATCCCTAAGAACACTCAGTTCCACCTCTAATATGCTTTAATCTGAAAACTTCTGCATTTGTAGGAGAGAATTTCAAATTTTTACCTGATAACTGTCCATTTCATCCTCTTCTTCCTAGGCCAAAACACAAAAAAACCATGTAATTAATTTTTTTTTTTTGATAGCAGGAAACATACTGAATGCAAAAGGTGTAACTATTTTAAGCACTATTAACAGTCTTACATAAAAATAAAAGTCTGAGTTTAGCAATGGTCACAGAATTAAAACCCACTGACATCCCAAAGATTTGCTGATATCATCTCATCTAAACACCAAATAGAACAATCCAGTAATTATAATGGAAAAATTGACAGTTATGTTAACTATCAGAAGTCTTAATAATTGAAATAAAGTGGAATACAAGAAAGAAACAGGAGAAACACCTTAAAACATGTTGATCCTGGACAGCAAAGAAAAATGCTGTTTTACCTCTCTAGGACTAAAGTGTTTCAGCAAGTGCTGAAAAATCAAAATCTGGTATAGAATCCCAGAACTGTTAAGGCTGAAAAATACTTTTAAGACCATTGAGTCCAACCATCAACCAGCACCACCACCATGGTCAGCACTGAATGTCAAGTGCCAAATCCACAGATTTTTTTGAACACTTCAGGGATGGGGATTCTACAACTGCCTTGGGCAGCTGTGCCAGGGCTGAACAGCCCTTTCCATCAAGGAATTGCTCCAAATAACCAACCTGAACCTCCCCTGGCGTAATTTGAGGCTGTACCTTCTCATCCTGTCTCTGTTCCCTGGGAGAAATCCCGATCTCACCTGGCTGCCCCTTCCTGTCAGGGAATTCCAGAGAGGAAAGTTTCCTCTGGAGCCTCCTTTTCTCCAGGTTGAGCCCCTTTCCCAGCTGCCTCAGCCCTTCCTGGTGCTCCAGCCCCTTCCCCAGCTCTGTTCCCTTCCCTGGACATGCTCCAGCCCCTTGGTGTCTGTCCTGTCATGGGGAGCCCAGAACTGCCCCCAAAACTGAGATGTGTCCAAATCATTGGAGGTAACTTTGCTGCAAAGGAGAAGAACTGCAAAAATCTACTGCAATTATTAGGGAATTAGAACAGCAGCCACACCAGGAGTGACAATGCAGACTTGAAACTTTTTATTCCCATTATTTTCCCAACTATAATTCTTGACCTTCATCCCAAGTAGAGCCACTTGCAATAAGCACAACTGCCCCTCCTCACAGGGAATGGAAAAGGAATGAGGGCTCCAATCCTCAAGGAGTTATTACTTAGCTAGTTAAGCAAAAATGAGCCACCAGAGCCTACTTTTCTACCTTTATCATGAAAGCAAAAACTTAACTAAGCTATAATTAAAAAGCTACAGAGAAAAGGCATTTCCTTAGTTCAAGGTCTTTGGAAAATCTTTCATATTCCACAGATATCTGATTTAACTGAGATAAGAGAAATGATAATGAGGGGACTAAAAATCCAGGTGCTGATGTCCGAAGCCTATTGTAAGCAACAGGTCTCATAAAATCTGATTTTCAATGGCCCTTTCCCATGGGGGTTATCAGTGTCACACATAACTCACTGGTTTCTCTCTCTCTCAAGTTGAGTTGAAGTCTTTCTCCTTGATAAAATGTACTATTTTGGGGACTGCCAGCTCTGTGGGATAAGTCTGGAACTGGTCAGTGGATCAGGAACTCACTGGGGAATAAATAAGGTGAGGCAGACAGGATGCTCCCCTGGGAATTCTCCCTACAAAACAGGCTGAAAATGGCACTTGTAGGTTGTGGGTCAAGGAAAAACTGCAAGAATCAATCATGCTGTCCTAGGAGGGAAACTTCCTCCATTCAGGGGTTTCCTGGCTTTATAGGAAGGAAATGTGGGTATCAGGGGCTGCTGTGATGGAAAAACTGCAGGGAGAGGCAGCAGGAGCATCATGGGGAATAACAGGAACAATCTGCCCAGGATGCTGCTGGAAAGGTGGAAAAAATTCCCCTTTTTGTACCCCAGACAGACAGTGGGAAAGGACTGCCTTGGTTAGGAGACAACAGAAACCCCAAGTACTTCAGAGCTCAAAGGAAAAGCCATCCTGATTAAGCAAAAAAAGGGGAGCAGACATGGATTGGATCGTACACTGTCAATAGGGTAAATATTCTGGGACTTCTCCTACTATTCCACTTAGCTGGCCTTGTCTCAAATCAAACAAATTCAGAGACCTGTTCTGCTGCACCAGATTTTGGCTTTGCCAGCTCCAGGGAGTCACTGAATTCTTATTTATCTGTTGGAGAGAAAAAGTCAAAGTGCACCAGAAACTCACAAGAGCACTGCAAGAAGACACTTGGAGTGTCTCCTAAAAAGAGAGGGATGCACATGGGGTGCAGTTTGTATGAGACTGTCCAAGAACTGCCCAACATCTGCTGTGGGCCATAAGTGCTTCCTGGAATTCTAACATTTGGAATTTGACACTATTTAAATATACGTTGCACTGGTTTAATTTGAATTTTTAATTTGAATACTTTAATTTTTGTTTTGAATGCTTACTTAATATTGCTTTCCATGTCTAATATTTGAAGTAAAATCTACACAAAAAACTCCTAATGGATTTTAGTAATATTTGCATATTCTTTTCTTCTTTGAGTCTGTTAAGGCTGTGCTGCTTTCAAAAATAGGAAAAAAATCCCAACCAAAACCAGAACCAGAAGAGACACAAAACATCTTAAAAGTGTTATTTTTGCTATGGGAAATGATTCCCTTGATGCTTTCCAGCTTTTGGAAATAGCTGACAGTAAATATTCAGAGTTTTACCTGATAATTTTGTGACTTGACATGTTTTATTTGAACACAGCCAACACCAACAGATAATATGGATTCCTCCATCAGTGGCAAGGTCCCAGATTCCTGCACAGATTTCACTTCAACCTGGATTCGTCGAGATTGCCCCTGGCCAAAAAAGAACAATTTGAAATGCTTGTTTAAAAAAAAAAAAAAGAATATAAAGTGCTGAAAGTTTAATTCCAGAGAGACCTCTACTGGCAGCCATTGGCAAGGAGAATTATATTTATCTTTTGGGAAGAACAAAGTGCTGCAATCCCAATGACCCAGTGTTTAAGAGATCCCCCTCCTGTTGCAAGGATTTATATTTACAGGATTTATGAATTTACAGAGAAAAATAAAAATTCAGCATTCAGCAGCTCCCCAGTTTACTTTTCTGGAGTGTTTTCAAACATACCCTTATAGGGTTTTATTTTTAATACCTTTGAAGGTAGAAAATGGGATCTTCTTCCCACCTACAAACGAGGAGAGCAAATAGTCTCACTGAGCTACTGGAATTTCAGTGAGCTTTTTCTGGCTCTGCTCTCCTTGGCTGAAAATTCTGACTCACTGATGGTATCAGTGCAGCAAAGCAACTGCTCTTTAGTAAAATTGTAAGGGGGGAAAAAAGTAACTAAAAAGAAGAAAATTAAAATAAAAATCAAAGGAGTTGGTGAGGTCAGAGGAGCAGCCTGTATCTAACTCTTACTGATTCCTCATGTTCTTTGGGAGCAGCTTATCAATAGCTCATCATTTTAAAAATGTGAGCTGCTCAGTTAAGCATTAACAATTTAAAGCAGGTAGAATTCAAAGAACAAAGGAGTGCTTGACTGGAAGGATCAAATAAAAGAGAACTCTTGGACCTCTTTAAAAATTAATGAAGCTCAGAGGAGACTGATGTCCCTTCTGCCAGGTGCTGGCACAGGACAGAGCAAAAAGGTTACAGGGGAGGCTTTGACCACCTTTAAGCTGAGTTTTGCTCTGCCTCCCGCTTTGTTTTCCACATCATCACATTTTGCACCTAAACTTGACAACATTTCCTTGGCCACCCAAAGCAAAGCTCCCCAGGTGTTTCTGGCACAGCTGGAACCCTGCCTGTGCCAGCTCACCTGTCTGAGCTGGAAGATGCCTCCTGTGCTGACATCCTTGGCAGGGGTCACCTCAACTGGGCAGTACTCCCCGTTCTCATTGAGCTCCAGGATCTGGACCCACAGCTCCACTTTGCGGGTCACCTCACTCCACCTGCAGAACAAGTCATGGATGTTTCTCCTCTTTGGATGTTTTTTTTTTCCCCCAAAGAAAAAGGAATTAAAACATCAAAACACTGAGCTTACAGTGCAGAGTGAAGTAGCAACAACTGCTGCAAAAAATGCACCATTTGTGAGCACACAGGTACCAGCTGTGCAGAGCTTCTAAATTTTCCTGACAGCTATTTTAGTCAAACATCAGAAATAAACCTTTTCCTGATTCCAATATAAACCCCAATTCCACATTTAAGCTCTGGTCTCAACTCCTGCCACAGAAGCTCAGTGTTGTCAGGGCAATCAGCCTGAGATGGAAGACAGAAGAATGAAATATGACATTGTCTCACAAGCTCTCAAAATTCAGAGCACTTTCCTGACCTTCTTCATATCACTGCCTTCTCTCAATTCTTCCCAGAGCTTAATAAGAAGCAGCCATTTTTGTAGAACTTCAAAATTAAAAAGGATAGAGGTGCTCACTACTTAGCTACCAAACATAACCCACTACTTTAGAGCACCCTTTTCCTCTTTGCCATAATTCCCTGACTTTTAAATTTCCTTATATGCAGCTTAACAGTCAACATAAGATTAAGCTACAAGTAAAAAGAGAAGTAACTGCCAATAAATTAAGATGCAGAGCTGCCTTCTAATTGAAGAGGCAAAACAACTCACATTTTAAAAATGCTGCTACAATATTACTTTGGGGACATCAAATGGTGCCAGCAAACAAAAAACATCTCCCTGTGGCCTGAATTTCCATAATATTGCATATTTATCCAAATTGAGGTAATAAGGAATAAAACTTTTCCAGTGGCAGCATTACAGGGATGGCATTTCATGGCCAGGAATGGAGTAATCCAGTGGCCTTCAGTTCAAAATCTGACTCCTTACCCCAAACCTGCTTCAAAACTGGGCACCTCAGGTGGTGATTTTTCCCAAATTCCAAACCAAAGATGTATTTCCCCCATGTACCTGTCCCGAAGGCTGCGTGTTTTGGCTTGAATTATTCCCAAATCCCACAGGGCTGGGTTTTTTCGGTCCCCACTCTGCTTGTGCCCATAAACTTCAATGGCCAAAGCACCATCATAAAGATGTTCCATGAAGTCTTCAGAAATATTCACAGAAACCTCCTGGAAAGGACAAATCAGTTGGTAACTGTGACTACAAGACTCAGGCTGGGAGATTTTACTGCCTTGACTTTAATAAAAGCATTTACTAAAATCCCCCTGGTTCCCAAGACACAATCCAGGGGAAAAGAAGTGTTGGCTCAGTTTGTAAAATCAGGAGGCAGGTCAAAGGAATGTGATTTTCCAAAGATTAAAATGTATAAGGAGCTGAAAAATGACGACAGGCTGTTGCAAGCCCTGAGCCAATGGCTCAGAAAAAACTCAAAGCACATGTTGCAATGCTCAGAATCAGAAAATCAAAACTCATCAGAAGGTGTTACATCCATTTCACAAATGGGAAGAGGAATAAATTGCCCAGTGTGATGAGAAGTGCTAGAACACGTTGACAACTGGGGTGATTTGGCTGAGATTCATCCAAGCTGACTTTGGATGTCTCTATAAAATGCCTCTGCTCAGCTGCTCCAAAGCCAGTGGGAAGAAAGGGTCTGTCCTAAATAGTCTGTTGTGACCTCTAACAACCCAACTTCAGCATCTGCAGCAGCCCCATATCCCAGAATTGGGACATTTCTCTTCATTTCACCAGTTTAGAGTGATCAGCTCAGATCAATTCATCAGAGTTTAGAGTGATCAGCTCATATTTATATGAGGATATTTTATATATGTGACATAAAATATCCTCATATAAATATCCCTCATCCACAGTGAATTTTACTGTGGATAAATTCCAGTGTATGTTTCTCAGATGAACTGATGTTTTCCTTATTAACCCACTTCACCTTCAGTAATTTTTGTACAATGACCAGTGCAGAAGAATCAAACTTAAATGGACTCTGAAGACATTTGAGTTCTCATTAAAAAAAAAATTAGTGTATCAACATAATGAAATTAAAAACAGTATTAGGGCATTATGAAATAAAATATGAGAAAATATGCAGATAAAACTGCTGCACAAACTTAACCTGGGTTTTTTTTTTTTGCCTGCCTTACAGTTTAATGAATAAAACAGAAAAAGAAATTACATTGCAGTGGTCAAAGACAACCATGCACCGTGGCTCCTTGCTGATGGAAGACTGGGAAGGATCCACCTCAGGTGCAACAATAACTGGCTCCACTTGATCCCAGAATGTGTATTTGCAGAATACAAAGTTGGACAGGTGCTGTGGCAAACCTGTAGCTTGAAGTATTTTAATCTGGAAAGGAGGTGAGAAAGAAATGAAAAGCACTTATTCATCAGGCATGGAATTAAAAACATCACCTAGCAGAACAATGCTCCACTGCAAAGGATAAAAAAATAAGAACAGAAAAAAAAAAAAAAAGAACATTAATAAAAAAAAATAAGAACAGGAAACCAAAAACAATTCAGCAAATAAAATTTCTGCACTGATACTCATTGGAGACAATGTTTGGAGTGCAGCAGCTGAGGACAGTCACTAGATGTCACCAGGCTCATGTTTCCTGGAAGGGACATTCTGCTCATTTTTAACGGTGAAATGCACCAAACTCATTGCAATTGAAGAGAATACCAAAAAAAAAAATCTCATATTTCCAGTGGCTCCTTTATGCTCAAAAAATCCTCGGTTTAAGATACTACTTATTCTTATTCTGTGATGCTGAAAATAACCTAAAATCAACTCCAAATAATGCAAAATTAGCCTGTCCTCTCATCAAATCAATGCCAAATAGAAACAAAATGTTGTGAATTCTCATTCTGATCTAAACAAAGCCATCATATTCACCATATATTTAATAAACCTTTATTCTCCATTTGTCAAATTAAGACCAAATGAGCAGGACTTCTGATCCTCATGATCAGGCAGGAGTTTTTTTTGCCAAAAATGCCCCATCCTGCTTGTAAGCACTGGAGCTCTATGGGACAGGATAAAAAGTGGGGGGAAAAAAAAGCACAATTTCTCCCAAATTGTTCATATTGTCCAGAAGTCAGCAAGACTGGGGACCACTCCCTCTAATGTTTTTTGCCTTTCTTTTCTTACCTGTAGCTTGTAGTTTTACTATCACAGAACTGCTACTAAATACTTCCTATTAATTTTCTTTTTTTATTGCTAACAGTAATAAACACAGTCCATATTTTACAAAATATTTAATATTTAGAGAAAGAAATATTGAGAGAAACAGAAATATTAAGAGATAATGATTCCTAGAATGACGGGAGTTTATCTCCCATCTCTTGATTGGATTCTGCAGTGATTCCTGAATTGGATATTGCAGTGCCAATCCTAATACAAAGACCTTCCCTGGATTCCAACAAAATTCCTGGGGTGAGCCTTTGGCATATTAATGTAATTAATGAAAGGAATAAACACCACCTAATTATCTTGTGTTACTTCAGCCATTCCAGAAAGAAAATAAGGTTACAAAGAGAAGACATCCAATGTCCAGAAGCCAAAGATTTCTTTCTGACTCAGGACAGGAAGAGAAAAGCTTGCTCAGAGGTTGGGATACACCTGGAACTCACCCTGCAGACAAGTTTTCTCTCTGGGATGTCATTTTCATTTGAGTAGTCAGGACTGTCCTCACCTCCCACCAGCCTGTCATCGATTTCCCCGCTCACTCGAACAACTTCCACGTGGAGACGACCTGAAACCTGGCAGGGCAGGAGTCAGAGTTATTTGTGTGCCAGAAAACAGTGACAGCCCCTCCCAGTCTGTAAGCAGCCATCACTTCATTCCTTTTTGCACTCTGCATTTGTTGCACTATGTGAAGAATGCTGTGGAGCAAGGATCAAAAAGCCTTTGTTGCAAAAATCATAAAGAAATCAGACACTGGGGTGACTTGGGGAACAATTTCACCTTCAAACCAGTCTCTGGAGGGTCTGCAAAGTGCACACTTCATGCAGAGCATGGAGAATGTTGCCTGGTGTGCTCTGCTGTCTTTAGAGTTGTTCTTATAGAATATATTTAAGAACCTATTTTCTTGATGGCAGGCAGTGAAACCAGTGGAGCTACAGCTCATCCTAAGGACTTATTTTGGGCTATTTCCCTCTAGAAGCTTTCTCCTTTCACAATCACCTTGCTGGGATTCAGAGCTGTCTGAAAACTCCAGTAAAATATTATGGGATTTACACAATTCCACACTGTTAGGGAAGACCTTGAGTACATGAAACTGGAAATTATCTACTCCATGCTGGTAGTGAGATCCACAGGCTGTAATTAAACAGCTGGGTAAGGATAGATTTTAAAGAATGACAAACCTCTCCCTTCTGATTGATGATTGGAACAGCATATTGAAGCTTCACATCATAGAACAGGCACTCAAGGAAAACATTGGCTACTCCAATAAGGCTGTGGTTCTCCTGCTCATCGTAGAAGGGATCAGCTCTCCTGAAATAAGCTCTCATCACCTGCAAGCAAATCCAGAGTCTGTCAGGAATCCAAACCTCCAAGGAAACACTTCTCAAAGTGTTGCACAACCAGCCCAGTGAAAGAAAAAGGGACTCAAGCAAGAGGCCAGATTAGATCACAAGAAGAATGGAAATGGATTTTACTTTGGGTGAGGCCTGTCCTGAGCAAGTCCTCCTTAACTTTGCCAGATTCCTGAACATTAACTGCTCTTGTGTCATCTGCAGCCTCCTATTGTGTGCTCCATTCCCTCACCAAACTGTGCACAAAGGCAGGGATCAGAGTGACAAGATAAGGGTTAATGAAATGCTGAGCATCAATTCAGTACTAGGAAAAGCAAAACCTCAGGGAAACTCGGCTCTCTGCATATTCCCTCCCCACCTCCACCCAACAATCCTCCTGAAAACGTAACAGGAATGCAATTACAGGAGGACTTTTTACTTACTGGGTTGTCTTCCTCACAGTCTTTCCACTCCTGGTAAAGGTCCCTCATGTCCACCAGTCGATTCTCCAGCTTTTCCAGTGACCAGATCTGTTTGCCTTTCCCTTTCCTCCTCACCTGGATTGCAGGCTCACTGAGAATTGCACCTCTCTGTTTAACAATTAAAGGGATGCCAAGAAGGAATTCGTGTCACAACAGTGAAAAAAGAGTTTAAAACTAACACAAACTTGAGAATATCTTTGGGAAAAGTCTGTTCCTTTTTTTTTATTCTGGCTTGAGCAGCCAAATCCAAGTGTGACAGGCTCTGAGTTCAGCTGTCACAGTGTATTGGTGCTCATTTTAACTGGGCAGTCTAATCTCAGCTACAGGCACTGGTTTCCATGGATTTTCACCTTGCATAAGTGTTAGAAATGGGAACATTTAAGTATTTCACAAATACCCTCAAGTTAGAGCAGGCCTGGAGCTCCAGCTAAAATAACTAATGCCTGCAACTTTCAACTAGTGCAGACACTTAACCCCCTTTATCAACCTGTTTCTGGATGTGTCTTCTCCAGAAGACTGTGAGAAAAACTTCTAAAACAACTGACAAAAATTATAATCCTGGAATAAAATCCAGGAACAAAATTATAATCCTGGAATAAAATTTACTGCACTAACGACAGTCTGAGTATCACCAAAATACTGATTTGGCTTCAAGAAATAACACCAGCTTTAGTTGCCAGCCTGAGACACAGAAGTCTGGGTTCAGATCCCTCCTTCCGAAATTTCTAAGATTCCTGGGAACAAGTAACTGAAATCCTCTCTGCTCCACTTCCTCCCTCCATAATGGGGATGGCAAAATTTTCACAGCTCACTGGGATGATGCAAAGTCAAATGTCCACAAAGGGATGGTAAACACTTGCAACAGATGTTACCCAACCTGCAGAGACTTTGTCACTCTGCAACAGCAGCAAGTGGGAACTTCAACACCAGGGGAAAGGTCTTGCACCCAAACATTTATCTCTTAAGGGACATTATAAAATTTTCATGGTATAAAATAAGATAAGGATGTAGCAGAGATGTATTTAATGCACATTAGTGGAAAACTAACTCAATCGTTAGAGTAAAAGAGATCTGAACACTGAGGGACAAACTTACTTAACAACCATTTAATTCAGTCAGGGTGACTGTACCTTGCTGTTGGCATTAAGGCTTGAAGCTGGGATCTGGAGGGTCACTTTGTACTCTGTCCTCTTGTCCAGTTCCTCTCCAATAAAATTGGCTTCTCTCACGTACAAATTGGCTTTAACAATCTGCTCTCGCAGCTTCCTCAGGCTGTGGGTCAGCATTTCTTCCCTGGAACAATGGGAATGGGAAGGGGAGACAGGGAAAATCATGAGGTTCATGAGAAGCAAAATAAATGGATGAGGAGACAACTGAGAGCTTGTGGGTGAGGATTAAAGAGGGAAGGGACAGGTGACATTATAGAGGGGCTGCTACAAATATTGACAGGTGAGCCCCTCCATAAAACCCAGAAGCAACCTCATGTTCACAAGCCCTGGACTCCACCTGAACTCATGCAAAGGTTTGGACACTGCCCTACACAACATCCTGGGGTCCATCCCGGGGCTCCCAACAGAAGGAGGACATGGATCAAGTCCAGAGGAGGCCAAGGAGCTGCTCCAGAGCTGGAGCCCCTCTGCTCTGGAGCCAGGCTGGGAGAGCTGGGGGTGCTCACCTGGACAAGAGAAGGATCCAGGGAGAGCTCAGAGCCCCTTCCAGGGCCTAAAGGGGCTCCAGGAGAGCTGGAGAGGGACTGGGGACAAGGGATGGAGGGACAGGACACAGGGAATGGCTTCCCAGTGCCAGAGGGCAGGGATGGATGGGATACTGGGAAGGAATTCTCAGCTGTGAGGGTGGGCAGGCCCTGGCACAGGGTGCCCAGAGAAGCTGTGGCTGCCTCTGGATCCCTGGAAGTGTCCAAGGCCAGGCTGGATGGGGCTTGGAGCAACTTGGGACAATGGAAGGTGTCCCTGCCCATGGTAGGGGTGGAACTGGAAGGACTTTCAGGTGCCTTCATACCAAAGTAATTTTATCATTATATTTATATAATTTGTATTTTTAACACAAAAAATCAGGTGTATGAAATTACATTTCAACTGGGAACCACCCCCCACATCTGTATGAATTTAGCAATATGAAAATTAGAGCGCTGCTGGCTTTGGAGACTTCTCCATGCATCTGCTGAACAAGCAGCTTTTGTGTGACTCATTCCTGAGTTTTTCCCACCACAGATGTGGATGTTCCATGTTACAGAGAAAGGTTTATTCAGACATGAGCCACTTGCTCACTGGCTTTCCTGGCAAGTGTGAGAAAAAGTGGCAATTCTCTGCAGCCCAGGAATCTGGTGCCACAAAACATCCCAGGCACACAACTAGCACCTTGGCAGGCTGTCTGAAATATTTGTTAATTCTGAAGTTGCTTTTCTATCCATATATATTACATTTGTGTTTTTCATGACTTTTCATGACTTGTGTTTTTCATGTCTTTACCACACTCATTTATTTAGGGTTTCATCTTCCTCCTGCAGCTGCTCTTTTTGACAGCAATAGTGGAAAAGATTATTTAAGGGCTGAACTAAATAACCTCAGTGCCATCACCCAGGAAGAGGCAGAGTGGACAGTGACCCCTCTGTGGTTATTAAATGTTTTTTACAATTATTTGGATTAAAATTCTTTGTATCATTCTCTTACTCCCTTTTTTTTATTTGCTTGCCAGAACCTGCCCAGGTCAGACAGCTGGATCTGAGTCAAGAGGAAAAACTTTCCAGCAGCTGAGTCATGCATGACCCATGAAAGAACAAACTCACATAGGAGCCTCAAAATTTCATCCAATCACCTTATCTTCAGTTAAATTTGCTGCTGATCAGGATAGAGCTTCTCCTTAACAACAAAGCAGGAACTCATTATTTCTCATATTTTCTACCATTTTAGGTCTGGTTATTCTGGAGGTGTTCAAGGCCAGGTTGGATGGGGCTTGGAGCAAACTGGGATAGTGGAAAGTGTTCCCGTCATGGCAGGGGTGGAACTGGATGGTATTTGATGTCCCTTCTGTGATTTTTAGATAAATATTTTGGCCGTGTCCTCCCCAAGCCCCGCCACGAGTCCTCACAGAAATCCACCGCAATCGCAGCACAATGAAAATTTTACCAAATTTGCTGCAGAAATTTGACTGAACACCCCTGCTGGCCCCAGGGGGGTACCCACCTCTCCTCTGCCCACTGCCTGAGGCGCTGCTGGGCACTGGGGGAGTGGAAGGAGAACCTGTCCATGCTGCGGAAATGCTGCTTCTCGGGCGAGAGCCGGCGCCGCAGCTGCTCCAGCTCGTGCTCGTACATCAACCTCTGCCTCTCCAGAGCTGATCTCTTCTCCTCCTCATGCTGCTGCTCCAGGCTTTGCAGGATTGACTGCATTGGGTCTAGGCAGAGTTTGAAAATAAAGAAAGTACTGCAGTGAAATTCATGCTGAGGAGCGTCCTGGGTGTACGGTGTGAGCGCAGGTATCAGGTAAAAAGAGAGAGTCTGGTTTTGTTGCAGTGTGTATTTAAAAAATGCTGCTGAATTTTGAAGCAAAACAAATGTTTACAAGGTAGATGATTTAAGAGAATTAAGAAAAGGGAAAGCCCAACTTGGAGGAAAAAAAAAATCTTCCTATTTCCCAAAATAATGTCATTCTGGGACAGCTACATAAGACCACAAAAACTCAAAAACACGGTTTCAGAGACAGAAATCATTGCAGTTAATGCCTGAGTGAGACATAACACAAGAAAAATAAACAGCCAAGTGAAAACACTTTGATTTGAGACTGCAGTTCCACCAGCATTCCACTTTTGGCTTTCCCCTTAGCAAGAACTGCCAAACCAAACAGTCTGCCATGGTTATTTTTCCCTCCTCAAGCAGCACAAAAATGACTGTGATGAGTCATTCACAAGGAAAATTCTCCAAAAGGAAGTTATAAGGGAAAAAGTCTGTGGTTATCCTCATATTTTATACACATTTCCAAATAATTTTTTGTGGCTCCTTACCATTACTACCAAGAGCCTTCATGGTGACTTCCATCTGGGCATATTCATAGCTGAAGTTAATCTCACTGGACACCTCACTGGAATTGTCTCCATCTATATCCAGCTGCTCCACACTGTTACTGCACTTCATGGAGTTGTCCCGCTCCTCATCCTCATGATCTGCCTTCTTCTTCTTCTTTGGCAAATTCAGCCTTTAAATAAGAGGAAAATTTTTAGAGAATTATTAAATTGCACAGCTCGGAAACATAGGCTTGCTTTCAAATATTGTTAAAATTCAGTAGAGCCTCGAAATCAGAAGCTTTTTTTGCCTTTCAAATTTTATTGATCTCCTGTGGGTGTAATTTTCCTCAGGGCAAAAACAGGAGCAGAAGGTAAACTAATTAATCCATTCTACATTCTCATAATTAAGTACCTCATGCTACCAATAATACAGTTTAGATAATCATGACATTTTTTAGTCATTCCACATCCAAATAATTTAGAGGCAATAATGAAGTGATAGCTCACTTTTTTTACGTGGGTTCTCCTTTTAAGGATGAAATAAAGCAATGCCATTTTAGACTGTCATTCAAATTTACTGATTTTTGAGGTATTTCAGAGGGTTTCAAAGCACAGTCTTGAATAGAAAATATCTACCAGTGATGCTGTCTGATACAGGAAGGTCACAGATGTGGTTGGGACTACAGGAGACAGAGAACACAGTGACCTTGTAATAACATTTAGCATTAAAAACCAGTCCAACATCAGCATTGCTTTTATAGTCCCCATCTTTCCTTGCACCTTAACCCAAAACAAAGTGGGTGCCAATTTACAATTCCTGTAATAACTTCTGTTACCTGAAGAAGTGGTTGTTTCCCCACAGGATTCTGTCTCCGTGGTGGAGCTGGATGGGACACACGACAGCAGAGCCATTTACAAATGTCCTGGGAAAAGGCAAAAATCTGAAGTAAATATTTTTATATGAAGCTTCATTTTTTCCCCCTCCCAGTATTACTTTCATTACTGCAACAAGTAAAGGTAGGAGAAGAGATTTAGGGATTGCAAACAGGCAAAATATTCCCAGAAAATTCACTGATCTACCCAGTGCTGTTTCATACAAGCTTCAAATTCAGCTACTTTTGACCTCTTAAGCTCATGAAGTTCAGTACATTTAGACAGATACTACTACAGCTGTGTCTGGGGAGTAAAATTAGAGCTTAAAAATGAGCAGCCTGAGAAAACAAAGTCACTAGAAAAAAACACTTGCACACTGCTCTGAAATACAGACACAAAACAGAAATATTTGAATAAGGCAATATTTGACAGAAATTTTTGAATGAGGCACCTTTGCTACATGAACAGCTTAAAGATACTAATTAAAATAATCAGAAACTACTTTTATTTCAGAGTCAGATTAAGTTTGAAAATAGGATTGTGAGATAACTCAAATTTGAAGGGAATCTCAGGTTGTCACTCAGTCCAATCTGCTCCAAGCAGGATCAGCCACAAATCAGGGTAAATGTGCAAAGTTAGAATTTGGTGTATTAACAGTAAGTTATTGGAGATGCTGACTCTGCATGTCATTTTGTGATCAATCTGAATATGCCAGCTGCTTCTCAAGTAGAGCTACTTAACTGAATAAAGGAACAAAAGCTTCAGCAGCTCTTTGCATATCAACAGATCTCCTAGAAAATTAATTCAAATTTTGATAGGAGTTACATCTACGCAGCTGCAAATCAGTGAGTATCTACTTGCTGAAAGCACATGCAATTTACTCATCTCCTCTTTAAAAATTTGGGCTACAAACACCCTCCCTGAGAGAAATCCCACTGGAATGGAACATGAGTTGACAGAGGAACAGGTGACAATTAAAATGTAAAAGCAGAATTTTTCTTATTACGAAGGAGATAGAGAAGTTTGTTTTCCAAGTATCTCTGTGCACCATTAATCAGAAAAGACTGGATAAAATGACAACTATCAAACAGCTGTGGCTGCATTTTATTCCTTCACCTGGTATTTTTTTGAGGGGTCAGCATAACCTGGCCTTCTGGGGTGATGTCTATGATGCAGTGCTCAGGAAGAATTCCCATTCCACACAGCTGGATATCTTGAGAGTTGTCTGAGCCTATTAATGTGTGCTCCTGGGGAAAAATTAATTCAGATGTTAATGATGGATTGCAGAGGTTCACTGGGTCTAATTCACCCTTTCTCCTTCTGGATGTGTTGTGTCATCTGGTCCCAAAATGTCACAGCTGTTCAATACTTCCCTTAGAGGGAAAAAGAGAAGAAAATCAACTTTGTGTCACAATAACAAGCAGGGAAGTTTACAGGTAATAGTTAAACATGAAAATGAAGATAATTTTATGATTTAATGGAGGAATCCAGTGCCTCAGACTGATGTAGAAGCCAAAGGAATAAAGGATTTCAGGCAGGAATTTAGAAAGGCTCTCAGTGGCAGATCCATTGTGGATATGGAGGTTCCACCTAGATCAGCAACAGCTCAGGAAAATCCTGGATACTCAGGGTATGGGGGATTTGGAAGATGAAGGATCACCCCACACATAAAATTGCTGAGGTTGGAAAAAAGCACTTTAAGACCATCCAACCATTCCCGAGCACTGCCAAGGCTACCACTGCCCCATGTCCCCAAATGCCACCTGCACAAGGCTTTTAAATCCCTCCAGGGATGGGGACTCCACCACTGCCAGGGCTGGATCCCCCTTTTGGGACAGAAATCTCTTTTTTAGGCATCTCCAAGCAATTTTTGAGGAATAGATTTAACAGTTTAGACAGGTCAATTTAGGTTGTTCTTCAGTACTTGAAGGACCTGGTGCACACACAGCTCAGAGAGAAAGTGGGCAAATATTCTGAGAAACAAGAGAGTTAAATCTCAGGATTTTAGGAAAAACAGCTGCAAGTAATTTTATCACAATGATTTCAAAGCACAGGGATTTTTAGACCAAAATTCCCCAGGAGAAAGATAAATCTGAGTTATTAAAAAAAGTAACAAAGACTAATTGAAGGAGACAAAATCTACCCCAAGGAGTTTTCCCTAGAGAAGGAAAAGAGCACAGATCCACCTGAGATTTTTCCTGCTGGCACTGATGGGCCAAAGGCTTTGTCCCACTCTTGTCCTTGTCCCCAGTGACCACTGGGACAAAGTGGGATCTGTCCCAGTATCTGTCAGTGATTTAGCAGCTGAGTCACACTCTGCGCTTTTACGTGCAAGTTGTCTGGGAAAGAGTCAAAAAAAACTCTCCAAAGCCTCAGCTCTTTTCTCCTTTTTAATGTGTTTTTTTTTAGCAGATACAACATGGAAAAAGTGTTTTCCCTTGTTTCTATTGAGATATCGCAGAGCCACGATGGCTGATATAAAAGAGGATCAGATATTTCCTAAGACTGACTAAACCAAAACCATCTTTCAGCTTAATTGCTGATTTTGTGGCTGTTTTGAGAGTTACTATCCCACTTCAAAGGGAACAGAATGATTTAATGTGAAGCTCAAACTGCTGATGTTCGCTGCAAAATTTTTAGAATTTGCACTCCAAGATGTGACTTTAAAATGGTTGTACCTTGCTTCTCCTCCTGAATCCCCATCTACAATTGTAAAAGCCACAATAAACTGCCCAAATATTTCAGCACAGAGTGAAAAAGTCACATCATATGTTTGATGGTTAATATCAGAAACAGGGTCTGCACAACAGAAGTGCTGAGGCAGAACAGAACTTTTTTTCACTTTTGGCAAGTTGCACAAAGAGGATTAAAAATTCATTTCATAAACTGAAGACAGCAGCCAGAATTTAGACTACACACAGAGAAGCTGACTACTGATATGCCCAACTTTCAGATAAAACAATTTCATGGGTAAAAGCTTGTGAAAGTTTGCATAAAAAAACCCAACCAACAAAAACACCTCATCCCAGAACAGGAGACAGTTTCTCAAAAAGAACAAGTCTAAATTTCTTTTAAAAAAACACCAAAGAAAACCAAAACAAACAAAAACATCAAATCCCCAAACTTTTCCTGTGCATCAAAGAATTACATTTGAAACAAAAAGATTGTACTCATAAAAATCTTAATATTTTTAGACATACAGTTCTATAGAACTCTCCAAGTACACCTCTCCAAATGAATTAGAGGCCTGACATTACAAAAATTTTATATACAAAGATATATTTTTACCTTTAAATAGTACACCAGGAGTTCATTGAGAGCGGGATCTGCATTCAAATTAACCAGGAAGCATTTATTATCCCCAACTTTTATTCCAGAGGACTGCAGGGATATGCCAAGGCTTTCCAGCTGTTTCTGACGCTCCTGGAAGAGAGCAGCCATCAAAACTGAGCTGATTGATGCCCAAACATTCTGAAATCCATTCCCATCTGCTCGAGCCACCAGGCAAAAATGATGGATTGATACTTCTAGAACAGGAAATTCTTTCTTCTGCAACAGGTGAGGCACAGAAGGTTCAGTTGTACCAAGCTCTGCTCAGGGCTATCTGTGATTCCTCCTGTGGCTCCGTGCTTTGGTCCCACACATTCCCATATTCCCAGTGGGAAATGAAAGCAGCTGGGAGCAGCCTCCTGCAGCACTGCAGAGCATCTCCATGACCTCACTGGAACAGCAAAATGCTACCACAAAGCCATCTCTAGAGCCCTTTATTCTCCCTTTCCAGCTAAAAAGCAAGAAGTTAAGTTAAATCCTTGCCAAGCCAAGCTCCGTGTCTATCCTTTGTTCCAAAGCAATCAAAATGACAAAAAACTGGCAACCTGCTATTTAAGTAATGCAAAGAACACTTCCTGCTGAACAAGAATAGCAGCATTTTGGATGGTGTTTTGTTCTTGTCAAAAGACTTCATAGAAATGCCCAACAAAGCATTACTGTGCAAAAAATGTCCATCTCTCAAAGGGAAGGGTTTGGGTGAGACCAGAACAGTGAAAGAGGAACATTAAACATTTCTGACTTAGAAACAGAAAGGGATTCTTCTACCAAAAAAAAAAAAAATCCACTGGGATAGAAAAGTTGAGAATTGTTCCCAGGAGCAGAGAGAAACTGAAGTGAGACTCACTGTCTGCAACAACAACAACAAAAAAATTAGAAATAAATATGAGAGACTCCTCATAGGATTACTGGGGGAAGCAGCAACAGGAGAGGGTGAAATTATTAAGCAAGAAAACCATACAAGAGACCTACACTGCTTTCCCAGTGCTGCTGAGACTTTTAAAAAAATCGAATTAGATAATGTAAGAATAATCCTGGAATGTTTATCTTTACCTATCAGTGTGCTTTATATTAAAAAAACTGAGTATGCCACAATATTCAGGATCATTCCCTGCTCAGTTGTACCACGTCCAATCAAGATTAAAACTGCAAAGAAATGGCACAACTCGCTCTTGATTTTTTGTTCCCTGTCTCCACATAGGCTTACAAACCCAACATGATGCCCTTGTAAGGGAAAGTCATGTGTGTGTGTGAGAGAGAGAGAGAAAACAAAGAACAGAGGAGAAACTGCAGTGTGATGTCAAAGATCTCTCTTCCGATCACCAGTGCCAGGCTCTGAAGTTCACAAAAATCCTCATTATCTGCAGAGATAAAGCACATGTTGCCCCAAGGAGAACTTGGCCCACAATGTGGATCTCATAGGATTAACTGAGAGAAAAAGAGCCAGTTCCTGTTAATTTTTTTTTTCAAGACCTAATGTTAATTAACTTAAACGCTGAAAAAAACATTAGAAGTATGTCAAATACGGAAATTTTTCACTGAAAATGTGAAAAATTGCCTGTTCATGTGGCTGGTGTTTAAGGCTTTGAACTCTTATTGATGCCTCTTTGATGGTCCTTGCTGTCTATTAGGACTCATCCTTTCCTCAGAGATTTATAAATATTCCTCCTTCCTACCTGTCTACCCTGACACAATTTGACAGACACATGAAAAAGCAGCAAAGACAACATGTGGAGGACACAGCACAGCCCCCTTTCCTTATATCCCTGTCCCACTTGGGGGCAGAAAATATAAAAACAAAACTGAAGTTGAGCCTGGGAAAAAAGGAGAAGAGGGGAGAAGGTGTTTCAAGATTTCGTTTTTATTTCTCATTACTCTACTGTGATCTGATTGGTACAAATTAAACTCATTTTCCCCAGTGAAATCAGTTTTGCCCATGACAGTAATGGATCATTTATCTCTCCCTGTCTGTATCTGGACCCAGGAACCTTCTGTTACACCTTCTCTCTCCTGTCCAGGTGAGGAGGGGAGTGACAGAGTGGCTTCCACTGACTTCCAGACAGTCCTGGAACAGCCTGTGCTGCACAAACACTTGTCCTCATCCCTCCTCTGGAAAAAAAAATCCCTTTTTCAAGGCCCATGAAACTCCCAGCTCTGAAACATCCTACCAGGCTGGGAATTTAGAGACAGAAAGGCAGAGAGCAAATGCAGACATCAAGGCACATTTAGTCTGAAGAGCTGAACTCATTACTTCAGTTTTTCAACCTCCTCACACATTCAAAGCCTAGAAACCATTGTGTAGGACAAGAGCAGGATTTTTTTACTATTATTATTTTTTTTCCACCCTTATACACAGGGAGGAATTGCACTGAAAGGCAGGAAGCCCTCATAGTCACAGGCAGCACTTCTTACAATGGATCTTTAAAACCAAAGTCAACACAGTCTATTCTGATTGTGGCATCTACAAGAGGGCTTTGTACCAGAGGCTCCATTCTCCCCATATTTATTACACACTATTCATCACCTCCCCACAGTCCTCCCCCTCCAAAGCTCCCCTCTGCAAATATATACATCAGCATTTGTGTGGGAAGAACCAGGAGTGTCATGCAACAACCGTGGTGACCTGCCTCATTTTTCCAAGGTAATCATCTCCAGTTATGGTCTGAAGCCCTAAATATCAGTTTAGGAGCTATTAAAACACACACAGATCCTCAACAGCTCTATTTTTTATCATTCTGAATGCCCTTTGCCTGGTGCATTGAGGCAGTCAGTCCATAACCTTGCACTGAATGCTCTCAATGCTCCCTCATCACAAACAATTTTACTGCCTGAAGAATATAAAAACCCCTGTAATCCTCTCATCCGTGGATTATTTTATTTTTTTTGTTAAATAACTTCTCCATTTGCATACAGTGACAATTTATTATTGTCACTGGAGTGGTAATCTGGGAGGCACCCATCTATCACAGGAATTAAGTGAAGCTTTTCAAAAGGGCAGCAAGCTTGACCTACTTACCCATAAATGTGGGGAGAGACTCAGACAACCTCTATGAACTGACAGACAAAGAAAACAAACCTATTTTTCATAAAAAATGGGGGCAGGGAAGGAGGAAAGAAAGCAGCAAACCTGAGCTATCTCCTCAGTTTTTCGTAATTTTTCTTCCCAGGTCACGGTCATCTCCTGAATCAACTTTTCTGATTCCTCCAATCGTTCTTTTAATTCTGGTGATTTCATAGCCTGCAGGAATAAAAGCAAATGAAACAAGAAAAGCTTGTTGTGCTCTGTGTTTTTTCCCTCTGCAGCCACACAGATGGGGGAATGAATAAAGGCAACATGACTCATTTTTCAAGGCACCCTAAGCAGTAAGTAAAGGGGTCTTAAAAACACACATTGCACGTAAAGGCAGAATCCACCCAAAAGTTCTTTAATTAGTTTAAAGTACAGATGTTAACGTGGAGTTTATGTGCTTCAACACAAACCAATTACATGATACTGGCAGATTTGCACAAAGATACTCATACAGAAATTAATCTTATCTCTACATTCCAAGTGACTCATGTTAAAGCCAGTTTTGTTTTTAAAGATCCTGCTGCTCTGGCTATCAAACTCTCAAAATGACGCCTCACATCTCAGCACACTGCCATGCCACCAAAATATTTTTATTGCTCATTTTTAAATGGCCTGATGTGTGCATTATTTTTTCTACAGGAAAAATGCAGCTCTTCTGGTTATGCATCTTTGCATTTCTACATGCAGTTTACAGAGTGAGTATCAAAGGAAGCTTTACAGTGAGCTTCCGGACACTGAAATTCCATTTTCTTGCTAATTTGCCACTGCTCTAATTTTGTCTGGTGAAATATTCAAAGGCCCATGTTCCAAACACAGACTACCTTAAGGAGATACTCCCACAGCCACCCATCAGACACCACAAAAACTGAAAGGGTATCAGCATCCCCCCATCCCTGGAAGTGTCCAAAGCCAGGCTGGATGGAGCTTGGAGCACCCTGGGATAGTGGAAGGTGTCCCATGGTAGGGGGTTGCTCTAGAAGAGCTTTAAAAGGTCCCTTCCAACTCAAACTATTCTATGATTTTTAAACTTCCATCTCCATAGTGGGATTTCCTCCTCTACAAACCCTGCTCAAAGAGCCTGTGGACTTCCTCATGTCATTATTTCATTACTGCTAATGAGGAACATGGGTTTGGCTGGCTGGCATTTATGCAATGCCAATTAAACAATGGGAGCATCATTCTCCAGCATCAAGACACTTCCTTACCACAAACCCAAAACTCCTCACAGGAATCCAGATCAAGGAGTGGCCTCATTACACTGCAGTTCCTTCAAGAAAAGGAGCAAGTGCCAGGATTGGAAAATCCTGTTTTAAGACAGGAGTTTCCTCTGCCTCAAGACACAACAGTCTAGGAACTGTCAGCTGATGTGTCCTGTGTGGGCTTTTTCTCCTCTAAATACCTAAATATGTGGTTAAAGGGAGGATTTTGGACAAGGGTCTGGAGGGACAAAAGGGAATGGCTTCCCATGAACAGATGGCAGGGATGGATGGGATATTGGGAAGGAATTGTTGGCTAGGAGGGTGGTGAGGCCCTGGCACAGGGTGCCCAGAGAAGCTGTGGCTGCCCCTGGATCACCTGGAAGTGTCCAAGGCCAGGCTGGACAGGGCTGCTTGGAGCACCCTGGGATAGTCGAAGGTGTCCCTGGCCATGGCAGGGGGTGGGACTGGATGAGCTTTAAGGTCCCTTCCAACCAAAACCACTCCATGATTCTGTGAATTCCACACAAGAAGCCAAGGCAATTTCCAAAAAAAAGTAATTAACAATACTAGAAAAAAACATTATCAGGGCAAAGGGGTGGACACTACCAGGGCAGAATGATGAAGCCCAGATACTCTCAAGGTTCAATTTGTCCATTTCTTTGGACAATAAGTGAACATTTTTACACATTTCAGCTGCACAATGACCTCAGTAACTCTCCTTATTCCCCACAATGCCGAAGTAAACCCCAAAGAAATGAGCCTAGCCTGACCCCAGACCCACAGGCTGCTTCTCTGCTGGAAGCAGGTGAATTCCCAGCTCAGGAAGGACAAGCTGGCGCCCTTGGCACAGACAAATTAAAACATGATGTTAATTCCATCAAAAAAAAAGAAATTCAAAATGCATGGATTATAAAAGAAAAGGGGAAAAGAGGATAATTCCATACTCTGTGAGGGGAAAGTCAACTGTCAAGTTCTGTCCCGGTTGTTTAGGAGAGAAAAGGACACTGACACCAAAAGGCAAATAAAACCCAAACCCCACAACTTGGCAACTTCTATATCTGGAAATGAGCTTTGAAAATGTAACCTGTCATAATGAGTCAGTGCTTTTGTTCACTTCAGGAAGTTATTTATGCACATTTCTGGAAGAACAATTAGATGGGCAACAAATGTAATGAAGTGAAAGGAGCACAAGGCTGTGAATGTGGGGTTTGACCTTTACTGTGCAGCCTCTTAACAGCAAATTGCTCTGGCTTTTCCCTGCTCTCTGTCAATGCCACTGGGATGACAACTAGGGTGGGATTTTAATACTTAGGAAATGAAATATTTATTATTTCATCCTTAGGAAACACTACTTCATTACTTTGGACAGCTGCCATTATTTTGGGAGTAATACTAAAAAATGAAACAAATGGGGATTACTTGCAACTCTCAGAGTACTGCTAAGTCTGTAGCTGATATTTTAGAGGAATTTTTAGATATTTAATATTAGGATATTTAACTTGAGACACCTTAAAGAAACTGATACACACAGAGAGCATGCTTAGCACATTAGGCAGCTCAAATGAGAAGAGTCCAAAATCCACAAGTCATTTGCAGTATCACAGCCAGCATTCCCTGCATACCTCAGGATGCAAATGTTGTAATCATAATTTTTCTGAGCTTCAAACCACAGGGATTACATCACCATTGGTTTGTCCCTTTGGAAACAGAACTCAGAATTACACTAATTCTTGGCCTTCATCTAACATTTAGACCATGTTTCTCTTGAAATGTCACTCCAGAAACAATCACAGAATAGGTTGGAAAAGACCTTGGAGATCATCGAGTCCAATCTATGACTTAACACCACCTTATCAACTAATCCATGGCATTGAGTGCCACATCCAGTCTTTTTTTAAACACCTCCAGGGATGGTGACTCCACCAGCTCCCTGGGCAGCCTATTCCAATGCTCAATCACTCTTTCTTGTTAAGATTTTTTTTCTAATTTCCCATTTTTTCTAATGTTAAGCCTAAATTTCCCCTGGTGCAGCTTAAGGCTCTATCCTCCCATCCTGTCACTGCTTGCCTGGGAGAAGAGACCAACCTCCACCTGGCTACAACTTCCCTTCAGGGAGTTGTAGAGAGATATTGCCTAGGGCCTGTGAGAGATTCAACAGCTGGAAACAGGCAAAAAAACTATTTAACTGAAGTCACATCTCAGAGGATGTGGCCAAGCTGAATTCTTAAAATATATCAGCAGAGCTCTGCCTAAAAATCACCCAGTCTTAACTGGAACTATCCATGCTTCCATGTCCTCTGCTTCACAGAATAAAACCAAGAATGCTCAACAAGATGCTCAATATCTCAATGAATGCCTGTGTTTCAAGATGGACATACAGAAAAACGTAAATAAATTATATAAAGGGAGATGGAAGCATCCCCTGGACGCTCTGCAACATTCCCTCATGGAATTCTGTCTTAGGTTACAAGATATGGCTGGGATGTGTATTCTATTTGCCATCTGTTAGAGGTGGGGCAGTTATCTTCTGTTAATTGGGCAGTTTTTCTTTATCTCTTCCATAACCAATCCTCCCTCTGGGAAATACCTTCTGCTAATGGGCCAGTGAGTGTCACTGCATGGCTGATAAAATTCCATCATCCCACTGGGAGATGCTCCACCCAGAGGGAGGAGCCAAGCATTCCTACCTGGATATAATCTGAGATTTGGAATACCACAGGCAACCTTTTCCCACTGGATTCCCAGAGGAGCAGCTTTCTTCACTGGATTCCCAGAGGAAGACCAGGCTCATCTACACCACCACAGGACCTTCAGAGGAAAACTAAACCCTTCTACAGGAGTAGAAGGAAGCCCTCCCCACTGCAGGAGGGCTGCAGCCACCATTTAATTGGACTACTAGCAACACCCTGAACAATAGGGTGTCAGGTTGTATTCTGACTCTGTCAGTAGTATCTTCTTTTTGTACTATTACATTTGTATTTAAGTTTCCTAGTAAAGAACTGTTATTCCTGTTCCCATATCTTTGCCTGAGAGCCCCTTAATTCCAAAACCATAACAATTCAGAGGGAAGAAGTTTACATTTCCCATTTCAAGGGATGCTCCTGCCTTCCTTAGCAGACACCTGTCTGTTCAAACCAAGACAAAATCTTTCTGTCGAGCCGGCTAAGCTCTACAGGGGGTCAGTTCATATTCTGACTCTGTCAGTAGTATTTTCTTTTTGTACTATTGCATTTGTATTTCTTTTTCATTTTCCTAGTAAATAATTGTTATTCCTACTCCCCTGTCTTTGCCTGAGAGCCCCTTAATTCCAAAACCATAACAATTCAGAGGGAAGGGGTTTACATTCTCCATTTCAAGGGAAGCTCCTGCCTTCCTTAGCAGACACATGTCTTCAAACCAAGACAAATGCCTTCTATAGAGCTGTAGGGGGATGGAATATAAGAAAATAAAGGTAGTGTAGAAAGTAATCTTACCCCTAAGAAGTTGCAGCTGAGGCAATTATTAGAGATTAAGAACAGGCCACAGCTGTAGCCAATGAGAAGAGTGCTTTAAAAGAGTGGGTTGTTTGGTTGGCTGGTTAAAAGGGGAACTGGAGTCAGTTGGCTACTGTGAGAAGAACGGAGAGTCAGTGCTTAGAGGAGCTGCCTATGAGAAACATCAAGGAGGCATGAAACTTGCAATAAGGAGACAACACTATGGAACCTCTGCAATATAATGACAACAGAGAGCCAGCTAAGCCTGGGTGGGGGTTTTCTGGAATTGCAAGCCTCAGGTTTGTACCTCAGCCTTGGTGAGCTGCTCCCGCAGCTTCTCCACCTCCTCACGGAGCTCGCGGATGATGCGGGCGTTGGGGTCCTCGTTGACCACGGCGTGGTTGACGATGTTCTTGGCCCTGTCCGCGTAGCGCAGCGTCGACAGCGTCTCGTCGTAGTTGTCAGCCGCCGGGCTCACCGTGGCCACCATGGCTGTCTTGCTGTTGCCGCCGAGGCTGTCCTGGAAGGTTTGGGAGGGGTGGTTTAGAAGCAATATTTTTATTTTGGTTTGTTGGGTTAAGAGTTTAAGCCGTGTGAGTTAAGAAAAGGTTGCAATTTTTCAATGTTTGTTTTTGAAAGCTTGCTTGGGAAATGTCACTCTTGGATTTCGACACTCTTGGTTTCTTTCAACAGGAACCAAAAAAAAGGCCTTGTTTTGGGCTTTACAGGGCTTGGTAAAGTATTCAAAGTTTTCTTTCTATGTTTTCTGCTTAGGTTTACAAACCAAAATGTAAACGTTTCAGCACTGAGCTTCTCAGATGCCACTGAGGGAGCTCAGGAAAAACCATGATGAATTCAGATTATCTCATTTTAAAGACTAGAATACTGATGCCTTCAAGAAATAAATTACTGAGATATCTCTTCATAAACAATATAGTTGATTTTACTCCTATAAACATTCAGATTGGGGCCCTTTCCTTCCTCCCACTGGCACAACTCACAAATCTAAACTGAGTTATGTAAGAAATTACCCTCCTGGAATTTGGTTGAGAGAGAAGGGCACAAAACAAGGATGGAAAGAAGCAAGGAAGGAAGGATTCAATCTTTTTACTGACCATAAGACTATGGTTTACAATTTCAGCCAAATATAGATACATGAAGATAAAATATTCTGGTTTAAATTGTACAGCAGATTTTTTTTTCTGTGTGGCACTTTGGTTTCTTTGGTTTGTCTGGAATTTTGGGGTGGGTTTTTGTTTGTTTGTTTTTAACCCAATATCCTTTTCTGAGACAAACCACGCTCTTAATTTTCATCTTCAATAACCCATGAAATGTAGGTCAGGCATTGCCATTAGAACAATCTGACTGCATTAGCTGCTTGTCAAACCATTTCAGTTCCAAAACACACGTGGAGCTTTCCCCAGCAATCATTAAAATGCCCCTTTAAGTATTTGCCCAATACTCTCCTTTTGGCTGCGTGATGCCTAAACCAGTTTGACAGGAGTCAGGCTGTTGGCAGCACTTGGCTGTCTCTGGTCATGCAAAAGGGCATGGAACTCATATGAAACATAAATCTCTGTATATTTATAGTGTTCAACACAGTCAGCACAGGCAGGTAAGTGTATTTATGCAGAAATCAGCAGCAAAGAACAGTTTGCTGACTGATCTCACCATGACTTTACTCATCCAAGGATCAGCCAGTGTTTACTCCAAGTTAATCCATGGCTTGGGAGGGTCCCCTCTTTACCACAGACATGTTTTTTTAACTGAAAACTTTAAGACTAATGAATCATTCCATGGGATTTCCTGGCCAAAAATTAGGAGTGATACCCTGCAACTGCAATCCCTGTTCTGCATAAAAAGCTGGAGTCTGGCAGGGAGCTGGCCAGGTACTCCCCTTCCAAATCCAACCTTAACTGTTTGCACTGTGGGAATGTCCTTCTGCACAAATTAGCTCCAAAATAGGATGAATTCATTATTTGAATTGCAGCTCTGCTGTAGAGGCAGCTGAGAACACTGTAACAGTGATACATCAGAACCCACAATACACCCATTATAAACTGGGCAAAGTCCTTCTTGTAGCAATTCAAGCCCAATGCCAGACTGTCTGATAAAGTTTTATGTATAAACTCCAAGTGCTGATTTCACTGGTTTCTTTAATGATAAGCAAGAAAGGTGAAAAATTAGCAAATCAGCCTCTCATTAGTGAAAAGAGTCTGTAAACCAGCCTGGCAAGGCTGGGTTTGCATGTGTTAGAGAGACAGAGTGGAAACAAAGAAGTTATTTTGAAGAATTAACTAGCTTTTTCTCCTCTAGCAGTAAGATTATTGTGAAAACAACTCAAAATGTAGAGCTCAGAAATTGTATTTTTAATAGCAGCCATCAGGCTTCTGATTAACACAGGAAAACAAGATGTTTGTGCCAATACAATTTGATTAAAACCAGAAGTTACAGAACTGACAAAGATATTTTGCTCCCTGCATATAACCTGATGCCACTGCTCAAGCAATATTTTTCAAAATGGCACTTTTGTCTAAAATCCTCAACAAAATTAAGCAAAAAGTTTCAGATCTTGAGGTCTCCTGAACTGATTTCTCAGACTTGTGGAGAGATACTGTATGACAGATATTCCTGCAGTTAGAACACATTTAGTCTGCTTTGATATCATAATTACAAGTTGAAAGCCAGGGAGAAAGCTCAGCCCACTATCATGGACATATTTTATGAAAAATCTTTTCATTAGGATCTTTTCTCCTGAGAGGCCTCAGAAACGAAATGTGAACAATGATTATCTGCTGCTGTGGAATGCAACAGGTGCAGCTGGGATTGGTCTCATGTGGTTGTTTCTAATTAATGGTCAATCACAGTCCAGCTGTCTCGGATTCTCTGGTCAGTCACAAGTTTTTATTATCATTCCTTTCTATTCCTTGCTAGCTTTCTGATGAAATCTTTTCTTCTATCTTTTAGTATAGTTTTAATATATCATTTTCTTTTAATATAATAGATATCATAAAATAATAAATCAGCCTTCTGAAACATAGAGTATATTCTCATCTCTTGACTGCAATTCAATCTCATGGCTTCTCCAAACAGGCCCCTTTAAACGAATAAATCCCTTCTCTGATCTCTAATTAAAAAAAAAATATAAATGTTCCCCCTTTCAAAAACAAAGCTTCAATGAGAGCTTGTTTGTTAAAAAACCCCAAAAGCCCCCAAGCCTTGATGTTGGACACAAAGAGGGTTTGCCTGAAAGGAGGCAGAACAAAAGTGGGCTCTCGTTCCTGCGCCGCGTCCGGCTGGCGGTATCGTGGCCACAATGCCTCAGACAGGTGCTGAACAGGAATTGCAGTCTGCTCCCTGGATGTGTTTAGAAATGGAGCAGCAGAACTAATTCCAACAAGGCTGGAAATTCATCAGGAAGGTTTCCACCCTGCTCCAGCCACATCAGGAATCCAGAGCGCACCGGGGCGAAGTGAAGCTGTGCAGTGGCTTTGTTGTCAAGTTGCAGAGAGCCAAAAAAATAATTTGTTTCTTCTAAATGAGAGTAAAAACTCAGTGTAAATAAAGAGAGGCAAAAATGTATTTAAACACTGAAAAAGCCTCAGTGCAAGAACACTGTGCTGTGAGAACTTGTTTTACTCAGACACTGTTTGTGTTGTGCCATTAAGATTTTTACATGGCTATTGGATATCCAGATCTGTTAGGGATAAATAATTTCACATGTCCTGCTAAAAGGTCTATTAAAAGGCAGCACTGAGAAAAATGAAGGTTTGTGTGTCAAGAGGTTACAGGAGCAGGGATTTTGTTTTACTTAAGCATTAAATTGAACTTGTTTTCAAACATCTGCAAGGAAAAATGTCATTTTTTTACATCTCCACACTTCTGTACAATGTGCAAGTCACTTTGTCTTTTTCTTTCCACATGTGCAGTTAAATCCCAGGGATATGAAATTTAAACAACACTTAAAAACATTGCTAAGAAAGGGTGGGGAAACCAAGACAACAAAGTATAGCCAGATCGCCTACAAAAAAGTAAGAGGACAAAGAAAGGCTGGTGATGCCACAAATCAATTTCTTCTCAGATTATTTCTTTCTACCAATAAGTATCTCAATTGCTGCTGGATAACAGCTAAACAGAGCATAAAGGGAAAAAAAGAAATTTGACTTACACAGATCTCATATGTAACAATTTGGGTTTCTTCATTTAGACTGTACACATGTTCATCCAAGTGCCATCATGAAACACTCCTTTTTCCCCCAAAAAAACAAACCACCAAATAAGAGTTCTGCACAGTTCAGAAAATGATTTAACTGCTCATTTCATATGAACAGCATCTCTGAAGTCTCCTGACCTGTTCCTCAGACTGTAACTGGGATAATGCTCTGCAATTATACTCTGCTGACAAAAGTAAAATATCTTAGCAATTAAATTAGACAATTAGGAAAAGGTAATTGTCTTAATCAACATCTTCAGAGCTAAGCATACCAGGATGTAAAATCAGCTGTATGCAGAAATAACCCAAATTAAATTAGCCCCAAGGTTGTGTGAAGCTGTACTTACACTGACCCATAAAATATACACTGCTTTTAATTTTATTTTTGAAGTTCCTTAATCCTTAGGCCATTGCAGGTCAGCAGAAGACACATACTTAGTCTGCAGAGATATTAATGGCTTACATCCAGCTCATTTTCCAAAGACAATTATGGTTAACATCAAACCCAGAAAATGAAGCAAAAAGCACAGAATTTTGATGTCATTCAATGAGACTCTTCTCCCCCTTTCCTCTCTTTTATTTCACTTTAAAAAAGAATATTAAAAAAAATCCCTTACTTACTTTAAGTAACCAAGTGAGCACAGAATCACGATATGGAACAAATTTGTTCTTGTTCTTGCCAGCAGCCTGATCTGCCAGGGCAGAAATAACCAGCCCCAGAGTTGTGAGGGATCTGCCCAGAGAACACAAACAGTCATTAACAAGGGTAAATATTCATAAGTCAAATGCATATTTAGACAGTGACTTTCTCTCTGAAAACATGCTCTGAGGAAAAAATTCCTCATTTAATTTTGATCATTTCTTCTTCACAAAAGCACCACTCTTATTTTTTTTTTCAGTATGTTTTCAGTCTTAATAATCAGGTCTTCACACTGAAATTCATGGCAGCTGCAGGAACACAAATATTTTTTAAAAATATGGAGATCTTATTCCCATATCTAAGAGTACTGCATGTTAAAAGGAGAATTAGAAGGAAAGGAGAAAAATTGACTACAAGAGCTTTGCAGAGGGAAGAAAATGAGAAAATTGACTACAGGAGCTTCAGACTGTTTTACGAGTAGGCTGTATTTAGCAGGAAATGGTGATGAAAAAAGGAAAACAAACAATTTCAAAGCCTTACTTGTTAATGTTGCTTCCTTCTTTCAGCCTGTCTCCTGCAGCACCAGTTTTAGTTGCCCTTTCACTACCTGCCAAGTCCACCAGGCTGAGCTTGCCCACCTTCTCACCTGATGTCTGGGGAAGGAACCAGAGAACAGCCCCTGTTAGGACACTTCAATCAAGTTACACTGTTTGATGTATTTTACAACAGGAATCAAACTTCATTTTTGGTGTAAACTCTTGTTCCAACCCCTCTGAGAATGGCTGGATTTGAACAGTGCCCTGTGCTAAGTCACTACCTGCTGCTTCAGAAACAACAGGGAAGTCATGGATATTGTGAAACCAGGTAGTCTGATATTTTCAAATATCTCAGAAATCTCAAGAGGAGAGCACACTAACTGCTGAACCATGAAAAATTCAGAGTTATGGCAAGGGAGTCACAAGCAGAGACATAAGGTTCACAATCCCATCTTGAAAACAGTCTCCTAAAATCCTCGGATTTTATACCAGAATTTCTTCTGTTTTCCAGTGACCAGGAATTAACCTGATGAGAAGCATGTTATAATTTACATAAATTATCACAATTGCAAAGTCTCCTTTATTCTCATCAGCCTCCCGGAACATGATCCCAGCTAAGTGAGTATTTAAACCTGTAATGCACATTTTGTTACAGATCCTTTCACCTCATTTGACCCAAAATGACATTCTGAAACACTCCATGAACCCCCTAAATCAATCTGAAATTGAAGAGCCAACTGTCTTTGAGAACATCTTGCTCACATCACGTTCTTCTGCAGCATCTGCACCTCCAGCACCCCAGGATCCCAAATACAAAGTGCTGCATCCCCATAAAATGAACGGGATAATTAAAATCACTAAGTTCTCAAAAATTACACCCTAAACCTATCAAAATATGATGTGATCATGGGAAGTGCCATTTCCAGGACTGAAAAGACCAGCAGATGGGAGAACAGGGAAATCTGTTGCAGAAGTTCACACAGGGGTCACTGGAAGGTGCAGAGAACATGGACAGTCACAGCCACTCTGCATCCGGGCTGAGCAGGACCACACAAAAATCAGGTATGAAAAGCATGGACAAGAGCCACAGCAAAACTGGAATGAGAAAATATGGAAAAATAAAAAAAAAATCAGCACAGTATGATGCTGATTTGAAGTGCAAAGGGGAAAAAAATCCAAATAAAGAATGAGGAAAACTGTGTGGATAAGAAGATTGGTGGAAAATGAGAAATTAGGATGAAAAAAAGCCCAAATTCTCATTATACTTTCCAATATTTAGGCTCAGATTTGCTCTGTGGACACAAATTTCCCCAAGGCTTTGAAAACATTAAAGAATTATCCAAGCACAGAATTTATCAATGAAGTTTAAAGATACTTCTTTCAATTCCAGTTTATCACCATTTTCTGTGAGGGACTAAATAATATTGACATAATGTATTTCACGCACCCCTCCAAGGCATATTTATGTATAAGGCAACATAAATTAAAATATTTGCAGCTTTAAATGCTTTATCAATACTTAATATTTACACATAAAATCATTAATGTCATTCAATGCAAAATATTTAATATTAGTATTTTTTTCAATTTAGAAAGTTGATAATTTAAACAAATTTGCATAATTTAGCAAGCTGATAATTTATATCAATTTGCATTAAATAACCACATGAAGGGGATCACCAAAGGTACACTCAAGTGTATTTCCATTTTTCACCTATTTTATATTTAGCCTGTACTACAAACTGCTGCTTCCAAAGAAGTGGGTCTTTTCCTGTGAAATACATTAATTAAAGCAAGGGACACATCCCAGCCTGACATTTGGAGCTTGCAGCTGGATTTTCTTACCCCTGATTGCACATCATAGAGGGTGTGGGTGAGGATGATCTTGAAGACTGCGTGGGACCGACTGCTCTCCTCGTTCATGTTGGTGGCAGCCACTGTCCGAGATTTGTTGCCCTCAGACATCAAGGACTCGATGTCCTAAATACAATTTTCACAGCCATGAGTATATCTGCATTGACATCCTTTTCAACTACCTCCAAAAATCACCTCATCTCGGTCAAATACAGCATTTTCTTGCTAAGCCTCCCATTTGTTTATTCAGGATTATGTGAGGGAAAAAAAAAATCAAAGCTTTTTGGCTCTAGAAACTCCACAGTGTCATGACTTCACCCACTCTTCACCCTAGATATTAAATTATCAACAAAAATAGTACACCTGGCTGCACAAAGCAACACTCAAAAGCAGAGAAAGAAGTGAGGAACAGCAATTTGTGTTTGAACCTTGCCACATTTTAGCCTCAAGCTGTCATGGTCTGAGGATCTGGAATACAGACAGAAGGCTCAGAGGTTTATAAAACAGAACCATGTTGAAAAGGACATTATATTCCTCCAAATTTTAAGAGCTTATTAAGTACTTTGATCTTTTGTGATGAGAAAGGTGCAGCTCCCCTGCTTTGGGGTTTCACAGCAATTGTGTAAAATGGTTAAGACCTTGGGGTCTTGGGCTAAACTTCTATTTCTGCATCTGTAGCTGGGTGATGCTAAAACAAACAGTCAAACAAAGGACCAGCACAGACCACTGACTCCAAATTCTGGATTACAAAAAGCTGCTGGGCAACATGGAAAGGCAAAGCATGAAATGTGTCCTGTCTTAAGCAGAAACCACCACGGAGAGCTGGATGAACACCTGGAGAAACTGCAATTGCACTATTTTCATGTTTTGGTTAAGCTGACAGATTCCATCCCATATTTATCCATTTTCACCACAGTAAGTTAAAACTCCTTAAAAAACAGGGCATTTTGTGCATGCACATATAAACATTTACTGTCCTGCAAGCCAGTTTCATGTGATGCTCTCAAGTATTTGCTTGGTAAACAACCATTAGTTTATAATTCCAGCGTGTGCTACTGGGAAAGCAAATTACTGAGTAGAGCATGACAGGCAAAAAGTGACACAGTGGGGCACTGAGAGCCTGTCTCTGCTTAATCCTGGGCCTGTAATTAATCACAGAACACTTTCTCATGACAGTCTGCACTCATCTTAATGCTGAGAGGAAATCTGTTCCATTCAGCAGCTGGATTACTTCCAGAATTACTGAGCAGCACAAGACGAAGGGAGTTTCTGCTCTCAGCCCTGTTCTCCCCAGGGATCACATCACAACAATCTGCAGCTCTCTTGCTCTAAGATTACTGATAAGGAGCATTTTAGTAGTTCTGTCCAGCTTAAGGGACAGCACCTGGGGTTTAGGATGTGAAGATAAGCCTTTCATAAAGTTGATCCTTACCTTGTAGCTAGCAACAGCTAGTTTGGATAGGCCATCTACGTAAGGGCCATAAACACTGTGTTCTCTAACCTTTAATGACTGACGGCTTCTGGTTGGGGGAAAAAAAAGGGATTTATAAGCACATGACTGACTTAAGACAACATTTACACAAAGTCCATTTCTCACTGACACATCTCAAACAGGATGGTCTCACAAATACCCACTGAAGCACAGAGCAAGGGCCAGAATGCAAACACAAAAAAAGCTTTGTAACACATAAAAAGCTGACACAGACAGTGTCGTCACTTCACAAAAGGTACATTTACTCCAGGCTTTTAGTCTTGCTACTTTATTTTGATTTATAATGAGGAGATGCTGAGATCAGGAAGCAGCAAAAGCCATCCCAGGCAAATGTTTTAGATGGGATCCATTAAGGCAAACTGGTTATGTAAAGGAAGAGTGTAGGACAAATTCTGCAGTGCCATTCACACACAAATTCCTCACCCTTTGGGGTCAAGGAGATCTCTGACTTTCTCATTGTAAATCTCCATGTAGGATACTTCCACTTTGAAACTCTGCTCTTCATTTTCTTCTTTCTGTGCTCTTTCAAAGAGTCCACTGCAAAGTCTAGGGATTAATCCAGGCTGATCAGCAGTACCCATCATGGTGTAGGATTTTCCAGACCCTGTGTGAGGGAAGCTGTGATTAGAGAACGTGCAACAAAGGTTCCAGCTGCGCAGAATATTGATAGGAAATAAAAGAGGTTAATTTTTTTTTGCATTTTAGTAGAAGGTATTTGTTCCATTTTCTGCCTTAAAGTAACCCAAACACCACTGAGCTAAAGATTATTTTAATTAAAAGGAAAAGTAAAACAAGAAATTTGGTTCAGAGTGCTGGAGAACTTTTAGATAGATACAGCCTTACCGTAGATGACAAGCCACTAATGAGAAAACCCCTCATATTACTCTTTAAATATTACATTAAAATGACAATTCAAGATTATTTTAAGCACAGAGGCAGAAAATCTGAGCAATGCTCTGAGCTCAAGGACGATCATGGTCACGCCAAAGATTATCATATGAAGTGTGAGAAATAAGGGTAGCCAGCAGCAACAAAACCTTATTTCTCATCCTGCCCACCTCATATCTGATGTTACAAAAGAGGAAAACATTTATTATCTACATTAGAAGGTATTTCTCCTCCAACAATGTCACAAGAGCTGTGGAAAGAACCAGAACACAACACCTTTGGAGGAAACATTTCTCCCCTACTCTGGGACTCACCTGTTTGCCCATAGGCAAAGATACAAGCATTGTAGCCTTCAAAGGCATTCTGAAGAATATTCTCTCCAAGGCACTTGAAAACAACATCTTGACCTAGAAAATAGAACCCACAAGCCAACACTGTAACACAGCAAGAGCTTTTTGTCCCTCAATTTGGATTCTTTGACAATTAGGTAGAAGCTGTGAGGGTTTTCCTGCTGTTGCTGCCTAAATCACATCCAGTGTTTGCTCCCTGGAAAGGAGCAGAAGATGTGCTCCAGATTTATGCTGCTGTAAAAATTAGGGGCTGGGATTATCATGGATATACCTGGATGTGCTTAAAGCAACATCTTATGAAGGTTCATACTCAGAAGTTTTATCAGCAGAGAATCTATGACCAACTGCAGAATTTAATCTGCTGGGGAATGACACCTCCTCAAAATATACTCAAGCTGTGCATTTTAATGACAGTCAGTTGATTTTAATCCAAGAAAATCAGCAGAGCACTGGAAAATTTTACTGTGTAAGACATTGGATATTCTCATGAGGAGATTTTTGCAGAGAAGGAATCACAAGTATGTGGAAGATATGGATATTCACAGGGTACTTTGCACTGGCAAAAAGTAAGGTGTAACATTTCTTTTGTAATTGAACTTTGAGCTTTTTGGATTATTTTCCAAGCAGAGGAAGGAAGGCTTAAAATATCTGGGTAGTAACTTGAACAAAATTTATTTTCAGAATTAATTTTATAACCCAAAAAACTCAAGTCTGAACAAGGCATGACAGAACTTTATGGACTGAAAAGTTGTCTCAAATAATGTTCCTTTAAGCTCTTCCTTTCTCTTATTGAAGTTCCTATCTTTACAGCCAAATTCATGCTAAATTCCCCAGCAAAAGCACCAAGAACTGCGCCAGGCTCAGCTGGGGTAACACTTCCACTGTATAACAGACCAAAATATCAGTTATATAGGCACCACCTTTAGTTTGAGAAACAAAATATGTAACATTCCTATGTAATTTATATGGCTGAAAGTGTCACATTTTTCTCAGTGGCTTGATAGGCTATTATTCATTAGTTATTTGTTAAAGAAATTAAAAAGAAGTGTATGTGTCTTTGATTTTTCTTATGATTTTTATGAAATAAATATTAAGTTCAATTGATCCCAAATTTTAAAGAATAACAACTGTGAAAGGAATAAATTATAGGAGTGATAACTCCAAATACAGTTCATATTTTACCATAACTATATGTCAAAATGCATGAAAATAATACATAATAACTTTTAACTGAATACATTACACATTCTCACTAAAGCATCTGAATTCACATACACTTAAATGAAATGAGGTTTTTATTAGTATTAATATTCCTTTATTAGGTTTTACTATGATGCCAAACTCCCATCAGCACTGAAAAACATGAAATTACACATAACAATGCTCCTCAAAAGAAATAAATTGGTTTGATGCATTTAAAATGAGGGAGTTGGAGCAGTATTTTAAATAAAGCTGTAAACAGGAGTAAAGCATCATTGTGCTGGGTTTCTCCACTCTCTGCACTGCAAAGGGGTGGCAGTGCCCATTGCTGCTGTCATCTTTAGAGAAAAGGAACTGGAATGATTGAAGATTTTCCCTTTTTTGACAGCAGCCAGTCATAGAAGGGACAGCATTTTGTGCCATATGGCCTGTGCCCTGCAGCAAGGACTGTATTTTAATCAGATCATTCCCACTTGGAGACAACCAAGCCACAGTAAATATTATTACCTGCATATTTTTCTTTGACAGATTCATCCATGGACCAAAAGCAGTGATCATATGCAAACACCTGCAGGAGAACAACCAGGACACCTCAGAACAGCTACAGCCAAATCCAACACGTTATTCACATTCTGACATTCTGAACTCAACACACATTCCCACTGAATTCCTTATTTTCTAGCAGTTTGAAGCCTAAACAAACACTCCATTTTCCTGCATGCTTTTATTTGTTCCTTGTTTCTATTTGTTCCTTTCTGTGCCAACCCTACTCCCCACTCTCCACGTGCCAACCCAGTGGATGTCAAGGACCTCTCCATTTCTCCTCCAAACCCATCCTTGCAATGCATTTTTCACCAGAGTTTCTCTTTTGCAAACTGACAGATGTCCTCTAGCTCTTTCTGCCTCCCATCTCTCCGTGCCTCTTGTCTGCATAAATTAAAAACAAGCCTTCGGGTAGGAAGCTCTTTCCATACAAGAGGAGTATGTATTTATTTACATTCCATGACAAACCAAAGCAGTCATCAAAGTCTAATATTTGCAAGGAATAATAGAAAAAAAAAATCAGTTTTATCATGAAAAGAGCAGCACTGTAATATTTTTAATAGAAAATTTTCAATTTTGCCATAAATCCATCGAAAGGTCCACAGGCACCTTTCGTCCTGAAAGATGACCTGAAATAATACAATGTGTATTTTGGGACAGATGTTTGCAAAAACAGCTCCCCTGGGTATGTAACTGCAAGGAAAAATAATAATTAGGGTAATGTCTGACCTACATTCACAAAATTTATTCTGTAAGATGTAGGAAAAGGGAAGTGCAATGTGGGGCTCTCTGCCTGTGGATTTCCCCTCTAAGCTTAATGGAAACTGCTCTTTCCCCTTTGGATGGCCTGCATTGTTACACTGCTGACTACCAACATTTATGAAAATGCTTAACATAGCAAAATCCTTGAAATTGAAATAATTTATCTTCAAAAATACATTGTTTCCCCCTCCATACTACACTGATGTACCAGCATCAAGAGATAAAGTAGTTATTTTATATCCTCTAACTGAGGAAACAACAGCTTGTGTATTAAAAATTATGGTGCTCTTTTTTTTTTTTTTTTTTTTTTACTTTGAATTCATTTTACAGCTAAACATATTATTAAAGCATCCCAAGCCTTCAGAACATTTAATAAAATATCACTGGCTGCATGAGCACATCCATGGAGCTGAACCCTGATCTGCCAGGGCAGAGTCTTCAGAACAAGCACAAAGTCACGGGACCATAAAAACAAAATGAGTTTGCTTTAAACACAAATACCAGAAAATGCTTTTAAAAAGCCCACAAAGAACAAATATCCTCCATTCAGAGTCTGCAGTGCTGAGTGTGGATGTTCTCATTTGTTCCTCTGACTCATTTCTTGGCACGGGCTGTACAGAGCATTTCTGCAGCAAGGAGATGCTTCGAGTTTCTTACTCAGCAGCTGATCAGCAACAGAGCTCTGCAAAATGCTTTTAATATCTGGATAACCCAAGAGTGAGCAAGTGATAGGACAACTCTCACACACTGATGAAAGCTCTTACCTTTGGGTGAGTTCTGCTGTTCCCCCATGCATCAGGAGTGGAAAGGATTTGGTACAAGGTCAGGGGAGGAAAAAAAAAAAGACAAAAGAAAAACAAGGACTGTTAGTTGTAGTGATTTCAGCTTAATTGTGCCATCATTAATCAATGGAATGTTGTATTAAAAGTTCATTTCTCTCCTCAGATATCTCTTTGCTTACAGACCCCAAAGTCATTTTATAAACCCCTTCAGGGGCATGATTTGAGATGCTGTTTAGAGTTGATTTAAAATTCAAAGCTACTGATTTTCCTCATGCTGCATGTATTTCTCATTCTCTCACGGGCTTATTTTTCTTGTGACACCTCTCCCTCTTTCTGGGTGTCACTGCCTCTTAAAAACAAAGTACCCAAGCAGCACAAAAATTTCCAAAACCACTTGAACAAGAACTGCAGGAGTGTTATTCAAGAGGAAATTTCAGAGTCCAGCCCCTGGGCTTGCCCAACCCAGCTCTCTCTGGTTGCTGGGACAGCAGAGCAAACATTTGCTTCCTCAAAAGAATGAGCAGAGAACAGCAATTCTTCTACTCTGTTATGTGCAGAATTTAAAAGTTTGGGGGGGTTTGTTTGTTTGTTTTTAAGCAAGCACAAAATTACTGGAGTGACCTTTAAAATACCAGCACGGCCCCAGTGGATGACTGCAGGTTATGCAGCCTCCCCACATCAGAGGCTGGAGAAAAGCAGTAAACACACAACAAGCCACTGATACTCCCCTTGTCCTGGACCTTCCAAATGACATTAGGAAACTCTTGACATCAGCAACGAGTAAAGTCTTGTGACAAGCAACACTGATTTCTTTTGAACAGAGCAGGAGAAAGACATGGGAGCCATACAGGATTACCCTCAGAGCTCCTGCTGCTCACAGGGCTTGAGAAGCAAGTTTAAAAATAGTAATTTCTGAACACTGTCTCTCAAAACCAACTATTTATTACACAAATCCACCACCCCTTTTTGCTCATATCTGGATCTGCTGTATCTGTTTGACAGAACAGGAACGATGGGCACTTGGGAGAGCAGGATGATTATTGAAGTCAAGGTCTGAGCATTTTCTCTCAAATTTCTGAGCATTGTCTCTCAAAACCAATTATTTATTACACAAATCCATCACCCTTTTTTACTCATGCCTGGATCTGCTGTATCTGTTTGACAGAACAGGAACGATGGGCACTTGGGAGAGCAGGATGATTATTGAAGTCAAGGTCACCCCTTGTGTCACGGGGTCATCCAAGTCAGCAATGACAACATGACCCCTTTTCCTCTGCCATCTGGCTTAGTTGAAATAAAGGCTCTCCCAAGTCCTGGCAGCCAGCTTGGTGTGGATTCTAGGCTGTTACTCCTGGGTGGATTTTATTGAGGGAATCTCCTTCAGTGGGGCTTTGATCCAGATACAGCAGACTCCAGAGAGCCCCTCTGGATCCCCCTCAGAGAGACAAAGGAGCATCTTCATGGCTTTTTGTGCTCTGAAATGCTCATGGAGCACTTTGCTGCAGGACTTCACTGGAAACTGCCTTTAGGGGAGCTCTGCTTACAGGGCAGGCTAATTACTATTCCTACAAAAACCTCCTCCTTGTAAAACAAAGGGAGCAGCAACCCTGGATTCACAGTCTGAGTTTAGCACTCAGAGATGTGACACAGCCCTGCTCACATTCCCCAGCCCAATTCCAAGGCAGGATTATATTGCAACAACGCAGCTGATCTGCCCAGCCCTCAATATAGGGCATATTATTGAGTATTTGGGTTAAAGCAGCCATAAGGATATAATCTGAGAAGTTCTATCACAGATACAATTTTAAGATTATGGATTACACAAGGCTATGTATCATCAAGCTTAATTTAAGACCTTTAGTCTGAGCTAAGTATCTCATTTTCTGAAGGGCTGCACAAACACACAAACCCAGGTCCTGGGTCTTGCTTAATCCAAATGTGAGGGAACAGAAGCCCCACGAAACCCAGAGTGCAGCATTTGGGACACAGCACAGCTACACAGAGCTGCAGCTTGTGTCATGTACTTTTGACCACAAAGAGAATAAATGGGACAAATGTTTCCCCAAGGAAAACATTAAGGGTGCAGCCTGCATCACTGTGCTGTGAACACATGAGCCCATTAATGCTGCAGCTGCGTGCTGGGCCCAGAAACCCATGAAAAGATTTTTAGCCTGATGCAAAATCCCTTGGGAATGGAATAGATGGGGAAATAGAGCACCCACAGCAGCCTGGTTGGCTGCAAGGACACACTGGGTGCTCACACCCAAATGCTCCTGTCCATCCCAGAGGTGAGGAAAAGGTAAATACCAAGAACAGCACCACCCGCACAGCCGGGAAGGATCTCCCACAACAAAACGTGACAGGAACCTCGTGTGCCAAGAACAGGGAGGTGACTTTCCCCCTCTGCTCTTGTCAAACCCCACCTGGAATGCTGCACATGGTTCTGGTGTCCCCAGCATGGGAAGGACATGGAACTGGTGAAGCAAGTCCAGAGGAGGCCATGAGGTTGGTAAGAGGACTGGAGAACCTTCTCTAAGGAGACAGGCTGGGGAATTTCAGGCTGTTCAGCCTGGAAAAGGTTGTGTGGAGACCTCACAGCACCTTCCAGTGTTGGAAGGGTGGCAGGGAAGCTGGAAAGGGACTGTTCATCAGGAACTGGAGTGGCAGGACAAGGGAGAATGGGTTCAAACTGGAAGATGGGAAATTTAGGTTAAGATATCTGGAAAGAATTGTTCCTCATGAGGGTGGGGAGGCCCTGGCACAGAGAAGCTTCCAGGGGTGAAGCAGCCACAGCTTCTCTGGGCACCCTGTGCCAGGGCCTCCCCACCCTCACAGCCAACAATTCCTTCCCAAATTCCCATCTATCCCTGCCCTCTGGCAGTGGGAAGCCATTCCCTGTGTCCTGTCCCTCCATCTCTTGTCCCAAGTACCTCTCCATCCCCAAGGATGCTGCCATTTGAGGTGCAGGCAGCCCCTCGGCCAACAGCCAAAAATTCCCATCTATCTCAGATACAACAGAAGCAGCCAAGGCAGGGAGGGAAAACTTATCTTTCAGCCACTGAAGGATGTCACTGAGATGCTTCCAGCTACTTGTTTTCACTTGTATCCAGTCTGACAGGAATTTGCCAACTCCCTTCTCTTATCTCTTCTCAGTTCAATGTCAAACAGAAGTAGAGGGAATCTAATGCATCTAATTTAATTCTAAAATTAAAAAAGGAGGAAGACTATTCCAAAATAACATCCTACATTTAAGAGTATTTTATTTACTGCAGGGAATTGCAATGAGATGATCTTTAAGGTTTTTTGCAACTCAAATAATTTGGTGATACCATGAATATATTTGCTGTTTTGAGAGTGAATGAAGACATGGAGCTTGGGTAAGAATTTGTGTTTAAACCACCTCTTACACAGTGTAAATATGTCCTGATCCAGCTTCTTGATCAGGACACACTTGTTTTGTTATGAACATTCTGGTGGTTCCACAGACCTCAAGCCCAATGTAAAAATATGAATAAAATCAGAGCAGGTCCCAGCTGAGACCATCAGTGCATGTGCAATACCACTACCGCTTCAGTTTTTTAATAGAATAATTAAATTACATATTCAAACACAATAAACTGTTCAACCATAGTTAATAGAAGCATTTTAGAAACACCCAGTTTTTCCACGTTCAAAAGGGGGGAAGGAAGGTTTAGTAAGCCTAAGTGTATTTCAGATTGTGCAAATGATGAGGGGGAAAACACCCCAGCAAAGGAGCAGAGGTGAACCCTGGCTGGGGAGAGGAGAGCAGAGCTCAGCCCTTATCTCTTCTGTCTGGCTGACCCCCCAGCTCAGAGATAGCAGCCAGCTGGCAAATCAGCACATGCTCTAAATCAGTCACAGCACATCTCCCTTCTTGTCTAAATCAGAAACTGGCAGATGGGGCAAAGGGAGGAGAAAGGTGGGAGGTGGCAAGGCAGGAAAGCAGGGGAAAGAGCTCCAGAAGCTCTAGGACAGGAGCTGACATGCCAAGCATGGGTTTTCTTCTCTGTATTTTTTTTGAAAAAGAACATTTCCTATGGCAACAGCAACTGCAACAACATCCAAACTGTACATTTGAGTGATGCTGCCAAGTGGCACAAGGCTATGCTGGATTTATGGAATTGAAACATAACATTTTGTCATTTTCAGAAGCTTCTGGACTAGCAAAATATAATAAAAATTTGAGGGTTAGAAAAAAGAAAAAGAGAGGCAACAATTCCAACTATGAATCAGGAAAGTCTCAGCAAATCTCTCCAGAAATTCTTATTGCTTTCCACTTTCAATCTTCCATAACCATTGCAAAAATAACCATATCAAATTCCAGTGTAATTAGTGCTATTTTACACCCTTCTGCAGAAACTATCCAGCATAAACTCCAGAAAGCAGCTAAAATGCAACTAGAAAAAGAAACTGATGGGGAAAAACTCCTTGGTGTTTGCAAGTGAAAAGGCGTCAGTGTCCCCCCAGAGATCCCTCTATAAGGCCACATCTTTGTGTTCCCAGCTGGCCTAAAAAATATTATTATTAAAAATAAAGTTGACATGATGTGTAACAGTAATTTACTCTTTGGATGCAGTCATTCTGGAATTCTGGTATTTTATTATTAAGTTGTAGCAGGTAGAAGCTGTACAATAACTATCCTAGGTTCTGACAGACATAACAGCATCATTTACCAATACTCCCTGAAATTAAAGAACTAAAGCTACATTGGGCAGAGTTTGTCATCCCTTCAAATCTTTCCTTCCTTTCTTTCCTTGGTTAAGTATGGCTCAAAATAGCACTGGCATGGAAAACCCTGAAGCACAATTACTTTTGTGGCTCCTTGTCTTGGTTTGAAAAGATTGGTGCTTGTTCAGGAAGGTAGGAGCTTCCCTTCAAATGCAGAATGTAAACCCTCTCCCTCCAAATTATTATAATTTTTAAATTAAGAGGTTCACAGGTAAAGATATGGGAGTAGGAATAACAGTTCTTTACTAGGAAAAAAAAATAAAATAGAAATGTAGTATACAAAACAACACTGACAGTCAGAATAGGACCTGACAACCTGTAGGTCAGGGTGTTGGCAGTAATCTGATTAAATGGTGGTTGCAGTTTTCTTGGAATGACAGATGCGGTTCTGTTGGAGCAGTGATCTTGTAGAAGACTAGTTTTCTTCTGAAGGTCTAGTGCTGGTGTAGATGAGCCTGGTCTTTTTCTGGGAATTTCATGCAAAATAAACTTGTTCTTTTGGGAAACTAGTGGAAAAGGCTGCTATAGTGTTCCAAACCTCAGATTATATCCAGGTAGGAATGCTTGGCTCTTCCCTCTGGGTGGAGCATCTCCCAATGGGATGATGGAATTTTATCAGCCATGCAGTGACACTCACTGGCCCATTAACAGAAGATATTTCCCAGAGGGAGGAGTGGTTATGGAAGAGATAAAGAAAAACTGCCCAATTAACAGAAGATAACTGCCTCACCTCTAACAGATGGCAAATAGAATATAGACCCCCAGCTACATCTTACAACCTAAGATACTCCTGTACAGTGTTTTATGGAATCACAGAATGGTTTGGGTTGGAAGGGACCTTAAAGATCATCCCACTGCAATCCTGTGCCCCTGGCAGTGATACCTTCCACTGGAATTAAAGGTGCTTTCCCTTGTTCTCACTCACCTGCCACAAGCTTCCCTACTCAAACACAACAGAGCCAGGAGCACCTCAGGAACAGCAAATATCCCATTCCCAGCACCTCAGCACTGAGCTTTGCTAAGCAAATGAGGCTCTGTTTGAAGAGCAGTGGGTTAGAACATAATGGATTTCATAGACTGAAGGGTTTCTCAAGAAATCTCATCCTTCAAACAAGGTTTTGGGGTCTTGAGGGTGTTTGGGCACTGCCCAGGTTCCCCAGGGAATGGTCACAGCCCCAAGGCTGCCAGAGCTCCAGGAGTGTTTGGACAACGCTCTCAGGGATGCACAGAGTGGGATGGTTGGGGTGTCTGTGCAGGGCCAGGAGTTGGATTAATAATCCTGGTGAGTCCCTTCCAGCTCAGGAGTTTTTATAACTTTATAGCCCCTGGCCATACCTCAGAGTGCAAATATTGGTGTGAGAAGTGGAAGTTCAAAGGAAGCGCTCTCATTGCCTCAGCATTAGACACCTGCCTGAACAGGAGGTGGGATTTAACAACCCAGAGTCTTTTATTCTGAACAAACTGGGCTTATGATGTCCAAGCTTCCCTATCCTTCACTGTACTAACAGGACCTTCCTAGAGTGGAGAAGCCGGTAAGTGGTGGAGGAATCACTGAAGAGTTCCAGCAAGTCTCAAGGTCTTGCAGCAGATGCAAAGGAGGCACAAAACAAAAAAAAAAAATCAGGAAGATCTTGGATTTGTTTGAAATTTGGGAGCCCAGTTATGTTTCTGAAGCAGATCCTTTAATTGGTAGCTTGTGTGGGTTTTGGTTTTGGGTTTTTTTTCCTGTATGAATATAGGACTCAGAATGAAGTATTTTTAAGAGCCAGAACTGCAATGGTCAGAGTTTTATTGTTTAAATTTCAGCTGCAGAAATTCTTTCATGGCATAAAGAAGCGCCAGCCAATGGTGAAATAAAATATAGAGAATAGATTTAATGATTTTACTAACACAGATATAACCAAAAGGCAGCAGTATGATAGCTGATAACAAAAATCAGAATTCTTTGAGAAGCTGTTTCCTCTCCTTCTGCATATCAAATTGAACTTGCAATTCATTTTGCTGCTGCCAGGTATATACAATGAGAGGAAAAGTCAACTAAATCAAGTCTGATCACTTCAAGCTTATCCTGTGATACTCAGAAATCTATTTTCACAGAATAGTTCTAGAGATTGTAAAGTGCTTAAGGTTCTTGGGTTTCACAACTGTTTAGCAGTTTATAAATGTTTCTACCCCATTTTTACACTCAGGCCAAGTGGTATCAAAATGCTGAGGCGCACCAAACTCCAATTTTTGATGATGTTCTGCAAATAATATTTTTCTTACAGAGCCTCATTTCTATTTCCACAGAAATACTGAATTCTTTGGGCAAAAAAAACCACACTGCCCTATTTGAGCAAAAGATTTTTTTGCAATCAGAAACAGCCTCTTTAAAACAAAATCCCCTAATACATTAAAAAAAAAAAAAAAACAAAAAAACCTGTGAAAGAGCATACACAGTTCAAAGCCTAAACTTGTGTAGCTAAAAGGAACAAAGGTAATCACTGTTCCTTGGAAAATTCCTCCAGTGCTCCAAGGCATTCCAGGCGTAGTTGGCGGTTACTTAGTTTCTACTGACAAAACTAATTTTTGCCAGCTCACTCAAAACAATTAAAAAAAAAAAAGAATAAAAAAAAGAATAAAAAAGCCCCAAACACCAAGAACTCTGGTTGAGCAGCAGCTTTGTGGGTTTGGGGTATTTTGTACTTGGAGCTAAATTTTCTGTATTGTTGGTACAATAATCTGCTTAGTTCTGACCACATTCAAGCGGTGCATGGATCCCATAAAGCTGGTGTTATGACAAGGGGATTACAACTTTATCCTTTTGTTTGTAAATACTCAGATGTCAGGATACTATTGTGCTCTAGAGAATGTTTGGTGAACAGCCAGTCCCCAAACTTTCAATTACTATTGTGAATTACAGTATTTTTTAATCAAGTGGGCTGTAGCTACCTTTTTATAGTCATGAGAGGGAGGGAAAGGGCCTCCTTAGGATGTGGCAGCTTTTTAACTCCTCTAGGAGATTCTAAATGGAAAATGATGGCAGGTGGAGCAGCATGTACAGGAAAATACACAATATATGGTAATCTTGTTCTACAGCATCAACAAACTCAGCATTCACATCCAGGGTAACCTTTAGCCAAGCCACTGGCACACAGGATTAATCCCAGAATGATCTCCTGGGCACTGTTGAAAGCAAAAGATTGGAACTAAAAGGAATTTAATCCTTGAAAGGGTATTGCAAGAACTCTCTCATGTCCACCAAGACTGGGTTTTCCACCTTTGGTAGATCACCCAGCTGCATCACCCAATCCATAAACTCATTAGAGCCTCTACCTTACACCAGTATGAGTTCCTGTTTTCCTTGAAAACACAGATACACCGACCAGAATCACTTGGAAAGGCAGTAGATTTTTCCATGGACTCTGTGATATTCACACAAGTACCTAAATACAAATGTGTGCATCCAATATTCTTTGAAGAAAGAAGAATCCCAGAACAATTTGGGTTGGGTGGGACCTTAAGGCTCATCCAGTGCCAACCCCTGCCATGGGCAGAGGCAATTTCCACCATCCCAGGTTTCTCCAAGCCCCATCCAACCTGTCCCTGGACATTTCCAGGGATCCAGGGGCAGCCACAGCTTCTCTGGGCAACCTGTGCAAGGGCCTCACCACCCTTCCAGAGAAGAATTTCTCTCTAAAATCTCCTTCAGCCCCTCTCTGCTTCAAACAAGGAAGAGAAAAAGAGAAAATATGAGACATTTGCAGGAGTACAAAGGGGTCCACAGCCAAGGAGGCTCCAGAGCAGCCCACAAGCTCTTCACCCTCACATTAATAATTTATTCCACTCTAAGAAAATTACTGTAAGGACTCTTCAACTCAGGGAAACAAATGCCTCACCAAGAGCATTCTGAAAATGTTGGTAATGTTTTCTATGTCTTTTAAATAGGCACTAGCTCCCTCCAAACACAAATGTGTAGAAGAGGTGTCTCTTGAGTAACTTGCTCATTCCCCATCTACTCTCCTATTGAATTACCAACACCATGAGGCAGCTCTGTACTTTTAACACTTGACAGTCAACATTTTTTGACATCCCCAAAGAACTTTCAGTCATTTATCTCACAGCTGTCCAGGCAATTTCTGTTAGATAATCACCAATGCAACTTGGGAAACACCTTCCAGCCCTGAGGCCTAAATAAGAAGTGAAATTGCTTCCTTCACTTTTTTTTTTTTGTTCCACAGGTCTGCCTTGTCCTCCAGTGGAGAGGAGAGGAGGACTTTCCACCTTCCTCTCTTTGGAATTGGTTCTCCAACTTCTACCACATCCACCAAGCATTAAGCAAGTAGGAAATGTCTGGAGAGGCAGCAGTTCAAAAGGGAACATTGCTGTGGCCACATTTTATAAAGAAATCAATGGTGTTGTTTGTGCATGCACAAGGCATTTACGAGATTGGGAATTTCACTGGGTACAGCAACCTGTCACTTTCTGAACCTTGATGCAATTTCAGCACCACTGGATTTCCAGCTGATGAAGAGGGTGCATGCACAGTGCCAAAATTTCTACCTCAGAGCCATTTCTGGTGCCTCCAGAACCAGATGCCTGCTAAGCACAGCGTTATTTTCATGTGGTAAAGTCTATTCATGGCCTGTTTTGGATCCAGCTCCAAATGAGGGATTCAACAGTATTTAAAATACAAACACACTGGAAACCACAAATGATGTTGGTCTGATGGATGGTGGATGGGGAGGAGGGAGAAGATCAGAGCTGTAGGCAAGAAGGGTTGGTCATTAGCATAAAAAAGAGATTTGTTTTGGCTCCACCATTCAGTAACCCTGAAATTCCTCACTTCAGCACATCCACATTCCATGATCACAGTGATAACCCAGAGGCTGTTACAAGATCTGGGTACTCAACCCGAACCCTCCATCAGCATCCAAGGAGCCTGGGAGGTCAAAGAACATCACAACTCATCTGAACCATGCTGCAAACGAGAATAGCAGCTTGTCAAGGCACTGGCATCTCAAAAAGAGCACTTCAACAAAAACCTGACATGTATGAGAAGCCTCAAACATTCAGCTGGAGTAAAATAAGAGTTTATATGTCTCAAAAAAGAATGATGTCATGCTGTCCTTTGCCCTTCCCAGGGTACAGACTCTGTACCCCTCCTGATCAAAGCTTTCAATGCTGTCTATATTGCTCCAAGCCATTTAAGACAACCGACTGACTGACAGCATGGAGATAAGGAAGGAGGGAGCAATCAATATCCTTATCACCAGCCCTGGAGAGATCCAACAGATGCAGAGATGTGGTGCTTAAGGACATGTTTTAATAGTGGGTTTGGCAGTGCTGGGCTAATGGTTGGACTCCAAGATTTTAAAGGTCTTTTCCAACCTAAACAATTCTAAAATTCTATTATTCCAATTTCTATTTAATTTCTATTATTCCAATTTCTGTCCAATTTCTTTTCCAACCTAAACAATTCTAAAATTCTGCTATTCCAATTTCTTCCCAATATGCCATCTAAGTCCAGAAATCTTACTACAGGAGTACCTGGCATGAGGAAATAAACACAAACTTTGTCCCAAAGAAAGCAAGAGTAACTGTTTTCCAGGGTAACATTTTTGAACCGAGCTCCTCTTCTGGCTGACCTAGAAAAGCAATCCTCATCCTACCACTGCAATCAGCTGTTTTTCCTTCCCAGCATGAGGATGAGAAATAAGCTATAATTGACCTGTTTGCTGAAAAGCAAAGGGAAAATACAGCATATTATGAAAATTACAGGCAAGCCTTCACCATGACAGCTCAGCTCCCATGTCCTGTATCTGCCCTGCTAATGGCTCCAGACTGCTGAAAAAAATGTCAGAGTGCTCTAGGCAGAATTAAATATTTGCTTAAACTTAGAATTGCATTAAAGTGAACAGATCTGCATTGAGAACTTGTTCTGCAGACAAAAAGTAACATCTTTGGAGTGAGAAGGAAAGAGAGACCCCTTCATTATTTGGTGGGAAAAGCCCAATTATTTCTTCTTAAATAGGTCTTGCTGATTCACTGTTTCTTAGTGAATTATTTCTTCTTTCAATATTTTAATTTATTTCTTCCTAAATAGGTGTTGCTGATTCACTGTAGCATTCCTCTGCACCTTAAATTTCCCAAATGCATCTTTTGGCCACATGATGAACCTACCCATCTGCTTTGTCTATTCTTCTCCCTCCCACCTCAGCAAATGGCTGTGGTCATTTTTAAGTGTAAGAAATATTTTGTGAACTAGTCTAGAGTCAACACACTACAGAACCATTTCAAAGCACTGCAGTTCTTTCAGGCCCATTGTGCTCCAACTTTAAGCTCTCATTTGGACAATCATATAATCCTGAAGAATCTAATGAGGAAGATAATTTTGAACATGCTTTTATTCTTTACTTCTTGTTGCAATGAGTTATTCTTGTGTACAAAAAATACTTTCATTCAACACTTGCATCAACAGCCAGCACCCCAAAAACCAATGTGGCAGCTGCTGAAGGGCTTGTTCATTATTTCTGCTGATTTATTCATGCTGGGGAAAATAGGAATCAGGAACAGGCATTAGCAGAGGAGTGTGACTGGTGGGACCAAGTGCAGGAGCTACAACATCAAGAGTGCAAAACCATCTGGCCCCAAATTAATTCAGAAATGAGTTAGCTGGAAAAGGCACTGAAACTGGGCTTGGTGAAGCTACACATCATTTTTGGCTGACAAACATTCTTCCAGAGACCATGGCCTGCAGGGCTGTAAGGAGCAATCAAGGATTAAGTTATCATTTCATGCTCTGGCAGCAGATCTTTAACAAGGTGAAACATGCACCGTGCACCATCACTTATCCCTTTCAGCCAAGTAAATTGTGTCAGACTAAATCCCACCGTGCACTTTCCTGCCAAACAATCTCCTGGGCCTGGATTCTGACCAGAAACTCGCTGGCTTTTGCCAACCCTCACGTTGTCCCAGGGCAGGGCAGAGAAATGTTGGAAGGAGGATGCAATTCCCACCTCCCTGACTGCTCCTGGTGCTCCAGGATTAGATTAGGCTTCTAAAAATTGCAAACATGAGTCCTCTGGTCCATCACTGACTTTTATCACCTATTTTTGCAGTGCCTGAAGTGAAGGAGGGATGCAGGGCCTTTAGCCATGGGATGAGAACTTAGGCTCTGCAGGTTGCCAGCAGATTTTCCAAGGGAATTCAGGTAAAACCCAGGAGCTCTGGCAGCAAATCTTTCCCCAGCAGCCTCAAAGCACCTCCAAGCCAAGGTCAGAGTTGCTGCTGAAAGTGCCACAGCTGCCAACCAGATTTCCTCCTGCCTCACTCTTATCCCTAATTACTTCTAAGAGCTTCCCACAAGCAACACCATGGATTCACTTCCTGTGCTGCTCCTATTCCCAGAGCTGTTTATCTCCCCAGCATGCCTTCTCTTTTGAAATCCCTTTCAACACCTCTCCCTCAAACAAAAAAAACACCCCAAAAGGAGACTTAAACCTTTCCACAATGCTGTTTCTGGAGCAAAAGCTGTTTAAGGCTGTAGATATTTTTAAAAAGTCCTTTTCAGGACATTACACATGTGCTGGGTTATATTCAGTTCAGGCCAATTAAAAGTTCATTGTATGGTCAAATGTTCTGTGCTGCACAAATGCAGCTCTGTGGCTCTTTAGTACTTCCCCTCACTTAGACAATATAAAGGGGCTGAAAATAGGGAGAATAACAGACAGAACAGGGAATCACAGAGCTGGATAACAAGAAATGATGCCCCAGGGCTGTGAGTCTCATGTAGTTACTGAGAAAAGAATTTTAGGATGGTTTGGAAGGGACTTCTTAAAGGTCATCTCATTCAACCCTGCAAGGACACCTCCCACCATCCCAGGCTGCTCCAAGCTCCATCCAACCTGGCCTTGGACATTTCCAGGGAACCAGGGGCAGCCCCAGCTTCTCTGGGCACCCTGTGCCAGTGCCTCAGTACCTCTTTTTAAAACCCTCTCAGATCTATAAAATTACTTTGCTCCAAGTGCAGGACAGATCTAATGCTGTAAATTCAATGCTCTTTTTCTGGACTAAAACACCTACAATGCCCATCCTGGATGAAGACAACAATTGTTTGGCTTTTCTGTGAATGTCACCATAGTAAAGTGGTTTTATAGGAAGTCCCAGAGCAATCCATCACTCAAAAATTGGGACCCCTGTCTGATTCCCACTGCCACGAATGATTTGTACAAAATGGATACTTGGGCATTGAGGAAAATATCAAAATATATCCATTCTCATCAATGACCATGTGCTATAGCCCTGCAAAAATACTGTCACCAGTTAATTCTGTCAAAAAGCAATTTAATTAAAGAGAGAAAAACCCTTAATAACCAAGAAGAGCAATCACATTTCCTTGTAGGAATCTGAGGAATTTCTTGTTTGTACTTCCAAATTCTTCACCTAAATGCGGAATTACAGAATCATAAAGGTCAAAGAAGACCTCTAAGAGCATCAAGTCCAGCTGTCAACCAGCAGTACCACCACAGTCACCACTAAACTATGTCCCCAGGTGCCACATCCAGGCTTTTTTGAACACTTCCAGGGATGGTGATTTCACCACTGTCCTGGGCAGCATGTTCCAATGCTTGAAAACCCCTTCCACAAAGAAATTTTTCCTAATGTCTAATCTAAACCTCTCCTGGCACAATCTGAGGCCATTTCCTCTCATCCTGTCACTTGTTACCTGGGAGGAGAGACTGACCCCCACCTCACTACAAGCCCCTATCAGGGAGTCGTGCACTTTTGCAACCTTTAATCTACCATCACTACAATACCACAATTATAACAAGTTTTGTATCATTTCTTCATGAGGGAAATACAACCTGTGTTCCATGTGAGTTCTGCTCATTTGGGGCACAACACTCTGCAAAAAGTTGAAATTCTAGAAGCCTAGAAACCTAAAACAAGACCAAAAAAATCAACTCCACCCAAAATTTGAACTAATGTTTACCTCCTCACACTGTTCTTTCATTCCACAGTAGCCACCAGCACCAGACACTTGCTGGCAGCTGGTTTCACTTAAAACTTCTCTTTTCCTTTTCCAAGGATCTGTTTGGAAGACAAATTCTCGTACGTGCCACGTGGAAAAGAGTTTCGTGTTTTGTGGTCTCAGTGATTAAATAGTGTGATAGTTCACATACACAGTAAAGGAGCCATTAATTTCCTTAAAAAAAAAAAAAAACCAAAAAAAAAACCACCTAAAGGTGATACCAAATAAACTTGTCAGCTCCTGATGCCAAGTTTGCATTGCAAAGAAGTTATTTTTAGCCTGCAAGTGTGGGCTACACAGCAAGTTGCTGGTATTCATAAACAGGGATGGGATGTGAGGCTTTTCATGTGCACTGAACAGAACCAAAGGATGTTTCCTGTTGAATTTTAACTTTGAACTCCCAGGCTGCCTGCTGCTCTTCTCTTCTGGCTGAAAAATATCTTGCTTTTAGATGCAACTTGTAGCCTGCTTGACTGTGCTTCATATGGGACCGCACATGCCAAAGCACTTTACGTGACATTATCGTGATTTAGCACTGAGCACAGCAGTTCCCTAAAATAAGAATAAAAGCAGCTGTCTACTTGTATCTTGAGAAGCTCTTTTAATTATTTTCAACACACATCTCACCAAGAAATGCGTTATTTTTGCTAATGCTGAGTGAAATTTGGGGGTTAGAAATGTGCTCAACAATACCTTCTGCTCATGCTGAATTACACAGAGCAGTTATGAGTGTCTATGTTGATGAACAGGCAGATAATGGAATCTTATCAGATGAACAGGACTGGCTTACTCTCAATCTGAAGCAACTGCTCTTATAATCACCCATATTTTATTCTTCTAAATCCAAAAGACATCAGACCATTTGAAGAAGCTGGAAGCCAAATATTAAATTGTCCATTGAAGATTATACATCTAATGCTCAACACACACCTCTTCAAACAGAACGACAAAACAAGAATCATTAAATAAATTATTCCTCTAAAACTGCCCTGCTGGATTCCCTGGTGACTGCATTGCTCAGAGTCACAAAGCAGCTTCACAGCCACTGCAAAAACCCAACAATCACACTTGGAACATAACGTGGAATTTGAAGGTCAGCTCCTCTCTCCCCTCCTTTCTGTTTGTACCATAACTATAAAAAATGTTTTCTAACAGTTCCTTGTTACAATTCTTTGCCCACTTAGATCAAATAAACTCAACCATCTTCATTTCCATGGAGATATTTCCCCGGCTGTAACTCCCCCAAACAGTTCCTTACAAAACAAAACCTACCCACACATATAAGTTGCTAAAGAAAACATTATCTATCTTTAATGGCCAACCTCTGTTTTGCTGGGGGTAGGGGTGGGAATGGGAATGAGGACTCCTGTCAAAGAGGGAGGAAAAGTTACTGTGTGAAAATTGACCAGAAATCTCATTAAAAATAAACTACAGAATATTTGTGAATTAGTTGTTCCACAGAGCTCACACTTTGTCCAGCACTACAAACCATCATTTGGTCATAAAAGCAGTAACTGAGGGGAAAAATAATAACCCCCAAACTGGTAACTTCACCAAGAAGTTTGCTGTACACCAGCAGCTAGCAGAGATTTAAAGAGACAAACTGCAAGTGTGCTGCACCAGGGAAAACACAGACATTTAGTCAGTATTTCCTCTCTGAACAGGGAGAGGGTGAAAATCAACAGCCAAAATCATCTCTGAGATTCACAGTCTGGTCTGCTCATCTGGAGCACAGGGCTGAGATCACGGACATGAGCAGGCACCAGGTAAAATCGAATCACTCTGAACAGCCACACACACTTTCCTTTTCCACATTCCTTGCTCTTGCTGCTTGTCTCACACAGCCCATGGCTGGAGCCACAGTGAGACAGAAGTTTTCTGGCTCTTACACCATCTAGAAATGTTTTTCAGCTTTTTCCCCCTCCACTTAACAAAACCATCACAATTTTCTAAAAAGCCTGTGAGGCCAAAATGAACAAATCTGCATTTAAAGACAGCAGACCTTCTTCTGCAGAGCCTTTAGTGACAGTGCAGGACACCCATGTCTCCGTCCCACAGCCAGCCCTAAACTCATGGGTTGGAACCCACTCCTGCAGACAGACCAGGCTATCCTCCTCCTCCTCCTCCTCCTCCTGCTGCTGCCAACAGAAACAAGAAAGGCAAAGTCCTTATTTTGCAGGCAGGTTGGGAGACTATCCAAGGTCAGCTGCTCTAGGATGATGCCTATGTTGCAAAAAAATAGTTTGTTAACGGTTGTTTTCCCCAAAACACAGCCTGAAAGTGGGGGTAAAAGAAGTCCCTTTCCCTCAGTATCTTTTTTTTTTTTTTTTTTTGCAAAGGGAAAGGATTTTGACAAATAAACCCCCAAACTTAACCTGTCTGAAATGAGTATCAGACTTTCAGATAAAAACCTGTGAGACCGTAAGAACTAAATACAAGAACTGACACAGTACAGGGGAGAAAAAAAAGCAAAGGGATATTGATGTAAAAGTGCAGATCACATGTTCCAGCTGACTGAGTTCCTCAAAAATCAGCCTTCAGGACAGCCTTGCTGTCCTTGGCTACTACTATTGGTTCTCCTTGAACACAGGCTTGATTTTAACAAATTATATCAGCGAATTTATCCACTTTTGGTGTCCTAAACTGGTTGACTTTTAGCTGGTTGCATTTTTTTTTGTTTGTTTAATCACCTCTGATTATGAGCATCAAATTCTCAGCCATGTAAACACAATTATTTAGCAAAGCCCATATAAAAAAACATTGGCATTCTTAAGCAGCAATACCCTAAGGAGTGACTCATCTCTACTTTCTCTACTGCGTTCAGTTTTCTGTAATATTAAATGCATGTTTGCCATTTTCAGTAGTGAGATATGAATTTCTACAACCATTACAGGTGACCTATTGTATAAAATTAACTTCAGAGACTGTCAAGTTATTTGACAGCATTTAAAAGAGACAAGCTTCAAGAAATAAGAAGCTGATATGGATTTCACACCACACATTTGTACTGTTTCTGCCTCTAAATGTCATGAAATTAAATACAGGCAAAAAGAACACTCTAAAATCAAAGTATTCAGATATATACAGCAGAAAAAGTACAGGTTTTAGGAAAGACAGTCTGGTACCTTTGTCACCTTGACAGTATCCCTTTAACCTCATTATTGTTCTACAGCCAAGATAACAAAATAGACAAGATGTCTAATTACCATAATTTGCCACTCTGGCTTATAAAACCCTTAAATGCTCATTCATGCAGCTGATTGAATGAGTCTGTCCAAGCATAACAACAAACACAGAAAAGATGCTGGATATTCAATTTGGTCACTTGATGCCCCAGGAACACAGGATACAGTGAGAAAATTCCTCTTTACAGGTACTGCAGGAACGGGCAATGCCCTTGTTAGAACTGCCCAAGCTCTTGGAATGTGCAATCCAGGATTTCCTAACCAGCTCCCATAAAAACAAAGCCATATAGAAATTTAAGGTGCTATTTTAAGCGCAGGGTGAAGACAGGATGTTGAATGATGGACTGTCACTGCAGCCTCATCACATCCCATTTCTTTGCTTAATTAATCAGTAGCAGCTTGTGAGCTATGACTACTCCAACATGTTTGGGATGAGCAGAGGGGATTTATCCTTGGGGACAACCTGCCCTGGCCCTGGTTCAGGGCTGGACTGAGGGCTGACAGCAAAGCACTGCTGGTCACAGTGTCCAGGAAATCAATCTCCAGGGAATAAAGCACTTAGTACAAGTGGCACAATTATAAATCAAAGGGGTGGAGGGGTGGCTCCTGTGCCATTTTCTCCCTCCTCCCTGAGTACAATCCATAAATGAGCTTTTGTGCAGGACTGGAACACTGGGATGCAGCCTCACCTGCCCAGGCACTCAGGGCCACCTGGTTTTGAGTAGAATTGATATCAAAAGGACACAGGGTTTTGTAAACTCTCAAGAATCAGAGCTGGAATAAATTTCAACACTTGGCCCACACAGAAGAGCTTCAAAATATTTTTGTGTTAAAAGCAAATTCCTGACAAAAACCGTTCCTAGCACACATCTCCCTCCTTACACCTCTATTTCTACCCTCAAACTTAAATTTTCCCATCAGGAATTTAATGACCGAATGCTCCAAGGGGGAAGAGTTGGGTTGTGCAATTCCAAACAGGCAAGTTTCCATTTATTGTTTCACAGAATAAGAGGAAAATCCAGCCTCTCCAAGTACAACACAGCATTTCAAACATTACATTTGCCTTCCAGAGTTGAAAGGGAATGAAATGTGCTTAAAACATGACTTGCAAAAAGAAAGGAAGGGAAAATATGTTACAGGCATAAAGCTGCATTGTAAGAGGCTGCTTGAAAGGCTGCCAGTGCTGCAATTCCCCACAGCTCCTTTGTAACCCATGCACATTACAAACATCAGCAATACCTAGTATGATTTTTATTTTTAAGCTGAAGTGGGTTCCAATAGCAAGAAAGTGATTTTTTAAACTCTCAAGCTCTTTTGTTAGACTTTCAAAGGGTCCTGGCTTGTGTCAAGTCCAAGGCTCTTTTCAGAAATCAGGCAGAGGACTTGGCCTGCCTAAAAATCACTGAGCAAACCCAAAAGAAATTACCAGGGAAAAAAAAATCAGATCTTTCAATATCCTCCCCTATTTATTCTTCTCCAATGGAACTGCTTTTTTAAGTTCAACTGCTAAATGTAATTTTTTCCAATGACTTAGGAGTGCTTAAAGGAAAAATTAAATATGAAAACCTTTCAAATGACACAACCCTTAATGGGAAACAACCCTTCATTAGAAAGAAAAGCATGGACAAGTACTCACAAACATCCCTGCACTTGATGCAAATAAAATTAAATAAAAGTAACCCTGCTTAGTTTAACTAATGAGCCCAGAGATCTATCAATTACCAATACACAATGAAGCAGGCAGCATTTCAACCCCAGTGAATTTATTTGCTTTATATTCTTAAACATGGCTTATCAAACTAGCATAGCATGGTATTTGAAAAATATCTACATTTAAATGTTATAAACCTTAGATCAGGCTGGCTTTGGGTTCTTGAATGCATCTGCCCACTGATTCACTGACATTAACTCAGCTACCTGTGCCATCAACACACACTGGATGATTGAGAAACAGATGGAATAAATGTGAAACCTTCCTTGATTTCTTTTGAATAAAATAAAAGAATCACAAGTTTGTTGATGCCTCCTGCATTGTTCCCACTGCATGGATATAACCAAAGGGAACAGTAACTTATCCAAGGCTGTTTTGGCAGCAGAGCCTGAGCTCAGGATTTCTCATCCCCCCTCCCTGCTCCATGTTTTACTGCCACACATGCCAACCTAAGGAAGAGAATTTCACAGCACAAATCATTTTGTCCAGCATTGAAGGCCTTCAGAAAGCAGGGAAGAGGAAGGAGATGGTATTTCTTAAAGCCCAAACCCAAAGTATTGCCAAATCCAAAGTATTGCCCTGCCTTATCCCAGATGATTCTCCCCTTCTGCCACATTAACTGAGGTTTGTCCATGGAGCTGCTCCTGCCAAGGCAACCAGAACCATTCCAGAGCCTAAAGGGGCTCCAGGAGAGCTGGAGAGGGACTTGGGACAAGGGACAGAGCACAGGGAATAGCTGCACACCGCCAGAGGGCAGGGATAGATGGGATATTGGGAAGGAATTGTTCTCCAAGAGGGTGGTAAGGCCCTGGCACAGGTTGCCCAGAGAAGCTGTGGCTGCCCCTGGATCCCTGCAAGTGTCCAAGTCCAGGCTGGACAGGGCTTGGAGCAGCCTGGGATGGTGGAAGGTGTCCCTGCCCATGGCAGGGGGTGGGACTGGATGAGATTTAAGGTCCCTTCCAACTCACACCACAACCACACACCACATGAAGTCTGCCCATCATAGCCTCTCAATATTGAGAGATATTAAAGCTGGAAAGAAAAGCTACAGAGCCAACCTGACCTTGCCAACACCAACTCCACAATGACAACATTTGGCTACCACTGCTCCATTTGGAAACTTATCCTCATTCCTGCCAACAAGAACTCATTGTTACCTGTCACAGCCTGTTCCAACAGTTCATAACCTTTACCCTTAAGAGTGATACAGATAAATTCCCAATTTGGATTCTTCTAGTTTTTGGCTTTCATGCCACCTTTCCCTTGTCACAACACAAGTTCCCAAGGTGATGGCAGCACTTTGTATCAAGCACTGAGGTCATCTGGTGGTTCCAGCTCATTAAATACTTCACTATTTATGACCCCTCAGCCTTTAAAACCTGTGGTGGGAAGGTATATTTCAGGAAAACAAAGTAATTTCAGTAATGTGACAAATACATGCTGACAGAATGTATCTTACACACAAAATACCACATTTTATCTTCAGTCCCATCCTAAGGTGTCTTACAAACCTTTCCATGAGACCTCCTCATCAAGAATTAAGAAACAAGGCATAAGCAGCTAGAGCCATTCCATACTCCCAGCTTACAGACTATGTGGTTTATATAATGGGAAAGGATATTTTACTGAATTATTCCAATAAAATCCCAGAATGAAAAACGCTATGGCAAAGAGCAAACACACAAGGCTACAGCACAGAAAATAGCCTTGTTTTTACAGAACAGCTACTGCAAAAAACTTAAAAGCACCAAATTTTCAAGTACCAAAAAGCAGAAATAATTTTTTTTTTGCTTTAGCTAAATAGAAAGGACAAATCTATCAACAGGCACTTCATGTTTCTGTCAAGGAAAATGCTACACTAACGCTCCACCTAAAGAAGGATCCCCACATGAGAGCAGCACAGATCCTCACCCAAAATCTCCATGGCATCAGAAGTCTCAAGTGCCAGGAGATGAGCAGACAGTATCAGTAAACAAGTGGGACAGAAGGTAGAAAAGGGAATAATTAATCACTCAGATTAATAGAAAATAGCTGTCATTTCTAAGAATTCAATTTGTCCCTATTTACCTGAAGTGAGCAGTGTTGAACCCGCATCACTTCTGCTGCTGACACCACAAGATTTATCAGCAGTAAATCTTTCACTGCAATAAGCAGTCTCAGATGATCAACAATATTTCCATCTGCATCAGATCCTAAACCACTGCTAATTAAAAACCTGATGAAAGGGAATAGGCTATTTTGAAGCAGTGATTCATCAGATAAACATGATATGCACTGGTGGTTCTGTGTGCAAGGTCTACCTTTAACTACCAGGAATAAGATGTTACAGCATGTAGAAACATTTTTAAAAAAAATCAACAAAAAAACTCATTTCAATCCACCCTGTCCAACTCTCTAAGAATATGGAAAGATTAGTTTAATTTCCCACAGCACAGGAGGATCATAAACACTGAAAAACTCCTGGACACAGCATCAGTAGGTGATTCCTAATAAAGATACTTTTAAAAAACAAAGACTTAGAGCCATGCAAAGTGAGTGTTTACAGGAAGGAACCTGCTCTGCCTGGATCATTGCTGTGAAACAAAGAGACTTTGAAGTTCTCTGTGGCTGCATTGTTTCCATTGATAAATGGCAAGGTAAACCTTGCAGGGGGTTAAAACAAAACTCCAGCACTTGCAGCTCTTTTATGGCTTCAGGGAGAATTGTGAGCCAGCAGACAAAGCTGCCACATGCTCACTTCACTGATTCCATCAAATACTCCAAGTTATTGGTGAAGTAACTCATGGCTCTGCATTAATTAAAAATAATAAGAAATAATAAGAAATGATAAAAAATATTAAAGATTATTTAAAATAATAAAAAAAATCATAAAAATTAAAAATCGTAAAATTAATAAGAATTAATAAGAATTAATAAACCATTTAGAGCAGCTGTGGTCACCCGAGCAAGTACACCAGGCCAGGAAAAGCGCTCCCTTTAAAAAGGGAGATTCGCCCAAGAGGGCAGAAAATGCTGGGGTTTGATGCCTCCTCAGAATTGCTCAGGCCTGGGTTTGGCCTTTCTGAACTTAAATACCCTGCATTAGCAGCTCAGAGATGGAAAAGTGCTACTCAGGCCCAGCACAGGACCAAACCACCCCAGTTTGGGGTTACAACTACTCTGCAGCATTTAATGGCTGGCTGGAACCCCAAAAATTCATTAATCAATCTAGTTCTGCTTCCTGGGCAGCAAACGGATGGACCAGACAGGAATGAGTACTGTGCTCCCCAAAATACTTCAGAAGTGGTAAAACACTGGCAGAGGCTGCCCAGGGAAGCTGTGGCTGCTCCTGGATCTGTGAAGTGTTCAAAGCCAGGCTGGATGGGGTTTGGGATATTAGAAGGTGTTGGAGTTGGAATGGGATGAGTTTTAAGGTCCTTTCCCACCCAAACCATTCTGTAATTTGATATATTCCACTCAGATCAAGGCAATAGTTTGCTTATCCATGTTTGTACATCACAAACATGATGGATGAAAGGGAAAGGAGATGCCAGGGAAGGAGAAAAAGAGGAACCTCCTGAAGAAGCATCATCTTGAAAGCACTAAAATCACTTGCAGTGGGCTGTTCTTTATCCTTTGCGATCACTACGGGTCTCTGCACAAATCCTGCAGCACAGATAATTCTCTTTTTGGACAAGTTTGATTTGTCTTGGCCACTGTGCCCTTCCTGGGAAGAGGCTCCACCATGGCACCAGGGTGAAGTCACTCTGCAAGACATTTTGGGGTCCCTTCCCTTCTGTCACTCAAAAACCTTAAACAAGGTTTGAGAGACAGAAGAAACCCTCCCCCAAATTCTGATGCACCATTGGTACGATTTTTAAAGTTTCTTTCTTTTAGCATTTAATAATAGAAAAAGGCTACAAATGAACCTTATGGGAGAAGCCATAATTTGAGTATATTCACTTGGTTTAGCAATGAAAAAGATTCCCTATAAAGCATCAGTGGCAAGAGACTCACAGAGCAGGCTCCAGCGACTTGGAATTCAAATAATAAACTGAATATCTCCTTTTAAGGCAGAACAAGTACTCCTGCCATTATTACTCATTTTCCATACTGCCTTTGGTACTGTATTCTAAAAGAATCTGATTTATAAATAGGTTTTAAAATGTCTTCAAATGACATCCTTCAAATCATAATTAAAAATTAATTAATTGTTTCAGCATAAGACTTTTTCCCCCTTTTTGAGTTCCCATAAATAGATTTTCAAGTCTGACTCTAACCTCATTATTTTTCATTATGTTCCCCTGCAAATACAGATTAAAAACTTGCTCCAAAACTCCAGTCATAATTCCAAGTGCAATCATTTGCAAAACAGCAAAGATTTTTAACTTATGGCCATTTCTTCAATTTTTATGATATTTTATAAACCACTGTACACAGAAACCACAATTATGCTGTAATTAGTTTCTTGTTGGCCTAAGAATGCCAGGAGAGACTAAACTGTCAAGTTACTTTCTTTTGTGATAAAAATTAACTTCATTTTTCTGCAAGGATGGATTTCAATACTTTTCCTGAAGGAATCAAGCTCTTTCTAAGCATTAATCCTGACAATAAACGAGGTTTAATGACTTATATAAACTTGGCAACCGTTTTAGAACTTGTTAGTGCCAGTGAAGTCTTTGGAATTGTATCTGCCAAAATTTGCAGCAAGGCACATGCATGAGCAGAGCACTCCTAAACACTCATCCTTCTACCTCACCTGCAGTGTCTGAATTAATCTGTTCAAATTTTCTCCTATCCAACGTTTTTCCTTACAGCAAATTTAAAAAAACACTTTACCAGCATCTGCCATTGTCAAGTTCAAGGATCTAAGTAGTTAATGTCCAAAATGTGAGGAAAAAAAGTGTTTAAAATGCCATGGCAACCTGGAGGGTGTTTGCAAATTTTCCTGAAGGTTATAATCACTGATGTGCTGAAAAACCTCCCAGAGCTAACCCCAAAACTCAGGCAAGATGTTCCCCAAATGAAAAATGACTGAAGGAAAGAAAAAATGATTTTTAAATCCTTGGTTTTTTAGGACAAAGGATGTCCTGCAGAGGCTGTGTCCACATAAACCAAAGCAGCCAATTACACGAGCAGCCCCCAGCACTGCTTGAATTGGAATTTCTTTGGGGAACTAAGATTTCATTTAGCAGATAATTATTCAAGATGAACATCAGATAATTGTGATTAATTTTTACAGTTTCTGGATGGATGTCCTGTTAAACAGAATTTACCAAAAGGTGCAGACTTGTGGCTTGCCAACAACCCCTCACAAATGAAGCTACAATGAACTGCTGACATCACTACTGCCTTGAAAACGAACTTGTCTCTCACTTTCAAACATATTAATTATGGACACAATTATCCAGTGACAGCTGGTATTTATACTGAGTTCTGTCAGCTTAGTTCCCACATCTCACCAAGGCAGGTGCAATCCAAATTCCACTCGGAACCAGGTCACTCTTCAGCAGTACACAAACACCTTATGGTTTTATTAATGCACAGAGAGTTACATAAATGATCTCTGGAGATAATAAAGAAACATCTGGACAAAATCCTGGGTAAACAGCTCCAGGAGACCCTGTTTGAGGAGGGAGGGATGGAGCAGATACCTCCAGAGGCTCCTTCCAGCCTGTGACTCCACAGGCACATCCCAGGGTCCAAGAGTGCCATGAGTAAGGTGCCATGACTCCAACAGCAATTCCAAAGCATTCCAGGACTCCTCTGCCTCTCACCTGGAGGCAGCCAGGTGATATCCCTGCTCTGCTTGTCACAGAGAACACAGAGTCCCAACTGTGAAAAATGCACCTATTTTAAGATTGGCTTTTCGCAAATATTCAAATGAATATTATATGTGCTGTGTTAGAAAGTAATGCTGGATTCATTCTCTTAAGTAGTGTGATAAATAGAGTTTTAGGTTATAACAAAATGTTAAAATAGAAACTATGCCATGTAGAATACTTTTTTTAAAGAAAGGACTCACACTGAGATAGCAGCCACAGGACACCTGAATCTTTCAGAGAAAAAGAATTTATTGCCCTCTTATCAGAAGAAATGAACTTCTTCCCGCCTTGAAGGCACTGTCAGGATTCAGAGGAAGAAGCTGAGGATGACCAGACAGAATCCTGTGTTTGAATGGAATTTATGCATCATGTATGAGGTGTATGAATATGCAGCAGGCTGTTGTTTTTAAGGGTTAATCCTTTGTTAATGTGTGTCCTTTTTCGGGCTCCTGCTGCCCAGAAAAGATACCCAGACATCCATAACTCTTTGTCTCTATTGTCTCATAATGTCCTAATTCAATTTGTCCAAATTGTTATTACTCTAATTGTATTATTATTTTTATAACCATTTTATTACTATTAAACTTTTAAAATTTTAAAACAAGTGATTGGCGTTTTTCACATCAGCCATGGCCTCTGGAAAGGAGTTGGTGGCACGACCTGACCTGGGAAAGTGTCACTTGAGAAACCTGAACAGGAACTAGAGACAAAAAACATAAAGGTATGAGGAAATGTTTGGCTACAGAGTGCACAACTATCTCAGCCCAGAAAGCCAACACTATCCTGGGCTCACCCACAGCGTGGGCAGCAGGAGAAGGGGGGGGATTCTCCCTCACTGCCCTGCTCAGGTGAGACCTCACCTGGGACACTGCATCAGCTCTGGGGACCCAGCACAAGGAGGACATGGAGCTGCTGGAGAGAGTCCAGAGGAGGTCACTGAGATGCTCTGAGAGCTGCAGCCCCTCTGCTCTGGAGCCAGGCTGGGAGAGCTGGGGGTGCTCATCTGCAGAAAGCTCCAGGGAGAGCTCAGAGCCCCTTCCAGGGCCTAAAGGGGCTCCAGGAGAGCTGGAGAGGGACTGGGGACAAGGGACAGGACCAGGGGGAATGGCTTCAAACTGGAAAAGGGGAGATTTGAGTCAGATATTGGGAAGGAATTCCTGGCTGTGAGGTTGGTAAGGCCCTGGCACAGGGTGCCCAGAGAAGCTGTGGCTGCCCCTGGATCCCTGCAAGTGTCCAAGGCCAGGTTGGATGGGGCTCGGACCAGCCTGGGATAGTGGAAGGTGTCCTGCCCATGGCAGGGGGTGGAATGGGATGAGCTTTAAGCTCCCTTGCAGCTCAAACCATTCTGTGATTCCAAAGACTGACATCATTTCACAAAAAGCTGAACCAGCATCTACCAGGATATCCATCACACACACTCAGAGAACTCCACCAGTTTCACCTTGTGCCACCTTCACAAGTAAAACACCTCACTACTTAACCAGGAGATTGTTAATTATCACCTGAAATGGGGTCATGGAGGACTATGCCCAATTCCAAACCTATGTCCACATGCTGCAGTAATTACTTAGCACCCAGAACTGAGATTACTCTGTAGCACTTGCACTCCTGTGCAGTGTGAACCTGCCATGGTTCTACTAATCTCTCATAATTCCTGCACTGGGAACCCTGTGAAAGGCCTGCCAGTGCTCCTCCTGCAATTCAATTAAACTCTTAGCAGCACAGGAAGACACCTCAGTGGTGACAGGGAGAGATAAAACCACGTGTGCCAGCTCTGCAGAGAGGATTTGCACAGGCAGGAGCAGAGCAAGGGTGGGAGGTTTCAGCAGAAGTTGCTTCACAGCCTCTTTGCTGCTTAGGGCAGGTGTTTAAGTAAGAAAACTTGTAGAGTTGCACTAGAGATGCTGGTAAGCCTCAGCTGGTGCAAATGTGGTGTCAGCAACCAGAAAATTGCTTCCTCTCACAACCATCCCTATTTCTGTCTTCTCTGCCACAAAATCTGCATGTGGTTTTTCTCTGTCTTTTGCCTTTTTTTTTTTTTTTTTTTTACTTCACACCTCTAAAGTTTCTGCAGAAATTGTAATTCTGCCTCTCCACGGTGCCATGGCTGCAAACTTTGCAAAGATATTATCTTTTGGTGCATTTTCTGAGAAGAAATAAGAAATACAGGGTCTGTGACATACAAACATTCCAACATGGAAGTAAGGTGATGGCAAATACCATTCCAAGAGCTCAGAAGAAGAGGGAGCAGAGCCTTCAAACCAAGAAAAGGTTTAAAAGAAGAATAAAACAGTGGATAATGTCACTGCCATGGAATTCCAGAATGGTTTTGGGTGGGAAAGGACCTTGAGTATCACCCACTTTCAAACCCTGCCATGAGCAGGGACATCTTCCACTATCCCAGGCTGCTCCAAGCCCTGTCCAGCCTGGCCTTGGACACTTCCAAGGATCCAGGGGCAGCCACCGCTTCTCTGGGCACCCTGTGCCAGGGCCTCACCACATGGAACAATTCCTTCCCAATATCCCATCTAACCCTGACCTCTGGCAGTTTGATCAGAGCTCAATTTTGATTGGAGCTATTCATATTAGGTACTATTTTTTGCTCCCAAGCATAGCTAAAATTCAGATCATGAATGTACACATGAAGTAATGCTTTAAAAAATCCAGAGAGCTGGAAGTGCTCATCACTGCAGGACTGCTCAGATAAAGCTGAGTGGATATCCTGTTCCTTCATTTCATTTATCTGATCAGCACAGTAAGGCTACAACTGCTGAGGGACAGAACAAAATGCTGGCAGGAGGCTACAAACCCTGAGGAGAAAGGAAGAAAATGGTATTGTGCTTTCCAAAAGGCTGAAAATTCAAGTAAAGTGGATGAGCCTAAGAACCTCAGACAATACACATTAAGATATAGGGTTTCTTTACGTCACTACCAAAATATAAATGCCCAGAGTTCTGGCCCCACTGAGTGATGTGACCCAATTAATTATACACCAGCACAGGAAGCTTCTTGCTGGGGTAAAAAAAAAAGACCAAAAAAATCCCCTAACACAATAAACCACAAGATGACAACAATAACAAGAAGAACAAACCAAAAACCAATAAAAAAGCCACCCTCCCACACAGTAAAATGCTTCTTGGACTAGATAGCAACCAAAAAAATGGGAAAAATGCTAGATTTGTTTTAGAGGCTTGCAATGGAAGAAGGGAATCTGCAGTTCACAGTCAGATAAGAAGCATATGGTAGAGCTGAGGCAAGACTTAAATACCCTTGTGCTGCCACTACTCTTAGAGAAGTCCATCCTTCTTCTCCTGATGTCCTTTATGTCCAGTCCTCTTCCTTTAGCCAAAAAAAAATCACCATTACTCTGACTGCTCCTCTCCTCCAAGGAGCTCCAACTGGATAATTAGATTTGTAAAGCAGTATATGCTTATCAAGCCTCATGCTTATCAAGGCTGCCATGAACTTTTGAGCACTAATTAAAATGTCATTTTATTTCACATACTCCCAGAGCAGCGAATGCAACACACATCCCACAGGCAGATTTATATCCCCAGAATCTGTCCTGCTCCACACAAAACAAATGGATAAAGACACAACTTATTTGAATGCAAATTACGGGAAGATAGTTTGGTACTTTTAAAACTGCAAAACCACAAAATTTAGTGCTGCTTTTAGGAGGAGGCCATAAACAGCCAGACATCCAAAGCTTCTTTCCAGGATGGAAAAGCATCCCCAGCAGAGGGAAGGGTGCTGCCCATGCAAGAGCAGCAGATGCTGCATTTCTGCAGACCAAGCTCATGGAAAACAGAAAGCAGAAATACCTACAAGATGCTGACTGTTGATTTCTCCTCACAGGAGGAGGATAACAAACAGGCCTGTTGTGTTTTTCTTCATCTACTGAAATTCAGATAGAGGAACATCAAATATTGAAGCAAATCTTGAGGTGCTACAGCAGTTCAAAGTTTCTCATTTTACTGTAACACACAGAGAAACAAGTTCCTCTGCATTCAGTAGCTTTATTTCAGACTTCACAGAGCTGGTGACAAAATCAGAATAAACCTCATAAGTGTAAGGCAGCATCAAGTGCAACAGTGCCATCCTTAAATTAACACCACTACAACAAAAAAGGACAAATTACCTCAGACTGATGCACTCAAGTAACTAAAAACTTGTTCAAGTTTCCTCAGGACAATGACTGTAAGATACTAAGAGGTTTCTCCTTTTCCTTACTTTTCATACTAAGCTTGTATATAATTTAGGAAACAAACCCTGATAGTTTTCCTATTCCATTTTCTGAAACACAAGGAAATTAGAAGACTATATGTGATATTATCTGCCTGTGCCTTCCAGTTGACCATACAATCACTGATAATAAAATGATGAGGCATCATCCACCTTCTTAGGAGAGCATCAAACCCTGAACATTCAGATTATCTTATTTCAAATTAGCCTGGGGGACACATCTACACAATCAAAATTACTGCAACAGAGAGTGGGAGAGCTGTACAGCACAAAGTTATCCTGGTTATTTCTGATCCATCACGTTGGAGGGTGGGAAATATTCTCTCTTGCATTTCTTTCTGATCTCATTATATTCATCTGAGATCAAGATTCTGGAATTTAAACTCAAACATCTGCAGAACAAAATTGGTTGAGCATAAAAACAGTGATACATATATATATATATATATATGATACATATATATGTATGTATATATATATATGTGTGTATATATATATATATAAAGAGAGAGAGAGAGAGACTCCTCTTAAAACAAAATAATTTGTCTGTTTTGTAGATTTAACAAGTCAAGAAAACAAGTAAAACTTCACAGTCTCCCTGAAGCTTCAACAACCTGTTACTGTAAGTTTCAGAAACAGGTGGGCTTAAAAACCAAAACTGTTGAGGTAGTTCCCTCAAAATTGCCATAAATGGTTCAACAAAAGCTACATTCCACTCAAACATTAAACACATTAATTCTAATAGCTTCAACATGGCACCAAGAGGGGTTTTGGTTTTGTTTTCTGGTTGGGTTGAGGTTTTCTCAGGAAAACAACCCAGCTCTGGGAAGTGGCTCTACTGTTGGGAAGGGACCACAGGCAGTTTTTTGTTTGCAGCAGAAGTCAATTCCTCAGAGAAATCCCAGCCAAAACCCTTTGCCAGCCTCAGAGTTTTCCTGAAGGAAAAAAGTTTTCCTGGATGCTGAGCAATTATCACCACCAACCTGCAAATGCTGTCTGCAAGCAGATCAATAATCCCATGAGTACTTCAGAACCTGCAGACACATTGCACAGCAAAACCCTTCAATTTAGTGAAGAATTAAGGCTGCAGGTACTTTACAAATGTTTTGGGTTTTAAGGAGAAAAAGCACCAGAGATTAAGAATCAATAAAGCACAAGCTGAGGTTTGTACTTCAGATCACATGATGTGAAACAAATGAATTTTTCATTTATTTCCTCTTTCCCTCAAATGCAGCAGGTTATTACCAGCTTGGTCAAATGAGCAGCAAGATCAGAAAAGGCCCCTTTGATGCTCATCCAAGGAATACGGGGGGGCAAGGATGATTCCAGTGGTGACAGAGCCACCCAAATTCTCACTTCAGGAGGATATGGCTCATGTTAAAGCAGTTTCCACTTGCCTCATGGGCACAAAGCTTTTAAATAACAGATAATGCTAATTAATTATGACAATGTTTGCCACTAAAAAAGGTAGACATAAATAGGTGTGATCCAGCTGGTGGGAAGGGAAATCAGCTATAAAAGAAATCATTAACACAAGTCTCACCATTTATTTACTTAAGCAGTACAAAATAGCTTACAGGTCTGTTTTAAGCACAGTTCAACATTTCTGTTTACCTTTTTATCCATCACAAAAACTAATGCAGGGTTTCTGTCTCGGATTTTCACTTTTACTTCAGTCAAAGCACGTGAGCTGGAGCAAACACTTCCTCAAAAGCACAGCTTGGAAGCACAGCAACCCCCTTCTCTCCTGGCAGAACTCCCACTTCTCAATTTTACACAAGATAAGGAGTTTATATGGTGAGCCTTCACCTCCTTGTGCAAATTAATTTCTCCTTTGTGCAGACAAAGCCTGGGGAGGTGCAGTAGCAGAGCCTTGTGTGCCATTCCTGCTGTCCCCAGCACACTTTTAACAAAATTATTTCTAAGTACTGCAGAAACTCGTCAGGAGTGTTTAGTCATATAATTTTTACATCAGAAGATAATTTTGAGAGTAACAAATGACTGGCAGCTGGATGCAGTCTAGCCTTAATTAGCACACAAAATTATGAGAAGTCCTCTAAAACCATCAAGTCCCCACGTGCCACATCCACACAACTTTTAAATCCTTTCAGGGATGGGGACTCCAGCATCTCCCTGGGCAGCTCCTTCCAATGCTTGAAATCCTCCCAGTGAAGAAATTGTTCTTAATATCCAACCTAAACCTCCCCCAGCACAAGTTCATCTCCAAATTATAGGTTTAATACCACTTCCTACAAAATAAGCTTTGCTAGTAGACTGGAAAAGCAATTTCATTCACTCATTTAAATGACTCTGTCAATTGCAAATTAGTCTTATTTTTCTCTTATTTTTCTCATCCAACTTCTTTAGGCTGTTCAGTAACCAATAAAATCCAGCAGAAATAACTATAATTTTACAGAGCAAGCTCATGCTGGAAGTAAGAGTTGAGCAGGGATAAAACAGAGGCCAAGCTGGCAGTACAGGAAAATCTCATGGTGCTGTTTTTGCAAACATGAACTTCCTGTGAGCTGATCTGTGCCCAAAACCCACCAGTTTGGATGTCAAGAAGGGCAAACTTCCCTTTCTTCTGGATGTCAGCTCTCAACCTCAGGAATACACACACATTCCCTGCCCCCCCAGCTTCCTGGAACATTGCTGCACATGAAAACATTGCCAAATCTGTTCCCTGGATGACAATGCTGAAATAACATCTAACCCAGAAATTTTCATTCTCAGAATTTTATGCACCAATGTGACACCTCAGTCAGGGGAGCCATTCCTGCTTAATGCAACTCTATGTCCCTTCCACACATCCTAATCTGAATTTTCCCCACCCCCCAAGTGGTTTATACAGAATTAATACAATGCCAGGAAAGATATGGAGAAGCAAAGGCACAGCAATTAGCTTTCGCCCATCTTCAAAGACAACAATATTTCTCCCTTTAAATTGCTTTGCTGTCAAATAACAACCATACCACAGCATGCAAATGGTCTCAGCGAGCCCAATATTCCATTTCTGGTGGTGTCCAACAGCTGAGACTCCTCAATCAAATGCAGGAACAGCTGGGGACACAGATGCCTGAGATGAGACAGCTCTCCAAGTGGTTCCTGCCTAACATCAGGCAGGATCCTGGGTGATTTTCAAGAAAATTTGGGCATTTTTCCATGACTATCCACCAGTAATTGCCTGTTTTCTTGGGATTGTGGAGTTCTGCAGATTAGTTCCATAAATAGCAATGCTTTCATACATTTGCCTCCTTTTCTGATCAAGCATGTCCTTTCCTAGGGTGGAAGTGAAGTCTGCACCCCAACATGCTCATGCTGCCATGAGTTATTTTTCAAAAGTCAATTTTTCCTGGTTACTCCTATCAGTCAACTTTTCCAGTTCATATATATCTACATATTTAAGAACATCTCTATAATCCTGTCAGCATTTCCTTTCCATCTCCACTCTGTGCAAATGGATGTTTGTGTGCAAAATTGTAAGATACAGAACAAAGGTAAAAAGGACCATGATGTGTTCAGTTTTTGCCAGATTTTTTAACTGGGATTTCTGCTTATTATTCCACATGTATTCCTTGTGTAGCTCACTGAAACATGTGATATATATACTTTGTCACACCACAGAGGTATTTTTTAATTGATAACTGTTTTTCCACTCCATGTACATTCACCCCAACCAACACACTCCCCTATCTATAATTTTCTCACAAAAAATCAATTTATCTGCACTTTGACCACCTCACCACTCAGGCACTTCCACACTAAAATTAGCATTTCCCATCATGATCGAGGGATCTCGAGGTCTCTGACACTCCCCACAGCAAGAGCTCCTAAGTCATGACTTATTTTCAGCTTTCAGCAGCTTTAAGGGGAGTTCTGGAGTCACGCTAAGGAGTCACCCACACACCCAGGCAGGTGAAAGGCAGCTTCACCTTGCTCTGGGCAGACCCAGCATTGTGTAACTGCCCAGGCTGTGCCAAGCAGGGCTTATCCTGCCTCCCCAGCACGGGATTCCTGGCTAACACAGAGCACAGGGAGCTTGTGTGGGCTTGCAAGAACACCCCATTCCAGTTTTTGTTTGTTTTTAAATTCCAAGTCATGTGTGTTAGTTACCGTTCCTCCACTTTGTGCCTAACCCTTCAAAAAGAGTGAATTAGCGTTGCTTGGTTCTTGAGACCCTAATTCTTGTTTTCTGGTAGAGTTTTCTCAATATCTAAATCTTTGCCAGGATTCTGTCTGAATTGGCCTTAATCTTCATTTCTTCAAAAGAATTAAAAGCTTCTTCAGCTTCGTAAGAAGAAAGAAACTTCAGTCCAAAGACAAACTCAGGAAAGTTTTAACACACTGGGCTGTTCACTTTAACCCAACTGCTGCCTGAAGTCCATCACCCACTGGAAATCAGCAATTTATTACCCATTTGAAACATAGTTTGAGTTGGAAGGACCTTAAAGTTCACTCCATTCCAGCCCCCTGCCATGGGCAGTGACCTTTTCCACCATCCCAGGTTGTTCCAAGCCCCATCTCCTCACAACTTTCTTCAGGACTGTCATATGTTTTAGAAAGAAAACAGGAATTGGAATGGCAGAAGAATCTTCTAAAAATATTCTTTCCTATGTAAAATATACTTGGGCTTCACCCAGTTCCTCATCAAAGCAGAAATCACTGAGCTCAGCTGCTGCAAGGCTACAAAAACCCTCAAGATTTTTTCTCAATTTCCAAAACTCCTTAAAAACAACCAAATTGAGTTTAAGCACAAACAACCTGATGAGCAAAAAAACTGTGTGTGTGAGTATAGAAAAGTAAACTGGTTTAAATCCAGAAATAGATACCTTAAAAGCAAATCTTTATAAAGATCCTCAATTACTGAATCATCTACTACAAAGCACTAATTATAAAGACATTACAATAGCTGAAGAGGAAAAACCCAGCCTGGTTTAACACACTTGTCAGCTCCAGTTAGCTGCACTCACTCCTTGGAAGAGTTTTTACCCTGTGCCAGTCTTTGGAATCTCTCTGTTCTGCAAAACAAGAGGGAAAGCAGCTAGAAAAACCACAAACTGCGACAAAAGTACAGTGAAGTCAGCCCTTGTTTCATTTTTAAGCATTTTCTCTTAATAGAAAGGCTCAGAGGGTTTGCTGGGCAGATTTAATGAATGCTTTGCCTTACAAATACCACAGCTGATTCACAGGGCTGTGCCAGACTGATACACCACTGATCTCTGAGCTCATATCAGTCACACATCAATTACAGTTATGTCTGCAAGACAGAATAAACCTCCTTTGTCTGAAAAAAAAAAATCAATCTTTTTAACAGGTCTTGAATGGGAGATGTAAAATTACACCACAAGCAAGTTGATGGTTTAAAAAAAAAAAAGGCTACAAAGGAACCTGGAGTAATTAGAGTCAATTTGGAGATTTTCCAAAAAATTAATTCCCATAAACATTCCAATTGTTGCCCAGGACTTATCTATTCACTTCAATCACAATGAGTTCACACCCTCTTCCAAGCCCCAGCCACCGAGTAAGAATGCTGTGAGTAATCTTTGCAGCACGGAGTAAATCCCGAGTAGATAAAGAAACTTCAGCCTTGACCTTTGCAACAGGGAGAGCAGAGGGAGCAGACAGCTCAGGAAAGCAAACAAAAGAGGGGACAAGTCATGCTAATGACATTATCCATCCACAGCGAATCCCTGGAGCTTCACACATCCTTGAGGGGAGGTTTTCATTTACAGAGGTCATTTGGGAAAATTTGTGACAGAACTCGAAGATCTGTCACAATTAATTTTGTGATGGCAGCTAAAGAAAAGGGTGAGCATTTCCACACACTATAATTTTAATTTTAACACAAGAAACCAACCAAGCCACCCCCTCAGCAGCCCAAGGTTAATAGCAAAGCCTGCCCAGCCTGGAGGTCATCCCATGGATTTTAAAATTGATCTTTTGTACGTGATCAAGTTACTGAAACCTGCACAACAGCATTAAGGATTGCTCAATAAAATAACTGCTGTCTCTCTCCAGCTCAGGAAAGGTCATTTCTTGGTTAAGGAATAACAGGAGAATACCACATTTTTTCCAGCCATATGAAAAGAGACTTTTTTTAAGAGCAAGTGTTTTACATGTACTTATTAATCCTCAAATCTCTAGATTAATCTATAAATAATACATTCACTTTGTAGACACAAGAAGAACTGAGGTCCATCAGTTATCACCAGGATTTTCAAAACATTCCTTAATTTTTAATGCCAAATTTGAAACAGCTACAGACACTTTTCTGAAGACCTAGGAATATTTCAGTGGCAATTAATGGTCACAATTTGCCCTATGCAACGGTCAGGTCCCACACACCTCAAGTTGAGGGATTTATTTGCTTCTCCTTATCTCCCACTCTTGGTTTGTTCCAGAGAGGATGAAAGTGGGGAAAAAAATGCTTAAATCCAAAAGTCACGGGTTGTTTTTCCAAATGTCACTCCCTGCCTGAGCAAGGCTGAGTCATGACAAGTGGGGAGGTGACAGCACTGAATTCTGTCTCTAAAATTCTCTTCCCAGTTCCTAAACTGACCCTGGCATCTCAATGAGAAATGCAGCAAAGCTCTGGAGGCTTCCAACCTTGCCCTGCTTTGCAAGCAGCTAAACTGTGTATTTACAATATTAATTACTTCTCTTTTCCCTCTTTAGTTAAAAGGTTTGCCAGAATTCCTTCAGCTCACTTGAGACACCAGAAAACTCTGAAATCCGAAGGAATTGATTTTGTAACAGAAGGCGAAGTAGTTGATGGTGGATTTGGAAACGGAAGAAGAACCTGAGCATAAATGAAACCCCAGACTTAGAAAAACTGCAGCTACCACTAACCTTTTCCTTGAGGTGGTATTTAAGATTCCTCTGATGGAGCTGCAGCAGCCAAGACAATTCAGCAGCAGCCTCCCAAGGGTGTAACCTGTTCCAGAAGGACCCTGTTCCAAACCCTCACCGCTCCAACTTGTGTCTTTGGGATCTGCTGTCTCACCATGTCCAGGCAAACCCACAGTGCAGTTAATGGGCCTCCACTTTCCCCTCTTCCATTAAATCACCCCAGATAAATTTCCTTTGCTTCCTGCTTAGATTAGCAATGGCCATTTGTGAGGATGCAAATGAAGCATTCTTCTCACACTGAGCTCACCACCTTGTCTGGGACCTCAAGCCACTGCCAACCCAGCCCTCCCCTGCCAAGGGACAGGATTTGCATGATGTGTGGCTGCCCCATGAACGTTTTAAAACATATATTAGGGACTGTAAACCGGGCATTTCATTGCCATGTTTTAGAGAAACTACGAATAACGTTTTTAATCCAGCTGTGGCTGTGACTTGGCTTCTGAAAATCTCAATTTCCTGCCGTTTTTAAAGGCTCAAATCAACGTAGGGTTTTGGCAGCTGAACAATGCACATGTTCCTGGAGGAGGAGGATATTGATGCAAACAAAAACACACTCCCACACACACAGCCTGTTTGGTTTTAAGTAACTTATTAAAGCTCCAGTCCCACTGACTGTAATAAATCTTTCAGCTAATGACAATGGAAGGTAAATACTGCACCTGATGATCTCTTCCCTTGTCCACTTGGGTTTGAGGAGTTGAAATGATCAGAGATCAGTTAATGAAATCTGACCCCTGATACACAGCTCAGCATCACATGAAAATTTAAACAAAGCTTTTCTATGTGTTTAATTTAACATATAGAATTTTTCTCCTGTTACCCTTAAGACCTCTTCCCTTTTTCCCTCCCAGAAAACAGACAATTGACAGCAGACATTCAGCAACAGGTTTTGCCTTTTCCTGCACCACTATTTTGTTTCATGCATGTATTTTTTCCATTTCCTCCCCTTGCATCAAGCAATAAATTAAGTAGTCACAAGTTTAACTCTATCACTCACTACATGACTTTTCAGTTTCACAGTAATTTAACAGATTAATGCCAGTTCTGACATAAACTTCTCCACGGATTTTTGATGCATGGAATGCCCCAAAAATCTTCCTGGATGTCAACTCTCAGCCTCAGGAATACACACACACACTCCCTGCCCCCCCAGCTGTCAAAGAAACTCCTAGAGGTACATCTCTCCAGAATGTTCTCATTCACCTTCTTACACCATGACCCATTATAAGAAAACAACTGTGAAAATTAATTTCATTCCAAAATGAGAAACTGTGCTCTGCTCAAGTTGTTTTGTAGATTTGAATTTCTCCTGTTCCATAGCAGCATATGAGAAAAAAATGAAAGTTCATGGATTCATTAACCACTAACACATTGTTGGGAGCAAGAAGAAAATGCACAAGGTTTTCAAAGCAACTTCCCAGCAGGGTAAAAATCAGCCTTATTTTATGGATGATGGCAATGACACTGCAGAAAGAATATACATAATTTTTTAACTTAAAGCCTTCTATCAAGGCCTACATTTGCTAGTTGTTAGACTCATGTTTAATTTGTGCAACCGGACCTTCCCAATTCAAAAATCTTACCTGGCATCTCCTTTTGAAAGGTTGGTGTTTACAGGGTGAAGAATAACCTTGTTTGCATCCACATCCACCACACATTTTGTATGCAGATCAAGCTCTATAAAGAAATGAGAGAGTGTCAAGTGCTGCTCCTAAAGCACTGGGATTATATACACCATTACTTCCTCCAGACACCAAATTTATTCATGCAGTCTGACAGCCACCCATCAGCCAGAGAATAGAAACAGGACTTTTGCCAAATTCCACTTCTAGGGATATTCTGATGGGATGGATTCTGTCCAGCTTTAAAGCAAGCACTCTTTTCAAAGCAAGAAAAAGCATTTGGGTTTCACTGAAGGACAATCAGCATATACAAGGGCAGTATGAAATTTCTTCTGGGGGAAAAGAACCATTTAGGCTTGGTACCACTTTGACAGCTCTTCTTATTGCTCCCTCAATGCCTCACAGGGAAAGCTGCCCCTGCCATCTGCAGCACATTTTCCCCGGCCACTGCTGTGATACAGTGCCAGCTGTCAGTCCTGGGGCACCTGCTCGCAGAAATTCAAGTCCCATCAAAAATAATTTAGGTGCAAGCACGTAGAAAAGGGCTTGTCCTTCCCCCACAGGCTCCAGGCAAGTCCAGCTCTCCCAAGTGACATCAGGCAGTGGGATGTGGACTATGACTAATGAGGATATTTGGAGTGTGTGAGAATTCTCGGCAGTAGAGGCGGGGAAAGCAAAATAAAAGCTTCGGATAACACTGAGAGTAGTCCAAGGTATCCACCCAGTGACAAATGGAGTTAGGTATGGGATAAAGCACAAAGCCTGCACCCAAAGTCACTCCTGTAGGATGTGGGGCCTGGACACAAATGGTCCTGGAAAGGGCTCCCAAATGGTGATTCTGATGGGTGTCATGGCCAAAGTCACTTCTACAGACACCCAGGACACGGGGCCTGTACACAAACATGTCCCTGCACAGTGACACTGGCCCTGGAAAGTGCTGATTCTGATGGCCATGACACACTGTTCACATCCAGTCACTGCTACAGACACCCAGGACGTGGGGCCTACAAACAAACATGTCCCTGCACAGTGACGCTAACCCTGGAAAGGGCTCCCAAGTGCTGATTCTGATGGGTGTCATGGGCAAAGTCATGGCTACAGACACCCAGGATGTGGGGCCTGCACACAAACATGTCCCTGGCACAGTGACACTAACCCTGGAAAGGGCTCCCAGGTGCTGATTCCAATGGGTGTGAACAGTGTGTCATGGCCAAAGTCACTGCTACAGACACGCAGGACATGGGGCCTGCACATAAACATGTCCCTGCACAGTGACACTGGCCCTGGAAAGTGCTCCCAGGTGCTGATTCTGATGGCCATGACACACTGTTCACCCCCAAAGTCACTGCTACAGACACCCAGGACGTGGGGCCTACAAACAAACATGTCCCTGCACAGTGACACTGGCCCTGGAAAGTGCTGATTCTGATGGCCATGACACACTGTTCACATCCAGTCACTGCTACAGACACCCAGGACACGGGGCCTGTACACAAACACGTCCCTGCATGGTGACACTAACCCTGGAAAGGGTTCCCAGGTGCTGATTCTGATGGCCATGACACACTGTTCACCCCCAAAGTCATTTCTACAGACACCCAGGACGTGGGGCCTACAAACAAACATGTCCCTGCACAGTGACACTGGCCCTGGAAAGTGCTGATTCTGATGGCCATGACACACTGTTCACATCCAGTCACTGCTACAGACACGCAGGACTTGGGGCCTACACACAAACATGTCCCTGTGCAGTGACATCCTGGAAAGGGCTCCCAAATGGTGATTCTGATGGGTGTCATGGCCAAAGTCATGGCTACAGACATCCAGGACGTGGGGCCTACACACAAACATGTCCCTGCACAGTGACACTGGCCCTGGAAAGTGCTGATTCTGATGGCCATGACACACTGTTCACCCCCAAAGTCATTGCTACAGACACCCAGAATGTAGGGCCTGGACACTAACAAGTCCCTGCATGGTGACACTGGCCATGGAAAGGTCCCCCAGGTGCTAATTCCGTGGCCATGACATTGCTCGTACCCAAGGTCATTGCTACAGACACCCAGAATGTGGGGCCTGCACACAAACATTTACAACAGCTTCTAAAAAAAAATCATTTGAGTAAGACCTGTTTTGGGAATTACCAACTATGAACTAAGTCCACTTTTCAATTTATTTTAAAAAAGCTGTGACATCAACTCTCCTAGAACTCTAACACCTAGAGCTCATACACCCCTTGACAAAGTCATAGAAACTCTCTGTATTCCAAAGAAGCCTTTCTTTTTTACAATTTTATGAAAAAAATGCAACTTTGTAGTCTCATTTTTCAGTAGAACCCTTCTGAGGGTTCTACTGTTATTATCCTTTGTTAATAACAGAATAACTTTTTCTTCCCTACAAATTTCCAAAGACTATTTTTACAATTTTAGAGATGATAGCACAAATTGTAATTAAGGCCAGAACTAAATTAAGTTAGCAGGTCAAGAATTTGCAGCTCAAGAATTTGCAGCTCAAGAATGGTGACACTGGCCCTGGAAAAGGCTCCCAAGTGCTGATTCTGATGGCCATGACACACTGTTCACACCCACCAGGATGACAAGGGGCTGCAGGGAATAACCTCCACACAGGGTTCAGCACCTCAGCTGAATCACCCAAATACACTCGTGTCTAATCATGTTAATTATAATCCTCATCCTCCTTCATCTCTGCTCTTTCCTCCTCAGTCACCTGTACTTGCTCTTTCACCTCACAGCACCTTATAAACTCAGTCTGGAAATCTCTCAGGCTGTGCTTATTGCACAGCATCTTGCAGACTTCTCTCTCCTGATAAGTGACACAATAATAAGAGGAAGTTTCTTCCATTTTTGGAAAGAAATGTTACAGTTTTTTGCTACTCACACACAGCAAAACTCAAGATCACTGGCCAAAGCAGGCAGTCACATGAAACTGCAATTCTCCTGAGCAAAACTGCTCCTCTGTTATTACACTGTGCTTCTGCAGGAGGAAGAGCCAGACGAGTTCCAGAAGCCAGTGTTTATTTTAATTTCTCCCCACACCCTGAAAGCCAATTTACCTATATGCAACACATGCTTGCTCAGATGAAACCACGTTCTCCGTATGCCCCATATCCGACAAGGCACTTTATCTTGGTCTGGCTGGTTAGTGATTAACCCTCTGTATTGCAGTGACCTGCTTTTCCCAGCTCCTGAGGAAGGGTTTTACCTGCCTCATGCAAAGCATAAAGATCTGCAAGCAGCATGCTTTCTGCCACGTTTTTTAATTGAGCTCTTGAGAGAGAACGCCCATGGCAGGTTTTGCATCCATGACTGCCCAGTGAACTCCATCCTTCCAGTGCTCATTAAACCTCTCTTTGTGAAATGACATTAAGCAAGCACACAAGCAGAATAAAAGACTTCCTTAAAGTCAAATGTTGTCACAAGAAAAAAGGTTCAAAGCCAATTTGTCCTGTGCAACACACCTTGTTTGATTATCGCTCTCACACAGGTAATGTTAAAACCCCTCACCTTGGTGTGCAGCATGATTTTGGAAAATGTTTCGAGCCAAACTAGCAGCTATTTCCAAACAGAGAGGTTCCAGTCCTTTTCTCCTGTGCCTCTTGCTCACCTTCTGCCACTACCATGCTCAGCAGATCCTCTGTAAGTCATCTCAAGTTACTTCCACAGCAGAAAACTACCCAACATGGAAAATGGATGTGTCCAGACCCCATGGAAAGCTCCATCAGCCCACTGAAATCTTGGCCATGCAAACAGGTGGAGAGACCTGTGCAGAGGGAAGAGAAGAGCTGGGAGAGACCTTGTCCCAGCTGAGATGAACTGCTCCACCAGTTCACGGTGTCACATGAAACAAACCCCTAAGAAACAGTTATATTGAGCCTCTAAGCTGGGTCTGGATCCAGACAGCCTTAAGGCTGCTTATCCCAGTTACCTTGGCCAAAGGCTCACATGGAAACTCTCCTTTCAGCTGAAGAAACAGTTTAAATCCTGTTTGAACAGCACATCATTCACTTTCTTCAAATTCTGCCTCCATTACAGTCTTTGGCAGATTTCTAAATTCTTTAATGCTTCCGGTACACTGAGAGATGAATCTTACATCAGCCACTACTGAAACTTATATCATCATCATTTCCATCATTACATTTTTAATATCATTAAAGCAGGTTAGCTTATAGTCAAATTATCTGCCTGCTCTTTTGGACATGATCACACAAGGACTCCACCCTTACTTTTACTAGTTTCAGTGTCTCCCAGGTGAGCTGGGTACTTGCTGCTCCTGAACAACAAGCAAAATTGGGATGCACCAAGATAAGATCATAAGGATGCACATCCAAATACCCCAATTAATTCCTCCTGTAGTAAGGACTCATTTGTCAAACTTTGGTATAATTTTCTTCAACTATTTAGGTGTGTTTTTTTCAGGCAGCATGAAATTCAGAAATTAAAGGTGAAATTAAAAGATGACAGAAGCAGCTCACTGTCACACTGGAGATTTGTCTCAAATTTTGCACCTCAAACAAAAAGAAAATCTCACCTGTTATTATTGCAAACTTGCTTCTACCTTCAGTCATTACTGAGCAAACACAATCAACTACTCACTTGCTTCATCAAATCAAAAAACTAATCAGCTAATTCCTCTTTGAAGAATAAAAACTCAAACTCTCAACATCAAGAACCATTTATTGCAGAGAATGAAAATCTCTTCCACAGCTTCAGAGTAAGAGAGCTCTGACACCCATAATAAAAGGGTAACACTTATCTGAGTCACTTCTCCACATTTACATTTCACAGCAGTAGAAGTGTTAAGCAAAGCTGGGCTGAGTGTAAGAATAATTGTTAGTGTTGTGTCCAAGTGCTCACTGAGAGTTCCTTGGATGAGTTTTTTTTTCACTTGTGAAACAGGAAGGTGGGGGTTGAAGGAAGCCACTCTCCTTCCCCATTCCCTTGATTTTTCAACACCTCACATGACTTTACTAAAACTGGGATTCAGCATAGATCACAGTTGAAGCCACACTTGTGTAAATCCCAAATCACTACTATGCCTTGGATAAAAGCATTGTGGGTGTTATAAAAATAACTCACTCCCCATATGCACTTTGGGCTTTTTCACTAAGAAATTGAGTGAGTTTCAAACAGGGTGGAAAAGTTAGCAAGCAAGAGAGAGCTGGAAAAGCAAACCCAGGAGCAGCCTAGCACTGCAAGGAACGGTGGATTCAGCAGGCACTGGCCCATTCCTACCACAGGTAAGAATTTCCAATCCCTCTGTAACAGCAGTCACGTGTCTGGTAATCATAAACTCACCACAGCAGATTTCCACAACAGAATTAAGAAACACTGGCAAAGGTGCCACTTGAAATTGTTCTAATCAGGTTTGGGGCAGAGACAAGGAGTGTGTGTGAATCCTGGAGGAAGGGGAGGAAGGTATTTTGGAAAATGTTGGATGGGAAATTCCTATTTTGCTTATGGATTTGGCAGGGAGCTGTTTCCATTGACTGGCTGCAACTACTGACAACAGAGGTTGGATAATTGTGTACCCAACTCTAGAGGCTGCCTTGGGTGGCAGAACAAAAACACCTGAACTGCCATGTGGTGACACTGCATCTTCCTCAGCCACGACCCTAAAACCATCCCACTGCAGGTCACTGCATTTTAGACCCAAACAAAGAGATCCTAGGAGAAGGCTTTTGCAGGGCAGCTTGAAATAATCCTAAAGTGAACAAGGATACAGTAAATAAGGGAATATGCAAGATTTGAAACTTAAGGTTTGGGGGACCATGGTGTAATAAGAGCTTTTATTACCACAGCCAGGGCAGATGAAAGGTCTGTTACAAATTCTTTCTCCACATTTTCAACTTGGTATTCCCTATTTTTTCTCATTGTATAAGATGGCAGCAACTTCCCTGTGCCTAGAAGTGCTACTAGAGAGCTGGAGAGGGACTTGGGACAAGGGATGGAAGGACAGGACATAGGGAATGGCTTCCCACTGCCAGAGGGCAGGGACAGATGGGATATCGGGAAGGAATTGTTCCCCGTGAGGGTGGGGTGGCCCTGGCACAGGTTGCCCAAAGAAGCTGTGGCTGCCCCTGGATCCCTGGAAGTGCCCAAGGCCAGGTTGGATGGGGCTTGGAACCACCTGGGATAGTGGAAGGTGTCCCTGCCCATGGCAGGGGGTGGAACAGGATGAGTTTAAGGTCCCTTGCAACTCAAACCATTCCATGATTCTATGAATTAAGGGAAGGCACTCCCCAATTAATCAAGAGCTTTGATTTCCAGGTAAGTTTTTCCATTAGATCTCAATTTAAGAAATTAGTTTATGAAGGTTGATAACATTCCAGCCCTTTCAAATACCGAGCCATGAACCTGGTGTTGTTACAACACAGGTCAAATAAAAGTTGTCTCAGATTCCTCCTGGTCCCACTACCAGATTTAGGGCAGCTGTACCTTCAGTGACATCTCAGGACCCTTTGGAGATGGGCCTCAGGTTCTATAGAGTCACTGGGAACCAGAACAACTGGCCTTGCAGAGCTTCACAAAAGCTGCAAAAGCCAACTGAAGTATAAAAAATAAAATGTGAAAGGTTTAAAGTGCCCCTCCTAAGCTCATAAGCCAAAATTGGCCCCAAATACAAAAGCTCAAATAATCTCCTGTGAAGACAGACGATAGAAATTTTATATTTTAAATTGCCAGGAGATTTTCAGGAGATTAACATTCCCTTAGAGGTTAGTCCTGGAATGTTGTACCCTGAGCCATCAAGTCGCATTGGATAAGAAATCACAATTGGTTTCTCATAAATTTCTTGGTCTGGAAAAACAAATGGCAAAAACTGAGAAATGTTTAAACAGTAAATTAAAATATTTGTCTATCACACAAATCGACTTAAAAAAAAAAAAGAGAGAAGCTGTTGTTTGGGGTCTTCTGTTGTTTTTTTTTTGTTTGAAAAAGAAATGTGAAAGCCAGTTCAAAGACAAAAAGTCCTCAAGTTTCCCTGCCAAGATTTGTTTCCCAAGAGTGACTTATCTCTTTGCCAGTAGGAGCCAACACAAATAAAAGCAAAACTAACTGAGGAGATGAGTGAATGTGAAAATAACTTCCATCTACATGATAATGCTGAGGGCTTATATGGAAAAAAGAGTGTAAAAGCAAGACATAGTGATAAATTCTGACAAAAATAGAGTAATTTCTTGTATTTTACATCTACCAACATGAAGGCACCTTTCAAGCTTCTCTTGTTATAGGAACTGCTCCAATATAAGTCATGAAATTTTCAGTTTGCAGCAATTAAAGGTCATTAAATATGTAAGAGTGCATCTGGAAGGGCACATGATGCTATCAAAGCTTGTCCATGAGGGAAAAATCAACTCAAACTCACAAGCACATGGAACAGGCAATGTGCCCTCTCATGTTAATTCCATGTTGTCAAAATGCTTGAAAATGTGTTCTATTCCCTGCTGCTTTGTTTTCTGCAAAGAAAGAGCTTCCCAAACAGCTTTAGTGAAGGCGCTTCATGGATCTGGACGTGGACCTTGCTCACAGCCAGCTCTGCTGCTGCAAACACCCCTGGGCTCGTGGGGACAGAGTAAATAAATCAGTGTGGGGACTCTGGGGAGCTCCCAGGGAAGTTCAGCACCCTGGAATTATTAACAGGCATGAAATGCAAGAGTTTGCTCAGCCACCAAGCAGCCAAAAGCCAAGGCAGAGCTATTCCAGGTGTATCTGATCTTCAGGAGGAGCAGCCAACCTGAAACCAGAGCAGCAAGGGAACCTCCCCCTGCACTTGGAGCTCAGAGGGTATAATTAGCACTGAAATTCCTTGGAAGGTGCAATTAGTACTAAAATTCCTCTGTGGCATCCATGCTGGATGTCTGGGAGTCTCTGGCTGTGGGGAGGAGTGAGGCTGTAGCACCTCAGGAGCTCTTAAAATACAAATTGCCTCACAAGATGAAACATTAACTCTGCATCCTTTACCCATTTGGCACCTTATCTCAAGGTTAATCCTGCTCATAGCCCAAACACTGTTTTATAGCTTATCAACCATCACCAGGAAATATTCCAAACTCCAGGCACTCTGCATGACAAGGATACAGGTGAAGAAAAGCCTTGTGGTTTGCACATTGCTATCAGGATACAACAGGTGCCATTTCAAGTCCTCTAATACTGTAATTAATCTCATAAATCAGCTTGCACAAACTACAATTTATAGATAAATTGTCTCTGTTGTAATTTCCATGGGAAAACAAACAAACAAGAGCACAGGGACAACCCCCACCTCCTCACCTCAAACCCCAAAAACATTTCAAGTAGCTGGAAATGAAACCTCCTCCAAGAAGAGTAGGAGGACATAAAATTACCACCTGACACAATGATCAGCAGCTTGTACAGATACAGAAGCAAATTCCTTCCTCACAAGCACTGGAAACAGAACCTTTAGCATCTAAGTATGAGAAGATCCCTGTTTCAACACTGATAGTCTAGATAAATATACATATCAACATAATAGATACCTGAATGTGTATTTACAGACAATCCAGGTATTTAAACTGGAGGTTTAAACAGGTCTTACACTACAGTTCTAGAACACTTTAATCCAGATATTTAAACTGGAGCTGCAGGTCTCACATTACAGCTCTAGAACAGTTTAATCCAAATATTTAAACTGGAGCTGCAGGTCTCACACTACAGTTCTAGAACAGTTTAATCCAAATATTTAAACTGAAGCTGCAGGTCTCACACTACAGTTCTAGAACAGTTTAATCCAAATATTTAAACTGAAGCTGCAGGTCTCACATTACAGCTCTAGAACAGTTTAATCCAAATATTTAAACTGGAGCTGCAGGTCTCACACTACAGCTCTAGAATAGTTTAATCCAGATATTTAAACTGGAACTGCAGATCTTACACTACAATCCTAGGATAGTTTAATACGGCAGCATTGCCAGAATACAAGCAGTTGCTTTCCTGCCTTACTTTGTTCAAAAAGTATTGACCCAAGTGAGATCAGTCTGGACTGGCTTAAATGGCATCAGCCATATCCTTGAGCATAAGTCATGTTCTTTTAAAATAGAACAACTTTTATCAGTATTAATTAACATGACACTGAACTGATTCAAAAGCACAAGGAAACACAATGACTTAATGTGCTTATGTACTGCCTGTACCCAAACATCACCTGAAAACAAAGCATTCAGTCAGAAAAATCTTAATTAAAAAGCCTTCAGCTGTCATTTGCTTTGCTTCATGGTATGGCTTGAGATTTGCATTTACCTGAAATATGATGAATATCTGCTAAGAGAATTCAAACACGACACTTATGAAAGGAAATCCACTGCCAATCTTAAATAAAACAGCAGAAGAACTTCCTGATTGTTATCAAACTCCCATTTGAATAACGCAGTGCACTAGGAAATACTTCAGTGAATTACAGAGCCAAGAAAATAAAAGACCAGGAGCCTTATCTAACAGAGCAGTACTGAATTATTTAATTCATAAAAGCCTGTTAATCGAGATCCCAGTTTGCAAAGTAGGAGGGATGTAAAAAAACACGCCTCAGATGCCACCCAGGAGAGCCTCCAACCTCAGACGTGGCACTGAGAACGTGTGGGCACAGCAGCATTTTTATAAAAGCAAAACTTCCACACAGGCTTGGTAGAACTGAGGTCTAATTTGAAGAGAGACCCAAAGTAAAGTAGCCTGGATGCAAAAAAAAAAAAAAAAACCAAACCCAAGTACAATTAGAAATGCTTCCCCTCACTAAAAATTAGTGCTATAAACTGAGTTTATGGATTACCACTCTGCATGAGAATGAAGCAGGACCCTCAATCCAAACACCTTGAAATGTGAGTGCTATAAATAACCAATTATTTGATACACAAATCCCTTCCACATGCAGGCAAGGAACCCATTATACTTTTATGAGCTGTAAAAACTGCTAACAGTTAAGCACACCACTTTTATTAACCTAATAAACCCTTGCCTTAAGAAATTCATAACTCAAACACCAAAGACAACCACCACCACCACAAGTAAACACCGAGAACATTTCAAAGCTTAACTTTCCACAGTCTCAGCCACCTGACAGGTTTGCAATGTTAAGCCCTTCAGTGCAGAGGGAAGGAAAGAACATTACTCGTGATCCTGAAGAAAACAAATACTTGCTTCAGGTCCAAAGCTCCAGAAGTCCACAAAAATACTGCTCAGAACAAAATGTGTATGAAAGAGCTTCCAAGAAAGCTGCCTCTTGCTTCAAAACTTAATTAAAAAAAAAGCAAGGCCACAGAAGTCTTACAAATGGATGACTCTTCAGAAAATCAGTTGCACAAATGCTTAAATTTAACATTTAAAAGATAAGAAAAAGTGTAGCCTTGGTATCACTGTCTGTTTCTATAAACTCAAGGTGCATCAGAAATACAGTAGGGAGGTATCAGTTGTTTAGACCTGACCAAAACATTTGGACTGTGACAAATAATCTACTGGGAAAAAAAAAAAAAACCAAAACATTTCCAGGATATTTTGTTTGAGGGAGAAAACTACATGGATCTTCTAGGCTAGACTTAAATGGATTTAGGCATCACTCACAAATAACAGGATGTTTAATAGCAGCAAACTGCCAAGAGTGGGGGGTTCAGGCCCCCCTTCTCTCTGAGGAGCATCAAGGACTGATGCTCAAATGTCCCTCACTCCTGGATGAGCTTCCTGACAGGAGTCATCCTCTCCATAAGATTTTTAAGTTTATACAGAATAAAAGACAAACAGAAGTTGGACTTGTGGGTCCCTTCCAACTCAGGATAATCTATGAAAGAGAATACCAAGATACAATCTAGATTTCCTCTAGATTCCTTTACTTCCCCCACTGCTTCCCCAGAGTTCCTGGCTGGAAAGGGACATGAGGACAAACTCAGGTCTGAAGAGATGAAGGATATATGTGGGAGGGAGAGGTGCATTAGTCACCCCTGGACATTCCAAACTTCACTGATCGAGGGCCTGTGCAACCTCATCTCATCTGACGAGCTCCAGAGGTCCCTTCCAACCTGAATTATTGTCTAATCCCGGGAGTGAGGAACAGCAAGCAGTCAGGAGACCTCTGGGGCACAGCCAAGGAAATGACCTATGTCAGGAAAGGGACATGAGCAAGAGGAAAGCCCAAATCTGTCACCGACACCGGGCACCACCTTCCAGCTCCTGTCCCAGCTCCCACCAACTCCTCCACACGGCCACTCCATCTCCTCCAACCTATTCTCTGGAAGGATGGGTTCTGCTCTGTTTTGAGAGCTGGCACCCGAAGTTTAACAAAACTTTCCTCAGTTTCAAAATATCCTCAGTTTCCCTAAACCACCAGACTGTAAAGACATCAACTCTTGTGCTGGAAGTGGGACTCAGGAGCTCTTGTGAACTCAGTGAACATTCCCCTGCTGACATTTTATAGGTGTAGAATCACTGTATTTAATACTTTAACCCTTTTTTTTTAATAGAAAGGAATTAAAAAGATATTATTTGTCAGATGATGTAGGCAATAAAGTGCTTCCCCTCTCCCTCATTTTTTTTTGCTCCAACTACTAAACTGACTTCACTGGATTCCCTTTCCCCAAAAGGAATTATTGGCATACTCCTGTGAGAATGTGGGATTACAAAAAAAGCCACCCTACACTTTCTTGGATTTCTGCCTTCTTCACCTTCCCATTCCTTGGCTGAAGCTGCCTTTTCATACTCGCTTCCTCATCATCCAGAGCAAGTTTTTTTCTAATTAAGACAAGTAATAAACATTTAAACAGCTGCCCAGACCACGGTCTGATTAACATAACCCTCAGGCAAGTTTCGTTGAGGGGGGAAAAAAAACCCAACAACCACCCAAAAACAACAACAAAAAATTATTCTTGTCAATTCTCGCTTCCTCTTCTGTATTTTCTTGCTTGTTTTTTGTCCTTGTGTCGCTGTCATCTGGTTAACAGCGTCCCACTCACTCAAGCACAGAGGGCTGGAGAGCAACGGGGTGAATTAGCACGGGGCAAAATGCAGAAAAAGAAGCATTTTCCCCCAAATCCGCAAAGCAGGAAAAAGGAAGGGCTGTCCCAGCAAGAACCGGCTGTAAAGCAGGTGCAGAGAGGGCTGATCCCCGGGGGAGAGGACGAGACAAAATAAAGCCAAAAACACAGGTTTGGGAAAAGATATCGGGAGAGGGGGGTGAGCACAGCGCGGCTGCGGCCGCACAGCCGCCTGTGCCTAGCCGGGCTGTGTTTATTCCTGGTAAATAATGAAGGACACACGGACACGCACCGATTCACCCGCACTGGGACACACCTGTCCCGACCGACACCTGTCCCCAAGGACCGGCACCCCCGGCCCGCGCCGCTCCCGGGAAGGACAGGACAAGGGGATGCTGAGGAAGAATAGGGAGTCTCACCTCGCCGGTTCATAGGGCGGACACGCACCGCCACCTTCACTTTGGAGTCCCCCATCCTGCCGCTCCAGCCTTCCCGGCTCCCCCTTCCCTGCCCGGCTTCCGTCTGCCGAGGGAGAGCCAGAGCGGGGAGGAGCGCCGGGGAGGGAGGCGCCGCGCCGGGCCAATGTCGGACGGACTACAACTCCCAGCGAGCATCGCGCAGCGCCACGCCCCTTCAGCTCCCGGCGGGTCGCTGCGGTGCGCGCTGGGAGATGTAGTTCTTCCCGCTGCCCCCAGCCTGGTGACGAGGCAGACTGGCTGAATCACGGAATTAATTAACGTGGAATTAATGTGGAGTCCAACCTGTGATCCATCACTACCTTGTCACTAGACCAGAGCACTGAGTGCCATGTCCAGGTGTTCCTTGGACACCTCAGGGATGGGGACTCCAAAACCTCCCTGGGCAGCCCCTTCAAATGTCTAAGCACAGAATCACAGAATTGGTCAACTTAAAGGTGACCACAGTGGGTCATCTGCTCAAGCAGGGTCAACCCAGAGCACAGGGCACAGGATTGCATCCAGATAATCCTGGAATATCACCAGTGAGGGAAACTCGACATCCTTTCTGGTCAACCTGTTCAGTGCTTGGTCACTGCACAGGAAAGAAGCTCTTCCTCATGCTCAGGTGGAGTTTCCCGGGCACCAGATTTTCTGTGAAGAAATTCTTCCTAATGACCTGGCACAGCTTGAGGCTGTTCCCTCTCCTCCTGTCCCTGTTCCCTGGGAGCAGAGCCCGACCCCCCTGGCTGTCCCCTCCTGTCAGGAGTTGTGCAGAGCCACAAGGGCCCCCCTGAGCCTCCTTTTCTGCAGGCTGAGCCCCTTTCCCAGCTCCCTCAGCCCCTCCTGATGCTCCAGCCCCTTCCCCAGCTCAATTACCTTCCCTGGACATGCTCCAGCCCATCAATGTCCATACTGAACTGAGGGACCCAAGCATTGAATGCTTGGATGTGGAGTCCTTCAGAATAGACAGATTTGTGAGGGGGTGCAGCCAAAAGAGCATTTATGGAGTGGAGGGAGATCAGGGTCACCCCAGACCCTGCCACTCTACCCTTGGGGGGCTGCAAGGGAAGCCCATCACATCTCAGTCTCCTCCTTTTGGGGAAATACTGAGGTATTTCATGTTGAGCAGACAACAGCATTGCCTCTGGAACTTACACACCTCACCTTGGGATTTCCTCTGTGTTCCATGGGACTTCTGTCCATCAGAAATCGCTTTATAAGTCACATCACGTTAAAGATCACAGAATCACAGAATGGTTTGGGTTGGAGGGGACATTTAAAGTTCATCTCGGTCCAACCCCAACCCCTTCCACTATCCCAGGGTGCTCCAAGCCTCACCCAGCCCGGCCTTGGACACTTCCAGAGATGCAGGGGCAGCCACAGCTTCTCTGGGCAACCTGTGCCAGAGCCTCCCCACCCTCACAGCCAGGAATTCCTTCCCAATATCCCATCTGTCCCTGCCCTCTGGCACTGGGAAGCCATTCCCTGTGTCCTGTCCCTCCATCTCTTGTCCCCAGTCCCTCTCCAGCTCTCCTGGAGCCCCTTTAGGCTCTGCAAGGGGCTCTGAGCTCTCCCTGCATCCTTCTCTTCTCCAGAAGAACCCCCCCAGCTCTCCCAGCCTGGCTCCAGAGCAGGGGAACTCCAGCCCTGGGAGCAGCTCCATGGCCTCCTCTGGTTTCACTCCAACAGCTCCACATCTTCCCTGTGCTGAGGATCCCAGAGAACCATCATGAGCCACAAGCCAAGGTACAGACCATGGGTCAGGTCCTGTCTGGGTCTGGTTTCACAGAGCAACCCCTGATGGGTTCAGTGTCAGCAAAGGCAGCTCAGTAAGAACCTCAGTAGGAATAATCAGACACAGTCTGAACAATATCAAACAATATCACAATTTATCCTCACCAGACCCCTCAACTGCTCAACCACAGCCACCTATTGCAAAGACTGAGAACGAAACTAAAATGCAAAGATGCAAAAAAACCCCAAACCTCATTTAAATGGTCATGGTTGAAAAACCTTGCAGCTGCTATTTTAGTTCAAAACAAGTATTCTCTCAATGTTGTTTTGAAAAGGCAGATTTCAGCAAGGACAGAAACACACATACCCCCCCCCCCCTCCAAAATTCACAGTTGTAATCCTTTGGCTTTCCAACACTGAACGAGGTTTTGTGACAGAAATAAATAAATAACACATGTCCAAGTGGGTTCGAGATAAGATTTTGGCAGGTGGCACTTTTTGCCCAGAAGAACTGCACTCAATATTTATCATTTCATGCCTGTCTGACCTGAAGAATATCTTGTCAAAGCAGAGAGAAAACGAATATTAAGTTGGCATTTAAGTCACGCTGGGATTAATGCCCACGTTCCTAAGAGCATCCCAAGCAAGCATGAAGGCTGGGAAGATGTCTTAAAGCTGCAAAAAAATATTAAATAACAGCTCAGAGCAAGCAGAGTTGTGAAAGCTTGAAGCAAAAACTCAGTTTTTATCTGCAGCAGGGGAAAGCATCATCTCTGCAGCTCCCTGGGAGAGGGGACATCCCACTCTGAGCCTGCACAGTTGGTCCTTGCACTTGTGAACTTGAGGATCCAATTACAGGATGAAACCCAGCTTTGAACTTGTGGTATTTTCCAGCTGGGGCCTCAACAAAACCGCACCAAGGTTTTCTGAAACCGAGTGCTTTGGCCGTGGAGATGAATTTAATCCTCACTTTCCAGCTGAGCACCACGAGTGGAGGAGGGTGGGTGGTTTTTACCTCGGGAATTTGATTTAGAGAAATGGGAGGAAGCCCATGGCCAGATGTGCAGGTGCCACCCAAAGCCAGCCCTTCCTCCTGCATCTCCTCTCCTGTGGCACTCACCACTGGTTTAGGTAAAATTAAACAGCAAATCTTTTAGGGGAAGGATCACACACCACTTTTTAATTTGTTCCAAAGAGGTGCCTGGTGCGTTTTAAGTGCAATCACACAGTTCTTGCAAGCTTTGCTCCAGTTTTCTGCTCGGAATGAAGAATTCGTTTTAAAATCTGAAAAATCTCTCTTTTAGCCTTCCTTCACTTCTAATAGCCAAGAAGAAACGATATTTACATATAGCCATTGCTACTTTCTGCAAAGTTCTTCAAGGACAGAGACATCCTTAGAGTCTAGAGACCCATCCCAATTTTGATGCTGTTGCTCGTCGCTCTGGGAAGATGCTCGGGAGCAATAAATTCTCATTCCCTCTGCAAGTCCCTGCCTCTGGACTTTCCCTTTATGCTTCTGCCCGTTTCCTGCGCTGAATTACAGCAGCGCAGCTCCTCTTGCACTGGCACAAGCTCTACCTCGGTGTAATTACCCCACTGTGAATTCCTCGACAAGCCCTTTCCCTGGCTCAGGGCTCCACAATCTGTGGGAAGCATCTCCCTGGAGGGGCACAGCTTGGAGGGAGGATATTGTTTCCATTCACAGCCCTGGAACATGCTAATTATGCTGGGAGGAAAGAAGGGGGGGGTGGCAGCTTTCACTTGGGAGGGACAGGCCGGGCAAATAGTTTGTGAAACGCCAACTTAACCCCATCTTGTAGGGAATTGTCTGCAGCTCTTTTCCCCCTTCCTAGTTACTGTAATGAGGGGCTGACTTCCCAGATTAGCTCTGGCTATTTAAATGCTAATTTAATTAACAAAACATCCTTGGGAGGGGGGGAGGCACTACTCGTCCCTCCCATTCATTTATCGAGTTTCTGAATGCGACACTGTTTTCATCAGGTTGAGGAGCCACAGTTATTGCTGTGCCCACCTGGTTGTGGCAGGGCTGGAACAGGGATGTGGAGGACAAAAAAACCAGGTCCTTCATCTCTTTTTTAAAAATTATCTTTATTAATAATTTTTTTCTTTTTTAAACAACTAAATTTGATTACTTTTATTTAGAAATCAGTGATTACGTGTGTCCTGCCCGGGGCGTGCGTTATCACCAGCCTGCCAGGGAAGAAGTTTTCTGCTTTTATCTTGATGAAGGTACCGAATGTTTCAGCTCTCAAGATCATCTAGAAAGAATTTTATCTCCAGGCAAGCCAGAAAACACGACAGCCCTTTGGATGTCCGTTCATCCAAACCACAACAAGCAACAAATCAAGTGCGTTTAAAATCCGCTTTTCCATTTGTTCGGCTGCGCGCCGAAAGAGAGGCATCAATTATGGATTTGCTGTAGACCTACTTTGTGCCCATAAATCATTCAGGAGTCGGAAAACCAAACCGTGGGATCTTAGCAGGGTTTAGTCCAACTTTGAAGCCCTCACCACTTTTGCAAAAAGCTCAGCATCTCTGGGACAGTCCTGGGATGCATCCAGCAGCTCTTAAAGCACCTGCAGTGATCAGATCCTCAGCACAAAATACGTGATGAAGTGTTTAAAAAGCAAAACCTCTTGCTATTGTATATTTTTCAGAAAATTTTGTTTTGTCCAGTCCTTGGGGTAATAGGTTTTCATCTGATTTTGTCTTCTGGTTTATCTTGCTTCTCAGCCTAAAGATATGAATGTATAAAGGAAGTAGAAATTTGGAGGCATGAGCAAAAACAGAAGACATATTATGAATTCATTTCTACTTTAATAGAGAAAGAAAGTGCCAAGAAAAACCAATATTAAGAACAGGAGAAAAAAAAGAAATCTGGATAAAGCAGCAAACCGATATTTCCAAATCAGTTGTGTCAAAATTCTGCTTGTTATAAATTTTTTTTTAATTTATTTCCAGAGGAATTGCTGAAATTTCTCATGCAACATGTTGTGCAAATGAGCAGATTCAGGAGATTCACCCCAATTCTTGCAAAGCACTTTCTGTGCTTTATTATTTTAGTAGGAACTTTGTAAATTTGAAGGATTGATCGTTTCCAAGGCCATTCATAACTCTGAATTACACTGATCCTGAGATGGATTTTTAAAGGTATTTGTGTGTGACCTCCTGCCCTCACTGTGAAAAGAATCCCAAGATAAATAAATAAACAAATCCTTGATGTCTTCTTGCAGCAAAATATAACAGAGTCAAGCCCCAAACAAACTTTTTATAGAGATCTCCCACTTTTTAAAAGTCATTCCAAATTTTAAAGTCTTGGCCATAAATTTTATGGCATTATGGGATGTGATGCTTATTCTTATGTTACTCAGAGGGAGTCCCAGGCTCTGATTTCTCCATAAATCCCAACCATGTCCTGTTTATGGAAGGGAAATTCCTTATAGCTGTGCTTTAATAGTGGGATTTCAACACAAATTTTACCTCTGTCAGCAATACAGGGTCAGGTAATATCAGCAATTTATGTGCTGGTAGAATGAGGCCCCTAATGAGAATTTTCTCCTCTTTTTTTGACTAAAAATTTTAATTTTCCTTATCAGCAGCTCAGTTTGCTGATTCAGCCTGTGCCAAAGCAACTGGTTTTACCTGTCATGTTGCATTTTATTGGAGTGGCTCCTTCCTCAGATAAAGATTCCACACTGGATTTAATCTGTATGAAAATAAAATAGATTTTCTGTCCTTGGAGGAAACAGAGAATCTCCAGAGACCTCAAAAAATACAAAATTCAGCAGGAGAGCAGGTTTAGCTGTTGCAAGACAAGTTTGTTATCCCAGAAAAGCAAAATCCCCCCAACAAAAGGCAGTCATCGATACTCTGAAGAATGCATATTTAGGGAGTTGTGTAATGTTTGCAGCCTTTATCTCCTCCTAATTCTGAGGTACAGGATCGGTGAGACCTGAACTGCCTCGACTTCAAAGGCTGGAATGTGTCACGGCTTCATCTGCTCAATCACCTTCTTGCTAAAGAGGAGACACCTGCAAAAGACACATTTTTGGGCTTTTTCACCCATCCCCACTTTCTTGCCTCATCACTTTCCTTCTGACACCCGATCTAAACCCTGATCTAAATTTTCCAGCTGCATTTACACTAATAATAATAATAATAATAATAATAATAATAATAATAATAATAATAATAATAATAATAATAATAATAATAATAATAAAAGATTTAATGCATTTTGCAAATATCATCCCAGGCCAAAGTGCCAGCTCCAGATCTCCCCAGATCTAGTGAGCTGGTGATTCGATTTTTGGAACCCTGAAATTGTGATGAGTGGGGGTGATGCTGTCACCGGTGGGAGCCGCGGGATTTTATTGATTCAAAAGGATTTTATCGGCCGCCAAAAAATTCCTTTCCGACTCCAGAGGCAAGAGCGACACCCGGTGGCTGTGGAGCAAAGTAAAATCAGCTCTGATTGCTATGTTCCACTTTTCTGTCTTCATTTAGTGCCTTTTTTTTTTCCCTGCCGATTTTAAAGGAAGAGCTGGCACAGGGATGTACTTCTACCCCCTGGAGAATGGACATCCATCCATCACCTGCTGGCACAGATTCCCTGGGATCTGGATTCCCTGGGACCAGCTCCTTTGGGAGGAAACCGGGAGAGCAAAGGGATGCTGGCACCCCTCCCGTGGCTCCCAAAACTCTGCAGCCAAGCAGGGAGGCACAGATGGGGCCCTGGCATCCTGAATTTGGATTTGATCCTGCTGTAGCCTTTCCCAGGTTTTGTCCAGGCTTGTGGTCATTAGGACATGAGGTGGGATTTATTTTAACCATGTTTCATTTAAAATAACAAGATTAGCTCAGTTATCAGAGAGAGGTGGATAGCTGGGAGGGTTTTTTTTGCTTTGTGCCTGCTAGATGTTGTTTATTACACACTAAAAATTGTGGGACAAAAGGAATGAAACAGCATTTTTCTACTACTACTGTGGATGTAACCTGAATGCCTTCACTAAGTGGTTATTAAGTGCAGTATGAATGGTTAAATATCCCAAGGAGAGTGTTAAAAAATAGATAAATTAGTAATCTTTCATGAAAAATGGGGTTTATTTGGACTTTCATTTGGAATTACTAAACATGAAAATGAAAATGTCCAGGTAATTACATCACTCACTGAGCTGTGGTTTTAATAAATGTCAAGAGTTGGCAGAGCCCTGCTCAGAGTTGGTGTCACAAACTCCCCTGGAAATGTGTCCATGGAGCAAACCAATGGTTTGGCTCCTAAATCAGAGTCCCTGAGATGTTTCTGTGTAGGAGAGCCATGATACTCCATGTTCCCTAAGGCACCCATCCATATCACAGCATGCAAAGAAAAGCAGGTTGAGGCCTGAGCATTCCATTTTGCTTTACTGGGAAGATAAAGCCCAGCTCTGATATTTGGAGCTTGATGCTGGCTCTGCTTCCAGTTCTCTGCTTCCCTGGTGCTGCTGGATTTAGGAGCTGGGTGATGGTTTCAGATTGGAAACATGGAGCAGGGGAGGGTTGTTGGAGAGAGAGGTCTTGGTGCTCTGATCCCTCACTCATGGCTGGCTGCAAGAGTAAATAAATGCAGAAATCTCTCAAAATGTGCGAACATCTGAGTGAAAATAATGAAATTCTCTCTTGAATGTGGTAGAAAGGAGCATCGCTTTTGTGTTACTAAATATTTTGTGTTTTCAAAATGCCAAAAACCACGTGATTATGGGCATCACATGTCCCCAGCTGCCACATCCACATAGCCCTAAACCCCCCCAGGGATGGGGATTCCACCACTGCCCTGGGCAGCTGTGCCAGGAAGAAATTGTTCCCAATATCCAATTTAAACCTCCCCTGGCACAGCTTGAGGCTGTTCCCTCTCCTCCTGTCCCTGTTCCCTGGGAGCAGAGCCCGACCCCCCTGGCTGTCCCCTCCTGTCAGGAGTTGTGCAGAGCCACAAGGGCCCCCCTGAGCCTCCTTTTCTCCAGGCTGAGCCCCTTTCCCAGCTCCCTCAGCCCCTCCTGGTGCTCCAGCCCCTTCCTCATCTCCATTCCCTTCTTTGGGAAACATCCAAAACCTTTGGGAAACATCAAACATCCAAACCTCCTTCTTCCATTGTCAAACAGCTTCACAGCTTCAACATAACTCTCAGCATTCAGCAAATTTTGGAGCAACAAACTGCACCTGGAGAAAGTGGCTCTGGAATGAAAATGTCCTCCTGTGCTAGGCTGCCCTTTGGCTTTTCCTTCTTTTCCACTCCCTTCTCCACCTCCATCTCCCTTTTCCCTTCTTGAAGCATTGGCACTGGTGAAGATGCAGCAAAATGGAAATTTTCAGAATCTTTAGCTCAGAAATCCACAGCCCTGAGGCCACACAGAAATCCTTGCTCAGCCTCAATGCAGAACCTCAGCAATCTGAGCTTCTCTGATTCTTCCTCTCCCTTGTGAGGTGAAAATAATGAAAAGGCAAAAAGAAGCATCAAAATGTGAAGCATCAGGAAGACTCAGCTGAGCTGAGTCCAAGGGCTGATCCAGATGTTGTGTTTGGGGACTCCTGTGGAAATGATGTGCTCAGGGCTTTGCCAGATGCAGCCAACCTTCGCTGCCTCCAATTGTCCCAGGGGTCTCGTGTGGCACTAAAGATTTCACTGAATGTGCTCTGTGCTAAGTCACTGTTAATCTGTGCTCAAATAATGAAAAAAAAAGAAAAGAAAAGAGGAAAAGCCGTGTTGTTCACCAAGGGTTAGTGGGAAATTTCCCCTTTGATTTCCACAGGAGATCTTTAATTTCCAGTTTTGCACATCCCTTTCTTGGCCTGCTGTGTAGGAAGGGGCCATCCCTTACTCTTCCAGCCCAAAACTCATCTGAGTTCATGGGTGATGCTGTGCACATCCCTCAGGGCACTGCCTGGGTTAAAATAGGCACCTACAAGTGGAATATTCACATGAATTAGCTAAACAAATCACCCTGCAAAAGGAGAGCACTGATTCACAGCAGAACCAGAAATACTGGAGTGGTGGATTTGAGACTGGCCAGGGCATGCCCAGATTTATCCCAAATCAGAATTTGTATTTAATGATATATCCCAGAGCAAGGAGGGACCACTGAAGCCTCTGAGCCCTCTGCTCTATGGAAACGATGAATTTACACACTGATTCTTTCCCTAAATCTTCAATTCTTTCCTTAACCAGAGCTGCCAGTGCTTTATCTCCACTTTGAGTCAGTTTTGGTTTTCATCCCAGCCTTCAGATCATTGTCTCCATGTTCTAAACTGTATTTTAGATAGATGAGATTGTTTGCTTCCCACTCCATATTTTCTGCAGAGATGCTCTGAAACTTGCTGAAGGCTTGGATAGGAACAGGAGGGCACCTTTCTGTCCTACTTCAGCTCCTAAAAATACAGGAAAAAATTACAAATCCAATCACAGAAAGGGTTGTAAAGCACTGGAACTGGCTGCCCAGGGCAGTGGTGGAGTCACCTTCCATGGGAGAGTCCCAAAAACGTGTGGATGTGGCACTTGAGGATGTGGTTTATGGGTGCCCATGGTGCTGGGCCTCATTGATGATATTTTTCAGCCTTAAAGATTCTATAGTTCCATGGGATCAGTCATCTCCCCTGTCTTTGCAGTGGGAAAGAAAAGGAAAAAAAACCCTGGAAGGCAATTCTGCTTTTCTGGAATAAGTATCAAAGATACATGGGATAAATCATCTTTTTTTGCTGGTGCTGATCTCTCTCTGGGGGACAGGGAGGCTCAGAGGGTCTAATTTATAGTTTGATAAAGGGAAATGACTCCCACTCCAAACCACCTTTTCCATGTTTTAGGTTGCAGATCTGCAGTGATCCTCGTTGCTGTCTCTCCAACCATCCCAGGAATCAGTGGTGCTGCTTTTTTTTGGTTATCAGGGAGGTGTGTGGCTCTGGGAACAAGTTGTTCCAGCTGCTCAGAGATGCTCAGTGCTCTGCCTGGTGTATTTTACAGGAACTTGGTGCTTCAGGAACTCATCCTGGCCCCCCTTTGTGGCTTCCCACTGCCAGAGGGCAGGGCTTGATTGGATTTTGGGAAGGAATTGTTCCCTGTGAGGGTGAGGAGGCCCTGGCACAGAGAAGCTGTGGCTGCCCCTGGATCCCTGGAAGTGTCCAAGGCCAGGCTGGACAGGGCTTGGATCAACCTGGAATAGTGGAAAGTGTTGGGGCTGGACTGAGATGAGGTTTAATGTCCCTTCCCACCCAGACCGTTCCATCATCCCGATTCTTTTCCAGGCACTGATGTTCTCAGGCAGAAGGGGGAGCCCACACATTATTTTTTGTGAGTGATCCTCTCAAAGCAGTGACAAACCCATGAGAGCAGGAGGGATTTTGGAACGCTGAGAGCTCCTGCTTGGCTGGAGTTACAGCCACACACAGCCAGGGGAAGGCAGGGCCTGACTGCTCTTATCTCTTCCTTTGCCACAATGAGAAATCGAGGAAGATTTGAATTCTAAACAACTTTATCTTGTGTCATCACATCAGCTCGAATGCCAGAAAGCAGAATTTAATTAGGAACTTGTTGAACAAACAAAAATCCAGAGGTAAAACAGAGCCTTTAGAAACAGAGTAAGTCATTGCCGCGTGACATTTATTTTTTGCTAATTTACTTACACACCCACTGGGAAACCAAATAAGTCATCTGTACAGTGCTGCTGTGGTTATTTGTACAGAAGCAGTGTGTCAGATGCTTCCCAAGGATTCAGGGGAATGTTAAACCATTAAACAAGCTCTGGGCTTTTGTTGGGAACTCCTCTCTGGATGATCAGCTGAATGAAAGCACTGGGGAGGCTTTTTCATCCCTGCCCAAACCCCCTTCAAATCTTTTCTCAGCACGGAAGCTTCCAGGCATGTCTTTAGTCACAGATCCTTCTCCAGCCCATGAACAACATTTTGATCCATGCCTGTGCATCCAGGGAAACCCCTGAGTTCATTTGAGCTCTGAGAGCTCCCACAGTTCATCCCCCTGGGATGGGTTTCTGGTTACTTGTCTCCAATGAAAGGTTTGATTGCTCTTTCTGAGGAGTTTGAAAGCAAGGAGGTTCTATTGACTTGTGGTTTTAACACCATCTCTGCTATTCTTTACAGAATTACAGAGTCATTTAGGTTGGAAAAGACCTTCAAGACCATCAAGCTGTGACTGATCCCCTCCTTGTCACCTGCCCAGAGCTCTGAGTGCCACATCCAGCCCTTCCTTGGACACCTCCGGGGGTGGGGACTCCAAACATCCCTGGGCAGTTCCAATGCCTGACCGCCCTTTCCATGAAGAAATTGCTCCTGCAAACAAATTTTTCCTGACAAGAAATTCTTCCAGAGAGAAGGAATTAATGGCACTACCACTGTGCTGGTTCTATGTCAGAAATTTGGTTCCCAAAAAGAAATTTGAGACTGGGAAAATAATGTGCAGGTTTGGAGGGCTAAAGGAGTGTGAGGCTGTACCAGGACTTGGAGCTGAAAACCTCAGCTAAAGGCTGGTAGGAGATCCCTTAAAGCTAGAAGTGAAAATGTGGAGAACACAGAATATAATCAGCCCAAGAATAGAAATTGAATTCTAATGCTGAAGTATGTATTAAGTTTTACTTGAAATTGCAGTAGAAGCTTGGCCAAGAAAAACATCCCATTAAACAGGAGGAGGTTTCAGCCTACATGGGGGAGAAATCCTCCCCAGTGTTTGTGGTTTTGTGGCTGATGTAAAGATAAACTCAAAAAGGTAAACTGGCAATGGTGTTTCTCTTCAAATGATGAAAATCTGTCTGCACTGATGGAGATGATGTTCAGTAATTCAGAGAGATGGAAAGTACAAAAATACAAATGAAGAGCAGCCCTACATGGAATTATAGAAATAGCAAAAGAAAGACAAAAAATTTGAAAATAAAAAATGCCCCAAATATAAACTTACGATAGAAAACTTTAGTAGAGAGGAGCTCCACTAAACAGTCCTGAAAAAAAAAATTCCTATGGTGGTTTGATGGAAAGGAAAACAAATTTTCCCATAAGAATCAATGTTTAACAGAGCAATTGAAATGCACAGGGACATTATTCTGCAGCTTAAAATAATTCCCACCCAAACCCCACCCCTGAACAGAGGCACAAAGTGGTAAAGGTGATGTGATACTTAAATCACATAATATTGAATTACTTAAAATTGTACAGTTTTTGCAGTTGTACTCCAAACATCTGTCTTCATGGGTATTTTAATGGAAAGAAATAATTCCCTCAGAAATAAATTGCCAGCAATTGCCAAAATAATTTGGTGGCAGGATGGTGAGGAACAGAAAAAAATCTGAGGACAGCAGTCAGGAGAGCAGGGTATCAAATGATTGTCAGGGAATCTGCAAAACACTGGGAAGGGAAGAGATGGAGAGAAGGGTATTCCTGTGCACTTCAAGAGAGAAATTGTAACAGTAAAAACACAGGAAGAAAGGTTTGTGTGAATAGCTAAATATATTTTAAGAAATCTGTAGACTGAAGGGGCATAAATTCATTTGCTTATGATGTTAATTCTGGATTAGAAACACAAATGCTAGGGATTCCCATAAAATTAAAATGTTTACTCTGAGGGGACTGCATGGTTTAAAGCCTTTTCAGCCTCAGAATAATGCAGATATGGTGTTAAAATAGACATAAAAAGGGCAGGACCCCTAGGGAAGTTGCTCCTCAGCCATTGAGGAATTCTTTATATCCCAAAAATGGATATCCTGGAGGAGACTGGAGGAGTCCATCCAGCCCAGAATTCTGTCTCCAAGAGTGGGGGTAGGGAATAGCAGAGGTGCATGGATCTGATCCTGCTTCCCAGCCTGGAAATGTGATTCCCATGTACAAACTCCAGTGGGCTGGGAAAGAGAGAGACACCTTCTGCATGGGGGGAAAAAGGAGGAGGATTTTCAGTGCTCAAGCAAAACTGGAAAAACCCAAGCTGGGAAGGCCTTGGAGAAGCAGGCAACATCCATGTCTGAGCATTTCCCTGGGCATGGAGACATTCCTGTTTTAAGCTGTTCAGGCTGTATGGAAAGCTTTCCCTGCCTGTGTCCTTGCAGGTTACAGCAGCAGAGCTCTCTAGGGATAACTTTAGGAAACTCAGATTTGTATTGGCAAAGCTGTAATCTAGCCCAGCAAAGCTGTATAGACTGGGAGTGATTTTTGAAGATTCTCTCTCCAAATAAGCTCATTTTTCCAGGTGCTGCTCTGTACTGGAGCTGCCAGCTGAGCTTCCCAGCCATGACTCTCCAGCAGGGACTGCATTTCCCTGGGATGTCCCAGGACCGTTTTTTGTGGCTGACCTTGGATTGCACCCTCATGACATGTGGGTCCCAGAGCTGGTGAGTTTGGGACCAGTTGGCTTTGGACTGCTGAGGTGGGAACACCATCCCTGGAAGTGTTCCAAGGGTGTGGATGTGGCACTTGGGGACGTGGTTTAGTGGTGAACAGGGCAGGGCTGGGGTAATAATTTGACCTGATGATCTTGGAGGGCTTTTCCAACCTTAATGACTCTGTGAGTCCATTGTTCAGATTGCAAGGCAAGATGTATTCTATCACCATCTGTATGGCAGTTGTCTTTTGTCAAGTGGGCAGCTTGCCTTATCTTCCACACCCACTCCTCCCTCGGGAGGGGACATCTGCTGATAACAGCTATTGAATGTCACTGCATGACTGATAAGAACTACAGCATCCCATTGGGAGATGTGAGCCCAGAGGGAGGAGCCAAGCATTCCCAACTGGATATAATCTGGAGATTCTGGAATACCAGCACGGCTTTCTCCACTGGATTCTCCAGAGAAACAGCAGCTGCCTCTTCTTCCAGGGGATCTTCAGAGGAAGGCTACTCCCTGTTCTACAGGATCCCTGCTCCAGCAGAGCCACACCTGACACTGCAGGGCTGCAGCCACATTTCCAATGGGACTGCTACCAACACCCTGACCAGCAGGGTTTAGGTTGTGTTCTGACTCTGTCAGTGTTGTTTTAATTTACTGCATTGCTTATTTTTTCTTTTTATTTTTCTTCCCTATTACGAACTGTTATTTCCTGCTCCTGTATTTTTGCCTGAGAGCCCCTTAATTTAAATTTATAGCAATTCGGAGGGGTGGGGAGGGTTTACATTCTCCATTTCAAGGGAGGATCCTGCCTTCCTTAGTAGACACCTGTCTTTCCAAACTGAGACATCCATCATGAGTGTCAGGAAACTTTTGGGAAAGAGGTCTCAGATGCTCTGGGGGAATTCCACATGTGGCCCCACAGACATCAGCAGCAGTGGCCCTTCCATTCTCCTGCTCTCCCTCTCCAGTGCTGCGGAGCTGCTAAGCAGCCTCCATCCATCCATGCAGCAACCAGCAGCACCAGGACACCATGGTGTGGGTACCATTTTGTCCTGATTCCACCTGGGGAAACCCCACCCTTCCCCTCCCAGCCAACAGCAACCTCAGCTTTGCAGCAGCAAACAGCTGGGAGATGGACACAGCTGGCCATTCCAGGAAGATTCTCTGCTTTGGCTCACAGGGAGGCAGTAGGAGGATTTCCATCAGCAGGAGCAAAATGGGACATTTGTAGGTCCAGCCCTGGTCCCCAGGTGTGTGATCACAGAGCCATGGAATGGTTGGGCATTTTTAAAAAAATGGGCAGCTTTTCTATTCTTAACATTTTCCGTGCCACATTTGCCATCCCCATCCCCAGGGAGGGGTGGGAATGTGAAGAGCCTCATCAGGTCAAGGGCGCTTCTCCTTCTCGGCGGTTTTGCCTTGCCAACAGTTTGGATTTATCCAGACCAGACATGCCAGGGGAGAAGCTGGCTTTATTTGAAATCTCATTACAGCCCCTCTGCATTTCATCATCCTGCAGACGCTCTCTGCTGCAGCGTCACTCCAGCAGGAATTGCAGGGGAAGCCTCCACGCCTGGTGGGAAGGGAAAAGTGCTGCAGGACTCCCAACATCTCCTCTTCTCCATCCCTGTTGGAGCTCAGCCTGCAGGAATGACCCTGCAGCCCTTCCTGGGGTTAAACCACCAAACCTGGCACAGCAGTGGGGGTTTCTGGCCAGCTGGGGGATGTTGTGCAGGTGTTGGGAAGATGGGGGTGCAGGGGAGCATTTCCTCCAGCTTAGGGACCACCAGAGCAGCACATCTGAGTCTCCCCAGGGGGAATATCCAGAGGTGTGTGAGGCACTGCTCATCCGAGAGCCGAGGATCCAGGCCTGTGGAAGCAGGAATGGCTTTGGAAACACAGGGTGATTATTTCAATGTAAACATCACTAAATCTGCTGGTGGTGGTGTTAACAAAACCCATCCAGACTGAATGGAGCAATCAGTCTTGATATCTGTCCCCAAAACTCTTCTCCCAACAAGCAGCACCTGCCAAGAATGATTTCTGACTGATGAAAACTCAGCTTGTCGCTGTCTTTTATGATCATGGATCTTCCCTGGGTTATCTTGATTCCAATCTCAGTCTCAGGGTTGTTCCTTTGGCTAATTAAAGGACAACCATTTGTTAATTACTGACCAAAATTTTCAGTGCTCATTGAGATATTTTGCATTTTGCTCAGGTTGACTATTAAAGTAAACTGGAGCCACGGGGATTTGGAGCTCAGAAACTCCCTCTGCTCTGGGGCTGATCCCTCAGGGTGTTTGGGGTGTGATACAAAACACGAGTACAAAACACTCACATTAAATATGGGAACCTCTATTTTAACACTGAAATGTGGCAACAGCAGCACATTTGCCACCTTCCAGCTCAGTTATTTCCCTACATCACAGCCAGGGATTTATAGGAGGCAGATCTGGGCAGTAATTAGGATAATTCAAACTGGGATCTCCACTGGATTTCAACTTTAGGCTGGGATTTCCAAGCAGTGCTACAGGGGAGGAGGAGATCCCTGTCCCAAGGGATGTGTCACTGCTCAGATGGAGCAGAAGATGCCAGTTCAAAGTGACAACCCCAACCCCCTTGTCCCTCTTGAAGGTCACTGGGGACATAATGGGTATAGAGAACAGCTCCTTTTATGCCATGTGAGATATTTATACATCTAAAGCCTGCTGGTCACTGGGAAGCTGCCCAAGACTTTAATGGTTTAATTGCTGTTTCCTCTACATTCCCCTCTCTGTTGTTCATCACAGATGACAATTGTGGTTTCATGTCCATGGGGCTGGGCTGGGTCTCCCTGGGAATCTCATCTCCTTGTGCAATTACTGCTCCTGGATATCTCTGGGTATGTCCTTGAAGTCTCCCCCCAATTTAAATCATTAATAAAAACCTTATTTCCAAGTGGGAACTCCTACAGGATGATGTTGGTCCCTTTTTTCACCCTGAGGTATAAAGGAGGGATGGAGCAGAGATCTGGACATCCTTGAAATAACCCATAAAACTACTGGGGTGAGACCAGGATGGACAGGATGCACAACAAAAAACGGGGGTGAAATAGAAAACAAGCACATTTTGGGTACTCTGGGACTGTCTGGTGGTGCCACAGAGCTGCATTAGTGCAAAACAGGGCACAATTAGATCTTCTCAGCCTTGCAGATAAATACACCATTTGCTCCACCCTGATATTGATCCTGAAATAAAACCATGCTGCCCTCCACTCCCACTGCCATTATCTCCAACCCCAAACTCCCAGAAAACCCAGCAAGAAACCCCCGGATCACAAAATTGCTTCCCATCTCTTGATTGTATTTTTAGTTCTCTTTCTAATGTACTTTGGGTTTGCCTTCTATTTTTTTTTTTTTTTTTAGCTGCTTGAGTAAACTCAGCTCATCCCTCAAAGCTTTTGGACACTGAGGTTTTTAAGAACTGAGTTTTGCCTTTGGGGGCAGGGGCTTTAGGGAATACAACATATATATATGTATGGATATGTATTCCTACAGATATTTATGCCTTCATAAAATGGAAAAATTAAACAAGCTGGTGAGAAGAATCTCTTTGAGAGGGTGACAAATCACCTACACCCAATGCAACAGGGACTGAGGTGAGAGGGCAAAGGCTGGCTGGGCTCATTTGAGCTGATCCCTTGTGGGTTTCACACATGAACCCCCTTTCCATGTCTGGAAACATTGGGATACTCCCTGAATTTGGGCTGGGCTGCAGCCAAGGACTGGATGCTTGCTTTAAATCACAGAGGTTTTCTCTGCCGTGCTTTAAAAGCTGATCCTGGGCTCGAGTCCTGCCAGGATGAGTTTTATCAGTGATAGGAGGAAGAAACTGACAAAAATGGTTATAAATCTTTCAGGACATTAAAAAAATTTAAAAAGGAGGTCTCTTCTCCCCTGGGCATTTTAACAAAGGGGATTGCTCTGAGATTGAGTCTGTGCCCCTCACATGACTGTGGTTATTTCACCTCCTGGCACTTTCTCCTCCAAAGCTGCCACTCAGGAAATCTGCTGGAAAAAGCTGCTGGGAATTGTGTTTGTGTGTGGGGCTGGTGCCACACACACATGCCTCTGCCATGGCCACTGCTGACCCTGCTCCACAGGCTGCTCTCTGGGGAAAGGTCAAGGCATCAGGAGCAGGTAATCCCAGCCCAGGGAGCTGCTCCCCTGCCATGGCATCACAGGAAGGATCTGAGCCTTCATATTTAATGCATGAGGAGCACTGGGATGATCTTTTTATAGTTGGTGCTCTCAGACTTTGTTTTATTTTAATTGTTGGGTAATAAGGGGTTTGAAATTTGGGGTTGGGTCCCCGGGTTGGCAGGAGAGGTCTGTAGGATCAAAATCTGGAGTTGGAGCTTTGCTGGAGCCAATTCCTTATCCTGAGGACTGGAGACCACTGGGGACCCCATGGACCACAGAATCACAGAACGGTTTGGGGTGGAAGGGACCTTTAAAGGTCACCTAGTCGAGCCCCCTGCAAGGAGTTGGGACATCTTCAGCCAGAGAATGGCTCCTGGTCTGGAATGTGCTGGAGCCAGGCAGGGAATGATGATGGAATGATGATGGAATGGTGGATTCAAGCTCCTTTTTCACCTGAGTGCACCTCCAGCTTCTCCTTCCCTGAAACTAAAGAAAGTATTTTGGATTGAACTCAGATTTTGAGCTGTTAGGTTTTGTTGCAGAAGAATGGGAATCTGGGGGTCTGGAGTGTACACTCTGGTTTGCCATTGAGGTGCTGGCTGGGAAGTTTTCCCTCTGTTAAATCCATGCAGAATCCTCCTTTCCTCCTTGTACCTTGCTGGATTTGGCCACCAGCTCAAATGTACCATCCTTCAGTGGGTTAAAAACTGTCAGCTTTCCCTCTCCAGACACTGTATTGCCCTTTCGTCTCTGCTGATTTTGGCCTTGCTAATTTTAAAGGGAAATCCTTGAATCCCATACAATGCTCCTGAATTTTAACCCCTGGCCCACGGATGGTTGCAAGGCAGCTCTTATGATGCAGAGATTTTTCACACCACACAAACGAGGCAAGAAAGAAAGAGATGGGAACTGGGAGTTATTTTTAAGGGCATTTCAGGTGTCACCTCTCTTCTCCATTGGCTGCCAGTGAAGGAAGTGGCACACAAAGAGCCTTTGGGATTTTAATTGTTATTTTCAGGTTAGCTGGACTGATGGACTGATGTTAGGGTGGAACAAGACCTTTGGATCTCACTTGGCCCAGCCCCAGCTGGTCCTTAGCTGTTATTTTAAAGCAATTTAGTGTTTTTTTTTTTTCCAAGAATGATGGAAAATACTGGGCTCTAACCCAGCCCCTTATCCTAAGACAGGATCAAGTATTTTCTCCTGTCATTCCTGTTACGCATTTCTCCGACTTGGATCTCAAGGAGATCTCAAGGAGTCACCCGGGAGCAGGGACTCCATCCTGGTTGCGGGTAATCCATCTCACACTAAACTAATCTCACAAGGAGGATCTCCCCTGATAGCAAGAAAAACTCCCAGTATCAACAGAATCAAACAATATTTATTGTATTGATTTTATCAGTCACTGACCCTGTTTTTTTCTGGGCTGTTGGGATCATTAACTCTGGGCTAATGAGGGCAGCGTTAAGAGGATGCGGCACTGGGGAATGATAAGGAGAGAGGATGGAGAGGTAAATCCAGGTCCCTCCTAGGTCTAGAGTTAATCACTGCTGTAGGGCCCTTTCCCACTGTGAATCACATCCCATCACATCATCCCATGTGAACCAACCCCAGGCATTTCCCTCCCTCCCAGGAAATTCTGACCAGAGAAATTCCTCGTGCAGCAGAGTGGTGAGGGAAAGGAGGAAAAAATGCGATATAATGGGCCACAATATGGTGCTACCTATAAATATTTTACCAGGAAAGGTATGCAACTGGTATTTTGAACAAATCCCCAGCCACAGTTTTAATAAAGTGCCTTTAGCTGCCACTCTGCCGTGTTTAAATCTAATTCCAGTTGTCAGTCAAATCGCTGTGTGTTATTAACCTATGGGCATAATTGCCTATTCCAAGTCTGCAGCTCTAAGAGGCTTTATGTATGATTGTAATAAATGAAATAACTTCTATGATTCCAGCTCCTGGCTGAACACATTGACATTGGAAATTACACATGCACACGCATCACTTTTGTCTCTCCCTGGATGAGAGCTTCTGTGGCTGTGGAGGAAGGCCTGGGTGAGCAGGGAAATGACTGAGCTTTGCATTAGCTCATCCCTACAGCTGGTGCCACATGGAAACACTTGGTCTGAAAAGGCAAAATCTCCATAAAAATAAGTGAATGCTCACAGAATTGCCACCGTGTGCATCAACGGCAGAGAAATCCTTGTGCACTGCTGTGGTTTAAGGGATTTCTAGCAGATTTTAGTCCCTAACCTCTTCCCTCTTCCCCACCACATCGTATTTTGTGCCTGTAGGAGGAATTTATGCTGCAGGAGACATTGGCTTGTTGGTTTATTTTTCAGTGCTCACCACTGGGGCAAGGGGAACATGACATTCAAAAGGCAGAGGCAGCATTTTCCAGCCTTTTTGTGCTGCCAGAAAAACACAGCAGAAGTGAAGGGTTTCTGACCACTAAATGGTGTAGGTGCTGTGAGTAACAGGTCCCTAAAAATTTCATCTCAGCTTCTCTGGTTATGGCCCTCCAAGCAGTAATTGATTGTTCAGTATGGAGAAATGAAGGCACTTGAAAGACTTAGAATCCCTTCCAGTGGCTAAAGGGATCCAAGAGAGGGACTTGGGACAAGAGATGGAGGGACAGGACACAGGGAATGACTTCCACTGCCAGAGGGCAGGGATGGATGGGATATTGGGAAGGAATTCCTCCCTGTGAGGGTGGGGAGGCCCTGGCACAGGGTGCCCAGAGAAGCTGGGGCTGCCTCTGGATCCCTGGAATTGTCCAAGGCCAGGCTGGACGGGGCTTGGAGCAATCTGGGATAGTGGAAGGTGTCCCTGCCCATGGAATGAGAGGTTCTTCCAAGTCTCTTCCAGCCCAAACCATCCTGTGATTGTGTGAGTTTATGAATCTATCCAGTCTTGTTGAGGAGCTCAGGATCTGCCCCTCCAACTGCAGCGCAGCCATCAGAGTGCAGCCAATCTCTGTTCTTCTTCATCCTCTGCAATATGGGACCTTGTGCATCAGATCAGCCCCATTCCCACCCAGCCCTGGCTCCCTTTTCCCCATGTGCAGTGATTTCTTTGGCTCTGCAGAGCAAAGCAAGCAAGAATCACTCCAGGCACTGGGATATCACAGCAGCACCCCTGCCCCATAACCACAGCACCAGCGGGGACCATGAGCACACACGGCTCTGCAAATGCTATGGGAACATTGGCCTGGCATTCCCAGCCATGCAGGGAGTGCTGGACCCACCTTCCAGCTCCAGGGTGAGATGTGGGTCCCCTTTCTCCCAGCCTCTGCCCTGGGCAAAGCTCACTGGCTTTGCTCCTTGGGGTTCTCGTGGTCGCACCGCGCATCTCCGCAGTGCTGATCCATCGGGGCCTTCCAGCACAGCTCCTGATGGGAATTAATCTAATGGCTGCTCCACTCTGGGCATTTGGGAGAAATGTATTTTGAGGGGAAGCTTTGAGATGTCTCAGGACAGGGTGGCCTCGTTGTGTGGAAGGATCAGTGAAGTGCTGTCCCCGCTCCTCAGGGTGCCCTGTTCAGCCTCCCTGTTTGACCCCTTAATTTCCCGTAGTGATGTCACTGAAATCCCTGCTCGTGGTCGCGCTGCCGGGCTAAATTTAGAGTGTTTGAGATGATTTGTGACTCTGTTTCTGGGGGGAGGCGGGGCGGGGGGGGATGTCGGGGAATGACATGTGAGTCCTGTGTCATTGAGGCTCGTTTGGGCTTTAAAGACGGTGGAGTGGAGCGCGGAGATGACAGCGCTGTCCAGGAAGAGCAGGGAGGAAAAAGGAGATGGGACTCTCGGCCCTTTTTATAGTCTAACCAATTTAATTGAGCTCGTTGCTAAGCTGAGACATTAGGAAAGGATTTTCCCCTCGAAACCTGATTAGATTTCCCAATAAAACGCCCACTTTGACTGCTGCTGCTAGGAGATGTGTTGGCTTTTGGTTCATGGAGGTGCATGGCATAAAAATAAACGGAAAAAAGGAGCTGGATGCTGCAGGGATATGAAGCAAAAGATCTTTCTACATGGAGACCATCATCCTGCTTGGGACTAGGTGAACAGTGGGGCTGGCACTCGACAGAGATCTGGGAAATGAGGGAAACAGAGGAATTTCCCACATCTTCCATTCCACCTCCCTGCTGGAGCCCGAGCATCTCCAGCCCAACCAGTGCTGCAGTGGCGAGTGAATCGGTCAGGGGTGGGCGTGGGCAGGGAGAAAAAAAACAGCATAAAATTGCAAATGGAAGGATCTTTGCTCCCCACAAATGCTCTCCATCCACCCCTTCCCTCTGCCCACGGGATGGGTGCCCCTGGGTCCCTGTCCCCAGCCCCTTCTAGCGCATGACCTTGAGGGCCAGACGCCTGAAGGTTATTCGGGGGCATTGCTGTGTTAATCAAAGCTGCTTAATTCCCCCCATAATCCAAGTGGGGATGGAGCCTGGCAGGTCCCTGCCGTTATGTTTACATCGGACTGCGGGTGGAGGGAGGAAGGAGGGGACAGGGAGGGAGGGGGGAGCTGACGTGCTTGGAATAAAACCATGCTACCTCCTCCTCCATCCCTCAGCGAAAAAATCAAACGCATCTGTCCACCCCCCCAACCCCCCCGCCCGTGCCAATTCCCTTCCCAAAGTGTCCACCCCAAAGAGGAGGGGCTGCACTGCAGCTCATCTCAAGGGGGCAAAGGTCTTGGAGGAACCCCCGACCTGATTTATTCAGGGCACAGCAATATTTCTTGGGATTAGTATTAATAAGAGCCTCCTGCCCCCTCCTCTCCACCCCTCTGGGCTGAGCCCAAGGGAGGCAGCCGGGCCCCGCCGGGGGTACTAGGCCTTTGGATGCACGGTGATGGCGTCTCTTCATCCCGGCCATTTCACAAGACAGAAAACAGGTTGTGTATTTATTTGGGGTTATTTAGGTCTTGTTTTCCTCTCCCATGCCGCAGCTTTAAAACAAAATCCATCCTGTTTGTGAGGGCCGGGCACTGTGGGGCTGGCGGTGCCGCAGAGGGATGTTCTGCACGTAGTGCGGCATGGCAGGGATCTGCCTGCCGAGATGGGGGCAATCCCAGAGAGAAGGCACCCCCAAATCTCTTTCTTTTCCCCCCTTTTATTCACTACACAGGAGCCCTCTGGCCGTTCAGACCCTCCTGGAGGTCCAGGATGCAGCAGTGCCCACCCAGGGTTGAGCAGGTGACTGTGGGCTGCCGAATTGCAAGGCTGAGGTTTTTATTTTGGGGCGGATTTTAACATTCATCCCCCACCTGGTGCTGAGTGCGGGTCCTTCAGGGGGGGGTCCTGCCTCCGCCACCGTAAAGAGACGGGTGAGAAACCTCCAGGAACAAAGGAGAGGATGCAGGAACCCGCAAGGAAAGAGCTTTATTGGCATGACCCGACGGGCTCCTTGCGGCATCCGCACCGGCCGGGATGCGAGCCCAGGGGGAGGGATGGCCCCAAATACCTGCAGAACCCCTCGGCGGCTGCAAAGAGGCGTCCCAGGGAGCCCAGGCTGCTGTCAGTGTTCCCAAGGGCACCATTCCAGAGGTGAGGCTCTGTGCACGGAGCTGCAAAGAGAGATGGGACCCCCCACGCTGTCACCGAGGGCCCCCCGAATCTGGGACAGCTCTGCAGATGCCCTGAGGGGTGGGGGACTGTCCCCTGCAGTGAGGCCTGTCCTCCCCCAGTGCCAGGCACCTGCTGGGAGCACTGGGATGGGCCGGGATGAAGGGATGCAGGGCGGCCTCCAGCTGCAAAGAGAAGGGAGGGGAGGAGAGGGATGGGAGAAGGGAAAGGAGGTGAAGGGCCCAGCGGGGAGCAGGGCAGAGCGGTGGGGATGGCTACAAGGGTGGAGGGGGGGAAAAAAAACCCGAAATAAAAATAAAAGCGTGAAAAAGAAGGGGGAAAAGAAAGCAATGGCGTGTCGGGGGAGGAGGGGGGAGCAGCCCCTGTGCTGCAGAAGGCTCTGGGGGGCACCTGCTCCGTGTTAGGCCGCGGGGTCGCAGCATCCCTGCGGGGTCGCAGCATCCCTCCCTCCCGCCGCCTCCAGATTTTTGAATTTTATTTTATTTTCTGAATAATTCAGGTGCTGTTTCTCCCCCCCCTTCATCCTCCCCCCCACCTCCCCTCGGCTCCTCGCACACACACGCCTCTCGCCGGGGCTGTGTAAGGAGTATAATGAGGCAGCCGATGGGTAATTGGGATCTTTTGTAGGGAGGATGTATGGCTGGGGCAGCTGCTGGGGGGTGGGGGGGCAGCTGGGGGGGGACAGCATTACCATACAAAGGGAACAAATGACATGTTTATCCCTCTGAGAGATTTACGCCCGGCCTCGCCCTGCAGACACAGCGCTCCCCCCTTCTTCTACCCGGCACTTTTGATTTAAATTATAAGGATTAAAAGGAGAGGGAGGGCGGAGGGGAAAAACACACAAACAGCCACCGGAAAAAAAAAATCATAATAAAGCTTTTAAAAAATAAAGAAAAAAAGCGGCTTTGCCTCAGCATGGCCCCCCCACCCGCCTCCGCCGGGGGAGCAGCGTGAGCCCCGGTGACCCCAAGACCTGCCCTTGCTTTTAACAGGGAAAAACCCCATCGCTCTGTGGAGAAAAGGCGAGAGAAAAGGCAAAGCACAAAGCGGCGGCAGCGGAGCAGCCCCGGGGACAGCAGCCGCGACCCCCCCCCGGGGACAGCAGCCGCGTCCCCCCGGGGCCCACCCGCGGGGCACCCCCGAGTGACAGCTCCGGATTCCACACCCCGGGCTCCTGTACTCGCCAGGACCCCCTCTCCTTCATCCCGGAGAGCCCCCCTAATGCTGCCGTGCGTCCCCATCCCATCCCAGCGCATCCCATCGCATCCCGTCCCATGCCGTGCATCCCTCTCCGCCCCCTCCCCGCGCTGCGGTGCCACCTGCGCCGGTGCGCAGCGCTGCCTGCGCGCCCCGCGGCCGAGCTCGGGGGATGGAGGGGGCGATGTCAGGGGGTGCGGGGGGTTCCGCGGGTGCGGAGAGCCGCGGAGCCGCCTCCGGCCTCGATGCTGGTCAGCCTCGTTCTTGGCATTCACCGCGTGCCTTAATTGTATGGACATTTAAATCAAGGTCCGCTGTGAACACGGAGAGAGGGGCCTTTCCTCGGGAAGGATGAAAATATAGAGAAGGAGAAGGGGAAACGGGAAAAGAAAAGAAGAAAAAGGGAGGGGGGGAGGAAGGGAGGGGGGAGAGGGACCCCGCGGAGCCCAGCCTTTGTTCTCCGCGCCCCGCGGAGGCTCGGCGCGCCCTTCCCCATGGGCGGGGGGGAGGGGGGGGACAAAACCCAACCTAACACCCCCCCAACCCCCCCGTCGGAAAAAAACCCACCCTTCTATCAAATCAAAGAAGCCCCGGGCTGTGGGGTGGGGGGCGGCGGGGGGGCCCCGTTACCTGCCCTCCGTCTCTGCCCAGCGCTGCCCGCTCTCTGCCGCCTGCCCCGAGCCCCGCCGCGCTGCTATAAGCGGGGGGGGTCTGGAGGAGCGCAATAAACCTTCCCCCGTTCGCCTGCTGCAGTCAATCCTTTCGCTCAGATCCCAAGTGGTGCAAAAAAAAGAGGAGAGGGGCCCATCTGGCTTCTCATCAGCTTTGTCAAGTCTTGCATACGCTAAAATGCTAATGACCTAGATAGCTCATGCAAAATGCAGCAGAGAGAGGAGAGGGAGGGAGCAGCGAGGGAGGGAGGAGGGAGGAGGGAGGGGGAAAGGCAGAGGGAGGGGGAGAGCCCGGGTGCATCACCCCCCCGTCCCCAGCACCCCCCAGCCCTGGCTGCCCAATGCACCTTGGTAGGTACGAGCCGGGCTTTGATTTGAAAGGTCAACCGGGTACGATGAGGGGGGGGGGCGGGCAGAGCCCACGGATAAACCGCCCTGGCTTCATCCTTCATCCCCCCCCCCGCCCCAGCCCTCCAGGGGGGAAGAAAGGGCGCGGGGGGGGCGCTGGGAGCGCAGCCCCCACTGCATCCCCCCTCCCCCGTGGGGTGCTGAGGGGTGTCCTGTCTATCCAACCCCCCCTCTCCCGGCCCGACCCCAACCCAAATCCGACCCCCCCCCCGCAAGAAGAGGAGCGAAGGAAATACCCCCTGCGGCAGCCCCGCCGTGGTCCCTCCGTCCTGCAGTCGGTGCGGAGCGCGGCCAGGCGCGTAATCCCGCGGAGGATGCTCGGGGAGGCAGGGGGTGGGATGTGCCCCCCCCCGCGCTATGCGGAGGGGGGTGAAAATTATATATATAAATAAAAAAAAATATATATAGAAAAGAAAAGGGAAGGGGGGGGCTGGAGCCAGGCCGGCGGCGGGAGCGGAGCGGGCGGCCGGAGGGTGCGGAGGGAGCGCGGAGCAGCCGGGCGGGCGCTGCGCGGAGCGCGGAGCTGTCAGCGGCGCCTTCTCATTTATCATTAGCCAGCCCTAATCTTGCTCGCTGTCCTCCTTCGGTGATGTTGATTCACTTTCCCTCCCTCCTCCCCCAGCTCCCCCCCACACCCCCCCCCTCCCCGTTTTTTCCCGCACACCCCCTCCCCGTAAAGGATTATTCAGCCAAAAAAAAAAAAAAAAAATCCCAGCTGCTGACTCCGTGCGCCGCAAACAAGGCGGCTGCAGCCCTCGCCCCCAGCCCCGCTCCCGCAGAGATGCTCCGGGTGTTGTCCGCAGAAATGCTGCCTTTTAAAACAAGGAGCGACCCGCGGGGAAAGAGCCTCCAGCCCTGCCCAGCTCCCCCCGCAGCCCCCCGCACCCTCCACCCGCTCTGGGGGGGCTGCGGGGGGGAACCCCCTGCCCTGGCCCCCCCAAACCCCGCTGCGGAGAAAGGATGCTGCAGAGCTGGGTGCAGCCTTGCAGGGGGAGAGAGGAAAAAAAAAAAAGGTATTAAAAAAAAAAAAAAAAAAAAAAAGAAAGTACCAATTTTGGCCGAGGCTTCGCTTTCTCTCCCCCTCCCTCCCTCACCCACAGCACTGCTGGTTTCATGGCTACGCTACTGTAATTATGAATTCTTCTTCTTGCGACTCGCGTGTGTGCAGGGGCTGGGGGTGGCAGTGGCTGTGGCTGCGGCTGACATCACTGCAGTGGCGTGGGGCTGACAGCTCCCAGCGCTGCGCAGCCTGCAGTGGCTCCTCAGCTTTTTTTGCAGCCTCTCTGCTGACAGTTGTCAGGGAAAAGGAAAGGGGGGGAATAATAATAATAATAATAATAATAATAATAATAATAATAATAATAATAATAATAATAATAATAATAATAATAATAAAACCCAAACCAAGCAATGAACCCACCCCATCTCACTGCGTTCAAGGTGAATTTCAAGGAGAAGAGCGCGGTTTTTGTTTGTGGTGAGGAGCGCACGCCGTGGTTATCCACACGTTTATATCCAGGGATATCTACACATTCCCAGCATCACCAGTCCCGGCCGAGCACCCTGTTAGACCCTGTAACCTTGTCAGGGAGCTGCACAGCCTGACCTGGGCTAAAACCTCAGCTCAAGCAGGGTCTGAAGGCAGGAAATCCTTTATTACTGGCTGGGTGATTTGGTGTCAAGGGCATGTGCCCGCTCCTGGGATCTCTCTGCACAAGCCGCAGCTCCTGAGATCATTCCAGCGCCGCACCGAGTCGCAGCGCACGTCTCTTCCTTCCATCCCTTCCCATTGCACGAACACAAACACATCCCCTCGCTCCTCTTTTCCTTTTTCCCTCCCCAGTCGAGGCCTAGAAGTTGCTGAGAAAAACCCGCATGGAAGCGCGAGGAGGTGGTCGGTACCCTGAGTGTGGGTCTGTGTGCTCAGAGAGGGGCAGGACCGTCCAGCTCTGAGTAAGCACAAGAACCTTGGGCACATTGGGGGTCCAAAAAGATGTGGCTGGAAGCCTCTGGGAGCCTTTGCCCTTTCCCCTTAGTGCTGTCTCACAGTCCTACCGTTTGTGTTCCCATTGCCTTAATGACATTTCACTTAACGCATCAGATCTGAGGAGTTTTCAAGGAAAAGCTAGAAATTAGCTGTCAAAAATGGTTGGGGAGAGCCACCAGCTCAGCCACAGAAATCTTTCCTCCTGCCCTTTATACCATCACCCCCCTCAAAGCATGACACAATATTATTAGCTTAAAGAAAAAAACAACCCCAAACCCTATTTACCCTGAGAGAGCAACTCCACAGTACACCTCCCTTGAGCCGTTTGCAATTCAAATAAGGCCTCGAAAGGCGCAGATTTTAAGGTCTGGCTGACAGAAGCCAACAGCCAGAGCATCCCTCTGAGACTGCCACGCTTCCAGCCGCAGCTGGAGCCACGGGGCCACACGAGCATCCATCCCTGCCCCGCAGGCAGCTGCCCAGCGGGGACCGGGATGGGGTCACGGTGCTGCCTAATTCATCCCCTCCTTGGTTCCCTGCCCTGGAGATTTATGGAGAGCTGAGGTGGTTTATTTAAAAATAAATAGATGAGTTTCGTGGCAGGTTAGAGGTGAACGGTTGCAATTTCAATATTCCCCTGAAATTACTTCTGCTTGTTTTTTTATGAACATTTATTTTTTATCTCTCTGTAAGACCTTTCCTTTTGAGGAGCCGAAGGCACCTTGGGAGTCTGCAAAAGCCCTGATCCCAATGGCAATTTGAAGGAAGGAAATGCAATTCTCTCTCTAAGAGGGGAAACTGAGGATCGGGGCTTTGGGGAGGTTTTGTCACCCATCCTTCATGGCTTCAAATGGAACGGAACCATGGATGGAAATTATGGGAGCAGCAGGGGGACACAGACCCAGAACAGGGCTTGCAGCCCTCAGGGCTGGGCAAAATGGCTTTGTCAAATGGACACGGGGATTTTCTGCCTGAATTTCAGCTGACACAGGGCTGGATGTCACGTTATAAACCTGTGCTGGATTAAAGCTCAAAGGGCTCTTCCAGGGCCTTTTCCAGCTCACCCTCCTGCCCGTCGCCCGTCACGTTGGCCGAGGATATTTAAAGCCCGCTCGGAAATACATTACCCTCCCTTAAAAACATAAATCCTCGGACTTAAGCGGTGATCCATCCCCTCCCTGTGCACTATTAGCACATTAAGAAATTAAACGATAAAACTCCCAAAGATCCGATTGACTGGGATCGCGCCGCTCCATATGGCACAGCATATGTGTCCGGCCCTCGGCCGGGATGTGCTCGGCCAGGCTGGGCTGGGAAAGGGGTTTCAAGGCAAATTCAGATGGATTCAGAGCTACTTCTTTTTTTTTTTTAATTTTTTTTTTTCCTCCTCTCACGACATTTCACTTCTCTGCTCCACCCCCAGCGCCAGAGGGAAAGCTGTGGAGGTGATGTATGTCCCTAAATAAGGATGCAGAGCCTGGCTTTGCTGGAGGAGGTCAGGTGAGGCTATTTAACGCTTTGCAGCCTCCTTGAAGGCTTTAGAAAATGATGCCAAACCCCCAAAGCCACCTCCCCACAAGCAGCTTCACGTCTGCTGGGGATGATGGCAGAGGTGATGCCAGGGGAATGGGTCCCTGCAGGTGGAGGGAAAAAGTCCCTTTCCTTCCCTACCCACTCCAGGATAAATCCCCTTGCAGCAAACAAAGGGCTCTGGGCCTCGCTGGGAGCTTTCCCTGAGTGACAACGCAGGGTTTCTAAAAGCCTTTAGAGGCTTTTTCACCACTTTGGTGGAATTTAAACCTTTCCTTTAATTTCTTTCTGGGGCTCACTTGAATTGTTAAACGCTGGGAGGTGTGAGGGGAGCAAAGATGGCAGCTGGATTCATCCCTGTGCCTGGCACTGCGGGATGGACGGGTGGACAGAGCCTGCACCACAAAACTTAGCTCTAAACATGACCTAAACCAGCTTAGCAGGGATATACATGGAGAAAGGGATTAACCCCCCTCGCTCCCCAGCCAGGAGCAACAAATCCCATTAACACCCCATCCCTGGGAGGGGAAACTCTGCATCCACTGGTCCCCGAAATAGGGACCTGCCGCATCGAGTGAGTTATTTATTTCAAATAAAGATCCCAGCCCATGGCAATGTCTCCTGCAGAAGCTCCGTGGTGAGAATTAGGGATTTTTGTGGGAAGCTTCGGCATCGCTGCGAACCAGCCTGGTCGTGTTATCCTGGAGCAACGCCTGCGCTGGCTGCTCACCTCCTAAATAGTTAATTCCTGGAGACTTTGAGAAGGTTAAATATGTATCAGGATTAGAAGCAGTTACCTATAGCTCCCCTTTCTGCAGGATTTCTCAGGGTTACTCAGAGAACTGGGAGCAAAATTCGGCGAGAGGGGGATGAAAAATCTCCCTCTGCCTGAAAAACCCGTCTCTCCCCCAAGTAATTTGATTTAAAGCAGGGGAATTACTCACTGAGGTGATAGGTAGGAACCGTGCAAAATATAGTGGGGGGAAAAAGAAGCTGTTAGAGACAACAGCAGGAGAAAAACTCTGTTATCTATGGTAACAGTCTGGAGACTGATTTATCCAGTGTATAAATAGAGCGGGAGAGGCTTTCGTGCTGTAGACGCTCTGATGGGGAAGTGAGAGTTGATTTTACCCTCCCTTTCAGGTTCAGCTTGATAGGAAAACTTCCCATTGATGCAGCAGCTCCACGGAGTGAGACATGGCACCAAATTCCAGAGGAAAAGGGCCCAAACTTTCTCCCCTTGCCGCCGTGCCGGGCGCAGCCGTGGGATGCGATTCCAGCATCCCCCCCTTTCCCCACGTAGCCATTCCATCTTAATCAACATCCCAGCTCTCCCCAGAGCTGCCCTCTCCAAGCCCCCAAATATTATTGCTTTGTTTACTACTGGGTTTTATGGAGGATGAAAGCTGATGGACCAGATCCCTCTTCCAAGTACTTATTCCCTTCCATACTTTAAATAATGTTGTTTCACCTGCTGGCTGTAGAGAGAAAAAAACTCAGCAAACAAAACACCCCAAATCTCTCATACTCCGTTATTTATTTCTGAATTTTCCTTGAGGAGGGAAAAAAAAAAATCATCAAAAGTCTTCAAGCTTCAGGTTTAAAATGTGCATCATATTTGGGCAAATCTACTGGAGCAAGCACAGGGAAAAGAGGAAAGATGCAGGGTCGGGCTGGAGCCTTGTTCAGCATTTTGAGTAGTGTAACACATTTTAGAGGGAAAAACGTGGGGCTGGGAGGGAGATTTTAAGACTTGTCTCAGTTATACCTGGAATGTTCATCTTTAGGAGCCCCAAAACCCATCGTGCCATTTGTCCCTCTTGTGTTTGGTGCCTCCATCATTTAAGGACAATTTGAAAAACCGATTAACCCCCCAAAACTCCCTTTGCCTTGCTGGGATTTGCTCTTTATTTTCCAGCCTGCTCTGCCGCAGCAGCAGCAGCGGCCTTGGAATCCCATTGCTCCCGTTTTTCCAGCGACATCTCCCAGGGTGTGCATTCCCCTATTGTTCCACAGGTCAGCAGAGAGCCCCGAATCAGGTAAAAGTCCCTTTTGTGCCGTATCCCACAATATCCACGTCTGCCTAGTGTGTGTTTCCCCAACGCAGATTCCACTGGCACGGAGGAGCAGATGGCTCAGGTAGCGGATTTAAAGCTGTCCCAGCCCACCCCCGGGCCTGACCTATATCCAGGATGAACGGATGGATGCCAGGAATACCTTTGCTTTTCCCCATGTCCATCATACATCACTGGATTTTTTTCCCCCCCTCCCCATCAGCTGTCAATAATATAAAAAAGAAGGGGAAAGGTAAAAAAAAAAAGCAAAAAAAAAAGCAATACCTTCCTGACTGATATTTACACAAGTAAATATTTTTTATGTATATACAACCAGTATGAAATGATTTTTAATGAATTATCTGTGAGTGAAAACAGTTCTGTAAATCAGCAGGGCTGCAGGCAATTTTTACCATATGTCGGCTCACATTTGTATCACGGAATTTGTTGTGGCGAGGACGAAATATCTGCTTTTCTTTCCTTGCTGATGTGCTAGAATTAGGATCTACATAACTCAGTGCGTTTAAGCAGGAATATTGTCTGGTTTTATTGGACTATTATTAATGCAAAGGAGGCCGTTCCCTATTCGGCTCTGCACACCCAGACAGCGAGAGCTGCACGGGAGCAGGGAGAAGCCTGAATTACATCAAAAATCCCTATTTTTTCCCCCATAAAGCGTCCTTCAAACCTTTCTCCAGCAGGTTTCCAAGAATAAATCAGCAACTTGCACAGCAGAAAGGACTATCTGTAAAATATAAGCTATGCTCTGCTCTGCACATCCATCCTCCCTTCCCCCTCTGTAAAATAACATCTGAATTCCTAATGGCAATAAGGATGAATTACTTAATGTATGGAGGGGGGGCTCAGGCTAAAAACACATCCCAGGATAATGCTGTGCTTTAACAGCTCTGTATTTACCCCTAAAGCAAGGGGGTGAAACAGAAACCAGAGCCTCAAAATGAGGAATTGACACCTAACACCCCACAAAATGCAGGTGAAAACTTCTGCCTGATCCAGGGTAGGAATAAATGGAATAAATTACTCCTTAATTTAGGTACTAAACCAAGATAAAAAGTAAGGGATGGCAGTGGGGGGGGGAAGTTTAACACAAAATCAAACCAAAATTGCAATGGATATCACATATTCCTGCGTTCTGGGGATTTTATTTGAGAGCTGTTAACACTGAGGAAATGGTTGAATTATATTTTATAAAACAGTGTCGCAGGGACGATCTCCAGCCTGATTCTCCATCGTTTATCCAGGGCTGAATGGGAAGGTGGGGGGGATGTCAGCCAGGATGCTGGGAGGGAGGGAAGGCCTCTGGGAAGAGTGGTCCTGGATCTGCACCCCGAACAAAGAGAGGTCACCCCTGTTTGTATCCAGGTCCTGCACATCCAGAGATTTGCCGCTGGCTTCAACGGCAACAGGATGCTTTTCCTTTTGCCCATGGGAATATTCCTGGATGCTACCTACAGCAGGGGGGGAGGGAAGGGAGAGAGGTTGAAATTTTTTAAAATTTTTTTTTTCAGAGAGACTGAAAATCCTAAATAATAAAATACTTTAAAAACCCCAAAGACAATTCTTGCCTCTCTGCCCCCATTTTCACCCCCTCCCCTCTCCCTCTCTGCCAGGCCAGGACGCAGCCTCGAGCCAGAGGACGGCAGCGATTCTGTAATGACGTAATGCTGAGATGGAAAATGTCATAACCATTTGTCACCAAACGCCCCGTGCACCCAGATGAAGCAAACAGTGTGAGACTGACAGGGCTGATGAAAAACAGCACTTAAGCTAATTTTTTTCTCCTGCTAAACTCCGTTGTGCACTATGCAAATCTGATTGCGAAAGTGGGACATTATCAACACTTTAACGCTAGTTAACTTTGGGAGATGATACTCAGAGCAATCAACATAAACTTAGCATACAGTAACTTAAATAACAAAAATGTGTTCTCTGCTGCTGCTCCGGCGCTGGCATTTGGATCCAGGCATGTGATGGATTGTGCCGTGCCTGGGAACAAATTAAAAATACAGCGCCTCAGATCACTGGTGGCAGCAGCGGAGAGGAACGGGGTTTAAACCAGAATAACAATAATGGCAATTAGACACCAACCTGGCCTGAATCATCTCTGCCCTGCGCGCAGTTATTGATTATTAATAGGCTCATATTTGCTTAGACCCCATCCCTCATCCCTCTGGTTCCCACGCCAGCCAGAACCGACCTGCTCCTGACAAATCCACATTCCAGAGCTCTTAAATTTATCAAGCTCCTCAAAATACTCTTTCCCCCCCCCCCTCTTTAAGGTCCAGTTCCTGACGCCTGTGAGAATCGCAGCTTTCCTCTCCTTTTCCTCCTGGAAAATAAATTTCTCTTTATCCCTCGGCGAAGTGCATTGCGAACCCTAAAGGTCACCCTCCCAAATAAAGGAAGGATAACCTGCAATTTGTTATTTTTAAAAGCTCACAGCGGCGGGAGAGGTGAACTGATGGAGAGGACAGGACGCGTCTCCCTCGTTAGCATTCCCCCCGTTCCCCCGCAGCAACGGGGAACGATAATAACACCTTAATATCTCCCAGCGGGGCTCAAAGGAGCTGGAAAAATAGGATTTAGGGTGTGAGCTGGGAAGGAAAACAACAACAACAAAAAAAACCCCCAAACCCACAGCCCGTGCTGCAGCTGGAAAGTTGAAGGTGGATTTTGTGTCGTGGTGGTATTGATTGGGATGTTAACAAACCCGGAGCGCGCGGAGCAGAGGGAGGTTGGATCCCAGCCAGCTCCTGCTGCTGGCCCAGGCCTGGAATGATGCCTGCTCTGATACGGCAACAACCACTTCCCCAGCCCAGGTCTGCCCGGGGTTTCTCCTAAAAATGTTAATTAAGGCTCACACGCTGAGTAAATTACAGGGAATTAGCTCTATTTTGCATATGCAGAATTAAGGTGTGAGGAGAAGCACCTGGATGAGGGTGGCCCAGGGAGTCCACCAAGAACTGAGCTCCATCTTCACAGTCTGAGCCCTCTGCTACGGTCTGAGCCTCATCTGGTCCTTTCCTGAGCTCATCATAGCCAGGTCATTAACAGAACACAGGAATTCATAATAATTATTAGAGAATCTTAGAATCATAGAATATCCTGAGTGGGAAGGGACCCATGAGAATCATCGATTCTCAGCTCCTGGCCGTGCACAGACACCCCAACAATCCCACCCTGTGCCAAGACAGAGGTTAATGGGTTTGGTTTCCAAAAATGGACTCACTCAGGTTGCCCAATCTTATCCATTTCCAGTTCTCCCATTTCCATGTGCAGAAAATGCAGTTGGTTCTCTCCCCATTCCTGCTCTCAGCATTTTCTTCAGCTGAATTAGGTGTTTATAGGTGGTGTTTCAGGCACAATTAGAATCTGCTTTTATTTGTTAAGACTTTTTCCATTACAGCCCAAATCCCTTAGGTGCATTCTTCCTGTCACCACCCAAACTTCAAATTTCAGCTCTCTGGAGAAAATGTTCTTTCCCAAAAGGGATAAACCATTGTCCATTTGTGGGGTATGCCTGGCTGAGCCTTTCAGCTGTGACCTCCATTTGTTGGGATTGGCAGAAAAAACCATGGCACCTTTTCCAAAATTCAGGAGATATGCCAATACTTACAGAGAGATAAGTAGAGCACCAGTCTACCATGGCCAAGGAAATAATTATAGCCAAGGAAACATCTTCCATCTTGGGATGGCTGACTGCAGAGATGCACCAAAGTGCAGGGATTTTCTCCTTTTGGAAGTTAGGGAACGCATTTTATGGATGGAGAAATGAAAAAGGATTCTACTGGACTGGGTTTGACACCAGCTCCATGGAGGACAGGCAAGCCTTGCTGCTGACAGCATCCCACCAGAGAGCACAGGAAACCCTTCTTAAACAATTCTTCATGGCCTAATTTATTAAAAAATAGCAAAATGTGCTTCAGCTCTTTGATAGAGTGAAAGAATAAGGCTTGCACAACACCCAGGTCTGGTGAGGTGGGATTCACCCCTCCAAACTTCAGGAATGTTGTTGCCCAGTGCCAAAACCTGCTCGAAGGTGTCTCTGAACCAGCAGCAATTTGGGGGCACCAAGGGAAGGCTGAGACTGCACATGCACCCCGTGGTGACAGCTCCCCCACCCCAAAGACAAGGCCTCATAGCCAAGGAAACAGAATATGGAACTGGTTTATTTATTCCTATAATTTACAAATCCCTGGAAGGGTCCAAGGCCAGGTTGAACAGGGCTTGGAGCAACCTGGTCTAGTTGGAAGGTGCCCATGGCAGGGGGTTGGAACAGGATGAGGTTTTAGGCCCCTTCCCACCCAAACCATTCCAGGATTCATGGCAGGTTGGATCTGGGGCAGCAGTGCCCCGGGCAGCCAGGAGGGATATCCCTGTCCTGGGGGTATCAGGACAGGGATGTCCCTCAGAATGTCCCAGGTTCAGCATCACCAGCAGGGAGAGGAAAGGGATTGTCCCGCTCTGCTCTGCACTGGGGCGGCCTCACCTTCAACACTGTGAGCAGTTTTGGGCACTGCAAAAGAAGAATGATTTAAAGTTGTCAGAGAGCATCCAAAATAGGCTACAGAGATCGTGAAGGACCTTGAGGGGAAGCCCTATGAGGAGCAGCTGAGGTCATTTGGTTTGTTCAGCCTGGAGAAGAGGGGATGGAGGCCAGACCTCACTGCGGGCTGCAGCTCCTCCTGAGGGACAGCTCCAGTTTCTGCTCCCTGTGACCAGGGACAGGGCCCAGGAACAGCTGGAGCTGTGTCAGGGAAGGTTTAGGTTGGATATCAGGGAAAGATTCTTTCCCCAGAGGGTGGCTGAGCACTGGAACAGCTCCCCAAGGAACGGGAAGGGCACCAAGGCTGCCAGAACTCCAGGAGTGTTTGGATAACGCTCTCAGGGATGCATAGCGTGGGATTGTTGGGGTGTCCTGCATGATCTTGGGGGGTCCCTTCCAACTCAGGACAGTCTGTGATTCTGTGACGCTGGGAATTAACTGGAGACCACTTTCCCGTGGCAGGAAACCTTCTCCTGTTCCTGTGGCAGCTCAGGAGGGGAGCTGAAGTCAGGCAGCTCAGAGCTCTCCTCGTTCTCACCCAGAGCAAAGGCACTCCAGCGCTGAATTTCTGAAGCTGTAACAAGCCCAGTCCTGGTTCCCAGCTGCCTCTCACAGCCATCAGCAAAGTCCTGGAGTGAGAGCATAAATGCACTTGTTCTGCCTCTCTAAGTGCAAGGAAACTGTCTCAACAAAGAGGATGAAATATTTCTTGTGGCTTTCCGTAAGTAAAGGCAGAGAAAGCGAGGCAGACAGCAGCTACTTGAACCACTCCACCCCGAGAGTCCTAGCCTACAAGAGCTTTGTGGGAATGCTGGGACAAGGCTTTTCTGCCACAGATGAACCTCCTGCTGCTTTGTCATCTCTGCCCAGGTTCCTTTTTCTGCTCTTCCAGCTCTTGGTTTCATAATAAAATAGTGGTCAGGGCTGTGAGGGATGAGTGAGAACAGTCCCACACGGCCTTTTATCCTGCTCTCCATCATATCCCTGGAATCCATGTTGCTTCCACAGTGGATTTTTGCATGGCCAGGGGTAGTGGGATGCAGGGCACCACCACCACTAACCTCAAAAATCAGGAATTGTGCTGTTGGGGCTGCCTTGGACCTCATTTTAAACAGGCAGAGGTTTGGGCACAATGGGGTTGTCCTCCACCAAGTGATGTCCACCCCAAAGAACCTGTTCAAAGCCCCCTCCTGCACTTGGAATGGAGGCCAAGAAAATGTCCCCATCGCTGTCACATCATCTCAAATCAAAGCTGGCTTTTTTTGTCACTTTGAACAACCAGGATCTGCTCTCATCCTGTGTTTTATACACGGTCAGCAAGAGCCAATCTCTTTCATAACAGGAGCACATCCAATTAAACTGGCAAACAATATTACATTTTCCTATTACTTTGTGTAGAACATCCTTTCTGGTAAAGAGAAGCCCAGAGGTTATAGAAATTTTAGGGATTTCTTTTTTAGACTCTTACATGGCTGAATCTGTGATCTCAATTTGAATTAGCTGGGACCTGCTGTTGGGGCTGTTTGTTGTTAGATGTCACCAGTGATGGTGTTGCCAGAGAGGCTGGAACATAACAGACTCAAAAGGACCTGAGGTCAAGGGCAATGAAGTTTAAAGTACAATCTCCTCTTGCTTGGAGATATTTTTGCACATGTATATCCTGAACAGAAAATTCAGGAGAATAATGCTTTCAAGTGCAGTCTGAATGAAGTCACAGGGAAAAAGGCAATATATTTTGTAATGAATTCGTTTAAACAACTCAGTGATATTGTTGATTTGTTGCTCCCTGGATTGTAATTTATTAGAAATTGCTTCTGATGTTTACAGGATGCATAAAGAGCAGTTCAATGTAAATAAGGAGCTGCTGTATGGTTAAGTGTCCCTTCTGGTGAATTAAATAACTTGGTTAAAAGACTTCTTGTGTGTATTTATTCCACTTCCCACTTCAATGTCATCTTGGCTCAGTTAACCAGAGGAGAAAAATCAAGTTGCAGGGGAGCATTTCCCCATTTTTGACAAAATCATATTTTAATATGGCTTGGAGACCCCCAAACTGCCCTGTGTGCTCTGCTGCCCTCCTCACCCCCTTAGCCTGATCACCCCAAGGACAAATTTAAGGGGTAAGGTGCCACCATGTGAGGCAGAAATGGTCCTTCCCCTCCTTCCACCACTGTGCCAGGGCCTGAGTGCTGAACCCAGCACACAAAAACTGCTGCCAGACCAGGGGGGATGGAGCACGAAGCCTCCTCAAGACAGAGCTCAGGACACTACTCAAGACTCACCTTTTTGGCAGAGGGATTTGCTTCATGTGGGGCTTGCTGCCCATGTAGGAATAAATCTGAAAATCTGTACACAACCATCTCCAGTGCATCAGGCAAATCTTGCACAGCCAGGGCTAACCAGGAGTTGTAACACGTGGGTTCCTTAAAGCACCTGAAAAGGGATGTCGGGATCTGTCCCAGAGCCATGACTTTTTCCAGAGTGCCTAAAGAGGGTTATGCAGAAATAATTTAGCTGGATTGAACAGTCTAATCTGAGATTTACAGGATTGGCAACAATCTCTTCCCTGCAAATCAATTCTTGTGGTGCAAGAAGGAGCTTGGGAATGCTCAGCCTTGGTGTGAGGTGCATCAATTCTTCCCAACAGGTTTATTCCTCCACCAGTTGTTTGTTGATTGTGATTTCATGATCACAGACAGCCCAACAGAGCAGATCTGTTTGTTTAACCAATTTACAGCCACACTTTGAATACCAGCACTTAATTCTACCATTAAGCAGCCGTCCCCTTAATGCAGAAACATCTGCAAGCCCCCAGCCAGGTTTTATTCCACAGCATCCCATGTTTTCTCCCAGCACTGGTGCCAGATGGGCTGGCTTGCTGTACAGGGGGATCACCCTCCTCTTACCACCAAGGCTCAGTGTTCTGTGAATCCCTCACAGCCTTCAAAGCATAGATTTTTTTGACTCATTCGCCAGTGTCACCCCAATATTCCAGAAAGTCCTTTAGGAAACACAAAATGACTCCTCCTTCAGGGCAGCATATGATTATGCTTGTGCTTTCCTTTCCCTGAAGGATTTGGGCACATATGGAAGATGAATTTGCTGGGGATGCTCTTACAGACACAGAATGATGGAATGGTTTGTGTTGGAAGGGATGCCAAGATTATCTCATTTCACTTTGTGCCATGGGAAGGGAGAACTTCCACTATCCCAGATTGCTCTGAGCCCTGTCTAACCTGGATTTGGATGCTTCCAGGGATGGGGCAGCCATGGCTTCTTCTTCCCACAGCCATGTCCTGCATCTTGTGGTACTTCTGCCAGTGGGTAGAAGATGGATCTGGGAGAAAATAAAAGTGTTGGCTAAAATGGGGATAATGATGTAAACCTAAACTAAAAAAGGGGAGATTCAGACTAGAGTGAAGGAAGACATTTTTTATTATGAGGGTAAGGAGGCTCTGGCACAGGTTTTCCAGAGAAGCTGTGGCTTGCCTTGGATCCCTGGAAGTGTCCAAGGCCAGGCTGGATGGTCCTTGGAGCAACCTGGGATAGTGGAAGGTGTCCCTGCTCATGGCAGGGCGTGGAATGAGACAAGATTTAAGGTCCCTTCACACCCAAACCATTCTGTGATTCTATGATTCTACGAAATCAAAATATCTTCTCTTTGTTTCTCTTCCATGCTCTGTGACCATATGCCAAGTTTGGCTGTCAGAATTCAATCACCAGTGCTGGTTCCTGAAGCAGAAGAGACTCTTAACTTGTTCTTCTTCCTGTATCTAGGCAAAGAGCTGCTTGTGTAACACAAGCTGATTTAGAATTAACTCAATCATACTTTGATTTTTTTTCTCTGAGCAGAAGCACAGTGTTCCTGAGGTCTGATCTTGCAGAATGCTGGCTGCTCTGGCCCTGATCTGTGATTCACGACCAGGATCCATGCATGGTCACTTGTGGCATGTCTGGAAGGCATTTGCAATGTGCATTTAAATTCTGTAAAATATGTGCTGTGCTGTTGACATGGAGGAGTTTGTTCTACTGTCAGTGCTGGGTCGCAACCTAGAATCAGAATGGTTTGGGTTGGAAGGGACCTTGAATATCATGTCATTCCAACCCTCTGCCATGGGCAGGAACAACTTCCACTATCCCAGGTCGCTCTGGATGGGGAGATGCATTTGGACCTTTTCTTTCCAGGTGTTCATCTGTCCTGCTAATGGAGCCATGTTTAATGGTGAAAGGCACTTTTTTTACAGTTCAAATGCTCTTAGATTCAGCTTTCCTGGATTCTGGTGGGACAGGAGAATAAAGCAGTGAGGAAATTAGAGAGGGAGGAAGCTCATTAATGGATGGAGTGCTCCTGCTCTCTCCTTTCTTCTGAAGCCTGATGAATGCCACAAACAGGAGCAGAAATTCAGGAGTCAGCTCTGGGAGGGCTGTGATTACCTCGGAGTTCTGCTGGGATCCTGCCACCCCACAGCTGAGCTGTGGCCCCGCAGAGCACAGACCTGCAAATGAAGCCCCCCCTGCCACGCTGGGCTGGCTCAGCTGAGCTCAATGTGCCAGCAGGCAGCAGAGACAGTTTAATATTTATAACCTGATTTGACCACTTAATATATTCAGCCTATTTTTAAGCTGCCTGGCTCTGCATGGAGGGACAGTTCACATCACATGGAAGGCTCCTGGAGGCACCTGGAGGAGCTTTACAGGTGATGGTCACCCTTCCTTTGATTTTGCAGCAGTGGGAGAGAGCTGGTGTTGGGTTGATTAGGGTGCCTGGGAATAGCATTGCCTTGGCCAGGGTGGGATTTGCTGTAAATGCATCAGGAATGTTCACCCAAATTTGCTGTGGTTTATGCTATCCTGGAAAATGCCCCTGCTGGTGCTTTAGGAAGAAATTCTGGAACCAGTTCCCAAACATTGGTAAGGTTTATTTATACAAAGAAGGATTGGGGTAATGAGAAAACACCACTGTGAGGCCAAATAAGCATCAAATCCAACTTTTAAACCCCACAAACTTGTTATAATTCATGTCCTAGAGAGAGACCAGAAGATAAATCTATAGGAAGAGGAACTGAAACCAGTCTTGTTTGGATTATGTGATTAGAAGGTTGACTATTTTCAGTATCACTAATCTGAAAAAGTAAGCAATGTCAGCAGAAAATTAGGCAATGTGGGAGGAAAATTTGGTGAGTATTTTGGGGTTTATTTCTGGAAATCAATTGTTGGCTGAAACAGGGATATTCAAGCAGTTGATGTTTCATTTCTGTTGCACACAGAGCTGGGAGGAATCAGTGCCTTTTGGGGAGGGAATTTTTAAGGGCCATGACACTTAAATGCTATTGTCTCCAACTGGAGATCTTTTTTTTTTAAATGAAATTTTAGGGGTCTGAGAATTATTTATCATCAAGTGTATGAAAGAGAAGTGGCTGATGATGAGGAGCTAAACTTCATGTCTCCAAACCAGCCTCAGCTAGATGAGATTTCTGCTCACACAGGTGCCTGTGAGTTATTTGAAATGTAAATAAAATATCCCCAATTGCTCAGACAGTGAATGTGAGGGTGAGCCCAGTGTGTGAAGTGCCCAAATTTGGGGTTAAACCAGATGTGGGTCCAGGTCTCCTGGCTTTCTGTCTCATCACTCATCCCACAGCAGGCAGCAAAAGGTGAGATTTGGAGGTTGCATTTCAAATGAGAACTCATCCCATTTTCCCCTCCATGATGTGACTGTGCTGAAGTCAGGCCCCCTCCAATGCCTGGGGAAAGCTGCTGCAGTGGGAAATGGGATCATCCAAAAAAAAAAATGGGTCTAACCCTAAAAGTGTTAATAGGCCAGGATGGGTTTTGAGACCAGCAATCCTGATCGCTGTTTATCCTCAATTCTTTCCCATCTCAGTATCACTAAACCAGCCTCAAAATGACCGAATCCAAGCCTTCCCTGATCTCCCTAGAGGTCTCTCAGGACAAACCCTGTGAGTGGCTGTGCTGAGCAAGGGCTAAAGAAGAGAGAGGGGATTCAGGCTTTATTTCAGGCGTAGCATTCCAATGCATCATTCCTGAAAGAACCGGAGCGGCCGAAGGGCTGGCAGCTTCCTCAGCAACCCAGGTGAAGCCCTGGGCAGGGCTTGAAGGGTGGTTCAGCCAAACTTTTAGAATAGAAATCTCTGTAATAGGATTAAGGGGTGCCAGCCAACGGGGGAAAGGCTCGGAGAGATTAGGGGAGGCATTGGGAGGAAGGATTAATGGGAGATACAACAAAAACGGAGGCCAGGAGAGTGTACTCAGTGCTAGGGACGAGTGGTGCCACGTGCCACACACACTCAGGGTTAGCCACCCTCTCCTGGGCAGCCCGGACTCACTTCCCAGTGCCAGAGGGCAGGGATAGATAGGGATATTGGGAAGGAATTCTTGGCTGTGAGGATGGTGAGGCCCTGGTACAGGTTGCCCAGAGCAGCTGTGGCTGCCCCTGGATCCCTGGAAGTGTCCAAGGCCAGGCTGGATGGGGCTTGGAACCACCTGGGATAGTGGAAGGTGGCCCTCTCCATTACAGGGGGGGGTTGGTGACTTTTAAAGGTCCCTTTCAATCCAAACTCTTCTGTGATTTTCCAATGCCTGTTATTGGAGGAGCCATTTTTCTGTGCTGTTGGGTATTTATTGCATCATGAGCTTCATCTGCATTTCCTGAAGCTGTGCAGCGAGAAAGTTGCAATTGGAGTCTTGGAATTTAATTTAGTGGCTGCCTGGTTGTTGGGCAGTTCTTCTGTATGGTGTGCCAGACATAATCATATTCCATCAGAGGCAGAATCCATGTTACTGCAGGCTCTGTATGGTTAGAAAAACAGAATTCTGGAAAGGTTTGGGTTGGAAGGGACATTAAAGCCCATCCCATCCCATCCCATCCCATCCCCTGCCATGAGCAGGGACACCTTCTACTGTCCCAGGTTACTTCAATCTCCATCCAGCCTGGCCTTGGACACTTCCAGGGATGGAGCAGTCACAGCTTCTCTGGGCACCCTGTGCCAGGGCCTCACCACCCTCAGAGGGAACAATTCCTTCCCAATATCCCATCTAACCCTGACCTCTGGAAGTCGGAAGCCATTCCCTGTGTCCTGCCTTGAACTTCAGACACATTCCAATATCAATACAGCAAACCAGAAGAGAACAGAAGTGGATGAGGTTCACATCTCTTAATGACCTTAAAAACCTTTTTAAAGGCTTGCAATGGATTTTTTTTTTCTGGTATAGACCCACTCCTTTGGGACCTTCTCTTGGTATAAACTTGTGCTGATACAATCTAACATCTGAAATAAATCTGCAGTTGAGTTAATCCTTTCGATCCCAATCTTATAAAACTCAGAGTACCATCTCCACTTGGAACAATTGTGTTGTTTTATTCCACCTCTGGCTGCAGCAGATCTTATGGACCTTTTTTTATAGGGCTGAACACTATTTCCCATCTTCCCAATGCTCCTGTTGTGAGCCTTGAAGGTGGTTCTGACACTTCACTCTTCTCTCATGAAAAAAAAAGAGGCTACAAGATCTTCCTGAACAGCCTCTTCATATTAAAAAACACATTTCTTCACTAAACTCCCTTGAAACATGGCAGGTAAAGTACTTTCACCTGTTTACTCAAGTGTGTATCATATTTTCTGCATCGCTCACACGAGCAGAACCTGGATCCATCCCACTCCTGGAATGTGCTGCCACAACTTCCTCCTCCAAGGGAGAGAGGAGCCAAGGAGGAGAGGGGCCAGGCTGGACCTGTTCCCATCAAAAAGGAGGGGCTGGTGGGATGTGTGAAAGCTCAAGGGCAGCCTGGGCTGCTGGGACCATGGAATGGTGGAGTTGGGGACCCTATGGGCAGCAAGGAGGGTGCAGAGCAAGCGCATTACCCTGGGCTTCGGGAGAGCAAATTTCAGTCTCTTCAGGGATCTTTTTGGTTCAGTCCCACGGGATAATGCCCAGGAGGGAAGAGGGGCCCAAGAAAGCTGGTTGATATTCCAGGATTGCCTCATCCAATCTCTGTTTCCATTGTTTCTACCTCAGGCCATTATTTATAAATCAGATACAAGACCCAAACTTCATGTCCTTGAGGACCAGTGTTTATCTTACAGCAGGGTCCGTCAGAAACAGGGAATTCAAAGGGTTTTGGAGCCCAGAAATCAACAGCAGCATGACTCTGGAATGGTTTTGGCCTGGGATAAGTTTTGCCAAGCTAAGGGGCTCTGAAGATGTACTTGCCTGCGTCAAGGGGGTTGGATTAAATGACCTTAAAGGTCCCTTCCACCCCAAACCATTCTGTGATTTGATGTTTTTGTGGAATAGTCCTCAAACCCAGATTAGGAACAGATCCTGGAACTGTTCATTTCACCAGGACAAATGTCCTGGAATCCCAGCCTGTTACTGGAGGAGCCATTTTCCTGTGCTGTTGGGTATTTATTGCATCATGAGCTTCATCTGCATTTCCTGAAGCTGTGCAGCGAGAAAGTTGCAATTGGAGTCTTGGAATTTAATTTAGTGGCTGCCTGGTTGTTGGGCAGTTCTTCTGTATGGTGTGCCAGACATAATCATATTCCATCAGAGGCAGAATTAGCCAGTGTGTCCTTCATTGCTAAGTGCAGCACAGGCCCACTGGCCTTCCTTGGGTTTGTTGTTTTGCTGTTTTTTTCTTTATTTTTTCCATGACACATGTAAATATTGGTTATTGGGACTCTTGTCTGTGGACCTTGGAGCGCTGAGTTATGCTGGTAAAAAGGGATGGCAAAAGAAAAGGTGAAAATGCCAAGATGGAATGGCCAAGCAGTGGTTTTAGGTGAGATAAAATAACAGTGAGATAAAATATCAGACAAGCTCAGCCTCGTGGTTGTCATGCTGTTAATAATAAATATTGTGCCAGGACTGGGAGAGGGAAAGGAGCTGATGTTGGAATTGAGTCCGGAGCAGAAACAAAGAGGTTTTGTGTCTGTCCATGGGCACAATGGTCACTTTTCCTGTACTCCTGGGATAAGATCATCTTTAGGTGATGTGGCAGCCTTGGTAGAAGGGGGACAGTCACCTCCTCTGGCTGTGCTGGCTCTTCCATAGCTGTGCTCCCTGCTCAGTTCCCACCAGCTCAGGGCTGTGCTGAATCCACATCTCTCTGCACCCATTTCTGCTGAAAAACCCAGAGAAACCCCAAGCAGCAAAACGTGGTTATCTGGACTAAGGTAATTTTGCAAACCTGTGTGGAGAGCTTGAAGCACAAGGAAAACCCACGTATTGAGGCTGTTTCTGCTCTTAAATATGGAACTCTAAGGACAAATAGATAAAACTGAAGGATTGAAAGGAACGCCCACAGAACCAGATACATTCAACACAAATGCCTTTGAAAGAAGATGGTGGTGGGCCAGTGTCAAATCATGACAGGAGGTCATCTAAAATACCAATTAACTCATGGACATCCCGATCAAAGCTTAAATTTATTAATTGCCACTGAAATGATGAAGTGACAACCAACAGCAGCATTTAAGCCACGACTCTTCATGAGCTGCTGCTGGACAGCTCATCCCAGGTGAGGGGCAAGAGCTGATTCAGGTTTTGACCAAAACATTATTATTATCAGGATGCAAACAGGCCACTGATGTCAGAAACACCACGTGGAGATGCTCCATGCAGCTGGGGGGGCTGCTGGGAAGTTTGTGGAAGGTGCCCAGATCCCTCGGAGAAGCTCAGCTGCGGTCCCTCAGCAGCCGCCTGCGCCTGCCAGAGGTCCTCAGTTGACTTTATCTCCTGGCTTCACCTCCCAATGCTTCCCTGTCCTCCTTTGCTCCCTGTTGGAAGCCCTTTCCCTCTGGCAGATTGGTGGTGTTGCAGGGGGTGTCCCCAGTGGCCGTGCTGCCATCTGTCCCCCTCACGCCAGCACAATCCAGAGGCAGGGATGGGCTCCCTGAGCGCTTCCAGGGGTCAGGTTTTCCCTCCTATCACTGCTGAGGGGAGCAAATATCTCTTGGTGGGATGCAGGCACCTCAAAACTCTGCCCAAGAATGGGATAGACACTGCCCTGCCCAGTGAAGACAAAACGAGGCTGCCCCTTTGCTGTAGGGTTTGCTCCAATCTGTCACAAAAATAACTTATTCCAAGGCGAGCCGGTCCCGGGAGGGAGCAGAACTCCTGGTTGCTCTTCTGGCTTCATCTTTTATCCATCCCTGCGGCTTTTCCCTCCCCTGCCTGCTGCTAATCAGCATTCCTTGCAAAGAGCAGCTGTTAATCTGCAGCAGGAGTTGGTGTGTGCAGGGTGTGGGGAGGTTGGTCGGGTGCTGAAGGGACACCTTCGAGCAGCTCCTGCTACAGTGGCACCCAAACACCCCTTTCCCAAAGCCACTGTGGTTAAAAAAGATGCACCCAAAAAAGAGAAGCTGATTTGTAGCACTTGCATTTTGTTGAGGAAAAGAAAAAACAACTTGTTTGTCTTTGTGTGTGTGTTTGTGTGCGTGCTCGTGTGTGTATATAAATACATATATATATTTTCCCCTCTGAAACAACTCGCTTCCCTTTGGGAATAAAGGGGATCTTTAAAAATGCAAAAATTCCTTCCAGACAGTTTGTCATGTCTTACTAGAAACAGCCAACCCTATTAGCAATTTAAATGATGCCTCCCATTAGCATAATTTTTAATGAAGCAGAGCACGTGTTTCACATTTGTGTTTCTGACGTGGTGGGGAGGAAGCACTCGGACACTCAATGAGCATCAGGAGAAATTGGCTCTGAGAAGATCAGAGGGATGAGGCACGTGGGATTCCTGGCCAGGACTTCATTTGGGATGTTTTTCTGCAAGTGGTTTTGACTTAAAGTAATTTTCATTAAATCCCAGAATGGTTTGGAAGGGACCTTAGATCAGTGCCACCCTCTGTCATGGGCAGGGACACTTTCCACTATCCCAGGTTGCTCCAAGCCCATCCAACCTGGCCTTGGACACTCCCAGGGAACCAGAGGCAGCCACAGCTTCTCTAGGCAACCTGTTCCATCACCCACATAGCAAAGAATTTCTTCCTAATTCCTAATATCTTCCCAAAATTCTATGTATCATTCAATGGAAAACCTTCTCTGACAAAAATGGCCATGGTAATAAAACACCAATCTAACGGAATATTTTTAGGATTCAGAAAAGTCTGCAAAGTGCCACTGTTGGATGTGCACAGAGAAACTGTGGTTTTCATTTATCTTTTTTTTTCCTTAAAAAAATAAAGTTGGGAATAGCAGGACTTTTCTTCCCCATTGTCATTCATAAAATCTTGAGAAGTTTTTAATTATGATCCAGAATCTTCCTCAGGCTGTTCCCCTATGAGCCAGGCTATGGCTCCCACCTGAAAGTCCAAAAGGCTTTAGCAAACCTGGAATGACTGATGGCAATAAGTGCTAAATAAAATCACTCTGCCACCCCAGGTATGTTTTTGTTATTATTATTCCCAATTTTTGTTTGTGTTACAGTACCCCTGTGGTAGAGCATGGGAAGGGTTTTCAACTTGATCAAACATCAGACAAAACAGGATGAGGGTTGATTTTCATTGCTGAAAATTTATATGGTTTCCCTAAAGTGAAACAATAACTGATTTTTTTTTTGTCTTTTTCCCTGTTTCCCCCTTGTTTTTCCCACTTTTCCCTGCCTTGCATTACGCCAGGTCCTTGTGCATGAGCCATTTGCAACGTTAAAAGGGAAATTGTGCGTGGGTGTGAAATCTTGTGTGCACACATGTTCCACATTTTGTTTGCTTAAAAGCCCGTGCAAAGCTTCTAGTTTGTTTTTTGGTTGGGTTTTTTTTTTTCTCCCCCCCTCCTTTTCCTAATGGGAAAACACTCCTGGGAGCTGAAGTTACACAGGCAATAACACACGACACAACCCAGTAAGTGATCCTGATGGGGAGGACAGGGACGCCCTTGTGCTGGGCCACCCTTTGGGACAGCAGGAGGTCACTTGGACCAGCCCTTCCCCGGCATCAGCCTCCCTGCCACGACACGGAAACATCCTCATTAGGATAATAGGCAGATTTCCAGGATCCACTTCTGATTCCCCTAGCCCTGGAACGGTCCCAAATATCACAGATGTTTTGACGGCTCTCCCAGAGGGCGGCAGCAGCTCGTCCTCCTCCACTTTCGGCACGTCGAGCCCTGGCATGCGGCGAGCAGCTGATGCCCCGCTCTGTGTCAGGGATGGCAGCTCCCCCAGGGAACCCAGCACCCTCAGAGCCAGCTACCCAAGTGGGGCTGTGCCCAGCTGGGGTTTTCAAAGAGCTGGAGCTGCAGTCTTCACTCTGTGCTTGCTGCTTTTGGGGGAAAATGCGAATTTTTAGGGCATCCTGCAAACAAGTGATGCTTCTGGGAGAAGGAGTTGGCTTTAAGAAAGTTGCAGAAGACACAAGAAGGAGGGATGAATGGTGATTATTCCTTTCCACAGGCTTGAATAGGAAGCAAAGCACTGAATCCAGTTAGGTCAGTTTGACTGTTAGGGAAAATGCAAGGAATAAACTTCCAGCATTAAGATTCTTTTCCACATCAGGGGGACCTTCCTCACTCTTCCCCAGCAAACACAACCCTGATTTCCATGCTGGGTCCCATCCTGTAGCCATCTCATCACAGTGAGTCCAGAGAGATGAAACCATGTCTCGATTTATTGGGTAAGCTCAGGAAATGATTTCCCTTCCACCTTCCCTCCTATTCTCCCCACCTGCCTCGGGAGAGGCTGGGAAGTTTATTTCATTCAGCATTTCAAAGTGCTTGGGAAAGCTCAAGTGAAAGACAGCATGGAGCTGTTGCTGCTGCTATTTTATTTTTCTCTGCCAGTCAATTAGGGGAGAAAACCTGACAACCAGAAGTTACTCATTGCACTTTGTAATAGCCTCTTGTAGGATCTATCTTCTTTGGGAAGGAAATAAGATGGGAAGAGTGGAAATATCAGACAATAAAAGAGAAGCATCTCTGCACATGTCTGGTCTGGCCCATCTCCCACCTGGTGTCCTCAAACCTGGCAAAAAAAAATCAAAGTTCAAGACAAAATGAACAGATAAGTGGCAGAATAACCACCCTTGGTGCCATCAAGGGCAGATTGGACGGGGGTTGGAACAACCTGGGATAGTGGAAGGTCCCCCTGCCCATGACAGGGAGTGGAATGGGACGAACTTTAGGGTCCCTTCCCACCCAAACCATTCTGTGATTCCATGATTAGTGCCACAAACCTTGTGGCACTTTGCTTGCTGGGCCTTTATTGAAAGTCCTTCACAAGTATTAATCAAAGGAAGTGCATTGAAGTCCCCTGTGAATAAGTTGGGGACATTAGGATCTATAGTTCTACCTCCCAGACCACAGGACAGTCCATCCCTAAAGCAGTCACTGGAGCAACTGGTGCTCCTGGGAGGTGTCATCCATGGTTTTCATGCTGGTCTTGCGCCTACACTCTCACAATTCCCAGACCTCGAGCTGGTCCTGCATTTATGGACTGAGCAAGTGCCTCAGAAGGTGATTTGTGATCCATCATGTAAGGCACATGGTGGGACTCCTGGGGCTGTCCTCTGCAGGACCAGGAGATGGACTTTGATGATCCTTGTGGGTTCCTTCCAACACAGATGATTCCAGTTCTGTGATTCTGTGATTCCATCGTCATGGACACAAAGATTCACTACCTCAGACTAAAATCCGGCCCTTTGTGGTGGGGAGGTAGCCATGAACATCCATGAAATGGGATCTCACATGCTCATGATGAAGAGCCCCTTCTTTAGAGCACCAAACTCAGTTTCTCAAAGAGAAATTGCGGGACAGACCATCGTTATTCAAGTTAGAGCTTGGCAGAACACTGCACTTAATTCTGTTCAGAAGGACACGTGTGCTGGCACCGTGAATGCCACCAGTGGTCACAAACCAAGCTTGAGGCCTCCTCTGGAGGCCAGAGCAGCACTGACACACCCAGGAGTAAAAGCCACCTGCAACATTCCATGTCAGCCAGAGGCTGCAGATCCCAACTTTCTAGAGCCAGGACTTGTGGGATTGTTATAGCATAAAGATGTCCATCCAATGAAGACCAACAAAATGACAGAACTCTCTCTTCCTTCTCAGAAGTTGTCCTGAAAGGATGTGGATCCAGCCATCACAGCATTCTCCACCCATACTCACAGATGTTAAGGAATTTAAGAAGTGTTTTCTCTCCAAAAGGGATCTCTGAAATAGAAAATATCCTTGATATTCATAGTCCTACCTCTGTAACAGTTCCTATCAAAACCCATGAGATGAGTCTTCCTTCCCCCCTGCAAGAGAGACCAAATAAGTCGATCATAAAATTTCATTTATTTTTTTGTCCTCATTTGACTTGCCAGGTGGAAGTCAAGAGGAAATATTCTATTTTCTTCTGGATTTTAATTTAAGAATATCTGAGTTATCTTAGCTGATTGAAGCCGACCCCTGTGATGCTGCTGCTGAATGTTTCAGAGAAAGGAGCAAGGCATCTATCAGTGGGTGAGGATGAAATTCCTTTCTTGTCAGAAATGCTCCTATAAACATTTTAATCAGGGCTGCTTTTGCAGCTGAATGATTACTTAGGTGGGAGCTGCAACTATCACGAGTGGTGCAAGGATGTCAGGATTCCCTAGAACACTCCACTTCATCCAAGTTGTTCCTGCTGTCATCTGGAACACAAGCTGATGGTAATTGGTTTTTTAATAACACCAGCACATTGTCCAGCATGACCAAGTGCCAGGACTGATTTGGGCTTTATTGTCATGCAGTCTTCCAGAAAATTAATTGCTATCTCTGGTAGTGATAATCCAGAATCTTTAACATGAGAAGCTCCTCCTGGTTTAAATAGTAAACTTATTGGAGGAGGGGCTGCCTTTTGCTTTTTTTTTTGTTTAAAAAATATTTAATTTGCTCTGAGGAAGATGGATGTGAGTTTAACTCCAGAGGCTGAAACTTGGGTTTTGATATGAGTATTCTGTCCATCCATCCATCCTGTTCATCTACAACTGACAAGTCTCCCAGTGATGGGGGGACTCCAGGGAGCAAACAGAAGGATTCACTTCAGTTCCTGCCATTTTTTGGCCAAAGCCAATCCTGTGCAATTTCAGAGGATCTCCCACCCAGCAGGCACCTCCTGCCTGTAGGTTTTGCACTGGGTAGTTTGTTAAATGAACAGAAAATGCCTTTTCAGATGTTCTGCAGAGTAATTTTTTTTCTGTGTATTTCTCACTGGGCTAATGTTGGGAAGCAGCAAAATGGGCCATTTGCAATTGTAGTGCTGAGCAGCCAAGAACAGGCATGTTCCAGGCCTGAGGATTGGCAGCTGGCACTTGAGGTGTGGTCCTTAAATTATTAAAATGATCAGTCTTTGGAGTTTTAAAACCTTTCCTACAGTGTGGTATTTATGGGTGCTCTGCTGGGATTAATTGGTTCGTCTCTGTGGGATCCTAAATTTTGAGCCAAACCAAAGTGCCATGTTCATAAAGTCTTCTGAAAGAACCTTTGTAATCAAAGAATCACAGAAGGTTTGTGTTGGAAGGGACCTTAAAGCTCATCTTGTTCCCCCTCCTGCCACGGGCAGGGATGTCACTCAGGTTGCTCAGGGCTCCATCCAATAAATCCAATAAATAAACCAATTTTGTTACAAATTCCTGTTGTTCACCTCTCCTGTCCAGCCACAAAGAGGGAGAGACTGGGTCAGGACCTTTCCATTGTGGATCTAGAACCTGAAACTTCAAATCTAAAGCTTCAAATTCTGACCCAAGTTGACGGGAATCAAATTTTTCACTCAGGAATTCCAATGGAACAAAACGTGAGAGGGAAAAAATGTTGAAGAAGAAATTTCTTCATGATAAGTGCCCACAGCACCAGAACACTGTGCCAATAACCCACTTCCTGAAAGACTTTCCTAACTCTAAATGAATCCCAGCCTGGCATTTTCATGGGATACAGCAGGCTGGTGTCTCTCCTTGGATGATGCAGGCTCACACTGACTTAGAGCTGGCAGGGACCCTCCATGGTGGTGATGCTCCAGAACATGTTCTGCCTCATTCCTTGCCATGAGAGAACCACAGGTCTTCAAGCTGGATCTACATTTACTTTTCTTGGTGATTCAGTATCATAATGCCTTTAATGCCTTTAAAAGGATCTCCCTGAATTCGCTACACTTCCAATCCTTGTATTTTGGAAGCTCCTCAAGCTCTTCAAGAACTGCAGTTGCACTTTTTCTCCTTCCTCAGCAAAGGGAAGTTATTTCACTCTATTTCTCTCATTTCACTCTGCTGTGGCCCAGGAAGAAAAAACTCACTGGGCTCTTAGATTTACAAAGGGTTACCCTGGCAGTGGTTTGGAGAAGTGATGGGAGGATTCAGCAGCCCCATTTGAGGCTGTTCACAGAGGGGATAGTGCTCAGAATTATTGTCCTGTGCAAACTGCTTGGCAGGAGCACTGCTTCTCCCCCACAAGGATGGTGGGAGGTGCATCATCTTCCTCTCCGCAGAGTTGCCGTGAAATTAATGTGGCCATATGGAAGTAGGCTGCAGATCTTGACTGTCTAACACACTCCACTTTCCAAAATCATGCTCCCGACACAACGCACCCATAGGCTGCTCCAAGCCCAAGCCTCGTGGCAAAAAGACAATTTTGCTCCTCTGCATCAGCCAAGGTACTCTTAGGTGTGAAAGCTAAAGGTCCCGAGCAATTTATAACTGCTAATGTTCTGGCCCTGAAATAATCGTGGAAGACATTCTATTTTCTGTTTATTCCTCCTGCCTTGAAGTGAATCAACTTCTGAGCTCACACCATGTGACGGTGGCTGTGGCGCATGAGTTTTCTGTGCCAGGAGAGAGTATCCAGGCAACTAGACCAGATATCAAAATCTTGTCAGATTTTTCCCACCCTGTATTTTGTCTGTCTTATGGCCCTTATTACCACTGAATTCAGGACCCGTTGATCTCTAACAAATTCATCTCGCAGCTGTCTTTTGCAGACAGAGAAATGTCTCTGTTCTGCAGATGGAGACGGAGACATGGAGAATCCTTTAGGAAAGTCAGGTGAAGTAGAGATTGAAATGGGATATCCCAGGTCATCAACCACTACCAGAGTCCCTTGTTTAAAGATAGGGACAGTATTGAGTGTGAGGGGTTCGAGCTAAAAAAGGAAAATTAACGAGGTGTTGTCTTGCTTGTTTGTAGGAGAATTTGGGCTGGAAGGGCATTTACGAGGTCTTTGGTCCAACCTCCTTTTCCAAGAAGGGTCAGCCCTGGGTTTAGACCAGGTTGCTCATCCAATTAGGTCTTAAAAACACCCAAGGATTCAGACTGCGCAACTGCAACCATCCCTGGAAATATTAAAAAGTTATTTGAATGTGGCATTTGAGGACATGGTTTAGGTGGGCTTGGCAGTGCTGGATTAACAGTTGGGATGATCTTGGAGGGCTTTTCCAACACAAATCATTCTGTGATTCTACTCTGAAGACTTCTGGAAGAAGATCCTTAGAATATCCATAACTTCTCTGAACTTGTCACCCATCCCTGGGCAGGAAAACCAGATCAATTCACCTGTCATTGTAATTCCTCCCCTGTAAGTGAGACACAAAAGCCGAATCCTACAGCATTAACTTATAATGCTGATCCTTTTTGTTCCTGCTTTTTGTTCGGCACTTCACTGTCAAGAGGAGAAATTGAGGGAGACAGGCATCATTTCTTGTATGACCAACATTGGAGATAGAAATACCTGACTTTTTTTCCTTTAGTAGTTAGGAATGTGGAAGTCAGTCATGGACATTGTCATTGCAGAATGGTGTCTGGATACTGAATTAGACTTTACTAAGTGTGGAATTTCAAAACCCAACAATTATTTGTTATGTTGCAGAGATTCACCACCCTATTAGGGAAAGAAAAGTTTCTTTTATTTTAAGTTAAAAAAAAGTGATGGCCCTGGCCCAACAATTTCAAAATTGGGGGAAATCATATAAATTTTTAATTCCTTGTCATTTTAGTTTGAGGTCCTCTGGTTTTATTTCTTCAGGAATTCCAAAGTGCATTTCAAAGTCTATGCCCTAATTAAAAAACCCTGTGCCCTGAAATAAGAGATGGCATGCATGAATGTCCTAAATAAAGAAAAAGAAACAAATAAAAAGCCTGTTAAATTTTTTCCATAATGTCCATGAATGAAGAAGCGTCCCCCTTTTCCTTTTTGACCTATAGATATCATTAATATGGACTGTTCCAGCACAATGAACTGGAAAGAATGGTAAAATTTTTAATTTCCTCTCTTGGGGAGAAATAGATGCTTTTCCACAGTAATGTTCACATGGGTGATACACTGACTTCTGGCCTTTATCTTGGATTTTGTGGGGATCTCAGAACGCAGTCTCATTATTGGGAAAACAATATCAATGCTACAAATTCTAATGAGTTTTCCAGAGGAGGCTCATGGATGTTCTTCTTGAGTGACCTGGGGTTGAAAACAGCTGAAAATTCCTGCAGTCAGCTTGGCCAGCCTTGGTTATAAAGTCAGTAAAATGATGATTTTGCAGGAGGTTACAGGTGTAATTCAGCTTTGTCAGTTCAGGTTGACACTTGATTTTTACTTTTTGCTGATGCAGGAATAAAGAGAAAGTGAAGGGGAGATAAAAGGTTTTGGGTTTTTTTTTGCTACCAAACAGGAAATACAATGATGTGGCATGAGAAGGGCATGCACAGTGTGCATGCACTTATGGAGCAAATGCAGCTGTTCCCCAGTAAAAGGACTGGCAGAAAAAGGCTTTATTTGGAGAATGAAGATTTAGGGTTAGATATAAGGAAAGCTGTTCCACTCTAAGAGTGGAAGAAGAAGATGACTTTTTCCAAGAACCTGGTAAAAAAATAATGTGTCGATATGACTGTGACATCTTCAAGAAGCAGTTGTGGCTTGAATGGGGAACTTCATGGATCTGACATGACCCATATCAAGTTTCAGACAGGTCCTGGCTGTAGGGGATCACTCTCCCATGTTTTTGTGTCGATCACTCTCCCATGCTTCTGCATTGATCACTCACTCATGCTTCTATGTTGGTGCATGGCCTGGCAAGGTCCCAGAAAGCCCTTGGTGGGATGAAGGGATGAGTCAAATATTCACTGAGCCTATTTCTTTCTACTCTGGTGTAAGAGCAGTCTGACCACCATCCTGGAAAGCCTCTGGATGTCCATCCATCCATCCATCCATCCATCCATCCATCCATCCATCCATCCATCCATCCATTCATCCATCCATCCATCCATCCATCCATCCTTCTGGCTCCCAGCCCTTCCCGTTGCTGAGGCACAAAGCTTGGGAGCTCCAACACGCGCTCGCGGGAGGGGGCCCGGCTGCAGCATAAATGATCAAAGGGCAGAGCAGGCTGATGTACAGGGAGAAGCTGTGATACAGCAGCAGAGATCCCCTCCAGCCCTCGCTGATGCTAATGCATATATTTACCTCCTGATTGACTTCATAATTAATTGACTACGCGGGGAGGATCCTTCTCTCACCTCCCCGGCTCTGAAGGAGCAGAGTGGCGCGGGTGTAAAATGGGGCCACGCGAGGGATGAATGAGGCCTTTTGTCTTTATTTTCTCTGCAAGTGCATAGAAGCCATAAGGAGGCTGTAAGGATATAAATGAGGCCAAAAATGTGTTTCTTTCAATCCCCAAACTGCAGCAGGAGACAGTCAGCATAGACAAGGGTTGAGGCAGTGGTTATAAAGTAGAAAGGTTTGTGTTTTGGCTTGAAGGTGGATATATTTAAAAAAAAAAAAGGTAGAAAAGTAGGGGAAATTAATACTTCCATCCCAACCCGAAGGAGAAGAAGCATTTGTTATGCAAATCTTTTCATTATTGCAAATCCCGAGTGCTGATAAGAGATAAGCGTTGTTCTAGCTTTATTTCAAGTAGCTCCTGCCCAGACGCGGGGACGTGATTCTACTGCCGCGAGAGAAAGAAACAAACACACACATTTTCCCCCTGTACATTTATTTCTGTTACTGGAACACGGATTCTGGAGCCTGCCTGAAAAGGCATTTGGTCCATTGAGGCTTGTTCATTTTACTGCTTTGTTTTCTGCTAAGGTGACATCTGCTCCTGAATGACCTTCGCATCTTTTCTCAGCGCAGCCTGGCCCGGGTGGCCGCTCCTTTATGCGCATACATTAACGTGCGGGTGAATCGCAGCTTCAGGAGGGCTGTTCTTTATCCTTTTCATTTTCCCTAATCCCGGAGTCTGCGGGGAACAAAGGGCTGGATCCTCACGGTGTAAACGGCCAGAGCCGGCTGCGGGGATTTACATCCGCTACGGCGTGACACCGGTTATCTCCCAAAGCCATTCCCCGCTTTACCACCTCCACCATCAAATTCCTTGTCCTTGGTAGAATTTATTGCTTTTTCCCCCCCGTTTTTGACTGTAAAATCTGTGCAGGGAGCAGCAGCAGCTCCCATCCCATATCGGGCACAATCCCACTGCTGGGGCTTGGTGGTGGGGAAAGGTTGGTGCTACACACGTGGCACGGGATGCTGGTCCCCACCCCATCCCTGTGCCAGGATGTTCCCTATTTTTGTGGCCCCAGTGCAGGATCTGTCTGCATCCACTGCTGCCTTCCATGGAAATCAATGAGGCTTGCTCAGCCCTGCATTTAACCGAGGCTCAGTCCTCTGTCTGCCTGGCTATTAAATTACTTTTCCACGTGACAGCAGAGCTTCCAAAGTTTGCAGCATAATTTCAGTCTCATATGCAGCTCTTCAAGCCATTTTCCCTCCTCTCCCATTGTTTCACTGCTCTCTCCCCCTTCAGCAGCTCCGTGTTGCAACAGGAATATTCCACTTGCCCCATCTCCCTTTGTCTGGCACCGCTGTGTTTTTGCATCACCACCAAATGAAATCAATTTTAGAACTGATTTCTCTGCCCTGGCACTGGAATGACATGCCGACAGTTTCTGCTACAAATTCTCCTTGCTGTCCATAATAAGTTACTTAACCATTCCATTATTTCATGCCGGCTCCCGGTGGGTTTGAGCTGCACAAGGCATCTTTCTGATGAAATTGGCACCAGCTTTTAAAAAATCCAAATCAATTATATCTCCTGGGCCTTGCTCAAGACTTTAAAAGAGGTTACTTAGGCAGGATCTTCATTTTGCACATCTGGGTGGAAAATGCATAGGTATTTTTTCCCCCTCTTATGCTGGTTTTCTTTTTGTATAAAATTGTTTATCATTGGAAGAGTCAGGAGCTCACTCCGGGAGGAAATTTGGCTGATATTTATGGCAAGGCTCCAGTGGCTTTAATGAATGAAATGCTGATCACTTGAACAACAGGATCAGCAATATGGCAGGGATGTGATAGCCCTTTTCTCCAGCCCTAGGTATGAAGTACCAGATAACACTGTTGTGTCAGAGGGCAGCTCCCAACAGAGGGGAACAATCACGATCTGGGTCTTCTCCCATCTCCAATGGCAGCTGCAATTAGGTGATCTCCAAGGTCCTTTCCAACCCTAACCACTCTCTGGCCTTCTCCCCAGGAAGACTGTCCCTGGAGCTAATCCAAGTCTTTTGCTATTCAGAGGGGTATTGAAATCCAATATTACCTATCCTGGCAAGCTTTCTGGTAACAATTAGAAGCAATTAATCCTAATGAACTTTTTAATCACCAATTTCACTAGATTCCTCAATCTTCTCAAGCAAGTCTTACTTGATCTACTTTCACAATGAACACTGAAATGTTCCTTTATAGAAAGGAAAAAAATCAACTCCCTCACTTCTTCGAGGTCATATCGTTATGCAAAAAACCCACATGTGCACAACTTCCCACCTTTTTAAAAAATCAAACCTAAATCTGACTTCTTCTAAGTACCTAATGGGAGCTGCAATTTCTTGCTAATTATATAATTACTCCAGATTGTTATGTAGCACTGGCAATCAAACACTTGAAATACTTTTAGCTTGAAGAAAGTAATTACGTAATTCCAGCGAAGCTGCATTCATTGCTGCTCCCTTCTCCCTGTGGCTTCATGTCCGCAGCCAGCAGAGCTCAGACAGCCCTGGCACATCACTTTATAGCATCTGAAGGCCAGGCTGGGTATGAAGAAAGGGTCTAATGTGGAAAAAAAAAAGATCTTATTTATTCACAAACAGAGTGAGGTGGATGTGTATATAAATATATGTACATATGTATTATATTTTAGATTTCGAAGCCTTTTCCTTTTTAGAGGCCAATAGGATCGTGCTCATCCCAGCATGGCAGTCCCCCAGGAGACCTCCCTGTCACAGTGTCTGATATGGTTCCAGTCCTGGGCTTCCCAGTGGATATTTTCATGGGAAGAGTTTGCCCAGAGCCAGTGACAGCTCAAGTGTGGCCTGATTGTTATTCACCAGCTCCTGCACACCTGGACCAGAGCCCCACAGCTTTATATGTCTGACCAACACAGAGAGAAAAATTCCCTTGTCCCCTATCCCTCAGGGTAACGTCCCTTGACACTGAATGCTTTCAATTCAGGTGACAGTTCTGCCTCTGGGGTCTCCACATTCCCTGCTCTGTGTGACAAGACACTCAGGTGACACTTTAGTCTTCAATCCTACAATGTAATTGCTTCCTTTTCACTGCAAGCTTCATGGAGAATGAAGCTGTGTGTGTTTCAGTGAGCCCTGTATGACATTTCAACATTTCACTAACTTTTTGGTTCAGACTTTAAGTAGGTTTTGAAAACAGTTATCAGGTTTTTCGTAAGGAGCAGGGGGAAAAATAAATAATAAGAACAAAAATAGTTAAACAACAGGCTGAATATTTGACAGGAAGCAAAAGGACTGGGATTTGATGCTGCTCAGTTGAGAAGAACTCATTGATATCCACTGAATTAAACAAGAATATTGCTTATATTATGGTTACCACGATTCAAAGGCCAGAAATGATAATGGATTTTATCTCTGTCTCTATTTATGTCCCATGATCTCAATGACTCTTTTTTCTTGCTTGGTTTTGTTTTGGTTATTTTTCATTGTTTTTTCTTCCCCAGGACTAAGACCTGAGAGCAGACCCTTTTCATGGCATCCCAGGAGAGCTGGCATTAGCAGAGGTTTCTAGAGATGACCCAGTGCCACCCCCCCCCTGCAAGAACAGGGTCACTGAAAAGGCCACACAGGGTCTCATTCAGGTGGCTTTGGAATATCTCCAGAGCAGGAGACTCCAAAACCTCCCTGGGCAGACTGTTCCAGTGCTCCTTGTCGGAATTCAGGACATCCCTCTGGCTGTCCTGGATTGCCCGAACCCCTGCCAGGGGGCTCAGAGACCCTAAGGCACCTGTGATTTTGATTATGACCCATGAAAAAAATTACCAACCTTATATGTGGATCTGCAAGCCATGAAAGTCTAAGTAGAAAAATAGTTAGTTTGTCACGGGGTGAAAAATTGATTTTTTGGGGTTTTTAGAATGGGGATTCAGGGGGCAAGATGGAGGAATCTGGGCGTATCCAGCCTTTCTCCTTCTTCTTCTTGGCCTCCATCTTCTGCTGTGATGGTGGCACTTTTAGATTGGCTTAAGATAGAAACTCCCTGTCTAACACAGGTGATAGGTATTGGGAAGTTATTGCAAATATTGTACACGTAGTTTTTAGTATAAAAAGATAACACCACCCTGGGGCAGGCAGAGTGCCTCTGTCTGGCCTACTGAACAGACCTTGGCAGGCCAGGAGAAAGAATTTTATAGATAAGGAACAATAAACAACCTTGAGAACGAGAACTGAAGAGCTCTGACTCCTTCTTCAACTGCTGGGCTGGGAAAAGAGACTTTCTAACGCATCCCGGGGTCACTGTGACCAGCAGAAGTCCCAAGACTCCCTCACCCTCAGAATAAGAAAGTTTTTCCCCATATTCAGATAGAACTTCTGAGTGTTTTGTTTGTGTCCATTGTCTCTTGCACTGTTTCTGGGCACCACAAAAGGAGCCTGAGCCCATCCTCTAGAGAGGTGCCCTTAAGTTATTTGTGTGCATGGATAAGATCCCCTCTCAATCCTCTCTCCTTGAGGCTGATCAGGTTCATCTCCCTCACACATTCTCTTTATGAGATGCTCCATAGAATCCCAGGATCCCAGAATGGTTTCGGTGGGAAGGGACCTTAAAACTCATCTCGTTCCAACCCCCTGGCACAGGCAGGGACACCTCCAACAAAACCATAGGTGAGATATTGGGAAGAAATTCTTTCCTGTGAGGGTGGTGAGGACCTGGCACAGGTTTCCCAGAGAAGCTGTGGCTGGCCCTGGTTCCCTGGAAGTGTCCAGGTCTAGTCTGGACAGGGCTTGGAGCAACCTGGGATAGTGGTCTAGTTTAGCCCTCAATTTGCTGGAAAGCATTTTCTTCTAACACAGAGTGCAAATTGACCTGGAAAAAATATCTCTGTTGGAGATGATCAGATGATCTGTTTTGACTTGGCAGAAAAAGTGCCCATATATTTATATAAATAATCTCTTCCATTTTCCTTGCCCCTCTAAGCTGGGGGCAGTCCTCTGTTTAGTCATTCCTGGGGCTGAAACCAGCATGGAATGCTAAATGGATTAATTATTACTACATCACTCTAAATTTAGACAGCTTCCTTTCAGAATTAGATTTCTTCAGGTTTATGCCATTACATTTCTTAAATGTACATTCTCAATCACATTAGCAATTATGAATACATTACATTTATTTTCTTTTTGAAATATTTTACTGTTGTACCTTTAGGATATGAAAAACACAGTGTCCTACCGAGGCAGAAAGGTGAGGTCACTACCGCCCATGATTTCATTGCACATCTCACAATTTTAAGAATAATCCTGGGACCTTTTCCCAAGAACTATCTGTTATTTCCCTGCATGAGAAAACCAACTTTCATTTTTGAAGGAACTTTTTATCACCTGCACTTGCAGAGATACTGCAGGAGTTGGGCCCCATGGAGGGCTGGGTTGGAACTAGAAGATCTTAAAGGTCTCTTCCAACACAAACTAGTCTAGGATTTTATGACTCTTGAAAAACATGGAGCATTTGCAAAAACCAGGAGGTGAATAAAAACATTTGACATTCAAACTAAAACTCCTGGTGGTTGGGAGAGTCCCCCTCCAGGAGTGCCTGCACTGCTGGCAGTCACTCAGATCTGGGGACTTCTTGGTGCCCTTTGGGGCTTGGTGGCTCTGCTGTGGGGCTCAGGGATGCTTTTGCACCTCTGGGCTGCCATTTCCTGGGGCCCTCTGCACTCCCTTCCCACTGCATGCAGACACTGAGAGGTTATGGATGGAATTGTTTTAATGGAAAAGCAGAACAGTGAACAACATCAACATCTGAATCTACATCTACATCTAAATCTACATCTACATCTGAATCTACATCTGAATCTACATCTATATCTACATCTATATCTACATCTACATCTACAATCTACATCTGAATCTGCCTCTGCATCTACATCTACAGCTACAGCTACAGCTCCAACATCAAAAACACCCTGGCTCCATCCCCAAGCAATGGGAGCCCTCAAAAGGTCTAATCCCACATTTCTGCTCCAGCTCTGCCTGTGGGAGCCTTGAGCTTGCTGTCAGCTCTGGGCAGAGGGTCCTTCTTCTTCTTCTTCTTCTTCTTCTTCCCTCACCTTTCCAGCCTGGTGCCATGTGTGGACACGCTGCCATGGGGTGGTGGCACGTCTGTCCCTGCATCCTGCTGTGGTTCCTGATGATTCCTGCCAGTGGCCCTGCCATGCTCTGTGCTCAGATGACTTTGGAGCTCTGTCCAGTGAGGGGCACCTTCCCAGGCAGCCAGAGCTGGGGGGTTTTGCACTGGAGCTGGTGCCACCAGTGCCTGCAGAGTCCATCGGGGCATGGGGACACTTGTGGGGTCACCCAGGGCCCCCAGGGCCTGGCAGAGGAGCTCTCAAAGGTCTGTCCTGGGCAGATGTGGCCCAGGCAAGGCCAGGGGTGCTGGCCATGCCCTGCTGAGCCCACTGGCCACAGCTGGCAGGGGCACAGGGCTGCTGGGGGGGCTTGGCTGATCCTGTGGGAGGTCACAGCCCAAGCTGGGGGTCAGACACTGAGGGCACTGAGGAGGAGGAGGGAGAGGGTCAGGGCAGGAAGGGCTGGGAAATGTCCCCACACTGCATCCCTGGGCTGCTGCATTCAGGATCAGGCCCTCCCTGTGCTGCAGGAGGCCTTGGGGCAGAGCAAGGGCTGCACGAGCTGGGCCATGGGGGAGCTGTGGCTGCCACAGTGGAGCCACAGAGCTGACAGGACCATGGTCACTCAGGGTCTCTGGTCAGTCTGCTCTGGTGACTGCACACAGGTCTGGACTCTGCTCTTGGAACATCTCCAGGGCTGTAGTGTTGGGGTTCCCACTGTTCTGTCACACAGCCAGGAATGCTGGGGGTCCCCTTGTCCTGCCCCAGCCACAAACATCTCTGCCAGCTCTTGGTGGGGAAAGAGTGAACCACAGTGCTGGAATTACAGAATATCCTGAGATTTATGGGACCCACCAGGATTATGGATCCAACCCCTGGCCCTGCACAGACACCCTAATCATCCCACCCTGTGCATCCCGGAGGGTGTTGTCCAAATGCCACTGGAGCTCTGGCAGCCTTGGGAATGTCACCATTCCCTGGGGAGCCTCTTCAGTGCTCAACACCCTCTTGGGGAGGATTCTTTCCCTGATATCCAACCTGCTTTCCCCAGGCACATCTGAAAGGGTTGATGAAAGAGGTACCTTGCTGCAGGGAATCTGCAGGTTTTGGTAACAGGACAGGCCTGGAGAATGCCACTTCTACAAGGCCTCAGCCCCCAGCAATGCCTTGTCTCTATTTGTGTGATTCTCTCATTGGGGTGGACGTGGGGAGATGTGAACAAGACTCTCAAAGGTATTTGGGTAAATCTCATGGGTCAAATGGTTTATTAAATGTGCCATTCCTAAATCCAGTTTATGAGATTGGGCACTGAGTCTGTCATGGCTCATGTTTTAGGTTTCCCCCATCAATCCCACTTCAGAGGTTCAATTTGGTCGGAAGGTTTTAGTGAGTCAGGACCAGCACAATCCAGAGAATTGGAGGATGGTTTTATTCCATTAATTCTGGGAATGGGTTTCTCTAGCAGGATGCTGGATATCAGGGATTTATGCCCTCCTTTCTCTGAAGAGTTTCAGCCCCAATCTCTCTTCAGAGCTTTGATGCCAAGATGGGGTGTAGGTGCATTATCTTTCTTCATTGGAAGCTTTTCAGCTTTATTTGGCATTTGAATATTAAATTAAAGAAAATACAGCCCTTTAGCCTGGAAGGGAGGCCCAGGTGAGTCCTGTGGTGCTGGGCTATAAGGCTGTGAGCGCAGAGGAATGGTCAGCACATTCCCTGGCCTAGTTTTGGTCGGTGCCGACTAACATCGACCAAAAATTCCTCAGGCACATCCAAGGGCCAGGGCTCATTCCCAGGGAATGGTGTGGACATGGCCAGCCTTGTTTTGGGGACAGGGAGCTCAGTTGTACCACTTGGCCTCAGGGCAAAGAGCCATTCCCTGGGCTTTGTTCATTCCCATTTCATTTGTCAGTGAGGAGGAAGGTGAGGGATTAATTGATGGAGCAAGGGCTGGGTCACAGGGCTCTCCCAGCAGCTCCAGGAACATATGGCCCATTAGAGACCCATCTCAACAGCTTCAGCACAGGGAGTTAAAAGGCTTCCCTCCCTGAGAGGAAGAAATGTGAGGGCAAACCTGCTTGTCCATCCCACCAATTTACTGATTAGTGGATGTGTTGTAACAGCACTGATTTGTTGAGTTTGAAAAGAAAACCTCATTTTTTTTTTTTCATGACAGCAAAGTCTCAAGTATCTGAACTGTGAAATCTATAAGGGGGAAGGCTCCTATATAAGACATGGAAAAACATATCCCAAAAGTGCCCTTTTGATGCCACAGAAAAGCTGCAGAGGCTGGTGCTGCCCATCCCAGCCCTGACCCAGTGCAGGGGGGCGCTGCAGATCTCAGGAGACACAGCACACAGAGGTGCTGAGACAGCTCCTGCTCATGGCTTTATGGTTCTAGGACATGGCAAGCCTCCTTTGAAAATTCAGTTCTGGTCCTAGAAAATTTGCTCACAGGTCTGTGGTCAGAGAAAATTACGGTCTGGCAAAGAAATGAGTTCCATGTGTGAGGCTTATCACATAGAGCTGTATATAAAAGTAGAGATGGGTGAAAGTACAAGTATCTATTTATACAAATATTTGCACATCTTTTTATTTTACTCTATGTAAACACATCTACATAAGCTGATTTTGACACACACACACACAAAAACATTGAAACTTTAAAGTAATTTCACAAGAAAGAGTAAATAGGAAAACATGTCTCTTTCAAAGGATTCATTTTACCATAAAACTTGAGGATGCAGCAGCTTTGCTGTGGCTTCATCCAACTCATACCCACATTGTGACTAGAGGTGGAAATGGAGCTCAACACCCTGCCAGAACGCTGTGTGTCACACATAAAACACACCCACAACACCCCATTTTCCCCAGTCTTGCACTTGCTATTTCATATCTCATACTAGGGTTGTCTTGCTGGTCAATCTTAGCCTGGGTGGAAACCTCATTTGCCACATGAGATTTAATTTTCTGCCTCTTTCTTCCATCAGTAAGCGAATCTTTGATGTTCTCTCTCTGCCTTCCTGCAGCTTTATCTTTGGCCGGATTGTACTACCTTGGGAACAGGAGTCTTGGAACAGAACAGCACTGATGCAGAGACTGTCAGTCAGGGAGAAGTCAATCTTGTTCTCCCTTTAATCATGTGGGCTTTCCCCTCTCCAATTCTTGGTGACTTTCCTCCTACAGGAAATGAGTAGGATCTTCTGGCTCTGACTATTATAACATTTTACCACATGTGTTCTCTTTTGTTCCTAATTTCTCTTCAAAAGCGACTGCCTGGGTTGCTTATCCCATGTTAAACCTGGTGAAAAAAATAGATTTTTATTTCTCCTTCAGCAGCTTGTGACAGATCTTGAAACCTGTCCTCATTGTACAGTTCCCCAACATAGTGTGTATCTTTACTATTTCAGGCAGTAATTAATTTTATTTATCCTCACAACACCCCTTGCCTTTGCAAGGAGAGAAACACTGTGTGCTTGTCCCCACTTCATGGATGTGGTGTTCTACAGAATTTCTACAGAATCACAGAGTGGCTTGGGTTGGAAGGGAGCTTAAAGATCATCTCATCCCACCCCTGCAATGGGCAGGGACACCTTCCACTCTCTCAGGCTGCTCCAAGCTCCATCCAGCCTGCCCTGGGACACTTCCAGGGATCCAGGGGCAGCCACAGCTTCTCCTGGGCCTGCAGAATTGGGACTCACCCAAGCCAGCACTGGAGCAATGATGCCAACCCCAGACATGGCTCTGGCATGCCCCTGGGATTTCATCCCAAGATTTTCTGCCCCCACAGGTGCCTCTGTGGCATGAAATAGAAACCCACCCCAGATGAGGGCACGTGTAGGTTGGAAAAGACATTCAAGACCACTGAGTCCAAGCTGTGACCCATCCCCACCTTGTCACCCAAACCAATGTGTCATGTCCAGTCATTCCTTGGACACATCCAGGGATGGGGACTCCAAACCTCTCTGAGCAGCCCCTTTCAATGCCTGGCCACGCTCTCCATGAAGAAATTCCTGCTGATGTCCCACCTGACCCTCCCCTGGCACAGCTGGAGGCCATGTCCTTGTGTCCTGTCACTCATCCGTACCACAGCATGCAGCATTATCCATGCAGCAGTGCTTTGCATGGTTCCATGGTTTTAGAGCTCATCATCTTCCAACTGCTGGGAAGGGCACGTATCAGAGCCATAATCAAGGCAGAATTCTGCTTTTAATTACACCCCTTGTGACACGTTGAAATCAGCAGCGTCGCACAGCCCCATCGGAATGCTCAAACGAGGAAATGGGAGAAAGGGAAGTGAAAAGAATTTGGTGAAACTTTCCTGTTCTGCTGGACGCTCAGAAACTGAGTTTGGTTTTAAGAAACTTTTGCTGAGGGGAAAATTTGGCCTTTTTGCTCTCTTTTCTTGTCTTTTTAAATTAACTTTTTATCTTTTTGTTCCATAGGACATGCTAGTTTAAAAAAAGAAAGACTGAATGTCAAAACTACTAAAAGCAAACTTTGAAAACCAAGGAATAATTCATTTAAAATCAGCATCAAACCCATGCCTCTCCCTCGTGTTCTTCCATAAACTCCTCCAAAAATTAGGTGTTTCAACAAGAGTAGTTAATTATACAGACATAATGTGGAGCAAGACATTTATAAAATCCCCCAACGGCTGATGGAATGATCAGAGCATCACAAAACATTTGCAATTAAACAGAGAAATATTCGGGATTTCTAGTTGTGCCTTACACTGTTGGTGGTAATCTTAAAATGGCATATAATAAAACAGTTGTAAAAGGAAAGAAACCCCCCTGGAAGACCAGGTGATGAGAAAATACATTGTGATACGAGGATTATAAAAACCTGCTCTGATTCTTAATCAGGATCAGGTGAATGAAGCAGTTGTCTGCTTCCCTGTTTCTCAATGAGACAACTGCATATTGTCAAACAACTGCTCAGCTCAAGCAAAGATAAAAACATCCAGTAATTATTTTTATATGCAAGAAACTTGAATTAGAGTACAGGCATAAAACAAGAGTGTTGCCCACTTGAAAAGAATTGGTATTTTGCATGCAGAAATGTGTCTTTTCCTATGAAAAACACGTGGCCGGGGGAATATCTGAGAAAATATTCATGCCCCTTTCTTGTTTGTTTGGTGGAGGATCCCACATATTCTCCATGCTTGGTGTAGGAGTCCCATGCTAATGTCAACACAGATAAAAAATGTCTGAAATTTTGAGGAAAACTTCTGGGAGCCAACAACTTTCCTTGCTCCTACAGGTTTGCAAAGGTGTTGAAAAAATTTTGCAATATCCAATGGAGACACACAATTTGTATTCAGAACCGGCTTCTGAAGTGACAGCAAGATTTTTCCATCGGAGATTTCCTCAATTAACCCCAAGACATGCAAATTGGCATTTTTACTAATATTCTCCAAGGTCTCGGGCTTGTGATGAGCAGAGTCTCTCATTAGCACACCTGTACGAGCTCTGCAGCAAGTACACACAGCTCCTGGCATTGGAATGTTTTCCAACTCCATTCCCAGATCAGCAGCTCCACTCTCACGAGATGCAGAAGACAATGCCTGGATTCCAGCAGGGCCTCGTGCTGCTCCAGAATTTGCAGATCAACAGTGCCACTGGGGTTTGGTGGCAGTCCCCTCCAAAAAGTAGGGCTGAGGAAAGATTTAGTCCCCTAAAACATGAGCAAATGCACATAAAACAGGATCAAATATAGACATAAAGGAGCATAAAGTTATACAAGATGTATTGTATAATATCAGGGAATCACTGAGTGGTTTGAGCTGGAAAGGACATTAAAGCTCATCTCCTTACCACCCCCTGCCATAGGTAGGGACACTTTCCACTAGACCAGGCTGCTCAGAGCCCAATTTTCAGAGTCATTACATGAAGTGTATTAAAAGCAGCATCTCCCAGCCTCCAGGCAATGTCCTTTCCTTGCTGAGAGTCCAGACTCCTGCTCCCAGCTGTGAAGATGCTCTCCTGACCTTCAGCTCATCCCTCCTGGCTGTACAAGTGCCCTGGTGTGAGTGTAAAGGATGGTGTTTGTCTGGAAATTGAATCTTGGCCAAGGATTGTTTGTTCTGGAGTGAAGGGTACGATGAAAGGTGAGAAAGACACGGTGGGAACTGGTGAAGATCTCTTTGGGCATGAGCCAAGAACAGGACAACAACAGAGCTACTCCTCAATGGCTAGGCCAGGGCAGTGCCACTGCCTGAGGTGTCCTAGAGGACCCCAAAGACACTGTGGGTACACAAGATGCAATAAAAAGGGGAAACCTTTTTGTTTATGTACAATGGATAAATATAATGGATACTGAGGGTAAATGTTTAGATACCTGTGAACAAACACTCCTTGGAGATTTAGTCATTGGAGAAAGAACTCCTTGTGCAGCCCAGGATCATTATGGTGTTATCAAAGAGAGAGAGAGACTCTGTAGGAGAAGAGCCATAATGTGCTAAGCTCCACTATAGTCATAGGAACAAGGCAGCCAAAAATATCAGCAAGCACAGCGCTGGATTTAAAAAGGAGCCCTACGAAAAATGAGGCGACTCGTTCAAAGGAAATTAGTACGAGCCACGACGGGGTGAAATGTTTGCAAGCAGCAGAGATATTGTTTAAAGACACCATATTAGAGGCTCAGAGAAAATGCTCAGAGTGTATCAAAAAAGACTTTTAAAAAGACCAGAAGAAAGCTACTGTAATTAAAGATCAGAGCGAAGGAGGCTGTTACAAGTAAGAAGACTTCGTGTTCAAACACTGAAAAATAGAGAGCAGGCATTCTATTAAAAGGTAGACTAAGAGATTTGAAGAACTACTTTCTAAGAGAAGGGCTGAATTATCAATCCTTTTACAAACACGAGTGGATTAGGAAGCCTGCCAGGCAGTGTGGAGGGCCAAGAAAGGAGCAGGGTGTAAAATCAGTAACTTCTGATCCGCAGACCATAGTGGATGGATCAAAGAGCACCAAAATAACTTGAATCTGAAGTGTCTGGGCAGACAAAGTTGCTTGGAATTATAACAGAGAAGCTGTGGCTGCCCTGAATCCCTGGAAGTGTCAGGCTGGATGGGGCTTGGAGCAACCTGGGATAGTGGAAGGTGTCCCTGGCCATGGCAGGGGGTGGAACTGGATAAGGTTTAAGGTTCCTTCCAACCCAAACCATACCATGATCCCATGATTCTACTATTTGAGTGGAGATATCAAGATATTTCTCCCATCCAGGATTGCTTTGCATGTCTCTAGATCTTGGTGCCTCTGCACCTTGAAAAATCTGTGCTGCTTGAGTCTCCTTTCTCCCCCCTCAAAAAGGATGCTGGGAAGCTGGAAAAGTATGAATGACAGGAATAAGGATGATGGGAATGTTGGAACAGTGCTAACATGAGAAGAGAGGAATTTGACTAAACTGCACACTTGAGCTGAAAAAAGAGGGAGGGAGCTCCTTTGCTATAAGGAGATGAGCAGGCAACATTTATAATTTCATAGCCCAAGATCCAGAGATCATGTGAGCAAATGCCTGAGATACAGGTTCACCAGCAGTGAGGAGCTGGGGAAGAGTCAGCCTCAATCTCCCTTTTTTCTACATGTTTGTGAGCGATTTCATCAGAAAGAGAAAACACCTCAGTGGAGTCTGTGCTGTGTTCCCAAGTTCCAATGAGCCTGCAGTAAAGCAGCAGAAGACCCACGCACAAAAATACATCTGCAAGGCTTGACCCAGCCTTTGCATAAACTGGAATAAAGGCAAAACAGTGAAATGAGACCTTCCTCCGACCTCAAATGCTGCTGACACATTTCTGTAGGCCAGGTCAAAATCAGTAAAAGTTTCCAAGATGGAAGCTCACAGGGGATAAAGGGAAAAGCTGCTGCCAGGGCTCCTGTGCTTTGTAGCTCTGAAACCTTCTCCTTTCCCCATCTGCTTTTTTAACTGGCAGAGCACTCTGTGTTTTCATCCTGAGGGTTGGGAAGGGCAGAGGGGGGAGGAGGAGGAGGAGTAGAAATGGTGGGTTTGCAGCAGTGGTTATTCTCTCTAGTGACAAGCTGTATTTGTCTTTGGGGAAAGGTGACTATTGCCTGCCTTTGTGACATCAAGATTGATCCCGGAATGTTTAAAATAATAGGAAAAATGCATTTCCCATTGACTTCTTTGGGAGCAGCTTGCACAGTTCTGCAAGCAGATGGCATGATGTATATTAAATTATCACTTATGTCGGGGGGCTTATTTTAAGGATGGAAGTGTCGTCTCTTGGTATTTGTGCCAGAACTGCTCATCCCCAAATCAGGATTTTTGTATCCTTCCAGCCATCCTGGAAAATATTTGAAGGAACATGCCCTTCCCAAAGTGAGGTAAAAACAGCATCATCTTGTTCCTCTTTTGCATCGTCCAATGAAAAGCAAATCAATTTTAGAAATCTTTATGACAGAAAGGTCCAAATTGGTGTAAGCTGAACTTAAGACAAATGTCCCCCAGAATTCATTGCAAATCTCCACTTGGGTGAAGGTTCACACTGACAAACAGTGACAACAGGAATAAGGAGTGCAAACACGGCTGGTAAAGCCCAAGAAGTCTAAAGCAAATGCTGAGTCATCAATAATATTTATAACTTCCAACTCTCAGAATAGAAGGTACCAAGGGACTGCAATTACTGAGATATGACAAATGTTGAATTTTTATTCACAGCAGCTGCAGGACACTTGGTTGTCCAAGCACATTGCTGCTCAAAGTCACAACCTTTGCTTAATCCATGGACATGGGTTGTAAGTTATGCTCTGCCCACTTTGTCTGTGAAAATATTGCTGTTGACAGCCCCTAAAAGTCATGCCTGGTTTTGCAGCTCTTCATATCCCACTCTCCCATCTTCTATTCCTCTCTCTAATCTGTTTTGATAACAGCCCAATCCTCTGGGTCACTTGCTAACCCTCTCAGGCTCATTTTGGTGCCTTACACCCCACAATAGTCATGACATTTTTCTGTGGATGGTCTGTACTTTTTACTCTTCATGTTCCTGTTTCCAAACCAGCCTCACAATTCTACCCCGCCACAATGAAAAACAAATTCAATAAACAACATCTGCACCAGGCTCATTTTGGCCTTCACAGAATCATAGAATAGTTTGGGTTGGTAGGGCTTTTCAAAGGTCAGTCAGTCCAATCCCCAGCCATGGGCAAGGACACCTTCCACTAGACCAGGTTGCTCAGAGCCCCACTTTGGGATGTTCTATCTCATTTGGAATGTAACTTCCTGGGGGTCAGAGTCGGTGACAAAGTCCCACTGATTTCCCTGGGACTAAAATATCTACATACCAACAGAACTTAAATACCTAAGGATCTTTTAGGCTTGGAAATGTCCAAGGCCAGGTTGGACAAGGCTTGGAGCAACCTGGAATAGTGGAAGGTGTCCCTGCCCATGGCAGGAGGTGGAACTGGATGATCTTTAAAGTCCCTTCCCAACAAAACCATTCTGACTCAATGATCTGGACCTGTGTCTTCCTGTAAGCACTGCACAGCATCAAGCACTGTAGCAATTCCAATAAAGAATGGAATCAAAATTCACAACAACCCATAGATGATTAAAGATAATCTAATGGGCATCAGATATATTTTACATATATATGTTAATTTATTTTCTTCCAAACAGAATATTACCTGGCATTTAATTTCCCTCAAGGATCCAGATGCTGTCAGGAAATGTCCTGATATTTTTGTTTAAAGCCAGGAGGCATTTCAGGTGTCTCTTAATCCACTTTATTTTGATTTTTTCAATGAAACCACCTCAAATACACAACCTTTCCATTTCCATCAGCACCTGAGTGCATTTTGCCAAGCAGTGACAGGCTGCGCTGCAGATCTATTCCCAGAAGAGCTTCCTGTGTTGCGATTCCATAATCACTGTTATTGCTGGATGCCACAACAAAAACAAGGTATTTGTGGTCGAAACCATAAACATTTCTCATGCCTTTAATGAAATACTAATTCTGCTTTATTTTTACATGTTTCCTTACGCAGGGAGATGAGGATACAGCTCACATTCCATAAAGATCACCTTCTTGGAGACCAGTGAATGCCTCGTTTGCAGGATGTGCTGTTGCAGTGGAGGAAGGAGCCCACGAGAGGGCTCAGGGAAGCAGCCCTGGACCAGTATCCCTGGGAAGCTGCTGGGCAGGGAAAAGCGGGGCCTTGAGGGAAAGCTCATCTCTTCAATCATATTCACCTTAAAACATCTCATCTAGGGCAAGCCAATAAACAAGCAGTCCAAACAACATCAGCTTTTATTACCACGGGTAGTATCACGCATGTATTTTTAATCTTTTGCCTGTGTATTTCTTACAAACTTTATTAATCCCGGGGAATGCTGCTGCAGGGAATATACGATGGCACTTAGAGCTGATGAAGCTCCCTCTCGGTTTTATGGTGTCGGCACAGCGGGCTCTGCTCAGCACCACATGAGCACATTTATAAAAAGCTTATTACAGCACATAGCAAAGGAGTTATTTGGTTTGGGTTTTTTTTTCTTTTTCTTTATTTTTATTTTTTTATTTTTAAACTGGGAAACCAGCACCATTAAATCAGATTATTTTCTTTAGCAGGGCAGCATAAACAACTCTGTCATCTGTTTTTATAAAGTCATCAGTGCTACTGAACACAAACCAGCACCCACTGATGAGGCTGAGGCAATGCATTTAGAACCACCAGGAGAACATGGGTGTGATCCTTAATTTTCCACCAAAAAATATAACTGATTACATTTTTTTTATATCATTCTTTACTATGGGAGATACAAAGGAAACCCAGTTATTCACCATCCCCTTGTATTTTCCAGCTCAATCCCACCAGTATCTCCAGCAGAGCAGCTGCCTTGGTGAAATGCTATCCCAAAGTTAACAGTTTATCTGTTTTCACGCTCATCTCTTCACTAATGATAATTTAATATCATGCTTATTTCTTCACTAATGGTAATTTAAGTAAATAAAAGTCATTAACATACTTCAGCCACTTGTTTGTGAATGGACTTCAGACTTTCAGTGATTAAAAACAAATATTTGAGCAAATAGGAATCTGGGATTCAGAAAGAAAAAAAAGTTTTTAGTAAGGGAGGGATGAAATCCTTAGGACTATGAGATCAATATGGAAAATCAGGAGTAGGGAATGTAAAATGCTACTTAGGATGGAGAATGTGAAGGATTTTGTGCTGAAGAGTAAATTTATTTTGGAGTTGTTAATCAATGTGTAATATAAGCAATATTTTTATGGGGTTAAATTTGCTTTGAAATTCTCCAATTTTTCCTATTTAAATAAAAGAAAAAATGTTCATAAAGTCAGTCCTGCAAAAACAGAGCTCAGGGTGATAAAACCATAGAAATCTCTAAGCAAACTGAATCAAAAATATTTATTGAGAAATATCTTACCAAAATTACAGCTTTACAAAAAAAGCAATGTCATGATGACACAAACTAGTGAAATCTGTATTAAAATGTCAGATTTGAGGCAAAGACACTGCCAGTGACCATCCAATCTGATGTGCACAGCACTGGCCACTTGATGTGCCCAGGAATTTTTCCTCTTCTGAAAATGACTACAGAGTATTCTGCACCACAGTGGGAAATCATGATTTAAAAGCTGCAGGGCTGAGCCTCAGCTGCTTGGAATTCAATCCTAGGAAATCCATGGAGCTGAGAGAAGCCATGCTGTTGAAGGAGATCTCTGCTAAAGCTGGGGGTACCCGGCTGCAAAGTGTGAATTCTGACCTCAGGCAGATGGGCCACCAGAATGCAGATGCCTGTCACAGAGTCATGGAATGGCTTGGGTTGGAAAGGGCCCTAAAGCTCATCCCATTCCACCCCTGCCATGGGCAGGGACATCTTCCACCAGACCAGTTTGCTCCAAAGCACACCCAACCTGGCCTTGGATGCTTCCAGGGGTGGGACAGCCACAGCCTGGGATTGTGTGGTGATAAAAGTGTCCCTTGAACTCCAGTGAAGGAAAGAGAGAACCAAAGGATCTCCTTGCAGAGAGCTTGTGCTTTATTAGCATGTTCTCCCTCATTGCTATAGTGCCATGGAAAAATAAAGAACCTGTGTGAAGAGACTGTTTGTATCCTGTGCTTTCATCTTCTGCCTGGCACATATGGTAGACTGTGTTCCATGAAATTGCCGATTGTTTTTGACATCCCTCTGTAAATCCCAAACCACTGCATTATCCTGAGGTACAGCACTGATGGCTCTTCTACGTCAGTTCCATTTTTAGGATAATTTATGTAGCTTAATCTCTATCTCAATGCTCATCTAGATCCCAAATGGAAGGTGGATGAATGACTGATTAATCTTCCCTCCTCTCTCTAGAAACCATCTCACATCGCTCCTTAACTGTGTTATCATCTTTGCTGTCCTTCTGGAGTAACAGATACAGCTGTTGATACAGGAATTCATGTTTCCAAAAAGAATTGTGGCACTTAAAGTCTCTGGGGCCCTTGACTGAAAACCCTTGAGAACTATCTTGTAGCTTTTTTGCTAAAACTGGGAAAATGACTTGTGTGTCCTGGTGAAAATTTGGGCTTTTTCAAAGGTCTTGTTATGTGACCAGACACAAAATGTGATTGCAATGAGACAGCCATCATGGGGTTGCTGTATTTATAGTGATATAATATCAGCAGCAATCCTCAGCTCCATTACAAACTGAGGTATAGGCTGGAGATGTGCCAGAGGTGCTGTAGGTTGGATATCAGGAAAAGGTTCCTCCCCCAGAGGATGCTGAGCGCTGATGAGGCTCCCCAGGGAATGGTGACATTCCCAAGGCTGCCAGAGCTCCAGTGGCATTTGGACAACACCCTCAGGGATGTACAGGGTGGGATTGTTGGGGTGTCTGTGCAGGGCCAGGGGTTGGATCCATAATCCTGGTAGGTCTCATAAATCTCAGGATATTCTGTAATTCCAGCACTGTGGTTCACCCTTTCTCTCCCCACCAAGAGCTGGCAGAGCTGTTTGTGGCTGGGGCAGGACAAGGGGACCCCCAGCATTCCTGGCTGTGTGACAGAACAGTGGGAACCCCAACACTACAGCCCTGGAGATGTTCCAAGAGCAGAGTCCAGACCTGTGTGCAGTCACCAGAGCAGACTGACCAGAGACCTGAGTGACCATGGTCCTGTCAGCTCTGTGGCTCCGCTGTGGCAGCCACAGCTCCCCCATGGCCCAGCTCCTGCAGCCTTTGCTCTGCCCCAAGGCCTCCTGCAGCACAGGGAGGGCCTGATCCTGAATGCAGCAGCCCAGGGATGCAGTGTGGGGACATTTCCCAGCCCTTCCTGCCCTGACCCTCTCCCTCCTCCTCCTCAGTGCCCTCAGTGTCTGACCCCCAGCTTGGGCTGTGACCTCCCACAGGATCAGCCAAGCCCCCCCAGCAGCCCTGTGCCCCTGCCAGCTGTGGCCAGTGGGCTCAGCAGGGCATGGCCAGCACCCCTGGCCTTGCCTGGGCCACATCTGCCCAGGACAGACCTTTGAGAGCTCCTCTGCCAGGCCCTGGGGGCCCTGGGTGACCCCACAAGTGTCCCCATGCCCCCATGGACTCTGCAGGCACCGGTGGCACCAGCTCCAGTGCAAAACCCCCCAGCTCTGGCTGCCTGGGAAGGTGCCCCTCACTGAACAGAGCTCCAAAGTCATCTGAGCACAGAGCATGGCAGGGCCACTGGCAGGAATCATCAGGAGCCACAGCAGGATGCAGGGACAGATGTGCCACCAGCCCAGGGCAGTGTGTCCACACATGGCACCAGGCTGAAAGGTGAGGGAAGAAGAAGAAGAAGAAGAAGAAGAAGAAGAAGAAGAAGAAGAAGAAGAAGAAGAAGAAGAAGAAGAAGAAGAAGAAGAAGAAGAAGGACCCTCTGCCCAGAGCTGACAGCAAGCTCAAGGCTCCCACAGGCAGAGCTGGAGCAGAAATGTGGGATTAGGCCTTTTGAGGGCTCCCATTGCTTGGGGATGGAGCCAGGGTGTTTTTGATGCTGGAGCTGTAGCTGTAGCTGTAGATGTAGATGCAGAGGCAGATTCAGATGTAGATTGTAGATGTAGATGTAGATATAGATGTAGATATAGATGTAGATTCAGATGTAGATTCAGATGTAGATGTAGATGTAGATGTAGATTCAGATGTAGATGATGTTCACTGTTCTGCTTTTCCATTAAAACAATTCCATTCATAACCTCTCAGTGTCTGCATGCAGTGGGAAGGGAGTGCAGAGGGCCCCAGGAAATGGCAGCCCAGAGGTGCAAAAGCATCGCTGAGCCCCACAGCAGAGCCACCAAGCCCCAAAGGGCACCAAGAAGTCCCCAGATCTGAGTGACTGCCAGCAGTGCAGGCACTCCTTGAGGGGGACTCCCCTGAGGCCCTTCCCCAGCAGAAGCAGCCAGACAGCTGGGACAGGCCGGGCCATGTCGGACTCACAGACATGTCCCCATACCCAAAGCAGCCCTGGGCATGCCCTGGGTACAATCCTCCCCTCTTGGGTCTTTAGGTTCTTCCCCCAGAGGGTGGTGAGGCACTGGAACAGCTCCCCAGGGAATGGTCATGGCCCCAAGGCTGCCAGAGCTCCAGGAGTGTTTGGACAATGCCCTCAGGGATGCACAGAGTGGGATTGTTGGGGTGTCTGTGCAGGGCCAGGAGCTGGATTGATGATCGTCGTTGAATCCCTTCCAACTCAGGATATTCTGTGATTCTGTGATTCACTATTTGACAGTTTTATCAGCTATGGAGTAGAGCTGGGAAAATGATTTCTGTCAGCAGCTCAGGAGAAGCTGCAGGAGCAATAGCAACAAAGACAAGGGATTGGAACAAGCCTAGATTAGTGATTTAAATGATGACAAGGTCTAGGCACAGAACTCAATTTTCTACATATCTGCCATAATCACCTTTATATTTCTATACTTTGGTAATCAATTCCTTTGGGAATCCTCAAGAAGTAACGGCAAGGCATCTGGAAGGTCTAATACTGCTCTTGGACAGATTAAGGCACATCCAACCAGGAATCAAGAAACCAGATTATACTGGCACTTGCTTGGTCTGAGCCGCACCAGAATGGTGAATTCCTCACTCACATCTTCATCAAAGCAGGAAAAAAAATCAGGAAATACGTCACTTGAAAACCTGAACAGCGTCCAGAGATGTGCAATGACTTAAGAGAATTAGAAAACATCCTTGACAGTGATGAACTCCCAGAGTCCTGTTTATCTTTCCTTGAGGGATGACCGCAGCCTGCAGCACTAAGCCTGGATAACAAAACCTGGATAAAAGCAATCTCTTCATTCCAGGGAAGATAAGCTAAGCTGTGACGGGTGGGAGCCAAAGCCAACCTAAAAATAAGCTGCATATTTTTAACAGTAATCAAGCACTGAATAATCCACTAAAGCCTGTGGAGGATCTTCTTTCACTGCATGTTTTCAGACAAAAAAGAGATTGCTTTTCCAGGAGATGCACACTGCAGCACAAACCTGCCTTCCCAATCCCTGTTTTTCCACGGAGATGGCCACACAGGGCTTTATCAGTTTCAGGATACGGCAGATTTTGTTACACGGGAAAAACGCATCTATTCCAAACCACAAAGACTAGGAAATTTAACTCTGATGGATTATATATAGGAAATGTCAGGTCCTGGAAAAAAAAAATTGTGTGTATTTTGAGCAAGTTCCTAGGACTGGATGAGTAGGAATTTGTGCAAAGCTCTGGCTGAAAGGAGAGAGGTAAGCCCATGTCCCTTTTCTTCCTGCTCTCTCTCTCTCCTCTCTTTTTCCATGTTCACAGAAAATTTTTAGCATCTGCCATAAAATTGCTGTGCTGGGAATACTGTCATAATTACACGGGAATGCAAGCACCATGTAGGTGCCATAAGCCAGGCTTTTTTTCCTGATATATTTCTTAATTCAGTGTGTTAGTACATGGAAAGTCTATGTTTAAGTGTGAAGCATAATACACCATAAATAAAAAAATAATCACATTCTACTGCTTGCTTGGAGAGGTAAAAAAATAAGTAAACTTTATTTAAAGTTAGAGTGTAATTTTCTGAGTCTCTCACCCAGACCTCACCCTCTGCAACAAGAGGAGGGGATAGCCCACACTTTCCTGAAATATAAGTGGGATTTATCTAATTTAAACAGTCTTCTGTTTCCATGGAGCCAACAAGCACTAAACCCTTGTGAAAATCAGTTTTTATTTGTTAAGTGGCACGGTGGCTTATTACCATTTAATACTTGGGATTCAGTGACAAGTCAGGGACAGGGCGCGTGAAGCGCCACGCAAACAGGGAACACCAGGCTGATTCCTGCCCCCAAGAGCTGTAATTTTCCAGCATCAGCAGTGCTGCTGTCACTGCTCTGGATCCCAATCCTCTGCTGCTTTCAGCAGAGGAACAAAGCAGCTCGACTGGGTGATGGGTGACAAAGCAATTTTCCCTGGAGGAATTAAAGCAGTGGAAAAGGCACCCATGATTTGAGGAATATACAGAATATCGACACCCGAGGACAGCACATTCAGCCGGGATCACTGGAGGAGCAAGGCTGGCTTTTCAGCAGCTGGAATTTTGGAGCACATCAGGGCTCCAAAATTCGGAGCACCTCGGCCACTTGACCTGTGAGGCTGAGCAGCCTGTTTTCCTGCCCCTCACCTTTGACTGCCCTCAGTTCACGCAGGAAAGATGGCAATAAAAACAAAACTGGTCACAAAGAGGCAAAAAAAAAAAAAAAATCAAGCTCGCAGGTGGAGACATTAATTCTGAGGGGAAAATTCCATTGCCATCCATTGTGACACTGAGCAGTGCATTTTTTAGGAACATGTTGGCAGAGGGGTGTGGTGAAAATGAAGAGATGGGCAGTGTAAAACCAGTGGATGTCGTCATCTTTAGTGGTTTCTTACAAAGAAAGAGCTGGGAATTGACATTGGGACCATAATGAGAGAGTAACTAATTAGGCAAACGTGTTTTAAATGGAATTCACACTTTGTTATTGAGCATTTCTGGTTCTTACTGACTTGTACTCTCAAAATATCACAGTTATTTATGGCAAACATCTCTATACTCATTATTCAATGGATTTTCCCCAGGTTATTACAAGATATTTTTGAGGTCATCTGAGATCCTCTCCAGTCCTGACCTCAGTAATTTTACTTACCATTAATAAGATATTTTGTTCATGTAAAAAAAGTTGAAAAATTGACTGCAATCCTGGGACTACCTGCACTCAAGAGGATTTAGTTCACCTTTCAAACACAAAACAGGGAACCTAAAAGCTGAGGTGGGACAGTTTTGTGCCTCCTGTTTCTATCTGAATTTTTAATTTTGAAGAAAACTTGACTCCTAAAACATGATTTTCCCACTCCTCTAGATTGTTTCAAGAGCACCTGGGAATTCTCAATATTGCTGTAAATATCCAACACCTTTATATATATGAATTAAATTCCAGGCCTCAGGAGTATCCACGCAAAACCCAGCTTGATTATAAACTGAATGGAACTGCATCAGTCGTAGGCAATTTTTTGAGAGAATTATCTGACCTTTTTCTCAGACAAGGCATTAGTCTGTTTGCTTATCATCTTCTCTCTATTCAGCCAATAACTCAATTTTTTTCAAAACCCACCCAGATTAATTTTGTAATCAATGTTTCTTGTATAGTCTGGTGGAGGTGTCCCTGCCCATAGCAAGGGGGAGGAATGAGATAAACTTTAAGGTCCCATTCAACCCAAATTATTCTATGATTGTAGGAATTTACACTGTATTACCCCCAAAACCACAGAGGGTATTTCCCACAAGCACTCACACTCTGATCACTTTTTATGTGTTTTTATTGCAAACATAGGTGCAGAAAATTCTCCTGAGAGATTTATGTTATCTGAAATACATTCAGTAAAGAAATACTCTGCAAAGTTGGGATGGTACAGTACACTGGCTAAACACAACACAGGAGAATGCTGTCAAAATTAACAGCCATGGAAAAAAAATAAATATATTTATATCATTGGGGGCTTGAACGAAATAAGCTTAAAAGCTTCTTCTAACCCAAACCAGTCTGTGGTAATTGTACAAATAAAGCACATTACAACATGAAAGGAATGTGTAGCGTGTTTTCTTAAATGTGTCAGAAAAGCCCCTCTAAAACCAGGAGCGTGGACACGCCAGAGGGTGGATGTGACATGGATGAAGACATGAGGTGGAGGCAGTGTGGACTCCATGAGGGTCCCAAAACCTTGGGAACAACGCTGTGGGCAGACTTCAGAGCAAGCAGCGTTCCACAGAGATGCATCCCAGTGTGAAAAACACCAGTTATTTGTTTTTAAAATTTTAAAAGTTTAAAATAAGTAATAAAATGGTTATAAAAGTAATAAAATGGTTATAAAAATAGCAATATAATTAGAGTAATAATAATTTGGACAATTTGAATTAGGACAATATGAGACAATAAAAACAAAGAGTTATGGACGTCTGGGTACCTTTTTCTGGGCAGCACACGCCCGAAAAAGGACACACAATAACAAAGGATTAATGCTTAAAAACAATAACCTATTGCATATTCATACACCTGATACATGATGCATAAATTCCATTCGAACAAAGGATTCTGTCTGGTCATTGTCAACTTCTTCCTCATAATCCTAACGGCGTCATCCTGCCCAAGCAAGGCGGGAAGAAGTTCATTTCTCCTGATAATGGAGCAATAAATTCTCTTTCTCTGAAAGATTTAGGTGTCCTGTGGCTGCTATCTCAGTGTGAGTCCTTTCTTTAGAAAAAAAGTATCCTACATAGCATAGTTTCAACATTTTGTTATAACCTAAAACTATATTTAACACAGTACTTAATAGAATGAATCCAGCATTACTTTCTTACACAACACATATAATATTCATTTGAATATTTGCGAAAAGCCAATAATAAAATACGCATTTTTCACACCAGGAAAGCGGCCCAGCGGACAGAGCCCATGGAAAGGGACATTTCGGGTTAAAGAGTCACTGAGGGTACCTGAGGCGCACCCCTGAGGGCGGCGAGGGGAATTGAATTTCCTTGCCGTGCCGCTCGGTAGGGGGCGCACTCCCCGCCCCTCCCTCCCCGGGGCTCCCTCAGCCCCGCAGCGGGCGATGTTGCCGCGCCACCGCCTCCACCTCCTGCTCTTCCTCCGCACCCTGCACGGCTCTGCCTTCGGCATGGGCGACTGGGCCTCCCGCCTGCCGCAGGCGAGCGAAGCGCTGCCCGGCAGGACCCAGCGCATGACGGTGCCAGGTAAGTGCGAACTGCGATTCCCTTCCTCTCCGTCCCCCGCCGCCGCCTCAGCCGCGCGCCCCTTCCCCGCTCTCCCCGTGCGCATGCGCGGTGCCCCGGCGGCGGGGCGGGGCCGACGCGGCGCGTGCGCGCTGAGGGGCGGGATGGGGGCGTGGGGAGGAACATGGCGGCGGCGGCCGGGGGCGCGTCCCGTGAGGGGGGACGGGGACAGGGGGGTAAATGTGCCTTGGGAAGGGATTCGTGTCGAAGTTCGCTCTCGCAGTGACGTTTCTTGTGTGCCGTAAGAATAGGGATGGACGGGTTGTTGGAGCAGCCAGCGAGCGCGGCTCTTGTTGGCCCAGAGAAGCTGTGGCTGCCCCGTCACTGCAAGTGTTCAAGGCCAGGCTGGACGGGGCTTGGAGCAGCCTGGGATACTGGAAGGTGTCCTTGCCCATGGCAGGGGGATGGAACTGGATGAGGTGTAAGATTTCTTTCCAGCCAAACCATCCTATGATTATTTCCCATAATTTCTCTTGGCTATATATGAATTTTCTCTTTTATTTTTTACTGAAACCAGCAACAGGGTTTTAAGCAGATTTCCTTAGCCCTTACTGTTTTTGTTAAATAATAATACTTAAAAATAAAACAATGACATGCTGTGTATCTTCTGTAGGTGTTGTAGGAAGAAATCTTTCCCTGTGAGGGTGGTGGGGCCCTGGCACAGGTTTTCCCAGGGAAGCTGTGGCTGCCTCAGGATCCCTGAAAGTATCCAAGGCCAGGCTGGACAGGGCTTGGAGCAACCTGGGATAGTGCAAAGTGTCCCTGGTCATAGCAGGGGATGAAATGAGATGAGCTTTAATGTCTCTTCCAACCCAAATAAATTTGTGATTCTGTTTACAAACTGCTTTTAAGTTCTTAATAATTCTTCCTATTGTTTTTCTCCTTTGAGTGGATGTGTGCTGTCACGTAAGCAAACTAGAATTAATGAATTTACTTTCTGACAGTCCTCCTAGGAACTGAAGGTGTTCCAAGATGACAGTCACTGCTGTTCAGGGGGAGTTTTAGTGGCACTGAGGTGCTCTAACACATGTATTGGATAGTTGATATATGAGCTATTTATTGAACAAGGTGTTATTTATATGTATCTTTTTTGCAGGGTCCTATGGGCCCCAACAAAGTATGAGAACTTAGGGCTTAAATTATGCTTAAACACCTTAAAGTGCATAAGTGCTGGTGGAAGAATTATAAATGGATGATGGCATAGGCCCAGTGGTCAAGAGGATAATAAAATCTTGCATATTATAGATACTTAGTAAAAAGCTGAAGGTGGTGGTGAAATGAAAGGTAGCAGGAAGAATGTTATTTCTGCTGTAGAGAAAGTGGACTCAAAGGAGGGGTGCAGAGGTGCAAATACAGCAGTGAACTCCAGAGATGATACCAGGAGTGCCAGAGATGGCACCAACAGTAGCACATTGCCTGGACTGAAGTGGCAGCTTCAGGTTGTTTGTTGAGAAAACAGAAGACACACCAAGCTCATTGTATGCTGAGTAACTGCACAGGTAGAACAAATTTGGGCTGCTGTAGAAAAAGCATCCTGATAAGAGGAAGTTCAATTTTTTAAAATGTTTTTCTGTGGCTGAATGTGGTATTATGTATTTAACAGCAGCATGGGCCTCCAGAGAACTGTCAGTGTTAAGATGTAAATTGCTCAGAAAAGAATAGCAATTAAAATTTAGGCTGATGATCAACTCAAGGCTGATTGACCTTGCAGACCCTTGCCATGTTAATAATGTTGTTTGTGAGTCAGGAACCAGAACTGGACCTGGTATTCCAGGTGAATTCTCACCAGTACAGCACAGAAGAGAGGGATTTTTCTTTTCTCTGCTGTCCAGAGTCACAGTTTGCTTTCTCTGTGAAAATGTGCACCGTGAGCTCATTTAGCCTGGCATCCAGCAGAACCACAGCTCCTTCCCAGCAGCTCTGAGATCATCCTGCTCTTGCTGTTGACCTCCCTGAGGTTTCTGTTGGTTCAGACCTGGAGTTGTTCCAGATCTCCTCTGCTGTTTGCTGTGTCTGCTCTGGCTGTGTGTTTAATGCTGCCCTCAGATCTGCTGAGCGTTGTTTCCTGTCACATCACTCACTTTGCTGTTTCAGCTATCCAATGATTCTGGCCCCACATCAGCCCCTGGGGTCACCTGCTGCCCACCAGACATGCAGGTATTGATCCCTGCCTTTGGAGCCTGCTGCTCCTGCCCATTTTTGACATGCAGGCTGTTCCTCCAGCCAGGACTTTGTCAGCTTCCACAGCAAATGCTGGGAGAGAGGGTGTCAGAACCCTGCTGAAGTCAACATGTGCTACAGCCACTGCTCTGCAGAGCCATCATTTCAGCCTGAAAGGGCAGCTCAGCTGGACAAGCATGATTTGGCTTTGGTGAATGTTGGTTATTCCTGATTACCTTCTTGTTCCCTGATTGGAAATAGGGAAGGGGGCATTCTCCATGACATCTCCTGGGACTGAGCTGAAGCTGAGCATCCTATACCCCCTCAGTTCTGTTTTTCCCTTTCTTAAAAGCAGTTGTTACTGTAGCCCAGTTCTCATCATCAGAGATCCCCAATCTCTGTGGTTTTTCATTATTTCTGATCCATCTGATTTTTCATTATTTCTGATGGCCTCACCAGCAAACTTGGCCTCCCAGCTCTGGGAAAACTCCATAGGGCTCCTTGGATTTAAACACATTTAGCTTCTTTAAGTAACCACAACCCATTTTTCCTCTCATTGTTTGGTGCTTTTCTTTCTGATTGTACCAGCCTGGAGAGGTTTTGGAGCAGTTGTTGTTTCTGGAGACTTGTGCAAAAGAGGTTTTGAGTACTTCAGTCTTTTCTGTACACACTTCCAGGCTGTCTCCTGGATGCATCAGTGCACCTTGACTCTTTCTGAGCTTCCTTTTACTCCGGTAATTTTCGCAAATTCATTTCTTATTGCCATTTGTGTCCCCAGCTAGGCTGAACTCCAGCTTTGGCCTCACTGATTTTGTGTCTAAATGCTGAGGTGGTGCTTTTCTTTGCCTCCTTTGTTATTTGTTTTTGGTCTCTGTATTTTAATCCATTAAGCAGCTCTGTGTTTCTGATGAAGTTCCCACTTTTTCCACATGATGTTTTGTTTCTTAACTCTCTTAGAAAGTTTTTTTTTTTCCAAATTCAGACCACCTTGAAGAGTCTTCTCCCTCTGGCAGCCTCCCAGGGGCTTCTGCCTCTCAGGGGCTGCAGCTCCAATCTCTGCTCTCTGTGACCAAGGCCCAGGGAACAGCTGGGGTTGTGTCAGGTTTAGGTTGGATATCAGGGAAAGGTTCTTCCCCCAGAGGATGTCAGGCACTGGAACAGCTCCCCAGGGAATTGTGATGTTCCGAAGGCTGTCAGAGCTCCAGGAGCATTTGGACAATGCTCTCAGGATTGTTGGTGTGTCCTGAGCAGGGTCAGGAGTTGGACTCAGTGATTCTTTCCAGCTCAGGAGAGTCTGTTATTCTGTGATAATTCCCTATATAAGCCAGAGTTCTGCAAGTAGAAAATGCTAACTCTGTGTCCCTTTCCAGCCTTCTTTGGATCCCCATCTCCACTGTCTTCTGGCTACATACAAGACTGTTTCCCTCTGGAGCCCTGTGCTCCAAGGAGTTATGTTTCAGAAGAGTGCAGCTCCTTTCTGTGCTAGGAAGGATTATTCCTACATCCTGCATAACCTGTTCTGATCCCTGCTCCAGCTGTGTGTGCTGTGCCAGTCTCTGATTCTTGTCACATCAGAGGTCTGTGACCACACCTGGACATCCAGGTGAGCCAAGCTCTGCTTTAGGGTGCAGACACTTGAGGAAAAGTTCTTCCAGAGCTTTCCGGACCTGCAGTGTCCATCCTCTTCACCTTCAGTGGTGCTAGCAGCTTTTACTTTCCTAGGTGAAGAGCTGCAGAACATTCAGCTCCTTGTGTCTTGGAGATCCCATTGATTCCCTGCTCCTCGTCCTGATGGGATAAAAACATCCTTGGAGCTCCTTCTTTGTGCTGCAGCAGCTCCATCTGCCACAGCAAAGCTCCCAAAAGTGCTGCTGCCACTGTTGAGATCCCTGTGGAGGAGCACCAGGCTCTTCTCAGAGTTCATCTGGAGGGAGGTTGAAGTTCCAGAGATGTTAGTGCACACTGAGGATCTCAGAAAATCATGCAGTTAGACGTGGATAAACTGCTCTGCATTAGTTGAAAGGAGTAGAGACATTAGGAAACATCACTTACTTTTTTTGTAAGCAGGTTGAGTTTATCAGGTCTTGTACAAATTTCATAATCTGGGAATTAAAATTTGTTGTGCAGTTTTCTTTCCTTGCAATAGAGCATCTGCTTTCATTTCTTTAAATTACTTCTTTCATATCCTTGTATAATGGTGCAATAAGATGTTGTGCTTTATAGTAAAAACACACATTATTTATTGCTCCTACCTTTCCAGTATAACTCTACTTTTCAGAGTTGATTTTAGTTTGATTGCTGCTGAAACATGGCTGTGTTTTCTGAGTATGTGAGGATTTATTGCTTACACTATTTAATGAACTATTTTATTTTATGATAGTGGTAGGAGCAGTAGTCAAGGAGCCTATGAATGTAGACATTGAGTAATATATATATATATATATATATATATATATATATACACACACACACACACATGCATATAGAGGTTTTTTCTGCTAAATATCCTGAGGTAGCAATGTTTAATAAATTAAAAGAATTTTTTTCCAATGACCAGTGTCAGAGAATTTCTTACACATCTGTAGTGATTTGACTTTTTTGAGGCAGAGAAAGTCCAGCTCATGGGTAGAGAGCCTTAGGATTGTCTAAACCCATTAGGCTTCTTAGCTTTATAGCTAAAGATTAATAGAGCAGTAATTACAAATGTGAAGGAGGTCATGGTGAATTTTAGTCTGACCTGTGTAAAAAAAAAGCGCAGCATTGCCATGAATTAATTCTTGCTTGAATCAGGTCACGCTCTTTAAAGAAAACATTGATTAAAAATGTCATTTGACAGAGGATCCACATGCTCTCCCTGTTAGTCTTTTTTTTACCATTCTTAAGACACTGAACAGAAATTATTGTGATCAAACCAGTGGTCTGTGGTTTGGTTGGTACTTCCGTGGTCTGGTACTTCCACTCACTATTAAACTATGTCCTCAAAATAAGGAATAAAATGAAAAATATCCATGTTCATTTCCTTTACTGATTAAAAGAATTTGTAATAATGAGCAAATACAAAAATTTTTCAGACATTAATTCAGTATCACTGTATTTTAGGTCTAAAATAAAGATTCCTGAGATCATACCTCAGGACAAAACCTCAGAATAAAATTCATCTTACGGTTTAGGAGGATTTGTTTCTTCAAAATTCCCACCACTTTATTTATGTGGTACAATTCTACATAATGAATTAATTGTCAATTTTTATTGAGATTCTATGAAATATGGGCCAAAAAATGTGAGATTTGACTTCCATTGCAGTTCAGTGGAGTGTGTTGGGTAACAATGTCATATGTGGTTTAGCACTTTGCAAATTGCAATTTACCTTTCTAACTCAGAAGAGTTAATTACTTATTTCTTCATTCTAGGAGGCAGTTTTTGCCTCAAACACACTCAAGCCATCAATTTCCATAAATTATTAAATTTCATTACAATTTTGTTATTGAAAGCATAATGCACAGCAGAGAAAACGCCTCACCCCAGTGATTGTTTATTATCTGAAAAGACTTCTCAAATTTGTGGTTACAACTCCTTTACAGGTACATGCAGGATGAATTTCCTTGGAAATCCTGCCTATCATGGCTTTTTTCAGTTCTCTTAATTTTTTTTGTACGCTTTGTCAGGTAATTATATTCACACACTAAACACCTAATTTTCAAGCCAACTGTACAGCTGTAAATATTGTGCTCTTGTTGGAAAAAAAGTAATTGCTTTTAAGCCCCCCGTTGCATTTTACATTTTGGAAGGTGCTGCAAGGAGAAGCAAAGATTTACGTCAATATAAAGAGATTTTTTTTTTTTTTTTGCTGTTGTTTGCATGTGCTTTTTTGCTCTTGGCAGCTGGAAAACAACAACCCAGAGGAAGTTAACAGGCACAGAGGATGCTGGAGAGATGGAAAGCATACAGGAAATATATTTACAGAGCTGCACATCCAGCTGCCAAATGCTGCTTTTGAGGTGGAATAACCATGACGGAATCACCCTGTGCTTACTTATCACCTCTCACTACATCCCAAGAGAAAGGGTGACATCATTCATCACTAAACCCCTCAAAAATACAACAAAAAAAGCGGAGAAAAAAAAAATCTGTTGTTTGAGGCCCTGGCGTTCCTGGAGCTCTGCTTAGCATGCGGCTCACAGCCGGAGGGGTGCGGAGGAAGCGCTCCCGGGGCTTCTCCTGGCAACAGCCCGGGTTGCTGGGAGACAGCAGCGCCTAAATGGGGAGAAACTTCACCCAACTGGCAGCCTCGTGCATCCAAATGAGCCTTGCTGGAGGCTTCTCGTGCTCATGTTGTAATTTCCCTCTCCGAAATGAAAAGGGAATGCAGAGGATCTTTACCTAGAGGGTTGTGTGTGGATGCTGCTCTGAGGGGATCAGAGTTGGGTAATAAAAGGGGATAATTATTCCTGGGTGAAGGTGGTTGTGGTACGCAGGGTTCAGGAGCTTCTCAGTGCTGCTGTTTTGAAAAGGGATGTAAATGTCTGAATTTGCCAGATTTGGGGTGTTAAACCTATCAGTTATGAGAGTTAAACACAAGGTTATATTTACTCAGGTTATTTTTCCTGACTAGAGAATATTGTATCTGATTTTGTTTGAGTCCTAGTGTAAGAGCTGAAATGAGGGATGCGGGACTCCAGGCAGCTCTCCAAAATGCAGTTTATTCTCTCTAAGAGGCTACAGCAGGCCAGGGTGGTGGGCAACAGAGCCTACACCTACAGCTGTCAGCTCCAGCTGCAGGCAGGCCTGGAGACCCTTTGGTTTTGGTTACATTGCATTCTGTACTTTGCTTAGCATCTTAATACAGTAGAGCCAATCTATACCTTAACTATTATCTATAGCCTATCATAACTACTATAATTCATGTTACTATTCTCCAATCACTAAAAGTTAGTATATTACAGTTTAAGCTAGAAGTTGTTATTCAGTTTCCTTGCAGTGGAAAATTCTGAGACCTTTCTTTCTACTTGCAACATTAGCTGACTTGTTTGCCTGTGCTCTCTTTCTGCTTGGTAAAAACATCTTGTTTGAGGTGGGTTTATGTTTTGCTCTAAGTCATAAAAACCCCTTCTAACTAACATAACTTTTGCCTTCTTGGTTATCCAGGATCAGCAATTCTTTTCTTCTATATCAAAATTTGCTTCCATCTCTATTCCTTCGTTAGACTCTGCATTTTAAAATCTTTCTGCTAAAGATACATATCTGTGAGACTTTCTTGTGAAACTTTCATCCTTCCCAACACCCTAGGATACATTTGGCTGCTTTGGCTGATTGTGTCCATTTATCTTTAGTGCAGGAATAACCCTGCACTACACATTTATGTAACGTTGTGCCCTGGATGCCACATGTTCCTCCATAATTAAGTGAATGAATATCCAAGGTACAAACATGGAATTAGGTTTCCCACTGCTTCTCTTTCTACAGCAGGTAGGAGAGTGTGGGGCAAACTTTCCATTGCAGCGGGAACAGGGTGGGACAGAGCACTGGAAGGGGCTGGGTGGTGCTGCAGGAATACCCAGAGTTTGGCTGTCACAGGTAGAACAGGCACTGGTGTGTTTGGTTCATCAAAAGACATTTAAATCAGGGAAATAGTGCCCAAAAATGCTGTTTTCTTCCACTGGCTGCAGGAGGGTCCAGTGACCAGCTCACATGGAGGTGTCTGTGTGATAACCAGCCACATACAGGGCCCTGGCTTTGCTGTATTAATGACCTGTCCATGTCGATGATATTCAGTATAAAACCTTTAATTTTTTTAAAATTTATTTATTACCCAGAGTCAAAAGCTATATTTTGATTTAACTCTCTACACCAAATACCAGTTCACAGAATCAAAGTTTTTTCCTTTACTTTCTTTAATTTTCCTGGTTCATGCTTGTATAAAGTATTGCTGATAATGAAGGAATTTCCAAAGTCAGGTTATCCAAATGAGAGTGAAGTTGTTTACACATGGAGCTGCACAGGTGCAGCATCTTTAGTTCCTTCAGAAGACGCAAGGAGTAAATAATAAAACTTCTCACTTTAATTGATTTGAGAGAAGATAAGTGCAGAATAGCCCTTAAGGCAGATTTAAGGTAGCTTGAATATTTCAGGTACTAATTCCTGTGTCTTAGTCCTTCTCTGTTTCTTTGATGTACAATACTTCCTTTTGAATTTTTTCAGCTTTAAAAGCTTCTCTGGTTTAATTAATGTCTTCCTGTCAAATTTATACCTTCAAATTACAGTGGTGTACATTGCCTTAACTTCAGGTTTATGTACTTTTTATTTAATTTATTTTTACTTTGCAATCATTGAATTATTTGGCTTATAATTTATTGTGTGATAGGCATTGCTTTATCCTTCCATGCTTATCTTTTAATTATTATGTATGGAATTTCTGTGATATGGATACATTTGATTATTGCACTTATTTTGTTGCAAATTTTTATGATACGTATGAAACTTGCATTTAAATTTCCAGTACAATTAAATAATGCACATAAATAAGCCCTTAGTACAAATCAGATAAATAAAACCCATCACAATCCAGGGTCGATTATTGCAGTTTCTTATGTATTGCTTGTAGTTAATTCCTGTTGCATATAAGGCAAAATTGGAATAAGTGGATATTGTATGGGTCTTTATTTTGAAGATAAGATATTATTTTCTGTTGAAAAATGTGGCCAGGTAGATGATACCTGTATTTTTACTGTAGTTTGGGCTTGATTGCTCAGGAATTTGACTTTCTAGGAGCCTCCAGAGATGCTTTAAGGAATGCCCACATTTTAGGAATGGCTGAGAAGCAGAACTCCAGTGGCAATGAATTTTTTTTCCTCAATATGAAACAGAAATCCCTCATCTTGAGAAAATTTGTTTAGGCTTTAGGACTCTGGTGGTAGAGATTTGTTGCCTGAGCCTCTGGCTCAAAACTTTTAGGAACCCAGTGAGGAATGACAGGTGTTGTGCAAGGGACAGACACTGGAAGTGTCTTCGTGTTTCTGACATTGTCCGTCACCGTTTACAGGCTTGGAAATACACTTTTTGGTTCATCAAACATTCAAGTCCTCAAAATTTCATCCCAGAACTCCTAAAATGGGAGCAGGAATTGAGGGAGTCTGGCATTGATGACTTAACAGGCTGAGGGAGGAGAGGGATGACTCCAGACAGCTCCTGGTGGGACTGGCAGGGACTGGTACCTGTGTATGGCAGAATGGGATCACAGGATGATCCAGGTTGGAAGGGACTTCAGGAGATCATTGAGATTGGGAGCAGTAGATTGGCAGCTGATCTGCTTCTCTTGGAGAGAAAATGTTTGCTATCATCTGCTCCTCCTAAATGCTGAGTTTACATTTTAAAAAATGGCAAAATTCCAAGTCAGGCAATCAGTGGCTGATTTAGCAAACTGCAATAAGATTTCATCTAAGATCATCAGATCAAAATAAATGCACCAGAGATAACATGACAATATATAGGGTCTATGTGGACTATTTATATTTCTTCCTTTTTTTGTTTATGTTCTTCCTTAAGGATTCTCCTTCTTACCTAAACAGGGATATGTAAACCTCCTTCTGCACTTACTGAGCTTGTCCTGGGGAGCAGCAGAGATAAAATCTCATGCTGAAGAGGTTGCACTCAGACAACTTCTAATAAAATAGGCTTCTCACAGAATAGTCATGCTTCATTTCAGTAGGACCTTGAGTGACAATTTTCTGAGTTACCATCCAGAAAGGGAACAGGAAAGGGAACAAATGAGCAGGCAAACCAAATGTAGAGGGCGGATTCTTAAACAGAATGTCCTAATATGTTCTAATACGTCTTTATGTGAAGAAGAAAAATACTCATAAGATGATCTAGAGATAACTTTACAGTTGGTCCATAAGATATTAATTTCAGAAAGTCAAAACTTAGAGAAAAGCCTTTTTTAAAAACAATTTTAGGATGTTCTAACCCTCCACTTTGTTAGCATTTCTCATAAATCCAGTCATAAATGGGTATAACTGCTCTGGAGTCCAGCTGCATCCTCTGGAATGGAGCAGCAGGCCCAACAGCCCATCTGTTTGTCACATTCAGTTCTGAAGTTCTGCTTCTGAAAGATCTTCTCATGTTGTTGGCAGCTGAACACAATTCCTGTTTAAAACCCGAGTTTTGAGCACTGAAGGGATTTGGGGTAGGACCTCACACCTCATATCTTCCTGTCGAGTAGTTTTAATGAATTTGGTTTTTTACCAGTTGTCTACACTTCTTGCTGTTCGATGTAACCTGGTCCCTTGTGCCATTCTTAGCCATCAAATTGCTTTTCAAATGACCTGAAAGACGCTGTCTTTTACTGGAGGAGGATCCCATCCCACGCAGGAAAAGCTAGGTGCAGCCTAAGGCTGCATTCCAGGGTGGGAATGGCAGATTGTTTCTGTGACTGTGAATGTGCCCCTGGCTGGGACATGGAGATGATTCAGATCATCCTTAAATCCTTGGAGAGATCCTGGGTATGTCCTTTCCTTGGTTAACCAGTACATTCCTCTGAAATTCCTGGATTTGGAAGCGTTCCCAGTTGGCAGTTGGGCACAACATCATATTTTGGATGTTGCTGGCTGTGCCTGGGCTGGTGACACAAGTCCAGAGGATGGGATATGGAGGAGCCATCAGCAGGATTTGAGTGTCCCTCCATCCAGTCCTTGGTGGTGTGGAATTGCACACTCCCACACTCACTCTTTTGCATTAACTCATTTCTCCTCCAGTCCTTGTTTAAGGAGTCATCTTTGTGTTAAACATTCACACACCAATTAAAACCTACTCAGTGTTTGATTTAGTTTACAATAAGTAAAAGCAAACTTTTTGAGTGAGAGGCAAAAAAACCCCACCAAATGTGTATTTTATCCTTTTGGATACCTGTGCACAGACGTTCCCAGGTACTCCTATTGTGAAAGTATAAAGTATAATGGAAGTGGAAAATGAGGAAAACCCAGAACCCTCTGTGCTGATGGCTGGATGAAGATGAGGAATTCTGAGATACTGATCTCTGTAGAACCATTTAAAATATTTAATTAGTGAAAATTCAGTTATTGAACACAATGCACTTTGTACCTGAATTTTACAATAAATTCCTTTATTACTACAAAACAAAGAATACGTTCTTATTCCTCATACCTGGAATTATGAGAGCCTAACTGGACCAAATTTTGGAGTAATTCTCTTAGTTATTTGATTTTTTTAGAGCTTCCATTTTCATAATAATTGAAGATATTTGAGAATTTCTAGCCACAAGTCTATTTTCACTCCACCCAAGTTGACTGTAAGTGGATTTTATTAAGAATAACTATTTCTACCTCAAGTTCTGTGCATTTATTTTTCATGTTGCACACTGCAATCACTTTTTAAATGCCACTCATCCCTGCCTGTAACTGTTTTTCTCCTGTGAACTAAAAGGAGATAATAAACAATGATACCAACGATATTTAAAAATCCATGTTACACTTTATATTGGAAGTGTTCTTGGTGGTACTGGATGGAGAGAATGGGAAAATATTTTAACCTAGAAATGCAAATTCAGTTTGCTATACTCTGGAAACCATCTGGTTTTAAAGGAACTGAAGAAGAGCACATTTAGTGGAGATTGACCCATGGATTTGGAATTTCAAATTGGGGCAGAATGCCAGCACATGATGAGCAGCTGAAGGATAATCCCACAGTGATTTTAGGAAGTTGTTGACAGCTTCCCATAGAGTTTGATCTTGTCATTTATTTGCCTTGCAAAGCTGGAAGACTCCACCCCACAGTGGGACAGTGCCAACCCTAAACCCACCGGGGCTTGCGGATCCGCTGCTTTGATTTTCACCTGGATTCAGCTGGAACTCTCCATTCCTGGGGCTAATGTTTTCCATGGCATGGGAAGGACCCCAGTCAGGCATAAATAATGTTGTCAAAATGATAAATGCTAAGTGCAGCTAGTAGGGGGGCAGCTGCCAGGAGGACACAGCCCATCCTGGACTAGAATTAATTGGGGATGTGCAAAACTGTGCAAAAGAAGTTGCCAAAGGTGGTCACTGTATTGACTGACCTTGGGAATCTGCAGGACTCGAGGCCCTTGCAGGTCTAGTCTTTCATGGTCCATTTTTTCATGAATTTATAGGACTTCATTCTTGTGTTCTTGTATTTTTTTTCATTTTATTTGGTTAATTCTGGATATGTTGACTTCAGCTCTCACTGTCTTCCCTTGCCTCTTCTGGGTGGCTGCAATATTCCTTCTTTTTTTCCTTCTCTCAGTGTTCCTTCTTGTTTTATTGGTTTCTATATAACAGCTACAGCCACTTTTATGTTCTTAGAGCTTCCCCAGTGTTTGCTGTTTAATAATAAAACCCAGAAAAGTAGAGAGTCAATAGGAAAATCGTTGCCATCATCTCAGTATGAACAGCCCAGGTAAAAGGAGCCTTTTTCCTGCCACATGATGCACTTTCACCCTTCAATAATAAATCAGCAAAGCATCTGGCTCCGAAATTAGACTCCTAAAAAACCTCTGGCTTGTCCTCAGAGGCATTGGCTTCACTTATCTCTAATGGAAATGCCCACAAATGGTAACAGGAGTGTGGTAGCAGAAAGACTGATAAAGTTAGCCCTGATATACCAGGTATTCCAATGTGTTCGTTTTTAAAATAAAATATTTTGGGGGTTGTCACAGCCAGACTGACTTCGTGTCAGGTGGTCAGGATGAAGCATTACACAGCTTTCATTGGTCCATGACACTGAGGTGCCCAGCAAGGAAAAGAAAAAGGGAAATAAAAAGCTGTATCTGACATTTGAAAGTAACATTTTGGGCTTATATTCCGAATAGAACAGCTTAAATGAATGAGTTACTTCTTCTATTCTGAAGTTTTCCATTTGGGAGGAGGGAAATCATTCTCACTTCCCACGTGCACAGGGACAGGTGTCCAGGTATACCCCATTGGGGAGACACAGAGGCATTTGAGAGAGATGGAAAAATACCTGAGTAAAAGGGAATATGATGACATCAGGAGGCTTTCACTGGGAGAATTTTAAATGAACAAATCCCAGGGGCATGAAGGTAAAATGCATAAAAGATTGCAGAATCATTAAGGTTGGAAAAGAGCTCTAAGATCATCAAGTCCAAGATGGAAAAAAAATTTGAAGTGAATGATGACCAAGGCGCAAATCAATATTAATTTTTTTTCCTAATTCTTCAAAGTAAGACCAGTGGATACTGGTCTTACTAGGATACTGCAAAAGGACAAATTTGGGGATTTTTCTCTGAACATGGGGATATAGATGGTGTTGAAGGACAGAGCTTCATGTGGTTCTGTAATGGTAAACATCAAAGGTGGTCAAATTTGGATTGGAGATGGATAGGAAAATACTTGGAATGATGAGGAATTTGACTCTTTCCATATTTTGTGCATTGGAAGAGAATAACATGAAAGAAACATCAGTAGGACAGCTGAAGAGGGGAGAATGCTCAGGAGAAACATGTGAGGGTAGAAAAGCACTTTATGGAGTCACTAATACAGAACCTGGTGTCAGGTCCAGTTATTTGGAAGCTGAGTTCTGGATTATTGCAGCCTTTCAAGGAAAAATCCATAGACTTTGTGCAGGAAGGAGAGGAAAGGGCTGACTTCAGAACTGTGGGAGACAACAAGAAGAAGAGCAAACTGGAGGAACTGAGGGGGGAACACAGTGAAAACCAGGCAGAAAATGTGAAAAAAGGGCCCAAAACAAGAAGTGGAGAAAGTTTTATGTTTTCTTCCTGGTTGGAGGTTACTTGAATGCTCAATTAACTGGGCTGGAAACTTCTTTATGTGAAGGAGAAGAAGTGAAGGAGGAGAAATGAGTTCCATTGAGAGATATCAACACCTTGGGCTGGAGGATGCATCTTGGAATGTATCACAGAGGGAGCTGGGAACAATTCCAGTGGAGTGGTGCAGTTGGAGTCCTTGAGAGAGAGAATTAGGAGAGCTGCAGTAAAATACACCTTGGACAAAAGGCTTTAAGGTAGGAAGAGTGGACTTGTTCCTGCACATGAAATCCACTTTTGTTGGGTCCACTGCCTTTGAAGCAGTATTTTGAGGGATAAAATAAGGTTCTTCATCCTGTTAGCAAATTCTTTTCAGGAAAACATTTGGCTGCTGAGGAATATATTTGTTTTTACTGCCTTAACTTTCGTTAAGAGTAAAGAAGGAATAGTTAAAATAATTAATCTCTCTTGGAATTTTATATATATTTTTAGTATTGCTGACGTCCCCTGTTGTCAATACATACATTTTTTGAAGGAAAACTAATTAAAAGCTGAGCATTTAATAGTGACTGCTGCAGTGGTGTAGCCTTTCAGAGTTAATTCCACTGTCAATTATTTCCATGAGATCTTTTTGTTCCCGTGTTGATGCCTGATGGTCTTTCAGTAAAGGCAAAGTGACATATTAGAGTTTGCTGTCAAGTGCACAAAGAAAAGAAATAGAAAGATTATACATAGTTTTTTTTACCCAAGTTGGCCCTGTCGTGAGGATGCAAGGTGCAAATGGAAATGAGAGAGTGTGCAATATTTTGAGGCAAAAATGTGATTTTAAAGTTAATGATGTTTCTTCTGGAGTTGGGAGGCTACTGGGAGAAACATGGATGGGTCTGTTACAGTCACACAAGGGGAACCTTGTGTGGGTGTCTGAGGTCTGAAGGGCGGAGAATGAACCTGTTTTTTCAAAAAAATCATTGGATAAGGTCACCCAATCTCTGACAGAATGGAACCTTTAGAAACAGAGAGGGATTTCCTTGGATACTGGGGGAAGGAATTGTTCCCTGTGAGGGCAGTGAGGCCCTGGCACAGGTTGCCCAGAGAAGCTGTGGCTGCCCCTGGATCCCTGGTAGTGTCCAAGGCCAGGTTGGACAGGGCTTGGAGCTACCTGGGATGGTGGAAGTTGTCCCTGTCCATGGCAGGGGGTGGCACTGGATGGTCTTTAGTGTCCTACCCAAACCATTCTATGATCCTGTGAACTTCTGAGACTCTCTATTGGATAAACTTAGAAAACTAAACATTTCAGGAAGGTTTTTTCCCTCAGAATATTCTATTTAGCTCATTAATGTAATGCATGTATTTTAAAAAGTTGGCATTTTGCCTTGGCAAATAGCTTGAAGATAAAAGAAAGTTTATTCCTGTAATTTTCCTCACATGAATTCTTGTCATTTAGGATATCTTGAATGAAGTTCCAAATATAATTTTCTATCCTTTAAGTCTTGCAACACATCAGAAAATTTCCCACCAGAGTTGACTGTTAATGCTGAGCCATTTCTGCTCTGAGTGCCACAAGAACTTGAGCTGTTGAATTAACAGATGACATCATTGGCTCTATGGATGTGGGGAGATTTTTTGTGTATGAGCTGGGATCCAATTTCTTATTAATTTTCAGCTGATTTTTAATAATGGTGGAACTGAGAAGACTGGTTCTTTTCAAGCTGGAGTTCAGATAAAGTTAAAACGTGTGTGACTTCTGAGTGTGATCTTAATTCAAATCTATACGTCTCCTGCTCCTGGCACCTTCCCATGATTCTGGGGAGGAGAGAATGAAAACACATTATTTTAAGGAGTATTTGGTGCTTATTAAAATTACACATAACGCCCGCCTTCCAAAGAGTCTTGATTTACTGCAGGTTGTTCATGTGTCGCATGCGGACATTTTTAGCGAGCAGATTTCTTATCCCTGCGAGAACAGGGAATGGCTTCCAGTGCTCCACGATCCGGGAGCACAAACGTTGCATCCATTGTAAAAGGTAGGCGACCATGAAATCTATAAAGCCGATTTGGCAGGAGAAGCTGCTGTTGGTGCCAAGATTTGGTTACTGACCCACAGTTTCCTGTTTGGAAATCTATTAATTGATTCGCAAAGAGCATCTTTTTGGAAAACAAGGATTCAGACAGGCTGGCACAGGCTGGAGCTCCGCCAAGACTGCTCGGGAAGGTTGCCATGCTGGGAGCGAGCGAGCGAGAGAGCGAGAGAGCGAGCGAGGCGAGGGAAGAAAAAAAGGCAAGACTTGGCACGGCTCAGTCAAATCAGCTTCTTTTGTCTGCTGTCTCGGCTTGAGCTTCGCGAAAGAAAACCGTCCTGGGGTACAGAAAAACTCACAACTTTTTTTTTGGTTTTCAAACTTCCGTCGCTTTTTAAGTCTCTTGGGCTCTTGGGAAGTGGTGGTGACATTAAATGACGTCCAGTTAGCAGTGAGCAGAGAAATAAAAGCTTTTAATGAAGCCTCCACAATGTCAGTTTGTACATATGGGAAATACGATATTTGGTGATTTTTTTTTTTTTTCCCCTATGTCTGATTAAACTGTAAGGGAGCCGAGTAACTTGGAAGATTACAGAGGGAATGTGTAAATAAAAGGGAGAATTTTAATTTTTTTGCAGCAAAACAAAAACTTTTCATCGACACAAACATGCTTTAAAACCGAACCTGACCTTCGGAATACGTTCGGAACGGGAATTCCAGCGTTTCTCTCGACAGAAACGAACTTTTAATGGAACCTCCTTAAAGATTTCATCTGACCCAGCAGTGAAATAAGAGTAGAGAGAAAGTTGTGACTTCAATAGAAAAGTGAGTATGTTCTTAAAGCCACAACGTTTGTTTTTGCTGCTTGGTGCTGTCCTGGCTCCATGTCCCAGCCTTTAGGGACAAACCTGAAGACCCATCAGGACACGCCGAAGACACCCAGGCTGTGCCTGAAGGGCAGAATCAGAGCATGGTTTTTCTGCTCCTGCTCTCAAACATTCCCTTCAGTGCATCTTCCTAGAGAGCCTCTGGAATCGCTGAAATTTTCTACTTTTAGAAGCAACAAGAGATGGAAAAATATCGGCTGCTGCCAAGTGAGGGATGTTTGAAGATGACACAGTTGATGGCACTGGATATGGAAACTTCAGCTTGTAGTTACAGGACCTGTTTGCTGCAAACAGTGAAAAAATCTGCTCTTTTCTCAGGAATTAAAAGAAAATGGACTAAAAAAATCAGTGACGGCTGAAGCGTGGACGCTTTACGATTTCCATAAAATGAAGGACCTAAAAGTCCATTGTTTTCTCCAAAGGTGCCTGGTTTTTCAGGGAGAGAGGTACCTGCCTTCTGATTTCCTGGGAGCAAATATGATCACACTGCCTATTAGGCCTGGATGTGCTGGGATTATCCTCCTGCTGCTGTGACAATCAGCATTATTATTTCAGGGAGTAACTGTAAACCGTAGATTTTTATGGATCGGCTTCGCTTGGAGTAAGTATTACCCTATCCTTAAAAACCGGATTGTTCAGCCTGAGATGTGCAATTCCTGGCATGCTGCACAAGTGCATTTCCCTCATTCTTCCCTGCTGAAGGGAAGAAACAACCTTAATGGAAAGGTTTTTAGTAGGAATGTGTTTGTGTTTTAACTGTGGCATTTGGATTATGAGACTGCTAAAATTAACTGGTCTTTTTGATGATGTCAAAAACTTGGGTTACTTAATATTACATTAAATTGGTTTCTTAGCAAGATCTGTTTGATTTTTTACTACATCAGTGAGCCTTTTGAAAGATGCTGTAGTTAAATAGTGGGTAAGATGCTGTTGTGATTACTATTTGGTTCACTGAAACATTTTAATAAGGTTTCTTAGGGAGTTTTGAAGAAAAATTTCTATTATTCTGCCTTTCTAAATCCTAAAAGATATCCTCAGCAGCTCAGTGTGGGAATAGGTGTGCCGTGGGGGATTTCAAATGGATCCTGGGTGGAAGGAGAGTGTTTGGAGGAGTTGAGTTCTGCTCTCTGTGTGGTTCTTGTCTGTTGTTCCTGCGCAGGCATTGCCATGGGATGTGCCTGGGGACACGGGGATGTGCTGGGCTGAGTTTGCATCACAACAGTGCCCTAAATTTGTCTGTCTGTGGGGAATTCTGGAAGGAATTCCCATTATTTCTCAGAAATCCTGTGCAGTCTCAAAGCATTTGCTGTTTTCTTTAATCGTGGCATTCCAAACCAAATCTTTACTGGATGTCCCTATTAAAACTCAGAAAACAACAGGAAACATTTATGATGCTGCCTCTAAGGGAAATATTAAAATGACCATTACATTTCTAAGTGATACATTAAAATAACTATATTTCTCTCCCAAGTACCTACATAATTTCATAAATTCAGGTTTTAAACATGATCAACATGTGGGTGCTTGCAGTGCATTTATAAAGAGAGATATTTGTAAAAATATTTCAACATCTGTGTTCACTGAAGTTATTTTGAAGCTGTTCCTACAATGCTGGAAGCACTGTTTATCTCTCAAATATCTCGTCAGTACATTTTGGGTTCCTAAATGAGATACACACCACTGCTCATTTCTTTTGGCCTACATAATAAAATATTTTTGTTCCTGCTGAACTCTTTGATTTTGAAAGTTCATCTAAGTGCTAATTTTTTGGAAAACATCCCAACTTGGCAATTTAAAAATGAAATTGGAATTGCAAGGTTTAAATGGTTGGAACCTGAATGTTGGTTGGATTGCATACAAATGGAATTTCTGGTGTAATTTGACATGGTTTATTGTATTTATGTATTTTCTTTATCAGCTGGACTTTTCTGGATACTTTAATCTGATTATTCATTGCCACCATTCATCTACGATCCTTAATTATTGGATAGGTTTAATAACTTCATAAATTAACAATTTGTGTTTAATTCTTAATGAATCATTAATATCTATTTTAGATTGGATTGTACAGTTCCTTAATGTGGCATATTTCAGTGTGGAGGTGAGGGTTGGTGGTTGGGGTTTAACTTAATTTTTGTTATTAAACTACAGATAGTATTTCACATTAGAGCATCATGTTTGATACTGTGATGGGCCAATGTCTGATTTCACTTGTGGTGATTAATAGACATAAACCAAGGTTTACTCTGCTGTTTTAATTAGTGTCAAAGTAGTTTGAGATCAAAATGGGCCTGGAATGGGCTTAGTTTGTGCCTTTTATATTGACATCAAAACATTTTAAAAAATCAGCTCTTACTCTGAACCCTTGTGGTTATTGGACAAGGAAGAGATGAGCAGTTCTCAGTATGACTGTGGATTCTTCCTAAAAATGGTTGTAGGACAATAATACAAATGTTAAAATGCAGTTTATAGAGGTTTTGGGTGTTATTTTGCATTTCTATAGCCATGGGAGGTTGTCTTGAGATTCTGCATATGGTAGAACTCCATGTGCTGAGGTGTCCTCAGCATCTATAACAATATTAAAAAAAAATTTAAAAAGTTATATTTGATGTATATATTTTAAGGCTCTTTCAATTTTCCATTTATTCTTTACCATTAATCCAGAATAATTGCTTATTTTGTAGTCCACCATTCCAAGGTGTTTTCTCTTTGCACAGTGGGATTGACTTGGGTGGAATTCCACTTCTTTATTCCATATAAGCCACAGTCTTTATCCATGCCACAAAAAATTTGAGCAAAGTCAATATTATTCCGTCCTCTGTAACTCTTAAAATGTCATTTAAGTGAGTTGAGTTACTCTTGTAGTCATTGTGGAGGAATAAACACCTTTAGGAGGTGATTAGGGAAGTTGTCCCATTAGTCCTTTGAGCCACTCTCTTTATTGACCATAAATAATTGGGAAAAAGAAGAAAAAATGGTGAGAATATAAAAATACTAATTTGTAGTATTTTTAAGTTATATTGTCATATATTTATAGATGAGGAATAGCTCACAGTTGTTTAGGATCTGTGAGCTGATTCTGATAATTTTCTTAATGAAATTGTTTTAGAAATAATAGAAGACTGTACTGTTAATAATTATGGACATCCGTGTTTTTCCTATTTTTCTCTATAAATAAGTTATGCCCAGTGTACATCTGTCCCTCTGAGTCACTAAAACAGTTTTTCCATATTTATTGGATGCTATGAAATTGAAAAAGTTTTTAGGGATAAATCATAGCTCATGCAAAAAATTCCCATTATTGTCTTTCCTTTACATTTGTTTATCACCTAGTTTTGCTAAGTTTGCCAGGATCAAGCAGAGTCTTGGTGTCATCTTTTCTCCTGTTTGCTGCTGACCTCTTCAGCCTGTGTCAAATTCTGGTTTATCTGAAGTCACAACCTCTGTACTATCAAATTTTGGGGTTTTATGACAGGAAATGCACAGTGTTTGCACCACTCTTTGCTCTGTGTGCTCTTATCTTGTTAATCAGCAGATTAATAGAAGAGAAATCCGGGAATTTCCAATCCTTGATCTTGAGCAGGGACACCTTCCGCTATGCCAGGCTGCTCCAAGTCCCCTCCAGCCTGGCCTTGGACACTTCCAGGGATGGGACATCCAGCAGTTCCCTGGTCCATGACTGATGGTTCAGAGACTTTCAGATCCACAGTTTAGGAATTGATCAGATCCCGAAAAGTGTCTCCCTCATACGGACACAGCACTTCTACTGAATGCCAGAGGCAACTGGAATGGTTTGGTTGAGTTCAGTAAACTACAATGAAAAGATCTTCCATATGAATTAAAATTAAAAGAATAAGAGAAGAAGCATGGTAAAAACATTGGGTTTTTTTTCTCTGCTAAATTGCATCAAAGTGGAAAATTTCTTTGACCATTGCCTGACACATAACAAGGGTCTAGTCCTCATTCTGCAAATGCAAACTTTGGATTTCAGCACCGAGAGGTTTCCATTGTATTGGTTTTTCCATGCAAAGCTTCGTCCCTTTTACACTTCAGCATAACACCAAGCTGGAGTGTAAGAGTAGATACAGAGCTTTGCTCCATGAAAGATTTCTGTGTGGTTTTGTTTCGGAAGCCCCACTGCTGTGTTTTTTCCAGTCCTACAGACAGGAATAGAAATAAAGTCTTTTCTTGTTCATCTAATGCACAGCAAGTAAAAACTAAGAACTCTACAGACAGTACAGTGTTAATTAAGATGATTAAAATTTTCATTTTCCACAGCTAATAAAAATTTTGGTAATAAAAATTCCATCCCAGATTAAAGCACCTGCAGAGGCCGTGGAGAGGACAGACTGCGAGAAAATGTGTAGGTTCAGGAGGAGCATACTCAGAAAATCTCAATCAAATCTCAATTTATTGTGACCTGTTTTGGTAGAAATGGTTGAATTTGGTAGGTTGGGAAGTTTTGTACTGATTTTATCCACTGAGAAAATCTTCTCCAGGTTATTTGTAGCCTCCTCTTGTTTTTGGCAGTTTTCCCGTTTCTAACACCAGCCTGGTGTTTGCCCATGAGTTTCCATTATAATCTGTTACCAGCTGGAGAGAGTTGTGTTGCTCTGTCCTTGGCTGTGAATCGTTTGTTCATTGCCCATTTTCTTCCTGAAAAAGAAAGTTGGGAAGGCAGGAAGGACTTCAAGGAAAGAGAGGATCTCTTCCTTAATTAGTTAAGGCTTATTGCTTTCATTGACATGATGGAATCCTTTGGGTTACAAGGGACCTTAAACTCATCCAGTGTCACCCTTGCCATGGGCAGGGACACCTTCCACAATCCCAGGTTGCTCCAAGCCCTGTCCAACCTGGCCTTGGACACTTCCAGGGATCCAGGGGCAGCCACAGCTTCTCTGGGCAACCTGTGCCAGGGCCTCCCCACCCTGTCAGGGAACAATTCCTTCCCTCTATTTAATCTAAATCCACCCTTTTTTGGTTTAAAGCCATTCCTCCTTGTCCTAATGGCTTTATTACCTACCTTTTATATGGCTTTTGTTTATATCTATGGCTTTATATTTATATTTTATAAGTCTTTCCATTAGTTGTTCACAGTTGTGATGCATTTCAAGGGCTTGAGACATTTTGTTCTGCTGCCATTACACTTCTGGCTCTACTTTTCTGTTTTTGTGCACCCAGTGTAAAAACTTCATATAAATGAGTTTTTGTAATGTCTGCTGTATTTATTTTTTTTCAAGCTATGATTAAACTGGTAAACTCATAGTGTTGGTATAATTTTGCATTTAAGATACATTCTGCTGTTGCAATAAACCCTATTGTCCCAGCATAATGCTTTTCCTTTCATACGGATGCATGCTGTAGAACATAATTCTTTCTCTTTGGTAGAAATTCATCTGAAAAAGAACAGTTAAAAGCCAATATATTTGTAGTGAATGAAGCAGTTTTAGCAGAGAGAACAATGTGGCTCCTGCAACAGTGTCTCACTGTGTCCTCTTGAAAATTGCTCTGGTGCAGGAGACTGTTGTGGCACTTATTTTTATAGTTGGGAAACATTATTCTTGTTATTTAATTCAGCTGCTGACATAATGAGTGCTTGGCTGTAATGAATATTTGATGTGTTTATGCTAATGTAAAGGCCCAACTATTGCCAGTTCTCTTCAACCTTTCTAACTTTTTAGACAACAATTTTAAGAGTGATGCACTTTGCCCAATGTGTCTTGATTAAAAGGGAGAATATTTTTATGGACGCTCAATTAACAACTTTTAAATTCATTTTCTTGTGGTCTTAGCTGTTATTCTGTGAGATTTTTAACTTGAAATGGTCTCTTCAGACTCTCATGAGAGAATTGGGGCAGGATCAGGATCTGCAGTGTAGATGTGTGGGACTCATTACTCCTGTTTTCCCTCAGAATCAGCAGCCAGAGCTGGGCACTTTTGGTCATTATCTCATTCCAAGCTATTGGAGCTGCAGGTGGAATAGTTCCCAGCAAAACACAGAATCTTCTAAATCATTTTTTCCTAAATGCAGCATAAAAAGACACAGACATGTGTGAAAGGTTTGAGACAAGAGGACAAAGATGTTCCAGGGGCTGGAGCCCCTCTGCTCTGGGGCCAGGCTGGGAGAGCTGGGGGTGTTCACCTGGAGAAGAGAGGGATCCAGGGAGAGCTCAGAGCCCCTTCCAGAGCCTAAAGGGGCTCCAGGAGAGCTGGAGAGGGACTGGGGACAAGGGATGGAGGTACAGGACACAGGGAATGGCTTCCCACTGCCAGAGGGCAGGGAAAGATGGGAATTTAGGAAGGAATTCCTGGCTGGGATGGTGGTGAGGTGCTGGAACAGGGTGCCTAGAGAAGCTGCCCTGGATCCCTGGAAGTGTCCAAGGCCACTTGGATGGATTTGGAGAAGCCTGGGATAATGGAAAGTGTCCCTACTCAAGGCAGGGGGTGGGACTTTCAGGTCTCTCCTGACCCAAACCATTCTAGGATTTTTTCAAATCCTGCATCCACCTGTGCCAACCAACAGCATCTCTGGATTTTATGATCTTGTAGTGCCACAAAGTTCACAATGCTCTGATCACTCTTTGTGAACTTTTAGGGTTTTTTCCTACTCTACTTTTTTTTATTTTTAAGCAGGGAAGTGTTTTCTGTGCTCTGTTGTCCTTTTTTTACAGGAAACTTGTGTGTCCCTTGCATGACAAATGTCCTCAGCATTGTCATTATCACAGACAATCTCAGTGCTCCTGACTGCAGACGTCCCCTTTGAGCTGTCTGTGAAACGTGGAGATTTTTGCCTGTGGTATTTCCTCTCACCTGTTCCATCCTCTGGGATCAGGCACAATCCCACTGGCAGGAATTATGCCTGATATTACTGGAAAACATTCCTGACTGTGTCTCATTGTGAAAGGGCACAGCCCCGTGCCCTGGAGTGGCCAGGCTTGGATTTGCTTTGTGGCTTCCTTTGCAAGGAGCTCACTGAAACAAATCATTTGGGTATTCAGCACCCAAAGGTAGTTTGAAAATGAAAAAAAAAAAAAAAACAACATAATGAGATAGTGAGAAAAATGCAAAAAACGACAGAAGTAGGAGGAAGGAAACCAAGTAAAAAAAGGGGGGATGAGAAAAATGCTTTTAGGTGAAGTCTTGCCAAGAAGTGACTCCAGACAAGTTTTCATGGTTACTTTTCTTTTGCTATTAGGAACAGAAATCTGTTGGTTATGCAGAGTTTTTTTACTCTGCAGCATTGATTTTCCTTGCCCTCCATGCTTTGTAACAAATGATCAACCTCCTGTGCTGGCAGGGAAAGAGAGTTTTATCTTTATCCTGTGTTCCTGGGGTATGAGGGAACAGAGCCAATTAAATTAATTTAATTTTGGACAGCATATTAAGAGTCAGTAATCCTATTGTATTACGGCTGCATGTCAGTTAAAGCTATTTGCACCCTCTACTTGCTTGGAATTTTTTAGCATATTTGGATTTTTCTTTATGTTCAAGATATTTTTCTTTTCCTTTGTTTTTGGGTCACTGCAATGTGCTTATATGCATCTTTAAAAATTATTCTTAGCTAACTGGTGTGTTTTATTAAACGTAATCTTTCATATAGAAGATTTTTTTTAAAGATGAGAGGGGTGTGTATGCATCTATAAAATATGTAAATGTATATGTATATATATGTGTGTGTGTGTGGTGAAAGACTTTTTGCTTATGTGCTTCTTTGAGGTAATCAAACCATTTACATTTTTGCATTATAATCAGGTATTGTAAAGTTTGTTTAAAGATTTTTTTGTTTTTCTGGTAAATTTTCCAAGTATTCTGATATTCAACTCAGTTTGTACACCTGCTTCAGTTTGAGTTTCTGAGTGACATTTAGACCAAAAACTCTGTAATTATTTACTAGCAAATAATTCCAATTTCATTTATAATAGTTAAAACTAAGCCAAGGAAATGTGTAAAGTCCTTGTCTGCCCACCCTGTAGTGAAGCATTTCCTTAAAAGCCTGTGGTGGGAGCTGCAGTTTCTCATGTTGCCTCAAATACATAGTTTTTCTTTTACAAGTCATTTTTATGTGTAAAAAGTTTATAGATTTAGGTAGTGAAAGCAGTTATTAGATTTAAAAAGTGCCTTTGAGCTTCAGGCTGGCTGGCTTTTGTTTCATGCTGCAATGAGGGACATGGTGACCCTTCACTTGCCTTTCTGAGGGATGTGAAAAAATAAAATAAAATTTGTCATTTGTGTGTCTTAGGATGAGACCAGGAGGCTTGTGTGACCCAAAAGTCAAAAATACCTGATGGAAAACTTGGCGTGTGCTTCCTGTGATCCTAAAACCATTCATGAACTGAAAGCCAGGACCTACACTGGTCTTTCTGCTGCCTTGAAGGGCACCTGCACCATTTGCTTAATTTGGGATTTCTGCTGGAGTCACCTGAGTTTTCCCTTGCCATTTTCTGTCCAGATGCGGCCTTTTGTCTTTGTGGATCAGACACTCACATCTCAAAGTTCTTGTCCTTAAGGATCCTCTAGAGAGGCAGCAGCATGGAAAATTCCTCCCTGTTACTGGGAAGCTGTGAGGCTTTGCTGTGAAGCCAACTTGGATATTATGGAGAAATTCTTCCTTGTGAGGGTGGGGAGGTTTCCCAGAGAAGCTATGGCTGCCCCTGGATCCCTGGAAGTGTCCAAGGCCAGGTTGGACAGGGCTTGGAGCTACCTGGGATGGTGGAAGGTGTCCCTGGCCATGGCAGGGGGTGGGACTGGTTGATCTTTGAGGTCCCTTCCACCCCAAACCATTCCATGATGCTTCACCCCAAAGATGCTCTACCCCAAAGAGATGCTGCAATTACAGAAGGGGGAACTGAGACATTCAATGCAGTTGATGAAAATGTTCCCACCTTTCCCTGCAAATAAACCCCACTTGCTGTATTTAAAAAAAAAAAAAAAAAAAAAAAAAAAAAAAAGCCCAGATTCTGGCTCCTCAGTGAGAAAATAAATGATACAAAAAAGGTTTTTTCCTCACTCCTGTGTGTGCTCAGAAAAGGACTTTAAACTTCTTGTCAGAGTTGCAGAGCCAAAGATACAGCTGAAAATAAAGCTTTGTATGGATCACCTGCAGATCCCATATTCCAGGCTGCAATTCCTAGTTTGGGAATCACAGTTTGGGAGCAGTTAGAGGAATATCCTTCTCCAGTAACTCAGTATAATGTGCAATGGCTTTAACATCGATGGAAAGACTCCCTTAGATTATCCTTTAAATAGTTTTATTCATAACCTATGAATACTGCTTATCAGTTTCAGATAAAATTGGCTTTGTATAAAATTGAATAGCTGGGAGAAAATGTTCTGTATTGTTAACTTTCTTTTGGCTGAATCAAAACTTAGACCTCACTCAGTTTGTACTGAGATTGGACTGGAATGATGGGACTTGAGCATTTGCTCTCCCCACACATCTTCTGTCTGAATTACATAAAACTTGAGTTTTTAAAAGTTTGTTTTGTTTGCCAGTAAGTGAAATTAAAATTGTAAAGTGAAATTCTTCTCCCCTTGCTACCTGAGAAGTGTCACCTTCTTTATCTGATGATTTTTTTTGCTCAAGCAGTTGCAGATTCCAAAGTCCCAGTGCCTTTAATGGGATGGCTTAAGTTTAAGTGGTCATAAAGATGATTACAGATATTTTGTGTAGCTCAAACATTGTGAAACCAAGCTGTCATTGGTGTCAGCAGCTATTCCAAAAAGACATTCCTGAAGCAGTTGGAACCCTGTGAGTTCCAAGCCTTAGGTAGCAGGAACAGGCTTCCAGGGCTTCCCAGATTTAATTCCTGTGACAAAATATTTGAAGCACATATGTTGAAAGTGGCTTTCACAGCCTGTATTTGGGCTTTTATTTTAGTGGAAGGTGTGTGAGACTGCTCCTTTGGAAAATCAGGCTCCTCTAATTACGTAGGTAACATATTTTAAAATGTTAGAGTCTGCCTATGAATCATTTCTCTCCCATTATTAGAGGTGACATTTCCATTTAATTTCCCAGTGGGATTCCATTTAATGTTTTCAAAACAACATCAGTCGAAATCATATTTGTTTTGGTTGTTTGACTTTACAAAGAAATTTTTTATGAGGGGAATTGCAAAGTTTTTTGAATGGAAGAAAGAAGAGGTTTTAGACAGGAAATATTTGTAAAACTTGCACTTGTTATTTTCTTTCAAATTCGGTACCTTGAATAGATGTCAGACTAGTGTGGCAGCTGGGACATGTCTAAATATTCTCAGAAACCAAGAATTAGGGAGTCTGCTGAATTTTCTTGTTTTGATCCTGTTCTCATTGAGTGAGTTGTGCATATTTAGTGCTGTGAATGGAGCTGGTGCTTTGCTTTTAATTCACACTTGAGGAATTTAGTCCATCCTTGGAGTATTCAGAGTATTCTGACCAGGAATATTTTTTTCAGCTGGTATATTGAACTTTTGTTACATTACTGCTCTGATGGGACATACACAGGCTGTCCTGGATATGCCTGTTCTAAATAAAAGTGATTTTTGACCCTGAGCACACGTGGAGTTGTCACGGGTCAAGGCAGGGTTCAGCCAAGGGGACAAGACTCTGTGTTCTCAAAAAATATCTTATTTTTAGTATAGGACAAAGGCTAATTATGGCTTGAAGTTTTATCAGCCGTCACTAATAAGATTCCGGGTGATATTTGAGTCTCTGCCTTGCTTTGGGGTTGGTGTATCTAATATAAAGTGAAACTGAAATGTTAGAAAAATTGTAAATAAAGAAAAATGCTTCTGCTTTTGGGAGAGTGGGAAAAAGGAAGGGAACAAACAGAGAGGGGAAACATTCTGTGAAGAATAAGAGAGACATAAAATCTTAGTATGCTGCTTATTAATAGGATTTATTGCTGCTATTTGTAATAACCCTGATTGAAAGCATTTTTTTTACGTCGTATGCTTGGTATTTCCCAGGAAATTAGAACAAAGCATTAAATGTGTTGCTTTCTACCCCACGTATCCTTTCCCTTCCCCTGATCTTTTTTACTTGGGAGGTTTTAAACATTTATGGGGGAAAACCATTTTAAAAAGGGCATGTAGCACCAAGGTAATAATCACAGAGCTGTGCTGCTTTATGGGGCAATAATCCAGTTGCCTTGTTTGAAAAAGCTACTTGGCCTTCATTCTCCAAGGCTTTTCCTTAGGGAATGGGACTGAATTATTGCCTTGTAAAACAGTGCTGCATTCCTCTTGTTGATTAATTATAAATCTCTGCTCATGGAGTACTTTGTGTTTTACAGCATCCCTGTTCCTTTCCTTCATGGCTTTGTCCTGTTTTCTGAGAATTCATAAAAAAAGGCTGAGTTTTTTCTCCATTTGTGGCACTCGAACGTTAATCTCCAATCTGGGAGTTCTTCTATGAGCATGCTACACAGTTATTTTCTCAAAATAAAGAGGAAGCACAGTTTACTCGACATTTTACCACACATCCACTTGTTTTTGCAGCCACTGATATGTATAAACCTGCAATAAATAAATGTTAGCCAGGAACTCCAGTGGTACCACCTATTTGAATTTCCTGAATCTCCTTAGGTTGGAAGTGTGGGCTGATACCTCATGGTGCCCCCATCAAGCTATTGTCATTGTTAGCACTAAGAGGGGTGTTGAACCCCTAAATATTGTTGATTGATCTTTCTGGGCTCTTCCATAAAATTTTTAAGTCTTTTTCCACTTCCTGAGGCTTTCTGGGAGTGGAAAGGAGCTGTCCAGAAATAGCTGAAATAACAAGAAGCTGTTCACAGCCATGCTCAGGTGGCTGCTGGCAGGACATTTCCCAAACTCCAGGTAAGCTGGCAGGACAGTCAGATTGGAAGTGTTGCCAAGCACGGTTCCAAATTGATAGACCCTGTCCAAATTGGAAGATTATGGGATTTGTAACATCACCTGTAATTTGTGTGCTGAGGAGGAGTGTGAATAATGTTCTGATGTCTTTTTCGAGGGGTGTTTGCTCAGTGCACAATGAGGGAATGGGTATTTTTGGATGTCACATTTATGATTTGTGCTTGACATCACCATTCCTGATTTATTTATGTATCAGCCTCCATACAATGGGCACTATGCTTGAAAATAATTTGGAAGCTGAAGCTGTTTGTGTGTGACCAGCAGCTTCCTGAGCCATGTTTGATACGGAGGATTTATCACACCTCCAGCTCTACATCAATGATGATTATCAATTGTTTTCTTGATGAACAGCAAAACCATGACAGGGAAAGGCGTGATTGCATTAAGGAAAATATTCTTCATAGTCAGAGTGTGAATCACCAGCCTTGGAGAATTCAAAAACTTGATTGGAAGTGACCCTGAGCAGTTGGATTGAATGCTGGATTTGTTCCACTGTGAGCAGGGGGTTTGGGCTCCACATTGTTATGATAGGTAAAAGAATTATAAAAGAAAGGCCTCAGAAAACCAGCCCTTGCTCTGCTAGATTATCAGCTAGCCTGTCACTTCTTCTAAGTGCAGATAAGCAGCTAGTTAAGTTCTCATGTGAAAATATCTTGAGAAGGAGAACAGTCTGTTCTTAAGGAGAAAAATGATGAGTGGCACCTGCATAAACAATAGATCTATCCCAGGAGAATCAGTGAAGAAAATCTTCAAACAATTTAATAATAGAGAGATTTGGTGGACAAGTAAAATGTCTTTTACTAACCAATAGAATAATTGGCAAGAAAGCTACTAACCAGTCGGTGTTGCACACAGGGTCTGTGAAAATTGTATAAAAATGAGTTATGAGAATAAAGAATGGCCTTTTTCCTACATGAAGAAATTGGGGTCTCAAATGATTCATTCTGATACCACCCATCAGTGATCCTTCCACATTGCATCCTTCAGTGACTGAAAGTAAGAGGTGCTGCCATGGGTTCCAGTGAATTTCTTCCATGTCAGACAGCTTTTCTGTGCTCTCACTGCTTGTGGGAGCCTTCTTCTCATTCTCCTGCTTTAGAAGTTCATGAACTGTGCAGTTTCTCCATGTGGAGAAACTTCTGGATAAGTTGGAGGATCCATCCTTGGGGTCTGTGTGTGTGGGACAAGCACAAGTGTTCTGCTCCCTTGGTTTTAGGGGCTCTCCCAGTATTAGAGGCGACATTTCCATTTAATTTCCCAGTGGGATTCGATTTAATGTTTTCAAAATGTTGGTGGAGTAGCTTTGTGGAGTCAGCTCCTCTCAATCCACACATCACCAGTGAGGTGAGAATACAGTGGGGAATATTTACAAACTTTTTAAATACTTGACAGAAAGGAGCTCAGCCCATGCTTGGTTGACCCATCCCAGGATCACACCTGGAATACATTTCTGTCTGTGATAGGCTATAATATATAACTCTTGTTAGCACCAAGATGGGTGTTGAACCCCTAAATATTGTTGATTGACCTTTTGGGGCTCTTCCGTAAAATTTTTAAGTCTTTTTCCACCTCCTGAGGGCTGAATTGCTGGTTTTGGTTGCAGCAAATCTCTGAAAAGGTTTCTAATGAAGAACCAAAATGAGTTTTCTGATTTTGAGTCAGTCTGACCGCTGTTAAACTCCTTCAGCTGACAGAGCACTACAGCAACACTCAAAACAGCTTTTGGGGAGGTTCCTGGTCCATACTGACACTTTTTGAGTAGAAAAATGCACAGCAGGACTCTCTTGGATCACAGAATCATGGAATGGCCTGAGCTGGAAGAGACCTTAAACATCACCTCCTTCAAACCCCCTCCATGGGCAGGGACACTTTTCACTAGACCAGCTTGGATCTAATGTTTAAATTTCCTTAAATTAGAATTTTTCTCCTTTTTCTGTCTTCCTCAGCTTTATGATTTTTTGTTGTTTTGTCTCTGCTTCTGTTCCTGACAGCTCAGTGACCTCACACACTGAGATCACACTAATTTTTTGACACTCCATATGCAAGAACCTCTTGTGCTTGACTGAATTACAAGGAGGTTATTAACTCCTGGTGGGGTCACTCCTCTTTCTCACCCAATAAGGCAGAGCACAGGCTTCACAGTGACACTCTGTGCCCTGCTTTTTGTGGTTTTTATAAATACAGGCAGTAACAAATGGGTTTTATAGACACATAAATGGGAGATTACTGTGTCGTGCTATTGAATTTTGTTTGAGATCAGACACTGATGATTCACCACCTGATGGTGACAGTGGATTTTGGGTGTCTGATCCTCAGTGTTGTTTTTGAGGGAATTCATGATACCTCTAGAAATTCTTGATGTTTGGATGCTTCACAGAGTCTGCCATTCTCGGTGTGAAATGGTAACAGGTGTGATCGCCCAAGAAATGAGAATTTTTCAGGTCTTTGATTTAAGTGATTGGTGCTGATGACTCCTCAGTTTTACAAAGGTCTTTGATTCTTGAATATTAGAGAACCACAGGATGGTTCAGGTTGGACAAGACTTTTAAGATCATCAGCTGTTAACTCAGCACTGCCAAGGCACCACTGAAACATGTTGAACCATAGAATAAAGGTAAATATTTCTCAGTTTACCCATGTAAATCAGTTTAACACTAACAATATCAAAAGGGTTTTCTTGAACAGTGCATGCTGATGAATGGTGTTGTATTATTTACAATTATTTGCAGTTATTTAATAGTTTGTACTGTGCATTTTTGTTTTTACTGTGTCTAAATTTTGGGTAGAATGGATAAACATATTCAATTATCAAAGAGATTATTTACTGTCAAGTAGAATTAGGAGGAATGCAAAGGTAGGAGGATGAGTTTTGGGAAGCAGCAGGAGAAGGTTACTGTGCACTTAAAGGGCTGAATTGCTGGTTTTGGTTGCAGCAAATCTCTGAAAAGGCTTCTAATGAAGAACCAATTTAAATTCAGAAAAGAGGAATCCTCATGTGCCATCACCTGGTTTGAGACATGCAGGTTAATAAATATTTTCCCTTTATGTATCCTCAGGAGAGGCATCCCTTAAAAATGAAATACATTCCTGCACCCCCACCCCTTAATTTCTTATTGTTTTGTGCAAATGAAGTTAGAGCAGGAGGGGGTTTTAACTTCACTTAGAGCAATAATTGGTAGGATATATGATGCAAATAAATTGGCTCAAATTTTCCCTTAATGTGGAGTCAGCTCGGCTTCAATTCTCCTGCTGCCCTTCTGAACTGTAGTTATTGTGCTGGCACTGGGGGTACCTTTGAAGAGGCAGAGCTGCCTGTGGCAGTCGAAGCAAAATCAGAAGAAAATTTAAATGATTAATTAATGTAATCTAGTGTCTGTTTTACCAAAGGCTTTGGAGGACTTATTGAGCTCGATTAATGAGAGGAATTCCAGTGGCAGATTTGGAGAATGGGTTTTTGAAGAGTGGAAATGACACAGCTGCTGCGGGGGAAGTGATCAGGCACCTCTTCATATTAAACCACCTACTGAATTAGGACTAAGGAAAAATATTCTCTAAAAGCTTTTCTTTTCCAGATAATTATTGTTTAGTGTTTGTAAAAAATCAGCCTGGTACAGAATTGCTTTAAAGCTGTAAAAGACAACAGGACATAAATCTCAGCTGTAGTTTGTGAGCTGTGAGTGTCCACATTCCTAAAAGGGACTGGGCAAACTCATGGAAGAACCACTGGGGGATATAGAATAGAGGTGGAAAATATTCTAGGAAGTTGCTCTTTTCTTGGAGGTAGAGCCAGGTTCTGAACTGACTTATAGTTCAGCTTGGTTTGTTGTGTGTTTTAGGGTTCAGAAATACCTGGAATCAAATGAGGAAACTAAAAGAAGTAAAAACATTAAGATATTTAAAATCTAGAAGTATTTTTGCCCATTTAAAATTGTTGTTATCCTCCTTGAATTTGAAAACGGACAATGATTAATTAAAATATCATTATTTCATACTGTTCCAGACAGGCTGGGGATTCTGGAAGTTGTTATACTTCAGTTCCTTGCTCTGAGCAAGGCAGCCTTCAAAGTTTGGGCCTTGCTCATTGACTTCTGAAAATCTCCAAGGTTTTAATCCCATTTTTAAGCACCTTGTTCTTGTGCTTAACTGCTTCCATTGGGAAGAATATTTTCCTTTTGTTGAGTTTTTCTTGCTATGGCTATTTTTGTTTCAAAAATATACAGCTAATACTTGTGAAGCATTTGCAGTTTTTTTTTTTTTTTATGGTTTTATTGTTTTTTTGGGGTATTTTGGTTTTTTGTTTTTTTTTGTGGTTTTTTGGTAATAATTTATTTAAAAAGAAAACTAAAAAGTGAAGGTTTGCATTGTGTTGGGTCATTGTAGGGTAGTGTAGGTTGGAAGAGTCATCTTCAGGTCTGTGGAGGTGAAGTAGAAGGCTCTCTATCAAAAATATTTTATTTGTGGAAAGTAAATTTGAATTTTTTGTTTTTCTGAGCTGTCTCTATTAAGAGGGTTTTTAGTGGCCAGAATGTCAATGTCAAAACAAAAAAATGATGAAAAAGTATTTTGCAGTATAGAAAGAAATGAGTCTGCTATAACCTGGCTCTATGGACTAAGGGTAAGAATGTTAACTTAAAAGATCTGCTAATTATTATTTCTCTTTCAAGAATAGAAACAACAATATTACCAAAGGTCTGGCTGACAGTCAGGAGGCCAATTTGACCATGACAGAATAAAGAATTAGAGGCAGAATTATAGAATCAGGATCATTCAGGTTGGAAAAGAGCACAAAGACCATCGAGTCCCACCTGTGACCCATCCCCACCTTGTCACTGAGTGCCACATCCAGAGATGGGAACCCCAAACCTCTCTGGGCAGCCCCTTCCAATGCCTGAAATTCCTCCTGAGGTAAAGTGATGAAGGAGTAAGAAAGCTGGAAAAGGGGCTAAGAATGAAGCCACAGGAAATCTGAATGGAGGAGTGGGAGAAGGGAGGGAAGGAGGATGACTTGGAGAACTCAGGTGAGCAGTGAGATCCTGGGGCTGTCAGGGGAGTTGTGACACCACTCGGAAAAGCGGGATGGAGACGTGGAATTTTAAAGGGACAGGTTTTAAGGTCATGAGGCCACCAAAAGAAGCTGAAGTGTCCCCTCCTCATCACCGACCACACCATGAGCAGGCAGCTCCCCTTGCTGGGGTTCCCAGTAACCCCAGTATCCCCAGCAGGACCCTCAGATTCCTCCTGTGCTGGAAACAGATCCCCCAACAGTCCATGAGCAGCAAGGTTTTAGTTTATCTCTTTCATGAGTACCTTCCCCAAATTAGGGCATGTGATTTAATATCAAGAGGTTTCACTAAATGTGAAAAGTATTTTTTTTAAAGCTTGCATAAAATCCTGCATTTGAATACAAAGCAGCTGCTTCCAGGAACCATAAACCAAAGCCCCAAAGCACCAAGGAGGTTCATTATTCAGCCCAGGAACATTCATGCTCACAAATTCAAGCACAAATGGCCTCCCTCTGGCTTTTGGGGTAGTGAAGGCTCTGCTAACTACAGATCAATTTCCATAAACACTTGGATTTATCCTGGTTGCCAAGCCAGACCACCTTGTTCCTTGCATTGTAAATGCACACAAAACCTCAATTTTGATTATGATTCAGAAGTCACAGGTTAAAATGTCTTTAAGTAGTTTCACCTTATCCACAAGTACCAAATAGTTATTTCACCCCTTTTCTGTAGTTTCTGTTTAAAATTACTCTTGGTCTATGGCAGGGGGTACCTGCCAGGACAGCAGAGGATGAGCTGTGCTACCTGAAAATTTTCTCTGGTTTGTATCTGTCAGTGATAATTCTGTTATTGCAGCCTGCAAGAAAGATGGAAAGACTTTGGACAAAGTCCTGGAGTGACAGAACAAGGGGTGATGGCTTCAAATTGACAGAGGGCAGGGAGAAATGAGGTATTGGGATGGAATTCTTGGCTGTGAGGGTGGGGAGGCCCTGGCACAGGGTGCCCAGAGAAGCTGTGGCTGCCCCTGGATCCCTGGCAGTGTCCAAGGCCAGGCTGGACAGGGCTGGGAGAACCTGGGACAGTGGAAGGTGTCCCTGCCCATGGCAGGGGGTGGAATGGGATGAGCTTTAAGGTCCCTTCCACACAAACTATTCTATGATTGTGTATCAAACGTTCTTTATCAAGACATTGAGTTACTGTGTTAGAAATTTTTTGAGTTAAAAGATATTTATTTCACATAATTTTAAAGTTACAGGTTGTATTGATCATTCTTTAATAAAGATAAATTTAATATAATGTCCACAATTATTGATGATTTGGAATTGTAGTGTCTTAGCAGCTGAAGTCAATTAAAATAAAGGTTGTGTATGGAGAAATATGCTTTTCTCTACTTATGTATTCATTTCATGCTCTTAGTAATTGGGAAAACTGCAGCTATATATTTTTTTTTTAAAGAGATCTTCACTCCTCTTTATTTGCTCAGTACTTTTCAGTATTTTAATACTTTTTAAGTGAGATTGTTGGGGTGTCCTGTGCAAGGCCAGGGGTTGGACTTGATGATCCTGGTGGGTCCCTTCCAGCTCAGGGGATTCTGTGATTCACTTTATACCAGATTAAAAGCTTCTAAATGTCCTTTTATACCAGTGGGTTATAAAGTCCCTGAATTCCTGATTTCTGCTCACTGCCCAAATGGGTTTTGAGATTAATTTGTTTAATTTAATGACTTTACTAGGATTTTAAGTTTAGCTTAATCTACTTCATGTTTTCACTCTGTCTTACAGCACAATCCCAGCATAATCGATGCCTGTGAGCATTAATATTAAATATTATTTAAACCTGCATTTAAAAGCAAACTGTATTTTAAACAAAGCAGAAGCAGCACATATGAAGGCATAACCTTTGTATTTGATACCTGTAGTTCCTGCAAGCTTTTGGGGATGTTAAAAAGTTATTGTTGATAAACTCGAATGCTGGAAAAATCTTGATCTCTCAGCTTTTTACCATTTCATGCCATAATTGGCTTAAGGGGCTTTTTTTTTCCCATTTTCCGTATTTTTTAAAAAACAAAGTCACATAAGTCTGTTCATCCATCCAGAGGAGGATTTTTATAATTAAGGGAAAGCATTTTGTACTTATTTACATTTTACACACTGATTTTCTCTGTCCCAGTAAAAATGCCGGTTTCTAATCACGGTTTAGATGAGGGGACCAAGAACCCTGTCAGAATGGGGACGAGCTCGCCGAGAATCTGTTCCTGCTGCAGATCTGGGGAGTTCAGAAATCGTTCTGCACTTTCCAAGACGCTGTCTTGAACCACGAGAGACATTTCAAAGAACTTTTCCCTTCTCACAGGGGTATTTGCTTAATCATCTTTGCTGGAACAACTTCCTTTGGAATGCTAATGAACCCTCAGCTCCGGGAGGTTCTTTGTACAAAGTTGCTCTACATGAGATTTAACGCTGTGAAAAGCACACACAAGGAAATTTAACCCCCAAAACAAGGGTGAGCCCCGTTCTTGCTGCTCCCTGACATGCAGGACATGAAGAGGTGATTGACTGAAATAAATGTTGTGGGGTTGAAGGGGGACGGGCTCAGTTGTAACCTCGCTCTGCTGGGTGTTGGCAAAGCCCTGGGATGATGCCCTTGTAGGTCCACATTAATTACTCAGTAATTATCCAAGGAGAGAAATAAATAATTTTTTTGAGAGAAGATCTTAGAAGGGATGTTCTATAGCTGTACTTTTTATTGGGAAAAATAGGCTTTCCTGTAAGCTCTCCTCTTTTGCCAACTTTCATGACTTTTAAAATTCTCCGTTTTAACGCATCAGCTTGGGGTATCAGAGAATCACGGAATGGTTTGGGTTGGATGGGGCCTCAAAGCTCATCCAGTTCCACCCCCTGCCATGTGCAGGGACACCTTCCACCGTCCCAGGTTGCTCCAAGCCCTGTCCAGCCTGGCCTTGGACAATTCCAGGGATCCAGGGGCAGCCACAGCTTCTCTGGGCAACCAGTGCCAGGGCCTGCCCACCCTCACAGGGAAGATTTCCTCCTCACATCTCATTTCAATCTCTCCTCTTTCAGTTTAGAGCAGTAAATAAATACTGGCCAAAAATAAGATTACCTGAAAATTGGAAGAGGAATTCAAAAAATTGCAAACGTCGAGTTCTGTACTGGCTTTCCAAAGGCAGTAATGAGGCAAATGATGTAAATGCTGTATAAAAAAATTAAGGGACCAGGGTATTGCTGGGAGCATGGGATTGACTCAGTGACCCAGATGGTCCCTTCCTAATAGAATAACAACTAAACAGTAACTGAGAATATAAAATAATTTCCAATATGAGTTGTGTTTATCAGATGATCTGACTTTTTTTTTAAAAATGATTTGACTCTTCAGCCTTTATGAATTGTACAACTAGGGGCCGAAGATAAAATTTTAACTCATTGAGGAAAATACGCTGCCATTCTTTGGGAGTCTTGAGATGTGCTATTATTCCATTTGATAGTCGCAGAAAAATACCTTGGCGAATAAAAGTATTTTTATTAAATTCTGCTATCGTATCTCCCTTTTTACATTTGGCAGGGATTAATATTATTCCATCGTTTAGTCATAAAAGAACAGGTCCTTGTAATGAACTGTGGCAGGGGAGAGGTGAAGGAGAGCTTTGATAGACAGATCTGATATAATGACACAGAAGATAACACACAATCCATGGTCCTCATATCTTGATCTTTTATATGTGTTCAGCTGCAGGAAAAATTGGGGGGAAAAAGCTTTTTATTAAAAGAAAAAAGCACTAAGACAGTTTGATTGCAGAAAACCAGCTTGAATTACTGCTGTGGAGGAGGAGAGAATGTGTGTGACCACCTGACCCCCTTTTCCTCTTCATGGGGGAATGGGAACCTTCTCTCACTGGCCACTGGAGCCTAATGGAGGAATCATTTTGCTGAGATGCCTTCAAGACTGTTCATTTATCCTGCTGAAATCTGTGAAGACTTTGGAGGAGACAAAGGAGAGAAGATTTCTCCTTGGAAGTGTCGAAGGCCAGGTTGGGATGGGGCTTGGAGCAACCTGGTCTGTGGGAGGTGTCCCCTGCCCATGGCAAGAGTTGATACTGGATGATCTTTAATGTCCCTCCCTACCCAAACTATTCCGTGATTCTATGACATTCAATATCTGGGCCATTTTGGTCGTATTTCTCTGTTATTTCTTCTTCATCTCCTTCTGCCTAAGGTGTAAAAAAAATACTTCCAGCTTGTAGCTCTGTGTTAGAGCCACACAAAAAGTCTGTGGTTGTGCCACATGTCTCTGTCGTTCCTCTGGTAGATTTGAGGGAAGGATGGCAGGAACTGAGGGGAACAGAGCAGGGAGGGCTCACACTGGTGCAGGGGCAGGAAAGTTCAGTTCCTCTGCTCTTGTCACATGGATCAGGGTGTCCTGGTTGTGTCCGCATTCAGTCTCAAACTCCATTTGCTTCTCCAGCAGCAAAAAAAAAGGCATCAATTGACATTTGGAGAGGAGCTGTGATCAGTGAGAAAGTAGAAGGAATAAAGTTTGCAAATAAATAGAAAACCCATCCCTGGAAGTGTTCCAGGCCAGGTTGGACAGGGTTTGGAGCATCCTGGGGTAGTGGAAGGTGTTCCTGCTTATGGCAGGGGGTGGAACAAGGTGGTCTTTAAGATCTCTTGTAATCCAAACCATTCTGGAATTCTGTGACTCTCTAAGGTGTGAAGCCAAGCCAGGCTTTCCATGTAAAGGTTTTCCTACACACAGCAGTGAAATAAACTGTCATTCAGGGGATTGTCCTTTTTTTGCCCCCTCCTTCAGCATGAGTCTCCAAAATTCACAATTCACCCTCATTCTCACTGTAAAAAATTTGTCACAAATCTGAGGGTGGAAGTTCAAATCCTCTCTACCTGCCCAATCCAATATAGTACTTCCAAGGAAATATTTTCTGCTCAAATACTGTCTCCTAGCTCAGCTGTTAACATTTTAATTTGAAGTGTCACCCTGGAGCCAAAGAAATGCCTGGTTTTGAAGAGACCTAGTTTCTATTTGCTTGTGACTTTAATCTCCATGAAACTACCAAAAGGATGATTTTAACTCAGTACCCTTTGTTTCTTTTGTTTAAAGATATGTTTAATTCTTCTTCAAAAACTTTTTTTCAATGAGATATTATCATTAAAATAACTGTATTAAACTCAGCATCATGAATAATTCATAATGCAATTTTGAAAAAATGGCCATGCAAAACTCCAGTAATTAGTTTTATGTGTTAGGAAAAGCATTATTTTCATATTTAGACAGGAAGTGAATATTTATTTAGATACAACATTCACAGTGTACTAAATTATGGCAGAAACTACTCTTTGTAATTTAAAAAAATGACAAGTTAATTTGAAAGCCAGGTCTGAGATGCAGACTCATACCTTGCAAGCTACCTGATAAAAATGATTACTTTGTGTATTTATGCATTTGCCGTTAAATGGGTGGTTTTCAAATGTGATTGCACACTGAAAATGAGACTCGAGCCCATGATGGTGCCTTTTATGATTTTTTTTTTTGGCATTTATTTGTGAGATTTGCAGTAGTAATGTCTGTCATTTTCTGAGGACACAATGACAATTGTCATTAATTCCCTCCAGCCTTGTAGACAGCATTAAGCAAGTTGTGGGATGGTTGGCAGGAGCCATGGCACACCTCTCAATATATGAATTTTCTGGATCTGGGATTGGAAGGTGCCAAATTCCTGTTGTTTAGTACTGTCCTAGGTCCTCCCTGAGGAATCTGTCTGGCAGTTTTGAGTCCAAATCTCTTTTTTTCCTCCAATATTTAAAAAACTCTCTCCCTTTCTCAGAGTAAGTTTCTGTGTGCTGAGTGCCCTGAACCCCACACTTCACAGAATCCTGAATTTCTGTCAAATCAAAATGAGTGGCATTTTTTTTCCCAACTTAATTGGTCACCACATACAAAGCAAATAAGAAACAACCAGTTTGATTTCTTGAAGTTGTGACTGGCAAGGCTTCCAGGCTTGTGCAGGGAGAAGGGGATGGATATTGTCCCTGTTATCCTCAGTCCTTGTGCTGCTGGGTGTTCTTCCAGGTCCTGGTAAGATAAAATGTGATCATCACTTAAATTTCAGCTTCTGTGCATTTTCCACATGATCCAATTAAATTGTGGAGCCCAACTTTGCATCCTGTGCTCTGAGAAGCTTTGGCAACTTCCTTTGATCTTGGCAGTCCGTGGGAACATGTTCATAAAACAGCTTGAATAATAAATAGAATACAGTTATTTATTGATTTATCACAAATACAGAGGTTTTAATGAAGCAGTCGGAATAACTCTCTGCTTTTGTACATTAAATTATGAAAGTTTAATTGTGCTGGGTGGATAAAGGTGGCTCTTGTGAGTTGTAAAACCTGGAGGGTTGGGAGGTGGACGGGGACCTGCAGCATTGGCTGAGCAATTCCATGGCTGCCATCAGTTGTAGCTGCAAAGAGTTTGCACAGACCATGAGATAGAGGCAGGTGCTGGCTTAAAATGAAGCACAGAATAAGTTCTTGGTCACAAAAAAGGGCTGAGATCCTGCCAGAAAATTGGAATGACAAAATAGAGTCAGTGTCAAAATAGAGTCAGTGGATGGGGACACCCAGCAGGATTGCTGGGATGGATGTGGACAGGAATAATTCTGGCATTTCCAAACTTCTGAGCACCTGATTTTGGGGTTTTAACGTGACTTGAATGAATTATTTGAATAGAGCAAGGCTGTGACAAAGGGCTTCTTGACATGCTGCTGGTGACTCGGAGCAGCCAACAGAATTTTTATTCATATCAGAAAATCATGGAATAATTTAGTTTGGAAAAGCCCTTTCAGACCATTGAGTCCAAGTGTTCCCCCATCACTGCCAAAGCCACCACTGACCCATGTCCCCAAGTGCCACATCCACAGGGCTTTTAAATCCCTCCTGGCATGGGGACTCCTGCACTGCCCTGGGCAGCTGTGCCAGGGCTGGACAATCCTTTGTTTATTCTGAGAAGATTCCAGGGAGAGCTCAGAGCCCCTTCCAGGGCCTAAGGGGGCTCCAGAAGACCTGGTGAGGGATTTTGGACAAGGGCTGGAGGGACAGGACACAGGGAGTGGCTTCCCACTGCCAAAGGGCAGGGATAGATGGGAATTTGGGAAGGAATTCGTGGCTGTGAGGGTGGTGAGACCCTGGCAAAAGTTGCCCAGAGAAGCTGTGGCTGCCCCTGGATCCCTGGAATTGTCCAAGGCCAGGTTGGACAGGGCTTGGAGCAGCCTGGAATGGTGGAAGGTGTCCCTGCCCATGGCAGTGAGGGAATGGGATGAGATTTAGGGTCCCTTCCCATCCAAACCATTCCATGGTTTGAGTAATTTGAATATCAGGGGTGTCTGACTCTCAGAGCATGTGGTGAACCTTGCACTCAGTGTTTTTAATAGGAACAGTGGTGAGACCTTAGTTCTTGTGTTTCTATATTAAAATACAACTCTGTGGGCTCTAATTTACCTCAAAACTTTTTAGAAGCTTTCAATTAAGTGACGAGTTCAGCACAGCTCTGCACCTTTAGAATTCTTTCCCTGAATTTAAGATCCTTTTCTACTGGAAGTGCTTGAAATTATTTAGCTAGGTGCAAATTACTCTGCTAATATCTTGGGCTCTACCTGGTTGTTTGGCTTGGGAAGTAAGGCAGAGGTGTTGTAGATTATTGCTGTGGGAGTGCTGCAAACAGCACTGAGATATCTCAGTTCGCCCTTAGTATTTTTGTTTGCTTTTTTTATTTCCATGATGAATTTAAGACCATTCACCAGTGACTGTTACCTGCCTTAAACACCTGGAAATATTTTGTTCTGTCACCTGGGAAGACCTACTTTGGTTCATTGTACTGTGGCATGTCCTCCACCATGAGGAGGCTATAAAATGTTAGCAAATAATTTTTTTTTTCTCAGTTCCATGAAAGGCACCATCAGAAGAATCTGCACAGCGGGTTTGACATCCTTGTAACTCCATCTCCTGCTCAGAGCAGGGCCTGCTCACTTCATCAAAGCTGCTCTATGCAAACTTTTGTTGTGCTAATGCAAACTCCCTCAGGCACCAGCACTAATTTTAACATTTTGGCTTCTGCACTGCTGGATTTTGTGTATGTCACCCAAAAAGCAGTGAGGATTTTGTTTCTTGGGTTTTTTTTTTTTTTTTTGTCGTTATTGCTGGTTCTTTATTCCTTCAAAGGCTTTTCAAGGCATTTTCCTCTATTTTTGTGGAGGTGTTGATTTCTTTCCGGGATTTAAAGTCAGGAGAAGATTTTCTCTGTTACTTTTTGAACCGACAGGTTCTGTCTGAGCTTTCAAAGGCACTGCAAGATCCAGGGTTGTGTTGTTATCAACACTGTCAGATTCTTTCTGCAATAACAAAAGAGCCATCCAAAGATCCTCTATAACAAGATGAGAATTTATTCTGGATAAGCAGAAGCCCTGCCTGAGGTTTCTTCTCTCAGCTCCTGGAGTCTCAAGTCTCATCACGATCACATCATTTTTATAAATAGAATATAAAGGCCATGTTGTCTGTGCAGAGCATACTGCTGTGTCCTGGTGTGGCTGTGCTGGCCCAGGGAATGACAGAATGGTGGAAAAATAGTGGTTTTTTTAAAGTAAGGCTTCTGCCACACGGTGGGAAAGGTTTGATCAGGTGTCCCCTGAACCTTTCCTGATATTGGTGTTTCCATGGATGGTGTGTTCCCTAAAGCTGAAGGCATGTGGCAGTAAAGGATGATTTAGGGTAGGATCACTGGATTTTTTAGGTTGGAACGGACCTCTAATCCATCATCAAATCCAACTGTTAACCCACCCCTGCCCCATGTGCCCCAAGTGCCACATCCACCTATCTTTTAAATCCTGCAAGGACGGGGATCCAGCACTGCCCTGGCCAGTGCCTGACCACATTTTCAATGAAGAAATTTTTCCTAATATCCAACCTGAACCTCACTTGAGGTAATTTCCTCTTGTCCTGTCATTTGTCCTGTCAGGGAGTTGTGCAGAGCCACAAGGGCCCCCCTGAGCCTCCTTTTCTCCAGGCTGAGCCCCTTCCCCAGCTCCCTCAGCTGTTCCTGGTCCTCCAGCCCCTTCCCCATCTTTGTTCCCTTCCCTGGACACTCTCCAGCCCCTCAATGTCCCCCTTGTCTGGAGGGGCTCCTTTGTGGTTGGAATTCCTACAGGAGGGAGGAAAAAAAGCATTGGATCAGTAAGGAGTTAATATCAAAAAGAGAAAAGGAATAAAGGGTTTGCAACACAGTTAAAAAGAATCAATAAAAAGGAAATCCGCCCTAATTAGAGGGGAAGAGGGAAAGGCCACAATATTTTGAAGTAACAAAGTACTCGTTTTCTCCTGTAATAAAATGTGTAAATGTGCCCCCTCAGGAGTGACATTGAGATACTGAGGGGTGAAACATCTGAACTTCAGTAACTGCTGCCATAAAAAGGGAATTTCCAGATGATGGGAATGTTCAGAAGGTGGCAAGCCCAGTGTGACATCAAATAATGTGGGTTTAGCTCATGAAAAGGTCTGTTTCTGTTTGACATGACATCATAAATAATCCTGTCTTCAAGTTATGACTTAAAAACAAATTCTGAGTGTAAATGCCAGGACCAAGGGTCTGATTTGACCCTTGGTTTTATCATTTGTGGATTTCTGGCTGCCTCAATGCTGAGGTTAAATGCCCCAGCAAGATGCCGTCTCAGATTCCAAGAGTCAATGTTAATAGAATGAAGATTAACTCATCCCTTCTGCTAAAAAAAACCTTGATATTTGCAGTTCAGCTTCTTAAAAACACATATTTCTATGAAGGAAGCTTTTATGGTAAATCTCTGGGTTACTGAGTACATCAGCCTGTAAATTTGAGCCAGTGGAATAATGGAGAAATGCTGTATTTCATGGAGAAATATGATGTATATTAATTTTCTGTTTCACTGGCATATTCTGTTTACTTTGCCTAAGTAACTACTGAGAGCAAAATGATTACATTTTAAACATGTGAAAAACCTTGTTATTTCATATGGGTGGTAAATATTCACTCTGCTCCATTTACAAGATCATTTTTATGTTCTTTATGTAAAACTTTTAGAAAAGGGGGTTGTCTCCTTTCATAGTATTTGAAGTTTTTTCCAAAGTGCTGTGTTGTGCATATAAATGTTTATTTTTTCTGGAAAATATTTTAACATTGAATCTCACTTCAACAAAGTCATTCCACAAATTTCATCTTAATTCTAATTAGAATTGGACCAGTATATCTTTAGAGGCCTTTCAATATGGTGATTGACATTTTAAACCAGTTGGGGGCTTAAAAATATACGATTTTGAGGACTGAAATTGAGTTAATTGCAATAGGTAAGTAGCTGAATGCATGATTTATTGATTTTATTAATTTTATACAACGAGCGCCTGTAAAGTCATGCTGAGGGGATCTTTCAGCAAACAGACTTGAAGTTCTCTCCCAGGCAGGAAGAGCAGATGGAAATGTGCTGATGTTATCCTTACAAAACTGAATCAACAGCTTGGGAATAGATTCAAGGTAATGATGGAGGAATTATTTTGGCCACTTCCATGCTCATATTTATCTGAATTACTTCCCAAGTTCACACTGCTCACCCCAGTTATGGCATTGGGACGAATGGATAGAAGATATTTTGCTGCTATACTCAGTCTATATAAACTCTGTTGATCAAATTCATGGTAAAATATTCTACTTCTTTAAATAGCCCCACTGAATTAAGTGACCTGAATGTGTACATATCTATCTATCTATCTATCTATCTATCTATCTATCTATCTATCTATCTATCTATCTATCTATCTATCTATATATCTCTATATATCTACTTCTCTTTTTTCTTCTGTATGAATAGTTCTCCTGCCCAGAGACATAAAGAACATTTCCAGCTCGGTTCGTGATGCTGCTTTTCAGAGCAGGATACAACAAACATCTCCTTCCCAAGCTTTTGTCTTTCTTTTCTTCATACCTATTCAGCTCTAATAATAGCTGGACAAAGTAAATTTTGAAGACTTAAGAAGCAGAAAATTGTTTGATTGCCCTTCAGGCTTATTTATTTGGTGCCAGCTCATCGTTAAAGCTCTTTAAAACTGCTATTTTTGCTCCTTCCTGGCATTCTTTTCTGCTGAATTCTTTGATTCTTGTCATACCTGCATGGTTCTGCGTGAGATCCTTTTATAGGTCTTAAAGCTTCTTGGATTTTCAGCACTCAGGATATTTGGGAAGTTGATATTAAATTGATTTTCTACTTCCATTCTGCCTCCAAGTAGCTGCTGCTTTGAAGGGAGAAATATGAGGTTATACAGGGTTGGGTAACTTCAGAACTACAACTTTAGCACCTGTATTTTTAAATTAGTTTTTAAATGCTAAAACATTACATTTTAGTGTGTTATAGAAAAATTTTTCTGTTTTCCCTCCTAATTTTCAGGGAAATAATTTGCATGGTGTGGCCCTGTCCAGGGCAGGGGGATTAGAACTAGGTGGCCTTTAAGGTCTTTTCCAACCCAAATATTTTGTGGTTCTGTGATTTAAACTAAGGCAGAAATCCCTTCTAGAGGGCACTGCCCAGTATGGAGGAGCAGCTCTGCTCTTCACCCCCCTCTTTGAAGAGCTGAGACCTGGTGATTTCACTCATTTGTTATTTGAATTCTCTCATGTAAACTCTACAGCGTGGAGGAAAGTGGTGCTGCAGGAACTTGGGATGGATTGAGGGGACAGGAAGGGTTTGTATGGCTTGAAAGGTACAGAAATCCGAATGGAAGCAGGGATTTCTGGCAACCCTTTCATGTCACTTGTAGGGGTACCAGTCGTTGGTTTTTCTGGGTCTGGATTGAAGGCACTTGAGAGAGTAATTCGTGTTCAGACTCAATTGTGTTTAATATTTCTTATCAGTAAAACAGTCTCACTACTGTGAGTCCAGCAGCTTTTCTTTAGAAGGCACAAAATGGCCAACAATCTCTTGGTACAAGGTCTTTTAAGACTGAACTATCCAATTAAGAACTGACACCTGGATTATTTTCCCTTTTAACCCAATAATTGATCCCAAAGAGCCCACAATGGGGACTTTTCTGCCCCATTACAAAATGCCACCCAAACCCATGAAGAAGAAGGAAGAAGAAGCATGAAGAAGAAACCCAGGACAACACCCTGTGCCCTCCATCTTGCTTCCATCCACAACACACTAAAAATCCCAAAACCTAAATTTCTCACCAAGTGATACACCTACACTGCTCTCTAGAATCTATTTCACACTTTTCTGGATTCCAGTCTGTCTTGAAGTCCAGAAAACTTTCTCCATGAATGAGGGTCAAAGTCAGTGCTCCCCTGGGGTCAGGGCACCCCAGAGCAGACAGGGAAATATTCCTGGTGCCCTGGGTTTCCACATCACTGAGAGCAGATGTGGTGTCCAGGGCTCTCCTCCTAGAAATCAGGAATAAAAGGATTTTATAAGCCACTGGGATAAAAGGTCATTTCGACTCTTTCTTTTTCGTGGTTTAGGGCAAATTTGGAGGAGAATTTCCAAATTAGGGCTCCTCCAGTAAGCAAACCCACACAGCCCCTCCCCCCAACCGGTTCGGGAAGGATTTCTCGGAGAGGAGTGGAAAGAACCTGTTTATTTAACAGGCACAGCACCCCCCAGCACACAAAATGAACAATACCGGATGACACTGCTCTGAAAAAAGATGACAAATTCAGAAAGTCTCTCTGGGGGTGGTCACTCTGTTCTCAGTCCCTCCGGCGCTGGGGCAGCTGCTGCAGGCCGCAAGGTGCAGGATCTTGGTGTTTCCCAGGTCCCAGTCCGGAGCAGGTTCGAAATGATCAGAAAAAGGAAAGGAGAAACAGTCCAGGAAGAAAATTGGACAGTTTAGCTAAACTAGCTAATGAGCAAAAGCAAGCAGAAGCGAAGCAAGCAAGAGTGAGAGAGCAAAAGCAAACAGCAAAAGCCGCAAAAGCAAAAGCTGCAGTCTCTGTGTCCCGCCAGGCTGATAAGAAAACCAAAACAAAACTTTCCCGCTTCAGAGCCGGTCTTAAAGGTACAGAACATAATAGCCAACATTAACAGAACACATAAATGGGGATACAAGCATCATAACGTCACCCTAGGACAAAGTACAAAGTGAATCATGGAATGTCCTGTGCTGGAAAGGACCCACCAGGATCATCCAGTCCAAATCTTGACTCTGCACAGGAACCCCAAAAATCCCACCCTGTGCATCCCAGAGAGAGTTGTCCAAATGCTCCTGGAGCTCTGGCAGCCTTGGACTGTGACCATCCTTGGGGAGCCTCTTCAGTTTCCAACATCTTCTGGGGGAAGAACCTTTCCCTGATACCCAACCTAAACAAACCCTCCTGACACAGCTCCAGCCATTCCCTGGGTCCTGTCCCTGGTCACTACTGGTCACTAAAGCAGCTCCTGGCTTGGTGGTGTTTTGGTGTTTTGGTTTCTGACTCTGTGAAGCTCACAAGGCTTCCTGGTGTTTTATGGGGTGACTCATTTCTCCAGCTCTTTTCAGAAAATTACTGTGTTGGAGTGATAGATCACTAAAATTTGAAAGTAGAATGCTGTCTCTGGCCCAGGGGAAACAGGACCACATTGGATGGAAGGGACTTCCTATCACTCAGGGCGTTGACTGTCAGAGAACCAGGGGGGCCTCTGTCTTTCCAAACCCTTCATTGACCAGGTTTGTGGTAAATTTATTATTCTTTCTTCTTCTGAGTTGGAATCTCCACTGTTTCAGCTTCTCCTTGTTGTCTCTTGTCTGTTTATTTTACACCTCCAAGAAGAGTTTGGTTTCACTTTCCTACATCCTCCAGCTGGACAGAGAGCAACAAGGGGCTTTGGAAAAGGGCCTGGAGGGACAGGGAATGGCTTCCCACTGCCAGAAGGGTTAGATTGGATATTGGGAAGGAATTCTTGGCTGTGAGGGTACAACTGGCACAGGCTGTCCAGAGAAGCTGTGGCTGCCCCTGGATCCCTGGAAGTGTCCAAGGCCAGGCTGGATGTGGCTACATGAGCTACACAGCTGGAACTACACATTTTTTAACTCAAAGGGCCATTCTTATTGAAAGATGTTTTCTAAGTGTTTTAAGTGATGAATATCTAATCTCCGATTCCATCTCTAAGTTCTATTTTCTTCCTCTGTTCCATGTTTGCTCCCTAAGCAATGCCTGCAAAGCAGGTGGCTGCAGTCCTTTGTTTTACAAATGCAAAATATCTAAAATGGCTATTTGCTTTTGGAAGCTGAAGTTATGGAAATACCATAAAATAAACATAGAGCGGAAGAAAAGAGGAAAATTTATAATATATATAGGAATGTGTATTTTTAAAAAACTGACAGGCTCTGCCATGAGCTTTCAGATGTTAAATACCATATTGTCTTCTTATTACTTTTATTTTATTCTTTTACATTGGCTATTAGAAGAACAAATGATGATGGAATTTAGAGGATGAGCAGCAAGGATCAGGAGATTGAAAGTAGTATTTGCAAGTCCTTAAAGATGAAGGCAGCAGAAAGGCAAATGACTTCCAAAAAGGGCCATTTCATGGGGTAATTTATCCTATGTGGCTTTGCCATTTGTTGTATCATTCCACTCTTGTTGCTATGGGAACCAATTTTACTGTTGCAGTGATTGTTAATCAGGATTTGTAGTTATACCATTTTTACCACAAGGCCTTATATCCTTCCAGATTAAATCACAGCTCTCGTTGACAGTGGTGTTCATCAAACATTATCACCAGAAATAAAACCTGACCAACCTTCCTGGCATTTTCCTCTCCATTACCAGAAGCAGAGAGCAGAAGCTTGAGTTAACTTTTACAGGAAACTCCAGGATTCTGCTTCCGTTCCATCTGTCACACTTGTACAATTCCAGGAAAAAAAAAAAACCAAACCAAGCCTTGCCGTCTGCCTAGCAGTACAATCTTTTTATTTTTCATTTAAGTGGAACTAAGCTGAGTATTCTGGAGATCCATTGTTTACATATCCCTTCTTTGAGCATCTCTTAGGGAGAATTAAAGCTTAAGGTCATTTAAGCATCAGAAATTTGAAAACAGAGAGATTTATTTTTATGGAGGATTCAACACTCCATGTTTGGGTATCTAAAATATTCCCTATTTTTCAATCTTCCCTCTGTTTTTGAAGCTGCAAAGAGGTGTTAGCAGGAATAGGGACAAACAGGTGTAGGTTTTATGATCCTTCTTTAGGTAAAGGAAAATCAAAGGGTCAGAGTGTGAATTCCCTGGTCCTGATATGTTCCCTGTAGGGGGAATAGAAATGGTGAGAATTTTTTCCATCTAAATTTACTCACATGGTGACCTGGGTTGAAATATTTCTCTGGACGCTGAGAGCTTAAATATAGACAATTCTGCTTGATTCCTTTAATATATCCTACTATTTTCTTTGCTGCCAAAAATATAAAATATAATTTACCTTCAGAAAAAAGCAAAAACATAAGCTGTTGGTAAATTGTAAATTGATGAAACACTGCAGTCAAAACTCACAGAAAAACATATGAGAAGAGTTAAAGTCCCTGTTCCTCTCAGCAGGGGTTTTATGCTGAAGTGATGACCAATATTGCTCAGCGTTGGTCCGAGATGAATTTAATGGAATCATTAAACAAAACACTTCTCTCTGATGGAAGAGCTCCTGTTCTTCACTCCCCCAGGGCAGCTCCTTTCACTCACACAACCCAAAGTTGTCATCACAAAATTTGTGGTGGATTTCAAGCTGAAATTGAGAGGATCGCGTTGTTTGGGCACAGCCTGGGCTGGGGGTTGTTTTCCTGCCTGCTCTGTTACTTGAGTGGCATTTTGGCAGAGTTTCTCAAGTTCTGCCCCAGAAGGATGTGAAACTGCAAGTGTTGTTCCCAGATTTATGTTCATCATGGAATCACAGAGTGATTTGAGTTGGAAAGGACTTTAAAGCTCATCTTGTTCCACTCCCTGCCATGGGCAGGGACACCTTCTGCTATCCCAGGTTGCTCCAAATCCTGTCCAGCCTAACCTTTATCTGACAATACATTATCAGTATGATCCAGCCAGGTGGCATTTCATGTGATATTTGACAAAATCCCCCTCAGACTGATGCTTTTTTTTCCCCCCAATGAACCAAATTCTCAGCATCTCTCATTTCCAACCAGCCCCGTAGAGCCAGGCCCATCTATGTCACAGTTTTGTTTCCACTTCACTGTATCCCGAGTACACTGAAGGATGCACAATCAAAACATTAGCAAGGTGTTAGTCACATTGTTTTGATCCCTCTCCTGATTTTCTTTCTCCTTTCCTCTCCTTTTTTCCCCTGTTCTCTGCTGCCAATGCCCAGCCCCCCACTATAATTCTGATTGGCTAAATTAATTCTGCAGCATCCTGCTGTGAATAATTATGTTCATCCAGTGTGGAGCTGGATGCCTTTCTCTTCCCCCCTCCTCCTCCTCCTCCTCGCCTAAATTATAATGTGACAATTGAAGCTCACAGCTGGCTCATCAGAGGTGGCCAGTTTGGGAATTGGCACATCTGAATGTGCCTCTCCGTTAACTCTGGGCCTTGATTGCTTAAGACAAGACATATGTAAACCCCCTGATTATTCCCATTTTGTGTGGTTCACAAAGATCCTGCTTCAAACTGCAAAGCTGTTGTGTTGTTTGGGGGGGAGGGGAAATTACAGGAATTTTTCTCTTCCCCTCCCCACAGTTCACTCCAACAATAAATAGCTGTCAGACTTATGTCAAGAATGAAATTATAGGAGCACATGAGGCCTTGATTACATTGTTTTGGATAGATTGCTATTAGCATACTGAAATGAAGTCTAATTTTTCAGTGCTTTAGCTCAGTCAAGAATCAAGTGGCCCCAGAGGGGGAAGGGATGTCACTGAGGGGAGCTGAGTGATGTAATTCTGTGCAGTTCTGGAGTGCCATCCTTCCAGTTACCAGAAACACAGAAATAAATAAATACATTCTTCTGAAATGTTTGGTGAGTTGGGAGCTAAGGCAGAGCTGGTGTTGCTGAACAAACTGTTCACAGATCGATTGAGGTTGGAAAAGAGCTCTGAGACCACTGAGGGCAGCCTGTGACCAATCCCCACCTTGTCACCAGCCCAAAGCACTGAGTGCCATGTTCAGACATTAAAACCGCCAGGGATGGGAACTCCACCACCTCCCTGGGAAGCTCCTTCCAATATCTAATCACCTTTTTCATGAAGAAATTCTTCCTGGTGTCCAACCTGAGCCTCCCCTGGCACAATTTGAGGCCATTCCCTCTCATCCTGTCCCTGTTCCCTGGGAGCAGAGCCCGACCCCCCTGGCTGTCCCCTCCTGTCAGGGAGTTGTGCAGAGCCACAGGGTCCCCCTGAGCCTCCTTTTCTCCAGGCTGAGCCCCTTTCCCAGCTCCCTCAGCCCCTGCTGGTGCTCCAGCCCCTTCCCCAGCTCTGTTCCCATCCCTGGACAGCTCCAGCCCCTCAATGTCCCTCTTGTCCCAGAGCTGTCCCCAGCACTGGAGGTGCCCCAGCAGTGCCAGCACAGGGGACAGCACTGCCCTGCTCCTGCTGCCACCCCAGAGCTGGGACAGTCCAGGTGCCTTTGGCCTCTTGCCCACCTGGGCACGCAGATAAAGTGTCACCTGGTTCAGGTTAGGTGTCATTCTTTGTGAACTTTTTAAAGACCTCTCAAAAGGAAATTGGTGTCTATTTAATCAGTCCTTACACAGCTTCTACTACACTCAAGATGTTTGTATTTTGAAATTGAAAATAGACCAATTTCTTATGAGTTTTTCACATAATTCAAAGCACAATACCTGTTTGGGCTCCTCTATCTCTGTATTATCATCTATTTTGTAAGGCAAGTTTCTTTGTGTTTTTGTTGTTTACAATTTTACACATTGTTCCTTTAGTTTGAAAATCTTTAATTTTGCATTCTCTGAGCAGCCTAACCTTTAAATGTTTTCCTAAGATGGGAGTTTTATTAGTCACAAGCACATTGCTGTAACTGTCTCTGTTTTGTGGGTGGAAAGAAATAAAAATTGTTTTCACTGATTCTTTAAACAATTGACCTGGAGTTTGCAGAGGGTCAAGATCCATTTGGGTTCACTGGGACAACTGAGAGCAGCAAGAAGAGAGCACAAGCTGTGCATGGTGAGACATAAAAATTCTATTTACAGGAATGTGAATTGGCCATGTTCTTTCTGAGTGGCCAAGTGTTTAGTGAGAAGCACAAGACATCCAAATCAAGCACTTAGCAAGGATTTGTACCACAACAAATCATGAGTTTGCTGGATGACACATTCTGTGCAGAAAGTTCTTATTGGAGTGTTTTTATCTTGCTAATTTGAAAGGCTGAGCACTTGGACATGACTTTAATAGAACTGCATCAGCCGCAGAGGAACAGGGTAATTACGGCTAATTCTATCTGAAACACCCCTAAATTGAAACCAAATTCCTTGGTTATTCTTTAAAAGGCAGTTAGGACAGCTGCTGTTTTGGAGGTCTCTTCATACTCCAAGAAAGTGCCGTTTTCATTATTGGAAGGTTGGGAATTTCTTGGTTCGGTGGCTCACGCAGCCTATGGAGCTCACTGGCAAAGGCTGAGGGGAATTCCAGGAGTTAGAGAAATTCAGAGAAAAAAATCAATGAGAAGCTGTTAAACAGCAGTTACAGCTTCCAGGAGATGCCTTTAGTGCAGCTGTGAATGAAAGATCTGTGCGGGATTTCCACAATATCCTTCTGCTGCTGCGCTGGGAAACATCTAAAGCACCATCAAATAAAGGAGCCCAGATGTGGTTTTGGCCAGATCCAGCATGGATATTCTCAGATGTGTATGGAATACTCAGATGAGAACCTTGATGGGAGTCTCCTGATGACCTGGAATGAACCAGGCCCACTCCAGCCCTTGCCCTGCTGGGTGACTCCCAAAACCTCCTTGATAGCCAGATGAAACCATGATGCAACCTTGTGGTCTCCCACTGGAGAGAGACATTGGGGAATTGTCATTGACATTACAACATGGGGGAATATTTATTTTGCAATTTCTAAAATGTCTTGGCCTATGTTGTGACTGTGAGGCCAAAGCATTAAACTCAGTGCCTGAAAATTTACTGTGGTGGTTTAGGGAACATTTAAAATGCTCCTTGGTTGTAAGTCAGAACTTGGGGGTCACTTCTGGACTGTCTGATGTGGGAATCAAGGGAAAAATGGAAATAACTCAGCAAGGTTTGTTTCTCTGCTGTGCCTCAGGCCTGCAAAGTGAATTTGGTAGTTCTGCATCAGACATTTTACAGCTGTTGTAGGGATTTATTGCTGGGATTTTGGTACAACCTCAAAAGCTCATTGTATTGTCACTGTGTTTGTTTACTAAGAAATGTGAGAGAGAAGGCTCAGGAATGACCTTATTGTGGCCTTCCTGTGGCCAAAGGGGCTCCAGGAGAGCTGGAGAGGGACTTGGGACAAGGCATGGAGGGACAGGACACAGGGAATGGCTGCACCCTGCCAGAGGGCAGGGATGGATGGGAATTTGGGAAGGAATTCTTGGCTGTGACGGTGGTGAGACCCTGGAATAGAATTCCCAGAGAAGCTGTGGCTGCCCCTGGATCCCTGGCAGTGTCCAAGGCCAGGTTGGACAGGGCTTGGAGCAGCCTGGGATGGTGGTAGATTGGAACAAGATGAGCTTTGAGGTCCCTTCCCACCCAAAACCATTCCATGATTCTGTGATTTTATGATCTTTCTCACAATTAGCTGAGTAACACTTTGAAATAGTTGTATGAGAATGTCTTGAAGTGATATAGATCTCAAATAATTGAAGTTAATGTTAAGCAAGATTTCAGTTCAATTGAAATCAGAGAGAAAAACAAAATAAATGATAAATGGAGGAGGGTAAATTCACAGAGGAAATCAATTTTCAATTGGGAATTGCAAAAAGAACTCAGAGTAGTAGAGAGATAGGTATTAAAGAGACGTATTTTTAAAATATGCCTAAGTGTCATTTTTAGAGTCATAATCCAATGAAGAATCCTGAAAACCCTACACAACCTTTCAAAACAAAAGAGAATTTGTGATTACAGGGCTGCCTGTTTTCCAGTCTGTACTGAGTGAACTTTTCATTTCACTGCGGTGAAGGTGTGGTAAATATTTCCTCTGAGCACTGGAGTTCCAAGTTTACAAGAAATTAATGACAGGAATTGAGCTGTGAGACATTTCAAGTGCTTCACAAAAAAAAAAAAAAAAAAAAAAAAAGGGGACAGAATGCAAACTCATCTTAGAATCCACAGCACTTAATAAAAGCAGCAAATGAAGTGCTAACACAGCCAGAGGGAAAATTGTTACATCACTTGTTTCCTGAGAAATGGGAGTTGCAGCCACAATTAAGGCAGCCCTCCCACACTTGTGACAATGCTATTGATGAGCCAATCAATGATAACTAACTACAACCTCTAAATTACAGAGTTTAAACCACATTACATTTTATCAATGGAAACAAACCAATTAAAGTCCTCTAAATGAGTACAACTAATCAGGAATTTATTGCATGCTAATTGTGACCACACGTCCAATTAATGTGTGGATGCATTACATCATATCCAAGAATGTAAAAAATGTGAAGTAATCATGTTCCTCATGATCTTATCAAATGAACTCTGGAATCTAGCATCAAAAAATAATGGATGGAGAGATGGGCTTTATCTTTTTATGTGTGTGAATATGTATTTGTGTGTTTATATAGATTTATATGTGCCCAGAGAAGCTGTGGCCGACCCTGGATCCCTGGAAGTGCCCCAATTCTAGGATAGCTTCAAGGTGATAACTGCCAGATCTCCCTCTCTTTTTTTTTTCTTCTTTTTTTTATCATGCTGTTTCTATCATCTCATTTTTAAGACATGATTGAATATTTTAATATTCTTTAGGAAAACAGAAGTGTTGGAGAGAATTAGGCAGCGACTGGCAAACAGCTGACAGCAGGATAAATGTGTTTGTGTAGGACCTGTTCTCTGAGCAAAGTAAGATTTGTGTGCTGAGTTATTATTTGAGGAGTGCCAGCAAATCATAATTTCCTCTTTGGAAAATGATTGGGTAATAATAAGAATTTTTATCAGTATCCCTCTTATTTTTACCTGTAAACTATGGTGAATGTCTCTAAGAAGACAAAAGGGAGTTAAGTATGGAGCTCTCAAGAATAAATGGAAATTGGACACTTTACAGACCTCTTTCTGAAGTGATTAGTGTAAAAATGAGCAGCAACAGCATAATATCAACTTGATCCCCACAGGAGTAGGTGGGAAATACTTGGGGGAAGAATTGCCAAAAATCTGAACAGCTGCTGAGATAAAACTGCACCTTCAGGGCTTGGACTCAGCTCAGGGTTAACACACTTGAATTTAGGGGTGTTTAAGTGCAGTTCTTCCCAAGCTCCCATTGCAGTCACTGTTGGTGGCTCTTGGCCCTGCAGTGACATGTGGGGGGTGTCCCTGTCCTGCTCCTGGGCAAGGAATGCTTTCCCTGCTGGGATTAATGGGGGTAAAAACAAGGGGGTGGAAATGGATCTGTGCAGCCAATCAGCTCTTCTGTCTCGTTAACAACTCTGATTTAAGTAATTATGGATGGGATTTGGAACAATCTGGTCCAGTGGAAGGTGTCCCTGCCCATGGCAGGGGGTGGAACTGGATCAGCTTCAAGGTCCCTTCCAGCTCAAAATTTCCTGTGACTCTATGACATAATTCAGAATATTCCTGTTGAACGAAGGAAACTGGGTAAAACTGTTTTAAACCCAACCATTTTGGGTGTCCCATATTTGGGACACCTCTAGGAAAACATAAAGCAGGAAGAAGCTGAACTTTACCCAAGAGTTTTAGGACAAGGATGCTCTCAGCAGATGTGAGAAATCCAGTTTGCTGCTGCCTAACAGGATTTTAAATGATCTTCCTCTGCTTTCTAAGGGATTCCCTTGATCACCAAGCAGTGTAGAAAGCACTTTTTTTTTTTTTTTTTTTAGGTAATGCCTTTGACCTTTAATTGTTCAACTTGATGATCTCAGAGTTTTTTTTTTCCAATTTAAGTTATTCCATGACCTTTTTTCACTTAATAAATAAACATTCACTGTAGCAGGGAAGTGAACCCAAACATTCAATTTGCAGAGGATGCTCCAGGTGTCCTAAACTGGGGCTTTGAGTTGTTCTTAATCCAGTTTTCTCTTTGAGTTGTTCTTAATCCAAACTGCAACTACAGTTTGATGGTAGAAGAGATTATCACTGGATGATCTAAAATACAATCTCCAGTGAGTGCGCTTGTGAGAATTTGCAGATAAATTTTAGGAACCTTGAAGCAAGCAGGGAAAAAAGGGATTGAGGTGTTAAAGCTATGCAGAGTGGTGAAATGACAGCTGAAGTGCAAATAAACTGTGTGAGGTGTATAGAAAATACATAAAGGGCTTTGAATTGTCTTAGAAAATTGGATTTTGCAGGTTTGGAATTCATGGTTGCAGGAGCTGAGGAATTTCAGAGAGTAAGCAATGTGATCCTATTAAAAATGTCAAACACCTCCAATAAGGTCATTATTCTGCCCTACTTGCCTGGTTTGAGTGCTGTGTTCTATTTTGGACACTCCTTTAAAAATAGCACAAACAAACTGGGTTGTCTCTGTCTGTAATCATCCAATACACTGAATTTTGTAGAATAAAATTTCAGTAAGAGATTTTAATAGGATTCAAAGTGTTTCCCCTCAATAAATAAGCTGAGGGAAGCTAAGGGTTCACAATCAGCAAAGAAGAGAATTTTTCCACTCATTTAACAACAGAGCAGTAGATTCAGCATTTCACATTTCTACTGGAAATCCTGAACAGTGTTAAGGATCGTCTGGGGATATAAAGTTCAATTTCATGTGTCAGGTTTCTTTCAGAAGAAGCTGAAGCTGAGCGATGCACACCAGAAATTGAACAAATTCTGGTGGAGTGGAAATACTTCTTGCATTTTAAAGACTAGCAAGGTGACAAAATGTTCTTTACAAAACTGAAGATAATAAATCAAGATTAAAAAGAATGAGCTCCCAGTGCCTAAAGGGGCTCCAGGAGAGCTCAAGAGGGACTTGGGACAAGGGATGGAGGGACAGGACACAGGGAATGGATTCCCACTGCCAGAGAGCAGGGATGGATGGGATATTGGGAAGGAATTGTTGGCTGTGAGGGTGGGGAGGCCTTGGCACAGATTGCCCAGAGAAGTTGCTGGATCCCTGGAATTGTCCAAGGCCAGGTTGGACAAGGCTTGGAGCAACCTGGGATAGTGGAAGGTGTCCCTGCCCATGGCAGGACGTGGAACTGGATGAGCTTTAAGGTCCCTTCCACCCAAACCATTCTATTTCCATGATTTTGCTCCCCCTCAAGAAAGACATTTATAGAGAAAGTTTATTGACAGTAAAATTTTGAATCAGACCAGTTTCTGTAGCAGGATCACCTTACAGGACTTTTGTACCCATTGCAGTTTTTCAAGGGAAAAAGAGCAGCTTTTGACCCTCAGGGGAGGACAATGGTGACTTTGGACAGCCAACCCAGCAATCAGTGTCTTGTAGCAATAAATACTGGAGCATGAAACTTGAGGTAATGATTTTCCTGGTGTGTAAAGTTCCAGGAAAGTGTAATATTAAAAAAAAAAAAAAGAAAAAAGAATTTTGAAGGAAGAAGCGTAAATAAACCAGTGGATATTCAGATGGCAGAAAAAGAGGTTGAAGACAGCAGTGAGGGTATCTTTGCAAAACTAAACTTATGTTGTCCCTTCCAGCTAAGTGATGAGGTTAAATGCACATTTACAAAGTTATGCAGAATCCAAGAAGAAAAGGCAGGGGTTTCTTCCTTGTTTATGGAAATACAGCTCTAAAGTCTCCTGTGTGAGGGAGAAACACTGGAGGAATTCACCTCTTGTTTCTTTTAGCATCACCCATGGGTCACACAGCCACTGTCAGGAAAAACCTTTGGTTTCCACCCTGGAGCCTGAAGAACCTGTTGGAATAGTTGAAAACTTTGGTCAAATCCTGAAAACTGTGGAAAAACCACTGAAGTATTGAAATAAATTTTCTTCTTTTTCCACCCAAGAGTCAATTAGAGTAGCTTTTGTTGTACAAATGCCTTTTTATTCCTTATAGAGTTACATTGTCTCAGGTTATGGAAAGAGATGATCCAGGGAGGTTATGCAGGGACTTCCCATTTCTTGGAATGAGCAGCAAACAACTCAAATCATCCATGCCAGGAATGTCAGAATTCCTCCTGTGCTAGCTAGAAGGTGTCTGAGATCCATGGCAAATAATCATAACTGTATTTTAAATTTCTGTCCAGGAGAGCAGCAGCGTTTCCAATGGTAACAGAACCCAATGGAAAATAAAACATCCACGTGAGCTGAACAATTTAAGGATCTGAGTCAGACACAGATTTCTGCTCTGCACGATTTAACACTCCCTTAAGCAGTGGTGTCTATTTTGTACCTCAGCAGAGATCTCTAAGCAAATGCACAAAATAGCCCAGATTGTTTGAGGACACGCTCTGGTGGATTTATTTGTCAGGATACTTTTGATCAGCTGGTGGTTTTCATGTATTGATGATTATACTGATTGAACTCCATGGTGTGAGAGGCCTTTTCCAGGCATTCTGTGACTCCATTTACAAATAGTCCCATTTGGAGAAGACTGCAAATCTTTTGTACAGAAAGCAGCATCCTTTCATTTGAGTCTTTTACTTTTTCCTTTGAGTTTTTTAGACTTACTCATTTTTGAGCAAAGGTGCTGTTCTGTGTAAAATGATAAAAAAAGACAGGAGTGCATAAGCAGGGATGAGATCTCTGAAAAGTAACAGGTGATCTGTTTCTTATGGAATTAAAAACAAAATTAGAAACAAAAGTAAATATAGGAACTGTAGGCAGAACTGGAAGTATAATTAAATAAACAGAGTTCCTCTGGGAAAGGTAAAGAAAAGTGAAATATTTGGAACAATAAAAAGGTTCAAGGGTTCAAGGCCAGGTTGGACAGGGTTTGAAGCAACCTTGGAATGTTGGAAGATGTCCCTGCCCATGGCAGGAGGCTGGAATTGGATGAGCTTTAAGGTCCCTTCCAGTCCAAACCGTTCCATGATTTGATGACTTTTCCAAAATTGTGAATGTCTAATACCACCATCAGAATGAAATCCTAAATAATTCTTGAAGTAAACAGAAATCAGTCAACTCATTTAAGTATCTGGTGTTACAGGAATATGCTTTTGACTTTATTTGCTTTTCAACTTGAGAAAATAAAGTGAAATTCTGAACAATGAGTTATTATCTTGGTGCTGCAGGAGCATTTCCAGAAAGGCAGCACTGCTCTGATAGAGGGTGACCACTATAAAATGTTTTATGTTGTGTGCAAGTCATGCAGTGAATCCTGAAGTTTGACATCACAGATTCCCAGTGAGATTTAGACAGATGGACAACTCTGGTTTTATTTGGTTTCAAGTCAAGGTTTCTGACTGCAAATTCTGCAAAGGCACAGAGGTTATCACATCAATGGATCTTTCCCAAGATCAGAGAAACGTCTTAAAAGAACCAGAAACATGAACTGGCCACGTACACAATCCCTGCCTGAGTAGATCCCAAACTTCCAAGGTCTTTTTTGCCTGGTATGAACAATGCATTCAGGTTTTTAATGGAGCATTGCAGCTTGTTTCTTAGAAAATAATGTTAAAGCAGGGGTCAAACCATCACATTAATTACCTGGAGGTCATTTGGAGAAAATTACTATCAAACGTGTTGAAAAAGGTTTTATATTCTCCCCGAAATTATGATCAGCTGTTTCTATGGAAACTGCAACAGGAGTTCATAAAAGCTCTTTAATGGAGGTTTTCAAAAGCTTGAATGTCCTGAAGTCTCCCAACATTCACGGAAAAAGCACACGGGGAGAGTTTCAGCCCTGCTGCAACTTTGATTTCAGCCAGAGCTCCACCAGCCATGGCTTGAGTCCCCAGCAATTACAGTTTTATAGGATACACGGATAAATAGGATAAGATAATATTTGAATTGTAATCCTCCATCCTTCTCCTCCGTCAGACACCGTCAACCTGAGGAAACGGAGCAGATCTTGGAAAGAATAGAGCTATTTAAAAACGAGCATTATTTCAATCTGTAGAACATCCTGGCCTAGGATTTGATTCTCCCATTTCCATATTCCATTAGCTGCACTGTTCTGGGGTGCTCAGGCTGGAGCGAGGCTGAACATTCTGTTTTACACAGGCTTAACTTGGAGCGTGTGAATGGTGATATCATCTTCAGTGCAGCAGGATAAGAAAATGCTTAAGTGCTTTGCTGGCTTGGAGCCAGATTGCTCAGCTCCCAGCAAGAGAGAGGGCCCAAATCAGTGATTAATAATAATGAAAGCGAGAATTTGCATTTTTTTAGATAGTTTATTGATAACTTTCCCGAGATGAACGTTCCTTTTATCTCCCATGCACACACACAGCATGTTCCTTCACTGTAAAACATGTTCAAGAGGCGTTCACTCTCCTTTAGTTGAGGACTAATCAACATGAATCTTGCAAAAAGAGGGATAATGGGATGTTTTAGTTCAAAGTACAGCTGTGGTTTATTAGAGTGATTTGGGGAAGATTCAAACTATTGCTGCTTTGCTGACAAACCTGTCAGCTAAATCTTCAAAGCTCAGTAACAGTCCGGGAAAAAAAATTGTTGGTGGAATTATGGTGAAGAAGAGAGCATTACATAATTTAATGGAAGTGATAGAAACACCCTGGTAGATATTGCAGATATATAGATATTAGTTCTGTATGATTTTTCTGTTCAGACTTTTTAACAGCTCTCATTTGTGGAGGGTAATGAAATCCTGTATGGAATTGAACCACAGACTGTTTGCAGATTATGGAATCCTTTATGTTTGTCTGGGTTTGTATTTGATAATGAACATGTAAGGGATGAAAGTAATAATCAAAGTTTGCTCATCAGCATAAAAAGTGGATTTTCGTCCCTTGCTGAATGGATATGGGATGAAAGGAGAGAGAACACGGAGGAACAGAAAACTGGGAGACATCACACAATGCATGCATTAAAAAGTGCGAGTAAACCTGACATATTTTAGAGAATTCCCTGCAATTGCACTGAAGGCAATTTCACTTTTTTGGCTGCCAAAATGGGCACAAGTGACTCTAGAACTAGTCAGATTTTACTGGTGGTTGATGGGGTCTGGAAGGGATTTGAGATCCCAAATGGGACAGGTCAAAAATCAGTAGAGATTGCATCATGTTCTTACTTTTAGACTAAAGTAGGATTAAGTTGAAGTCCATGATTAAACCTCACTTTCCTCTAGGAGAATCAACCATTTTAGTCATCCACTAAAACTTCATTCCCTCCCCATCTCACTAATTAAAATAAAACCATAGCAAAACCCTCCCAGTAAATATAAACACACTCCATAGGAACAAAGGATACCAAGTACTTTGTTTTGTTATGGAGACCCTGGTTCTGTTACAGCTTTTTCCTGTTGAGGGTCCAAGACTGAAATAGATTCTGGGACCAACAGAATTTAAATTTCATGGAATCCTGGAATGGTTTGGGTTGGGAGAGACCTCAGAGGTGATCCAGTTCCAGCCTATTGCATGGGTCCAGTTGAAGGAACCTTTGCTGGGGCTGTGTCTCAGCCTCACTCAGGTGAAAGGAATCTTCTCTCTCATCTCCATCCCAGCCCAGGTTCTTTGTCGGGGTTTAATTGCTGTGCTATTCCTAAAACACTTCAGAGGATACCCATTCCTCAAAGCCCTCCTTCATCTGTCATCCAAAGAAGGAATTCTTAAAATTCTCTAACCTATTCTCAGTGTATCATTTGAGATTCCATTAGTGATAGAATAATTAACCTGATGAATTATTTTCTTGGAAGGAATGAAGATACTTTCAGTAAGTATCAGTGTGGCATTAACAAAAATAGGTTTTTTTCTTTTCAGGGAAGCAATTAAACATCAGCAGAGATCCTGTGCTGTTATTGTGCTTTTACTTGTTTGATTTCTAGGAACTTTTCATTTGCTCTATAAGTAGCAAAAAACCCAGTGTAGTTTAAATCTCAGTAATCTGCTTCAAAATTTGGCCATCCAACACCCCTATAATGCCATTCCTTGGAGCAGTGCCGAGGATATTTATTTAATTAAATATCATCTGCTTCCTCATTAACATGCGGTTCTTCTTGGCTGTTTTGTTGTTTCCTTTGTGCAGAAATCAGCCAATAAATTTGCATCAGCCCTGATGTATTTTCTTCATTAGATGCTTGGGCTGATGAGTCCCCAGGCAGGCCTTAATTTGATTTACAGTGTACAAAGAATTGAACCTTTTTACAAATTAAAACGAAAATGAAACAAACCATAAGATAACAACCTTCACCAAAGCTTGGGGAAGTGCTACTGTTTGTTGTTTTTCTTTGGAAAAATTATGGAGAGAAACTCCAATGATGTCATAGCAAATTATTACCATAAAATTAATAAGAATCATAGAATGGCTTAATTCTTTAAGATATCTGTTTGTACTTAATTAATAGTCATCACTAAGGCAGGAATTTTCATCAGCTTAAACCTGAAGCTTGTTTTTTATTTATTGTTATAAATTTTATTTGTTTAAAATCTTCCAAATAAGGTTGTTGAGCTGGGAATTTCTGGGATTTAATGTGGGATACTGACACATGTGAGGGAATAAATGCAAATTAGGTGTGTCAGTGGTAATTAATAACAAAGTCCAGAGCATCTTCTCCAGGCTGGACACCCCCAGCTCTCCCAGCCTGTCTCCAGAGCAGATGATTTTGACAGTTTTTAGATTGATTGAAGAGAGCAGTGAGCTTTGAGGCTTCTGCTTTGAATTCCAGACTGAGAAATCCAAATGAATACTTAACACTGAGTAAGCCAAGATTTACAGACAAATTCCTGCTTTAAAATAGAGGGGGCAACTTGAACTCTCAAATTTTGGAAAGATTTTTATTCTGAATATGGGTAAATATTCCTTTATTTTCTTAAAATGTGTCCTGAGAGGAAGCTGAATTAAAGTTATATAGAATTTATAAAATTGAATAGATAGAAATGTTGAAATGGGAAAATTTTCTATAAAAACTGGATAGACACAATGAAGCACAAATTTTTTCTTAGATCAATGGAAGTTTTATAGGCAATGTGAAATAAATCTGCTGTGAGCAATGGTCAAGCTCAATTACCAGTCTATGGACACTGCAGCTCCTGATGGAAAATCCCTGGGTTTTGTTCCCATATTTTCCTCACAATGAATGATTGTAGTTTCTAGGAGTGATTTCTAATATTTTGCTACTCCTTGAAATTGAAGTTTGGTCAGTAAATATCTGCCTTTTGCAAACTATTCCTCCTGTGTTGCCCCTTTTTCTGGTGGATGCTACACCTGACTAAGACCTTCCTGTGTGATTAATTTGTTAAATCCCAGTTCCTGAGCACAATCCTGTGCAGCAAATTCTGCTTAGGCAGAAATAGAGCAGATTCCAGGGTTTTCATCCTGCTGGAATCTCAGCCCAGATTTCCACAGGAATGTTTTGGGATCAGCTCTAGTGCAGGATGCCCAAATCTTGTGACCCCCAGGAGCCCCTTTGTTCTTCTTGTCCTTCACCCAGGGAGAGCTGAGGCATTAATGTGTCACACACTATAAAATAATGCAGAGTGGTACCTGTGGTGAGTGTTTTTCTCCATCACTAATTACTGTCTGGAGGTTTGTAATGGTATAAATGGGTTTGGCTGGAGTTTGTTTTGTGCGTCAATTATCTGGAGCCAGGCTGGGAGAGCTGGGAGTGCTCAGCCTTGTGAAGAGAAGGCTCCAGGGAGAGCTCAGAGCCTATTCCAGGGCCTAAAGGGGCTCCAGGAGAGCTGGAGAGGGACTTGGGAGAAGGCATGGAGGGACAGGACAAGGGGGAATGACTTCAAACTGGAAAAAGATTTTTATGGGATATTGGGAAGGAATTGTTGACTGCGAGGGTGGTGAGGCCCTGGCACAAGTTTCCCACAGAAGCTGTGACTGCTCCTGAATCCCTGGAATTGTCCAAAGCCAGGTTGGATGGGACTTGGAGCAGCCTGGGATGTGTCGGAACCCAGGACATTCCTCTGGCTGCCCTGGAGGACTCGAGACCCTGGCAAGGGGCTCAGAGACCTTGGCACGGAGTCAAAAACACCTGTGCCTTGGATTTTAGCCCTTGGAAGCAATTACCAACTTTGTGTGAAGAGTTAAAAGCCACACGAGTTTGAATAGAATGATAGTGAATTTATCATGGGGTGAAAAAGTACAATTTTGGGGTTTTTAGAATGGGAGTTCAAGAGGCAAGATGGAGGAATCTGGGTGTGTTCTGTCTTTCTCCTTCTTCTTCTTGTCCTCCATCTTCTGCTGTGATGTTGGCACTTCTGGTTTGGTTTAGAGCAGAAACAGACTGTCTAACATAGGTGATCAGTATTGGAAAATTATTGTAAATAAAGCACAGGTAGTTTTTAGTATAAAAAGATAACACTGCCCCAAGGGTGGTCAGTGTGCCTCAACCCGACCTGCTGGACAGACCTCAGCAGGTCAGAGAAAGAATGTTATAGATAAGAGCAAATAAACAACCTTGAAAATGTGAGCCAAGGAATCCCATCTTCTTCTTCAGTCACGGGGCTGGGAAAAAGAGACTTTCTAACACCTCGGGGTCATCTCGACCTCAGAGACCCCATCAGGGATGATGGAAAGTGTCCCTGCCTATGGCAAGGGGGTGGGACTGGATGATTTTAAAGGTCCCTTCCACCCGAAACCATTCCATGATACGATTTTATGTGTCCTATAACAGAGTTCAGTTGGACTGGAGGAGTGATTTGGTTCAGTTTCACAGGGTCAGGCCTTGGGTTTGCAGCTTGTTGATTTCCATTTCTGAGTTGGGCTTCTCTTGCAAGTCTTGCCCTCTGCTTTTCACCAGCTACAAATGTTTTACTGTAATGATTTGTCCTGTCCCAGTTCAGAAAGCTTGTGAGACACTTGAGGGCAGAATCCAAATCTTACAACTCTGACTTCAGCATCTTTAGAGCTCCCACACTTTTATGTCCTGTTGCAACAACTGTGACTTCTTTACTTGAGTCACTTCATTTCCCTGTAATAAATTTGTTTCCTTGTCAAGATCTAGCACTAATTCAAATTATATCTCTTTCCGTTGCTGATTAAGTCGTTAACATTTAGTACTGATTTGAACATCAAAACCACTAATCAAGCACAAATATTAATGGCTTTGGTTTGGAGCTTTCCCCCTGACCTGGGCTGTGCTGGATCTGTTACGGATCACAAGGGCACAAACAATTTCTGGTGCAGCATTTTTCCTGGAGTGTGAGGAGAGCTTGGAGGAATTTCTTCCCCTACCTCCTTTTGTTCCCTTGGCTGGTGATAATGGGTGGTTTTTTTGATATATTTTTTGTGGTAATTGGAGCCCTGTCCATTCCCAGTACATTCATTTACTCCACGATCTGTCCATCCTGTTCCCTCCTTGTTCATCAGTCCTAACTCTCTACCTGTGGACTTCTCCTTGGCAAGGATGATGGATTCCATTTGGTGGCTGTGATAAATATTCCACTGGGTTTAATAGAGGAAAAACTCTGATAATAAATGAATGTAATGCAATGGTCTGCTAATTAATCAGTCTGGATGATCCCATATTCCATTTTATCATTTTATCATCTTTACGAATCCTTCCTTTCTAAACAGGACTTTTTGTTCATGGTCATCTTCTTTAAACTAAAAGAGGGGAAATTTTAATTGGATTTTGGGAAGGAATTCTTGGCTGTGAGGGTGGTGAGGCCCTGGCACAGGGTGCCCAGAGAAGCTGTGGCTGCCCCTGGATCCCTGGAATTTTCCAAGACCACTTGGATGGATTTGGATCAGCCTGGGATCGTGGAAGGTGTCCCTGCCTGTGGGAGGGGGTTGAACTGGATGACTCCAACCCAAACCATTTTGGGATTCTGTGATTCTTGAGCTTGAATATAACTGAATTGGTGTTTTTAATAGCGTGTCTTTATGCCACTTTCCTGCAATATGCCTTCCCTCTTTCTAGAGGCTTTTTCTTCTTTTCCAGGGCATGTAGAATTCCACACGTGTTCCATGAACTGTAATAACCACAACATAACTGTAAATCTCTCACTCTTGTTCATTTTTGCGCAGGTATCTCAGAGACCTCAGGCCTATAAAATAACATCAGCTGTATTTAAGTGCCTGAATATTTCCAATGTGCAGGGTAACTCAGTAAATTCCTTGCTTTTTGTTTCTTTATTTTTTTTTCTTCTTTTACTACATTAAATATACATTTATAAATATTGGTACCAGCAGTGTGAGCCTCTTGCCTCCTTTGAGTTATTCCCTCAGCAGGGTGGGATTTTTGCTGATGCTTATTTTGGCCCAGAGCCACTGAGCAGCTCTCCCAAATTCTGAATTAACACTGGAGAACAATGCAGCAAATAATTGAACTCTGTGTTTCTGGCCACTTGCTGTCTTCCATCTGGCAGAGTGTCTTTCCAAAGGTTTTGTGCCTGTTCTTGGTCTCTTGGAGAGGAGCAGGATGAGTAAGAGTTTTCCAGTTGTTTTCCTTTTTTCTCCTGCATGAGGAGAGCACTCACTGAATGTGCTTGAGGTGATAAGCAAACAATCAATCAAGTTTTTTTTTAAAGAAAACACTGAACAGAAGCAAATTCAAAACACTTGGAGGCTTCTGAGGATGCCTTGAATTGCTGTTGAGCCACTCTTTTGCTGAAGTGATGGCCTTAAAAAACTCCTTAACAACCCTTGCATGCCTGGGGTGGTGGTGAGGCAGGATTAGTGAAAAAGGAGGGAGAGAGATTAAAGGACGAGGAATTTTGGAGAGTAGTTCCCAAACTAAATACTGCTTGTCGTGTTCTATAACTTATCAACAAGCTGACAGCCTATTTCAGATTTGGAAATCTCCCAGAATTTGATATTAAATCAAGTCCCCTTCTTCCAGTTCAAGGAGTGCTTTGGCCCTTATCTTGCTCTGCTGTTTGTGGAAGGGTGTAAGGGGAAGGTGGCCTAATCAAGCTCTAAATTAAATGGCTTGGCATTTTTCCAGTCCCTACTTTTTCCTGCTGCCATGAACTGTGTCAAATCTTTTTTCCTCTCGGTTGGCTGTAATCAAAGTGTCATTTTGTCATTATTGATCCTTGTTAGTGCCTGGAAGTGCTGTGGTTGAAAGTTGCTGCTTCCTTAGCCCAAATTTACAGTCAATAAATAAAATTTTCCTCATCCTCACTTCTTAATGAGAATCTTCTCTTACACTTCCCTTATCCTTTCATGTATTTCTTTTAGTGAAATTCATATGGAACATCTGGACTGGATGAAGAGGGAGGAGGGGAGAAGATGGGATTCCTGTAACCTCTCTTCAGGCTCATCTTTTTTGTTTTGTTCCTTTTCCCCTCCCCAGTAAGTTGTTGTTGAACTGTGACATCTCAGAATCTGTCAATCCCACTGTCAACCCGCCCCCTTTTTAGGAAATTGGAATAACTTTTCGCTTCTGCCTTTTAAGTGCTCCCTTTTCTCTTTCTGCTGTCACTCCCTGCAGTGGTGAAATCAATGATCTGTCCTGGTGATTTATTTTTGTGCCTTCACATCTCCCCTTACAAAGTTCATTTACTACTGGTGAGGTCCAGTCCAGAACCTTCCATCAGAGATGCTGGAATGGTTTTCCCAGGGAAGCTGTGGCTGCCCCTGGATCCTTGGATGTGTCCAAGGCCAGGTTGGACAGGGCTTGGAGCAGCCTGGGATAGTGGAAGGTGTCCCTGCCCATGGCAGAGGTTGAACAAGATGAGCTTTGAGGTCCCTTCCAACCCAAACCATTCTGTGATTCTGTGACTGGATAAATGTCACAGTTTAAATTTACAGATCTTCTTTTCCTGCTGTTCAGTTGATCTGGATTTATTTTTTTGAGGAAGCAAACAAAGCAGTCCCTTGTCTTTGTGTGAACATTCTCTCTATGTAATTGAACCAAGTTTCATTCCCAATCTTTGACACTTAAGATAATATTTTAGTGGTTTGCTGGAATTCCAAAAAGTCAGATATGAAAGACTTTATCCACCACTTTCTGCATGAAATACAACAAGGAAAGCAATTTAATTGCATTTTGATTCTCAGTTCACTGTCCAAGAATTTTATATAATTGTTTATTAGAGATTATTGTAATCTCTACTACAATAATTAAAAGATGAAAAGCAATAAAAGGAAATAATCCTGTTGCACAACAACAGGGCTGCCTGACTCTGTGTGTTTTCTTTTGCAGTTATTAACCAACAGAGATATTTTTCTAGTGAAAATTGTGTTTCAAAAATTGCATTACCAGCTAAACAATTTCAAAAGCTGCATTTAATAATATTGTAAAATAAAACTGTTTCCTATGCTTGACTGAATAATGCAGCTTCCTCGAATAGTACAACCCTTTGCTAATTAACTGGGTGCTTTCATATCAGTAGCTGATTATTGCTTCTGGAAACAATCATTTAGCCACTGAGAGAGGAACAACACATCTTAATAAAGACATTTTTCCTTACAGATCAGCTCATTAAAAATTTTCTAGTGCGTGTCATCTGCAAGGCTGTAAAGTGGCTGTGACTGATCCTGTAAAATTCTGTGGGTTTCTGTCTGTAAAATGGGGATATAACAGAGGTGGCCAAATGGTCAGAGGATTGTTTTGATGAAAGGAATGTGTTAGAAATATTGATATTAAAAATACCCTGTCTTTAACTGCTGTTGTGAATTTGAGATTGAATTGGAATGTTCCAGAAAAATACAATTAGGGTGAAAGCATTTTTGCTCTAACTCTGATTTTGATTTGATGAGACAGAGTTCAATAAAATGAATGTTGAGCATTCGTTTTACTTAAACTAACGAGCCATCCTGAGTAGAGAAATCAAATGTAAAATTATCTGTATAATGACAAACAGCCTTCACAAAAACCAGGCCATATTTTTCCTACATTTGGGAACTCTACATCTTTATTTCAATATTTGGATGTCCCTTTAATTGTAGGCACTTATCTAGAAGTGGTTTTTGTGCTGTTACCCTGGTCAGCAGAACCATCTCAATCCTCTGTAAAGGTTTTGTTGACAGTTATGTAATTTTAATTCATTTGTATAAACACCAGTGAGGAACAAATCTGTGAGTCACAAGCCCTGGACAGGCTGTGTCAGGCAATCTTTAATTTAAGAGCTGAGATTGAAAACTTGGTGTGAAGTTCATTACCCAGTGGTTTTATTTGGATACTTGATGTTGCCTATAAATCTGTTTGTCCTGACAGAGGTGGCCCTTCAATCATCTCCTGAAATTTCTCCTTTCAGAAGGACAAATCATCTGGTAGGAACACGACTGACTCAGGCTGGAGGGACCTCAGGAGGCCTCAGGTCAAAGCAGGGTCAGACAATCTCTCTGTACAAAGTGTTCCAGGGCTTCACCCTCAAATCCTCCCTACATCCACTTGGAACCTGACTCTCTCAATTTGTGTCAAGAGGAAACAGCCTCAAGTTGTTCCAGGGGAGGTTTAGGTTGGATATTGGAAACAATTTCTTCATGGAAAGGGTTCAGCTGCCCAGCACAGTGGTGGTGTCCCCATCCCTGGGGGGATTTAAGAGTTGTGTGGGTGTGGCTCTTGGGGACATGGATTTAAACCCAAGTGTATCAATTTGGGACATAAAGCAAAAAAAAGCTGAAGTTTACTCAAGAGGTTTGGGACATGGATGCTCTCAGTGGAGAAATCCAGCTTCCTGCTCCTTTCTTTGCCTAATAGGATTTTAAGTGATCATCCTCTGCTTTCATAGATCAACAAGTAGTGAAGAAGCAGCAATTTTTTGGGTAAAGCCTTTGACTTTTAATGGTTTGGACTTGATAATCTCAGAGACCTTTTTCAACTAAATGATTCTGTACTTGTGTGATTCTGTGGCAGTGCTGGGATAGTGATTGGACTCGGTGATCTTGGAGGGCTTTTCTAACCTCAACAATTCTGTGATTCTGTGGTTGCTCCAAACCCTATCCAGTCTGGCCTTGGACACTTCCAGGGATGAGGCAGCCACAGTGCCAGGGCCTCACCACCCTCACAGAGAGGAATTCCTTCCCAATATCCCATCTAACCATAGTCTCTTTCAATTTGAAGCCGTTTCCCCTTGTCCTGTCACTCCCTCTCCATCGTTTTTTGTTGGCTCCCTTCAGGTGCTGGAAGGCCACAATGATTGGTCTGGGTGAGAAAGGAATCAGATTTAATTTAACTTCCAAACCTCTTTGACTCCATGGAGTAACTCCTGGTTTTCAGGGGGGGAGCAGAGCCCGTGCTGTGTGGAGATGAGTCGGTGCCATTTGCTTCCAGTGGTGTCTCTTAGGCAGGAATAAATTCCTAATGCTTAGATCAGGAATAAATTCCTGCCCTCACATCCCTCATCAGGGAGGACAGCTTTTATATTTATTTGTGCAACACCTTACAAATTCAGTCTACCTTTGATCATATCAATTTTATGTTATTTTATTTGAGCGTTTCTCGGTAAACCCAGCCATGGGGAGGAGTTCCAGCTGCAGCATTTCCTCTCCTTATTTTCTGTGCCTTTGTCAGCCCCTGTGCTCCTCATTTTGTGCCTCCACTGAGTCATCAGCACTGGTTTAATGGACTGGAACAGCCCAAGGTGGATGGTAATTACTTATTGAGTTGCTGATAGCCCAGATGAGAATAGGACTTATTAGATCAGGAATAATGAAAAGCTGTGTTTAATGCAGAAAACTTAGAGTCTGAAAGACAAGTGTCTCAATTTATATATCTATTTTTTTTGTATGAAAGAAATTAAAATAGTGGTATAGGAAGGTTTAAAATTATTTAGATGAATGATGTTGTTCCAACTTGTTTCAGAATTCCAGGTGTTTTGGGCTGAGAATTTTTAAACCTTTTACCTGCTATTGTTGGGGAGGTTTAAGGAACAAAACCTGTATAAAGTGACCACTGGTATTTTTTCTTTTTTTCTTCAGATAAATATGATCTGCTTTTTCTACCAGTCTTTAAACTTTCAAGTATCATTGCAGGTGTAGACCTGGCTTCCTTTATTATCCCCCAAAGTAATTTTCTCGTTCATCATCATGAAAAGTCCTTTATTAAAAGTTCTGCCGCTGCATTGTTAAATAAAATAACAATAATGACAATAATTATTTGATTTAACTGACACATCAAGTTGGGAACGTGGTGCTCCACTCTGCAGGACAATGTAGAACATTAATGGAGACATGACCCTGAGCTCAGAAAGAATCTTGAGATTGTAAGGATTCAGAAAAATAGGGAAGATTAGAAGGATGCTTTGTGTTTTGATGTAGAGCTTGGTTTGGAGATTCTGTTTCTGTGGTCTATTCCTGAAATATGAAATATGTTTTTGAACATCAGTGTCACAAAAAGCTCAGCCTGATTATTTCAGAAACAATGAGCCTGTCATTCTCCTCAAGTTCCCATTTTTATGGTGCGATTCTAACCCATCACAATAAAGGCTTCCAGAATCCCACGGCTACAGTAAATAAAATTTGAAGTGGTTTTCCTGAAAGAGAATTGAATACTGTTTCATTTGGAAGAGAAACTTTGCCTTCAAATAAGCAAAGAGCTGGAGTGACTTGGATCAGCCTTGGATAGGGCAAGGTGTCCCTGTCCATGGCAAGGGTGGAATAGGATGAGCTTTAGGATCTCTTGTAATTTCTGACTCAAAACTGTTTTTTAACTTATATTACCCTACCTGATAAATCATCGTCCCTCTCTCTATATATTTATATTGAATGCACAATTTTGGTTGCCAATTTTCAAATACCAGGGAAAGTTCAGCAGTAACTTAATAAAGACAGTAATTATATTTTCATTATTCCCTCGCTGCTTGTTAAATTGGGTTTGGAGTGTTTTATGGATCTAGAGCAATAAACATTATCTTACTTTGAGAGGTATTATAAAGTGTTGAGAAAAACATAATTATTGTTATTGGAAATGTTTTAATGTGAGAAGGTTAGAGAAACTTAATTATAGGGTTTTTTTCACCAATTAACTGGATATTTTTGAGCTCTGGTAATGTCATTTAGAGCCTTTCTTCTGTGGGCATCACCCCTGAATCTTTGATAGTCAGGATCAGGCAAAACTTGCTGTCTGAATTTGGGCAGCAGCTCAACCCTATTCCATCTCCGTTTGTACAAAGATAAAGATTCCTCCTCTTTCCAAAATAAGTTTAAATTCAAAAATAGCACAAATTCAGAACCATAATTTCCAGGCTCAGATCTTTCTGTGAATTGCTTGCTGTAAAATTTGGCACCTGGATAATTTGTGAGAAGTTGTAGCTTAGAAAGAAACTTGAACCTCATCACGAGGAAGGTTCTCTTGGTTATGTGATTAAATGTGCACCAGCCCTGTTAAAATCCAATTATTTTCCTTGAATACCAGTTGTAATAGTACCCCGGAGCCAGTTTTTGGAAAGATCCTACAGTATTAAGTGCTGAGCTCTCAGGAAAAGCTGCCATCAGTTCAATGGGAGCCGTTGAATCATTGTGGAAAAGGATCCTTGATTCTGTAGCACCAGAAGCTGCAGCTGAGGCAAGAAAAATCATTGCAAAATTGGAGTCACATTTGTGAGACTGTTTCAGCAACAGAAGAGTAAAAATGTTGTAGAACTGAGGTGGTTTTCTGTTAAATAGGCTTTAAAACCTCTGGGCACTTTGTTATGTTTATTTCTGGTAAATCAAGACACATTAAAGGACTAAAACCATCATTAGTTTTGTCGTTTTAGGAAGGAAAAAATTGTTTAAAACCCCTACATCTCTTTTGTGTCCCAAAAATCTGCTTTGGCTGGCATGAAACCACAAGCATTAGTGCAGTTTGTCAATAATTTCAGTGTATGACAGATCTGAATATTTAAATTCAGTTATTACGATTGTTCAGAGCAAAAAAAGACTGGGAAGAACAAGACACTTCATTAATTAGACCTTTATTTGTTAATAAAAGGAGAAAACTTTTAAGAAAAAAGGAATGGGCTGTGGATTTGGGTACAAGTACTTTATGTTTCTCGATTAAGGGAAAGGTTGGATTTCTGTTATGTAAGGAAAGTGGATTCACTGTTACTTATGGAATTTTATCTACTAAAATAATAAATTTTGGGGTTCAACTAACACATAATTACACAGTCAGCCCTTACTGGGCTTGATGGGGTTGTTTTCTTCCTCAGAGGAGTGAAATTCGTTGCAAATACAGGGTTCCCTGGAAAATTGAAATGAGATTCGGTGCTGCATTGGAGATGACAAATCACTTCTTTACAAATAATAAAAAAATGTTGGATTCATTTGGCCAATCTCACCCCAGGCCAGTCACCCCTGGCTGCATCACATCACAACAGGATAAATGTCCTCAAGGAATGATTGGAATATTTTAGCTGATGGCTTTAGGATGAGATGAATCATGTTTAGAATTTCCAGCCTACAACACTCCACGCTTTATTTGCTTATCTCTCTTGCCATAACAGGTCGAAATGTTAATTTTGATGATTTTCAGAATAAATTCTCATTTCCAGCTGAAATCTGCTGCGATTTGTGGGGCTATTCATAGAAATGAGCATAAAGAAGCTAATTTTAGCATGAGGGAGCTAAAATCTCCCATGTTTCTTGTTCCACAGCCAATGGAGGCACAGAGAGTGGGAGAAAACCTTGTTCAGAAGGAAGTTCAAAGCTGAAACCTGATTTTAGATTGTCTGAATTGCTCTCTGCTCACAGCCCCAAGGCCGGCAGAGCTCAAGGAGCATTTGGGCAACACTCCCAGGCACAGAGTGGGATTGTTGGGGTGTCCTGGGCAGGGCCAGGAGCTGGAATTCATGTTCCTTTCCCACTCAGGATATTCTGTGGATCCAGTTCCATGATTCTGTGGTTCAGTGCCAAAGCCTGGCTGCCTCTGAAAACTTGTGTCACTTACTGAGGTTTTCTGAGCAGCCAAACTCATCCTCCTTCATTTCAAACCCTCTTTTGCATCCCATCCTAAATCACTCATACACTTGGGAAGGTGCAAAATGGCAACTGGGAGTTTACTGTGAGCCATGCCTTCAGGATGGATCCTGTAGATGCAGTTTTGTAGTGGTTGGTGGCTGGTTTGGTTTTTGATGGTCACAGCTTCAGTCAAGAAACAGAATTTGACCCTTAAATTTTTGAGTGATTTATTTGGCTTAAGGTAAAAGTGAAAAATTTGTTGGTTATGATATATTTTATTTTGCAGTTATCATCACTGAGAAATAGAATATCAGCCTTAAACTGTGTCAGCTGCTCATGATGAAGTCATCACAATTTTTTAGAATCGGGGTAATTACTTCCCATTTCAATTCAGAAATGTTTCTTATTAGAATCCCTTCCCCATCCACTCCATATCATAGCACAGTTCAGCCCTTACCAGGCTTGATGAGGTTGTTTTCTTCCTCAGAGGAGTGAAATTCATTGGCTACTGGATTCCCTGTAAAATTGAAGTGAAATTAGGTGCTACATTGGTGATAAGGAATTATTTCTTTAACAAATGTTGTGTTCATTTGGCCAATTCTCTCCCAGGCCAGGCACCGCTGGGCCTGTACATACATGGGGAAAGGCTCTAGAATCTGCATGAAATAGTGGAATTATAGAATGGTTTGGGTTGGAAGGGACCTCAAAGATCACCTGTGTGACCAAACCTGGCTACCAAACCCAAACCAGTGCTTGGTAACACCGTTCTCACCTTCATTTTGCCATCAGCTTCTGAGCTGCTTCAGGCGGTAAAATCACAATTTCCTTTTTCTCAACAAAGCCCAGTTTTGTGGAATTATAGAATGGTTTGGGTTGGAAAGGACCTTAAAGATCACCTGTGTGACCAAACCTGGCTACCAAACCCAAACCAGTGCTTGGTAACACCATTCTCACCTTCATTTTACCATCAGCTTCTGAGCTGCTTCAGGCAGTAAAATCACAATTCCCTTTTTCTCAACAACTTGGCTCTCCCGGTTTCCCTTCGCTGTGCCGAGGGGGGAAATCACCAGGAAAAAGGCTGGAGCAGATTGGGAGGCTCAGCTGAGCATTGGGGCTGGTCATTTATCACTGTCAGCGGGGCCAGGGGGGACGAGGCACTGGAGCGTTCGCGCTCATCCGCGGAGTGACAGCTGACGGGAGCCTGGCGCAACCTCCGGGCAGATAATCTGCCATGGAGTGGGAATGTGTGCGAGGGAGATACTCTATCACCAGCACCACACTGTTCCCCATGGCTCCACCAGGCAAAAGGATCCTAGAATCTCTGCTGGTCAGAGTGATTCTGAGATGCGTACAAGCTTCTTTTTCCCAGCCCGGCAGTAGAAGAAGAAGAAGTCAGGATTCTTTTGTTCTCGTTCTCAAGGTTGTTTATTATTTCTTATCTATAATATTCTTTCTCTGAGTTGCTGTAGGTCTGTCTGGCAGGTCAGGTTAAGGCACACTGCTCGTCTTTGGGGTGGTGTTATCTTTTTATACTAAAAACTACGTGTACACTATTTACCATAACTTCTTAATACCTATCACCTATGTTAGACAGTGAGTTTCTACTCTAAACCAATCTAAAACTACCAGCATTACCCAGAACATGGAGGCTAGGAAGAAGAAAGAAGAAGGACAGGGCACGTCTAAATTCTTCTATCTTGGGGCTTTGAGCCCCCATTCTAAAAAAAAATAAATTCTCATTTTCAGCTGGAATCCGCTGCGATTTTTGGGGCTATTCATAGAAATGAGCGTTAAAAAGCTCTAAAACTCTAAAAATCTATTTTTCACCCCATGACAAATTCGCTGTCATTCTACTTAAACTCTCTTGACTTGTAATTCTTCATATAAAGGTTGGTAATTGTTTTTCTATGGGTCAAGATCAAAGATGCAAGGGTCTTGGGCTCTGTGCCGAGGTCTCAGAGCCCCCTGGGCAGGGGCTCGAGTCTTCTAGGGCAGCCAGGGGAATTTCTTGGGTTCTGACAAAAGGGAACAGCAGCAGGGCTTTAGGGGACAGGGGGAATTGGGATGTGTGGCTAAAACGGGGCTGGGCATTGCTGCCGTGGATTTGTGGATTCGCGAATCCGGGTGGATGGAGTGGTGGGGATGCATGGGGAAGGAATGATAATGGAATGGAAAGGGCTGGGTGCTTCACATCTCAGTTTAATTCTGCTATGAAGTCTGTTTAAAAACGGCAAAACCCACCCTGGCAAATACAGGCCTCAGTGAATCTAAATATTTTAAAGAACCAGAAAAATGTCTTGTGATAGAAGACTGAAATAGCAGCAGGAAAAATCTGATAAGGGAAGGTTTATACATATTTTCTGCAATGTTCAGGGGAAAAAAGGTTGAGGGAATTTGGATTGTTCAGCTTGGAAAAGAGAAGCTTCGGAGTGCTGCCCCTTCCAGTACCTGGAGGGAGCCTAAAAGAAAGGTGGAGATGGAATGTTTACAGGAGCATCAAGAAGGGCTTCCCACTGCCAGAGGGCAGGGATGGATGGGATATTGGGAAGGAATTGTTCCCTGTGAGGATGGGGAGGCCCTGGCACAGGATGCCCAGAGAAGCTGTGGCTGCCCCTGGATCCCTAGAAGTGTCCCAGGCCAGGCAGGACAGGGCTTGGAGCAACCTGGGACAGTGGAAGGTGTCCCTGCCCATGGTAGGAGGTAGAAGAGGATGAACTTTAAGGTCCCTTCCAACCCAAACCATTCCATAATTCTATTAAATATTTCCTGTAGGTGCTAATTTAGAGCAAGGCTCCCCAGCCAGTGTGAGAATATCCTGATCCCAAAAATTCTTGTTCTGCTACCTCATAAAAAGTTTTGCATCTTGAATTTGGTCACTCTGCAACTCAAAACTTATTGTTTTGAATTTGCTGTTATTTTTATTAACTGTATCCCGTTTTGCTTTTCATGACAAATCATATGCATTGCCTTAACTGGGGAACATTTTAATTGAGCACTGCTGGAGATTTTCCAATAAATTAACATTACATGTTTTTAACAGATGTCTGAAGTTGACATTGTTATTAGACATTGTAATTAATAGAAGTATTACCCAAATTAAAATCTCAGGGCCTCAGAAAAATTAAATTGTAGGTGACTGAGATGTTAACTCATTAATAGAGAGTGACTTTTGAATTCCCTCCACTGGGTTTTATTAGCCCAGTAAACACATTTTTCCAAGTAGCTGGAGAGGGAGTTGGACAAACCCTTTGGAATAAGGGCCTTGTGAATCAAGACATGTTTTACCAATGGTGTTGTGAGGTTCTTTAACCTGTCATTGTCTTATTGGTGTAATATGCCCAAAAGTACCTTTCTGGGATGTTGTAAAGTTTTAACATCATGCCATTGTAGAATCCTAGAAGGGTTTGGTTTGGAAAGGACTTTGAAGATGGTCCAGTTCCAATCTCCATATATGTAATTAAAGATTTGAAACAACACAACTCTGCATTTTGTCTACAAATTCACGGCCAGCCACAGATTTCAAAGGTCTTTTCCCACTTTGAACATGAGTGGGAACGTCCAGCAAAAATTATCTTGAGTCTCATTTTGAGAAGCCATGGACATAAAAATCAATGCCAGCTCATCAGTGCTAGGTGCCATGAGGCTTAACTGCTCTCAGGGTGAACCCTCAAAAAGGGAGCAGTCTAAATCCAAAGTCACACTTAGGAGGTTATTTATGTAAATATTAACCTCTTGTACTCTGGAAAGAATGAGACATTTGTGTGGTGATTCATTTGGCATACTGTTTTCTTCAGGATAAAACCAATCATACTTAAAAATGTCACTCTCTGAGCACTGATTATAAGGAAAGTAGTGACAAACTTGGATGAATTCCACCTATAACCCTGAAGTAATATCACAGAGATTCAGGATCTGTTCAGGGGAAGGATTAGGATTGTAAAAGGAAATTGTTAATAAACAATATGATTAAAAGCAGTTTGGAGGGGATTTTTTACGTCTGCATTGTTTTGCATTGCAGAGGCTTCCCTAGAATTTGACATTTCTGTTGCTGATTTCCAAGTGAGGAGACATTGAACTGAGCAGTGCCAGAAATTCACTGACCAGCAGAGATCAGACCCCAGCCCGTGGCTTTACAGACTTTATAAAAGTTTATTTCTCCCATGAATCTTCAGGCCTTCCCTCAGGTGGTTCCTGCACTTTGTAGACAGTTTTTTCCTCAATA